>NC_140738.1:6840000-7440000 GCF_050655825.1 Lonchura striata
AAACAGGTCAACCCCGCCTTTGGAGCTTTCTAAGCTTGCTTTGTTTTCCCTTACATTTATCTTTTTGCTGACCATTCTACTGTTGGGAACCAGCTTACCCAAGGACATAAGATATTATTGCTACATCTGCTATTGCTGCACTGTGCAATTTTCAGCTACTGCTTCACTAACTGCACGTAGTCATGTCTTTTCTCACGAAGCCATTCATCCACAAAACTCTCCACATTTCTTATCATTCATGCTGTGACATTCAATAGCCCATTATCAGCAAATGTCTGTCCTGAGGGAGGATTGATTGTGGAAGAGATAAGGAAAAACTGCCCACTTAACACAGGACAACTGCCATACAGATGGCAAATAGAACACATCTTGCTTTTCAGTCTGGGACAGGAGGACACAAACAAAATCAGCTGAGAAGGCGGCACTCTGAAAATCAAATCAGAACTGACAGAAAATGAATGGGACAGAAATCAGTAATTCTGATAGTTTTATTTATTATCAAAATAAATCACACCCACCCAGCCCCAAACAATCCTGACCCCACACCCTCAAATTTGGATCTCACTTCTCCCGATCACCTTCCAACCCCATCTCATCCTGGAGGCTGTGGAATTGAGCAATTTTAGCATGGGACTGAGGTGGCAACCAGCCATTTTGAGGTGGGATTGAGTCACTTTGAGGTGACAGACAAATCCACTTTGGGTTTTGGAGTGCAAAGATATGGAGAATACTACCAGATATCCCCCAAGAACCCACAAATCCTCCAGAATATGTTCCCAAACAGTAAAGTCCACCTCAAATACCTCTTAAATGGTGGGACTTCTGACATCTCTGGTCAATACTCTTTTTAGTAATTTTTCAGGTGTTTTTAAGTGATAAAGACCAGTCAGAAGTAAATTAGGGCCAAACCAAAACCAGAGACCCCTTGAGCATCTCCTGGACACTGGACAAAACAAACTCATCAGAAATCAAATTTAACCCTACATAAAATGCCTTGAGAAAGATTTGCTCTTCCCACAAGTCATTTCTGATGGAAACACAAATAAATCCCAAACATTAATAGACCAACAACAGAAGCAATTCTCTGGCAATTCCAAATTTCATCAGTTCCAGCACAGCTCCAGCTCAGATGCTGGCAGGTTCCAAAAAAAAAAAACCAAACACGGAAATTTGGCCCAATACAGATTATTAAAAGGAAGGGAAAGGTCTGTGTAACTTTCACAAAGGTGACAGGGACCAAGAAAATAATGCTTCTTCCCCCAAAGCCCATGAATTCAGGAGTTATTTGGGAATTTAGCTACTTGAGCTGGGCTTCTTGTAGGATTTAAGTAGCCTTGTGTTTCTCACCTTGGGGTGAATGATCCTTGTCAGTCTTGCTGGTATCATTTGGTCCCTTTCCTCCAGTGATTTTAACAGACTTTTCAAAGAAGGAAAACAAAATATTTTCTTTAAACTGGCCACCCACAAGAGCTATTTTCCTCATAAGTTCTCCCTAAAGTCACTCAGAGGAAGCTGCATCCAAGTTTCCAAAAGTTCCTCCAGAAAGAGCCACAAGCTCCTCAGAGGAGAGAACCATGCTGTTGTCAAAGGCACCTGGGGTCAGACAACAGAGCCCTGAACTCACTGTGCCAAAATAATGTTGCAATCTGGATAATGAAATTGTTAGAGAGATGCCTCTGCCCCAATTAAGGTGCTAACAAGATCAATTCCAAAGTGGATTTTATTGAACAGTAAATGTGAGGTAGAGAGAGATGGAAAGAAAAAGAGAAGAGAGCAAGGGAGTGACAGGGACAGAGATCTCCCATGGGGCGGGGCAAGTGTGACATTGTCCCCTGTGTGCGTGGCCTTCCCAGGGTGGGGGTTTTACACCTGAGCCAGTTTGAGTAAGGGGGGTGGTGTTCACCCCCCACCCCGAGCAGGGATTGCCTCACTGTTTCAGGTTACAGTGTCAGATGTAATCAAAAGTGTTTTCAGTCCCCATCTCCATAAACTGTTATCAACAGGTGGGGCAGTGTTCTTTATCTCTTCCATGGCTCAGCCCTGATAACGCCCTCCAGGGCCATCTTCTGTTAATGGGCCATTGAGTGTCACTGCAGCACTGATAAAATTACATCATCCCATTGTGGGATGCTCCGCCCAGGGGGAGGAACCAAGAATTCCTGCCTGGATATAATCTCACCATTTGCAACACCACGACCACCTTGCCTACTGGATTCCCAGAGGACAAGAGCTCCATAACCACCACTGGACCTGCAAGGAAGACCAGACCCTTCTACAGGATCACTGCTTTGACAGAATCACGTTCATCACTCCAGCTGGACTGCAGCCACCATTTCATCAGACTGCTACCACCACCCTGAGCAACGGGGTGTCCGGTTATATGCTGACTCTGTCAGGTTAAGCCAGTGTTTCTCTATCATTGCCTTGATCTTAATTTTCTTACTCAATTGTGATTCTGGCTTAGACTCTCTCCCTGTTTTGCTTTGATACAGTACAAAACTCACTGTACTCATCCCTTGTTTTCTTCCCAAAACAGGATTTCCCATCCCAAAACCTTCACGAAATGGAGAAGGAGGCTGCGAGGAAGAGGAAGGAGCCCTGGGACGCTGAGGCAGGTGAGGAGGAAGTCAGTGCCCCTTTCCCCCTCTCTCCTGCTCCATCTCCCAGCCCAGCCTGGCCCCCGGTTGCAGGAGAGCCCCGCTGCCGGTGCCCTCCTGCCGGGGATGCACTGGGGGGATCTCCTTGCCCTTCCCTCTGGCACGGAGGCAAATCCCATCCTCTCCTTGTCCTTCCTCCCGCAGATGAGGTGCTGAGGGTGGAGAGCAGAGAGGACAAATCCCCATGGCAGAACCTTGTGGAAGAGGCTGTTTTGAGTGGCTCCATGGTGCAGGAACCCAATGGGAGCTGCACGAGGAGGGGCTGCAAACGCAGATCGAGGGGATCTGAGGAGGAAAGATGCACTCTGGTCCAGGAAGGTGGACAGAGCTTCAGCCAGAGCTCAGGGCTGGTGGTCCCTGAGCAGCTTCATGATGAGGAGAAGCCCCATAAGTGCTCAGAGTGTGGGAAGAGCTTCAGGTCAAACTCCAACCTGATCCAGCACCAGAGGATCCACACTGGGGAGAAGCCCTATGAGTGTGAGGAATGTGGGAAGAGCTTTTTGTCAAATTCCAACATGATCCAGCACAAGAGGATTCACACTGGGGAGAGGCCCTACGAGTGTGGGGAATGTGGGATGAGCTTCAGGCGGATCTCCCACCCGAGCAGCCACAAGAGGATCCACACTGGGGAAAGGCCCTATGAGTGTAGGGAGTGTGGGAAGAGCTTCAGGCAGTGTGGTGCCCTGATTGTCCACCAGAAGATCCACACTGGGGGCGACCCTACGAGTGTTCCAAGTGTGGGAAGGGGTTTCAGACTCGCTCCTATCTCCTCTTGCACTATCGAGCTCATACAGATGAGAGGCCCTTCCGCTGCCCTGACTGCGGGAAAGGATTCAAGCACAACTCCTCCCTTGTCAGGCACCGGCGCATCCACACTGGTGAGAGGCCCTACGGGTGTCCCCAGTGTGGGAAGAGCTTCACCCAGAGCTCTCACTTGACCAAACACCAACAGAGGTACCAGTAACGGAAGCCCCAAGAGTGTCCCGCCTGCAGGAAGAGCTTCGTGCTCTGCTCCAGCTCCATCCCCCACTGCAGGACCCACATTGGGCACAGGTCTGGTGACCCACATTCCCTGTGATCAATGTTGGGAACACACCTGACTGGTTATCCTTTTGGTTTGGCCCTAATTTTCCTCTGATTCATCTTTATTCTTCAAACACAGCCAAAACAGGGTTAAATTAAAGAAACTGATCAAAAATATCTGAAGTGTCACCATTTCACAGGAGTTTTAGGGGGAATTTAGGATTTAGGGACGCATTCTGTGTGGAGTGCCCCTGTTGCTAAGAGGCAGGAGTTTGATCTCACCCTTCTTGTGTTGCCAATAATTCCTCCCTTGACCCAAACCCAAACTCCACCCCTGGGATACCCTATACAAATCCCATGGCTCTGCATTTGCCCTGTCTTTCGGTGATAAGAAATGGATTTTGGAGTTTTGTGAAACCAAGATACATCTCATTTGTTCCTGCCGCCAGCAGCTGCACTCACCCTGGACACCATGAACTCAACTTCTGGAGGATTTGTGGGTTCTGGGGTGATTTTGGGCAGTGTTCTCCATCTCTTTGCATTTCAAAAGCCAAGAGGGATGAATTTGTCACCACAAAACCACTCAATCCCACTGAAAATAACTGGATTTTAAACTATAAAGGCACAATCCCACCTCAAATTGCTTGTTCCCCCTCAAAAAAACCCTCAATCCCACACAAAGCTCACTCGATTCCACAGCTGACCGGGTGGGATGGGGTTGGGAGGAGATTGGGAGAATTGTGATCCCAGTTTGGAGTGGAGAGATTGGGATTGTGTGGGGCTGGGTGGTTGGGATGTATCTGATAGTGAATAAAACTTTCAGAGTTAATGATGTTTGTCCCATTCATTTTCAGTCAGTTATGTTTGCAGAGTGGCTCCTTCTCAGCTGTTTAAATTCCTATAAAAATCCTTTTTAAAAAATAATCTAACCCAAATAATCCAAAAACCAATATCCATATAAAACCACCCATCTGCAATTATATTTTTATAAATAATTTTAATTTTTTTAGAGTACTTAAGGGTGTTATTAAATTTTAATTGTTTGGTTAAATTGTATGAGACATTATAGTGGTGTTTGGTTTCGTGTTTAGTATATTTGTAGTATGAATTGTTTTACTCAGGTGTGTTCGAGTGTATGTTTAGATTGGCCGGTGCTGTGAGAGGCGCTGGGCTCTGCCTGGCAACTGATGAGTCAGAGCCGTCCCGGGCGCTGATTGGCTGAAAATCGCCAGGCGGGACCAGCGCCGAGTTCCTGCCTGGGAACTGAATCGTCATCAACGCCGCGCGCTCTGATTGGCCAGGATCTGCTTCGGGGCGGGGCCGGGAGGAACTGGGGACCCCCAGGAGCCCCCCGGGTTTGGGGGTTTCCATCCCCCCTCGGCCCCCGGGGCGGCCTTGGGGCCACCCCAACACCCCAAAATGGGGAGGGTCCCCGGAGCCGCTTGGAAGTCCCAAAAATGGGCTGGAAGCGGCAGGAGCCGCCCCAAGAAGGGATTGAAGGGTCCGGTCCGGGAATGGCTCCGATCCGGATTGGGGCGGGCTGGGATTGAGGGAGGGTCCGGTCAGCGGCTGCGGAGGGGCTGGGATTGGGGAGGGGTCCGGGATTGAGGGGATGGGTCCATTCCGGGACTGGGGCAGGATCGCTCCCTGGGGGTGGGCTCCATTATTGAGTCAGGGTCTCTCCCCTTCCCGATCCCAATCCCGTTCCCTGATCCTGTTCCCGATCCCAATCCCATTCCCATTTCTGTTCCCGTTCCCGGGCCAGTTCCCGATCTCATTCCCAACCCCATTACACTCCCATTCCCGATCCCGATCCCATTCCCGTTCCTGTTCTCGATCCCGATCCCACCGCTGTTTCCAGGGAATGGCTCCTATCCCTACCCCGACCCCAAACCCGGGGGGTCAAACATTGGGGTCAAACACCCCGAATCCTAACACTGGGAGGGGGGAGGTCAAACAGCCCCAAACCCAAACTCTGGGATGTCAACCTCCCCCCTGCCCCAAACCCCAAATTTTAGGATCAAACCCCCCAAATCCCAGATCCTGGGGTGTCAAACCCTCCCCAATTCCCAAACGTTGGCATTAAACCCTCCTGACCTGAAATCCTGGGGTTCAAAACATTTGGGGTGTCCAACACCCCCAATTCCCAAAGTCTGGGGTCAAATACCTCCAAAGCCCAAATCCTGATGTGTCAAACACCCCCAGCCCCCAAAGTTTGGGGTTAAAACCCCCAATCTCCGACTCCTGGGGATTGAAATATCTGGGTTGTTCAATCCTCCTCTTCTCCAAAGGTTGGGGTCAAACCCCTCAATTCCCAAACTTTGGGGTCAACCCCCCCCCAATCCCAAACCCTGGGGTGTCACATGCCCCTGATCTCCCCCACTTTGGGGTTAAATCCCCCCAAATCAGTTGGTCAATCCCCCCAGTTTCCAAATTTTTGGGTCTAACCCCCCAAACCCCAAATCCTGGAGGTTGAAACACCTGGGTTGTCCAACCACCCCGATCCCAACGTTTGGGAGTGAAACCGCCTGATCCCCAAATCTTGGGGAAAAAAAACAAAATCCCAAACCCTGGGGTGTCAAACTCCCCCAGTTCCCAAAGTTTGGGGTCAAAAACTCCCAAAGCCCGAGGTGTCAAACCCCCCTAAACCCCAAATTTTAGGATCAATCCTCCCAGTCCCCAAAGTTTGGGGTCATGACCCCCCCCAAATCCACTCCAGCCCTGGGGGACACAGTGGGGTTTGTTTGGGGTTATTTGGGGTTTGTTTGGGGTTATTTGGGGTTTGTTTGGGGTTATTTGGGGCAGCTCCAGGTGCAATGTCTGCAGAAAGACCCTGGGTACAACACTGGGAAAGAAAGGGGAATGGGTGGGAATTGGGGGATTCAGGATGGGGAAAGATCCTGGGTGGGAAAAGGGGATCTAGGGTGGACAGGGAAGGATTTGGGTTGGGAAAGGGGGATTTGGGATGGGGAAAGGGGAATGAGGTGGGGAATTGGGGTGGAAAAGGGAGATTTTGGTATTGGAAAAGGAATTTGAGGACAGACAAAGGATGTGGGGAGAAAAAAAGGAGAATTTGTCATGGGAAAAGGAGGATTTAGGTTGGGAAAAGAAGGATTTGGGGTCAAAAAAACATTAGGGATTAAAAGTGATTTTGGAGTTAAAAAAAGGAGGATTTGGGATAAAAAATGAGGATTTGGGCTGAGTTGAGCTGAGTTTACCTGGGAGAGTAGGGGCATGCAGGGGGTTTGGGGCAGGGTCAGGACCATTTTTGGGGCAGTTTTCTGGGATTTTGGAGTATTTTCTTGGGATTTGGTGGCAGGTCTATGAGATTTGGGTGCAATTTTATGGGATTTAGGGTGTTTAGGGGTGGTTTTGAGGGATTTTTGGGTGTTCCTATGGGATTTGGGAGCACTTTTATGGGATTTCAGGGGTTTCTATGGGATTTTGGGGTGCTTTGAGGGATTTCAGGGTATTTCTATGGGATTTTTAGGTGGTCTGGAGGGACTGCAGGGTGTTTCCATGGGATTTTGGGGCAACTTGAAGGCATTTGAGGTGTTTTGGGGCAGATTTATGGCATTCAGGTGCAGCTTTGAAGAATTTCAGGGTGGTTTGGAGGGATTTCAAGGCATTCCTCTGAGATTACAGGGTGGTTTGGAGGGATTTGGGGTGTTTGGGGGCAGATTTTGGTTATTTAGTGGTGGGTTTGAGGCAGTTTTTGAGGGGTATTTCAGGCCCATTTTGGGGGGTTTGGGGTTATTTTGGTGGGGTTTGGGGTGTTCTGGGTCACTTTTTGGAGAAGGAGATCTCCATGGGTGGCTCTGGGTGATGCTGGAGCCCTGCAGGGCCTCGCGGGCGGCGCCCGCCTGCACCTCGGTGTCCAACTGCAGCGAGGCGATGTCGCGGCGCCCGGGCACCAGCGCAGCTCCTGGAACCCCGGGAACCTGGGATGGGAACGGGGCCAGGAGAGCCCGGAACACCCGGGAACCTTCCCTAGACACCCGGGAACCTTCCCTAGACACCCGGGAACCTTCCCCAGACACCCGGGAACCTTCCCCAGACACCCGGGAACCTTCCCCAGACACCCGGGAATGTTCCCCAGACACCCAAGAATGTTCCCCAGGCACCCGGGAATGTTCCCCAGACACCCGGGAACCTTCCCCAGACACCCCGGGAACCTCCCCCATACACCCCGGGAATGTTCCCCAGACACCCAGGAATGTTCCCCAGACACCCGGGAATATCCCCCAAAATCAAGAAATGCTCAAAAAAAAAAAAAAAAAAATCCTAAACATTTCCCCCAGAAATTCAGAAATGTTCCCCAAAGAAATCCAGAAATGTTCCTCAAAAAACTCCTGAAATATTCTCAAAAAACTAGGAAATTTACCCAGAAAATCCAGAAACATTTCTCCCCAAATCCAAACCCAACCCTGTTCCCCATCCGGAATAATTTCCAAACAATACAGAAACATTCCAAAAAAATCCAGAAATTCCCCCTCAAAAAAATCCAAAAATCCCTCCCCAAAAAACCAGAAACTCCCCCACCAAAAAAATTCAGAAATTCCCCCCTAAAAAATCCAGAAATTCATCCCCAAAAATCCAGAAATTTCCCACCAAAACTCCAAATTATTCCTCCCTAAGAAGTCCAGAATTTCCTCCCACTCAAATTTGTTATTTTCCTCAAAAAACTCAGAAATTTCCTCCTAAAAATCCAGACATTCCCCCCCAAAATTCCAATATTGTCCAAAAAAAATCCAGCCCCAAGCCCCCTCAGCCTCTCACCCCCAAGCCCCAAAATCCCGCAGTGCCCCAAAGCCCGGCCGGAATGCCGGAATGCCGGGATTGCCCCAGATCTCCCTGGCTGAGGAGCAGGGGGAGCATCAGCTCCTGGGGCTGCTCAGGGAGCTGGGCAGGAACAGGATGTGCTTCGGGGCTTTGCCACAGCTGGGGGAACCGGGAGACAAACCCCAAAAGCTGCCCCAGAGCTGCCCAAAGTCACTCTGGATACGCAACACAAAATCTGCCCAAAATCCCAAGAGAAAACACCAAAATCCCAACAAAATCCTGAAAAAAACCACAAAAAAATACCCCACCGAAATATTAATAATTAAAAAAAACTCACAAAAATCTCCCCAAAATCCCCCACAAAAATATCACCAAAATCCCATAAAATCCCCAAAAAAACTACCCAAAATCCAGCAAAAATCTCCCAAAAAATACTCCCAAAACCCCACCAAAATCCAATAAAAATCACTCAAAATCCTCACAAAAAATCCCACCAAAAATACCATTAAAATCACATAAAAATTCCACCATAGAATCCTCGAAAATGCCAGAAAATCCACACAAAATCCCAGGAAAATCTCCACAAAAATTCCATCCAAAAGCCCACAAAACTCACCCCAAAACTCCTCACAAAAATCACCCCAAGGCTCATAGAAATCCCTCAAAATCCCCATAAAAAATTGCCCTCAAAATCCCCAGAAATCCCACAGAAAAATACCTCAAAAAGTCCCACTAAATTCCCATGAAAATCCCACAGAATCCACACAGAAAAAAACTGTACAAAAATGCCCCCAAAAGTTCCCCAATCACACAAAATCCACACAAAAAAATCCCACCAAATCACCCAAAATATCCCACCAAAATTTCCCCAAAACCCCCGCAAAATCCACACCAAATCCACTCAAAAAATTCGCACCAAAATCCCACCAAGCCCCTCTCAATTCCCCCAAAAATGCCCCCAAGTCCCTTCACATCCCACCCAAAGCCCGAGGAAATGCACCCAAAAAATCCCCACGAAAACTTCCCTCAAAATCCCAGCCAAACCTCCCAGGAGCAGCCCAAGAATCCCGCAGAGATCGCTGCGAGTGCCCGAATCGCCCGGAACAATCGCCGAGCCATTCCCGCCCGGCCCCGCGCTCCGGCCCCGCTCTCTGTGGGGCCGGGGCCTCTCCCCCCTTGGCTCTGCGCTGGTCCCGTTCGCGCTCCGCTCCCGCTCCCGCCCCACCAGCGCTCCCTGCCCTGGGCCGCGCTGGCCGAGCCCGGCCGGGCGCGCTGGATCCGCTGGGACGGCGCATCCCGGCCCCGGCCCCGGCCCCGCGGGGCTCCCGGGGCAGCTCCGGCCGGGATGCGGCACTGCCGCGGGGCTTTGGGCTTTCCCGGCGCTGCCCGGCGGCTCCCGGGGATCTGCGGCTTCCCGAGGGACTCGGGGAGCTTCCAGAGGGGACCTGGGCTGGCTCCGGGGGGATTTGGGATCAGTCCGGGGGGAGCTGGGGACGGCTCGGGGGGTTTGGGGTTGTTCCCGAGGATTTTGGGGGCATCTGGAAGAGGTTCCAGAGGGGATGTGGGGCTTTCTGAGGGGTCTGAGGGAATTCAGAGGGGATCTGGGGAGGATTTGGGGCTTTGTGAGGGATCTGGGGGAATTCCCAGGGATTTGGGGCAGTTCCAAGAGGGATTTTGGGGTTTTCCAAGGGATTTTCAAGAGTTCTGAGGGATTTGGGGAGGCTCCAGAAGGGATCTGGGGCAGTTCCAAGAGCAATCAGGGAGGTTTTTGAGGGATTTTGGCAAGTCCTAGAAGGAATTTGGGGAATTTCAGCAGGTTTTTTGGGGAATTTAGAGGAATTGAGGAGGTTCCAACAGGGGTCTGGGGTCCTTCCCAGGGGATTGGGGGTGGATTTCTGGCTGGATTTCTGTTTCTTCCTCGGATTTCAGGCTTTTTCCCAAAATTTCCTGTTTTCCCAAGGATCTGTGAATTTTCCCTTGGATTTGGATCTCACTGTGGGGTAGAAGGGGAAGGCTTGGGAGATTCAGGGTGAATTCTGGGGGGGTTCCTGGCTGGATTTGGGTGTTTCCCATGGGATTTTGGGTGGGTTCCCAATTGAATTTTTTTCCCAGAATTTCAGGATTGTTCCCAAAATTGGTGTATTTTTCTGAAGATTCTGATGTTACCACGGGTTTGTCCCAGAAGGGGAAGCTTTGGGGAGCTTTAGGGTGGATTTTAGGGATAATAGAGGCTGGATTTGGGTTTTTTCCAAGGATTTTGGAGTTCTCCCAAGGATTTCAGAATTGTTCCCAAAATCACAGGACTTCTACTCTGATTTCTCTCTCACCATGGGCTTGTGGTAGAAGGGGAAGCTTTGGGGGGCTCCTGGTTGGACTATGGGGATATTTGAGGCTGCATTTTGAGTTTTTCCTCCAGGAATTCAGGATTTCTCCCAGAATTTCAGTATTTTTTCCCAAAATGTCAGGATTTTCCCAAGGATTTGGATCTCACCATGGACTTGTCATAGAAGGGGAAACTTTAGGAGGTTCCTGGTTGGATTTAGGGGGTGTTTCCAATTTGACTTCAGGGATTCTTGATGGGATTTTGGGGGGAATCCTGGTTGGGTTTGGTTTTTTTCCCTCAGGATTTTGGGTTTTTTCCCTGAGAATTCCAGGATTTTCCCCCAGCATTTCTGTCTCACCACGGGCTTGTCATAGAAGGGGAAGCTCCGGGATGCCCAGGGTGCATTTGGAGGGATTCCAAGTTGGATTTTGGGGATAGCTGAGGCCAGAGTTTGGCGGTTTTTCCCCAGCATTGCAGTTCTTTCCCCAGTGCCAGAACTCCCCCAGTCGCTGTCTCCCCACGGGTTGGCCGCAGGAGGGGAAGCCCTGCAGGGAGCGCAGGGCGTTGGTGGCGCTGCTCATCTCCCTGAAGGTGAGGAAGGCCTGGCCCCGCAGGCCGAGACTGCGCCGCACCAAAATGTCCAAAATCTGCCCAAACGGCGAGGAAACGGCGCAGAGGGACTTCTCCAGCTCGGGGACACCCAGGGGACAGCCTGAGCCCCTG
Organism: Lonchura striata; assembly: GCF_050655825.1. Taxonomy (NCBI): domain Eukaryota; kingdom Metazoa; phylum Chordata; class Aves; order Passeriformes; family Estrildidae; genus Lonchura; species Lonchura striata. The sequence goes on from NC_140738.1 coordinate 6,851,509, forward strand.
GGGACACCCAGGGACACTCTCGGACCCCCCAGGACCCCCCAGCCCCCCCGTCCTCCTGGATCTCCTGGCTCAGCTGCTGATGGAGACGCTGGGCTGGGGCCGGGGGTCCTGCACCGCCAGGGCCGGGACCCCTCTGTGGGGACAGGGGGGCTTCAGGGGCGTCTGGGGGCTGCGACCCCTTCACCCCCTGGCACCCCTTTAGGTGCCCCCAGAGCCCCAAATCCACCCAGACCCACCTAAACCCCCCAGGTACCCTCAGATCCCCCCACTTTACCCCAAAATTGACCCCAGACCCACCTGAGACCGCCCAAATCCTATTGGACCCCCCCAAATCCCCCTTACACCCCTGAATCCTACCTAAACCCTATGAAATCCCCTCAGACCCCCCCAAATTCCCTCAGATCCCCCCAATTCCTCTTACAACCCCCCAAAAATCCCCTCAGATCCTCCAATGCCCCTCAGATCTTCCTAAACCCACCTGAGAACGCTCCAGACGCTCTCAAGCTCCCCCCTAAGCTCCCTAAACCCCCTCAGACCCACCAAAGCCCCCTCAGACCCCCTCATTCCCCCCAAACCCACCGCACACCCCCTATTTCCCGTCAATCCCCCCAAAATCCCCAATTTCTCCCCAGACCCGCCCCAAACCCCCCCAGCTCCCCCCGGCCCCCCCTCAGCTCCTCCTCAGCCGCGCTCCCCTCACAGTTTCCCGCCTCCTCCACGCGCGCGGGCTCCCCAGCCAATAGAGGCGCGCCCCGTGCCGAACCGACCAATCAGCGTGCGGCTCCCCTCAGCAGCGCCCGCCTCCCCGCGCCGCGGCAGCCAATCAGAGGGAGCCGGGAGCGGGCTCGGGCGGGCCCTGCGGGCGGCGCTGCCAGAGCGGGGGAGGCGCTGGGAGAGGCCGGAGCTGCGGGAGCGGCTGGGGCGGCGCCGCTGGGGAGGGGGGTCCGCACAGGGGCTGGGGCTGGGGCTGGGGCTGGGGGGGCTGGGGAGGGGCTGGGGGGATCGGGGCCTTGGGGAGGGATCCGGGGGGAGTTTCGGGAGGGGTCTGGGGGTCCTGGAGCGGTTTTGGGGTTTCTGGGGCTCCAGATGCTCTCGCAGCAGAAGTGCTGTCAGTCTGTTCATTCAGCACTGTCAGAGCTGGGCCCTCTCCCAGCGAGGCTGGAGCCTCACCTGTGGCTGGAGGCACCTGCAGGAATTCCCAGTTTCCAGGAGTGGCTCTGCAGCCCTTGGCTGTGACAGCTTCCCCAGCTGCTGTGTGGATCTGGGGGATGGCAAAGCCTGAGGGTAACTGGTGCTGGATCTTTCTTAGCCACTGCTGCAACCTTTGGTGGTGATGGTTGGGTGCATTGCTGAGCTGCTCCTGCTGTGATCCTTTGTGCTTTGAGCTACACTCAATGGCACTGATTCCTTCAGCTGGTGTCTGTGCCTTTGGTGCTGACCCTGCCCAGGGGTAAAACAAAACTGGCACAGTCTGGCCAGATCACAACAAAATGTCACTTTTTATATGTAAATGTGAGGAATCAGTCCCATCAGAAATTCCCAGATGGGAAGCCCTTCCCTGGAGTTCCCTAACTCTGGAGTGGGCTGAGGTGGGAGCACCATGTGAGCAGTGGGACAGTCGGTTAAAAGAGGCTGAACCCCTGGATGCCTTAAAATGCATCCAAAAATTGCATATGGAAGAAAGAAAAAAACTTGTGGGTTTGGGAAGATGAGGGTGAATTTTGTTAACAGCAAATTTGAAACAGCACCAGCAGAAGGAAGAATTGTTTTTGGAATGCTCCCACATGGAGGGACAGAGAAAGGTTTAAATAATGAATCAGGTTCATTTGTGCAAGGGAAATATAATTATTATTATTAATAGCAGTTATATAAAAATATAATGTGATCATATATATTTTTTGACATAATAAAAAATTGATAATGTGAAATAATGCTGACAATACTAATTTGTCAGCTTTGGCTCCTCGCTGTGACACTGAATCCCCTACAGAAAAGGACTGGACAAGACGCAAATGTCAGTGGTAAATTCTGCAAGACTGTATACAATGAATAAAGGAGGAAGGGATGAAACTGGCTATTTTTATAGGGCTTGCTGATACTGTGGTGTGGAATGCTTTGTGGGTTACATGAGAAATACAGTGATTAGGAGTGCTGGGGTTTTCATGTACCAGACAATCCACAAGCTGCAGGATTGGTTGAATGGGTGAAGGTGTTGTTAAAAGAGCATTTAAAGAATGAGTGCTGGGAACCTGTCCCCATGGAGAACCCATCTCCCTGATGTGCTCCATGCCCTTAACAATGGCCCCTGGGGAAATGGAAACCCCCTGGCTGTGCACGGCTGCTCCCAGTGTGCAAATACAGCCCTGGGCAGTGAGACTGGGACTGCCTGGGAAATTGTTCTGGGTGTGATGGCCCTGGCAGGGCCAGCCCAGAGGCTGCAGGACTGGACCTTCATGCACTGGAATTAGTCAGGATAATTCAGAAGCAAATGAGAGTTAACAATGCAGGAACAGGAATCCAGATTCCTCCAGGACACTTTGGTTTGGTAACTGCTCACTGGAGCTTGGCCTTGCAAAGTGCTCATGCCATGGGAGGAGGAACTGATGCAGATTATCAAGGGGATATGAAGTAATTTGGTTAAAGGATAGTAAACAAGATTGGATTATTCAAACCCATGACAGGGTAGCACAATTATTGACATTGTCAGTGTTTAAAACAATTGGGAAAAAAGGAGATCCACTTCAAAACACTGCTGTTGGTGGAGAAAAAGGGTTTGGATCCAGCAGTGCTAATAATGGAGCCAGAGTGTGGGTCCAGAGGCCAAAAGGCCTCCCGAGGCAGCTGAAGAACAGCTCCTGGGAAGGACAGCAGTGTTTGAATCCTGAAACCTGGGCAGGAACGATGGGAATGTGTCCCTGTAGCCAAGTGCTCTGTGTGAGAACAAGTAGATATTACAGGAGATTGTTTTACACATCCTGCCAGACCAAATCCCCCTGTTTGCCCCAGTGAAAACTCATGACCTGGGCTCCATCTAGGATGGAGCCAGGGCCAGGCTCTTGTACTGCCCAAGGTGTATCCCTTGAAGGCCTTTTAATAAATACCTGCTTTATTCCTTTAACAGTGCCTAGCTCTGTTCTAGGCAGCCTCTCAAGGCATCACCACCAAACTAAGGGAACACGGACCAGGTCTGGCTGGCTGGGCCTCCTGGGGACCACCTGACCACCTTGGCATGTCGGGCTGCTTCTCACCTGCCCTGAAGCCCTGGGGCTCTGGGCTTTCCTTCCTATGGGAGAGAACTCTCCTTCTCCTCCATGTGCCATGGCCAAAACTGGGATTCCTCCTCCAAAACTCTGTACATCCAAGGATTGCTCCCAAGTGAAAGCTGCCAGGACAGACAGGTCTGGCTGCCCTTGACCTCTTGAGAGCTGCCTCTCATCTGCTTTTGAAACACTGGGGCTTGGTGCTTTCCTTCCAGTGAAAAGAATTGTCCTTCTTCTCAAGGTGTCTGTGGTCTAAATTGAGATTCAACCTCCCACATTCCATATATCCAAGGATTCCTCCATGACAAAAGGTTCCAGGAAGAACAGGTCTGGCTGTCTCAGCCTCCCAGGAGCCACCTCTTTCTTCTTCTGCCTTTGAAACACTGGGGTTCTGTGCTTTCCTTCCTATGGAAATGAACCACCCTTCTTATGTACACAGAAATGGTAGAAATCACGGTTCCACCTCCCACATTCCCTATGTCCAAGGGTTGCTTTCAGACAAAAGCTATCAGGACAGAGAGGCCTGGCTGGCCTTGGCTTCTGGTGGCTGCCTTTCATCTGCCCCTCACAAAACAGTTCTGTGCTTTTCTTCATATGGAAAAGAATTGTTTTTCTCCTCTGGGTCCATGTCTGACACTGGGATCCCACTCCCAATTTCCCTATATCCAAGGGTTGCTCCCAGCCAAAATCTGCCAGTACCATCAAGTCTGTCTGGCCTTGGCTTCTGATGGCTGCCCTGCCACACTGGGGCTCGGTTCTTCCCTTCCCATAGAGATCCCTGTGACACTGTGGGCATCTCATGGAACCAAGGGGATCCTTGTGGCACCACTGGAGCCCATGGAACCAAGGGGCCATGGTGACACCGTGGGGCTTCATGGGCCCAGAGACCATTATGACTCTGTGGGGCCTGATGGAACCATGGAGACCATTCCAACCCTTCAGGGCCTTGTGTCACCAAGGGGGCATTGTGACACCTCAGGGTCTCCTGGAAGCAAGGGACCATTGGGACACTGTGGGGCCCCATGGAAGCGAGGGAAACATGGACCAGGTCTGGCTGGCTTGGCTTCCCAGGTGCCACCTGACAGGTCTGGCTGATGTTGGAATTCCAAGGGCTGTCTCTCATCAACTTCCGGAGCACTGGGGCTCCATGCTTTCCTTGCTGTGGAAAAGAACCGTCTGTCTTTTCAGATGCCAATTGCCAAAATTGGTATCCTCCCTAAAACATTTCCTATATGCAAGGGTATCACTCAGAAGAAAATCTGGCAGCTCTGGTTGGCCTCTGGTGGTCACCTCTAATCCCCCCAGGAAACATTGCCACACTGTTCCTTCATTCCTGTGGAAAAGAACCAGCATTCATGTCCAGGGACCATGGCCAAAATTAGAATCTGGCTTCCCAATTTCCATATATCCAAGGATTTCTCCCAGACAAAAGTAGCCAGGACAGACAGGTCAGGCTGGCCCTGTCTTCTGGTGATTTTCTTAGATTATGAGCTGAATGTTTTCATTAGAAAACACCTTGGAGAGGACCCAGAGATCTCCCAAGGATGGGTTCTGAGGTCTCAGGCACAGGACCACTACATATGGACAAAGGAGCTCTGTGCTCTGTGCTGCCATGGTGGTTTTGCATCACAGAAGTGATGTCCTGAGAGAAGCTGCTAGCAGTTTCCTCTGTGTCTGACAAAAACCAATCAGTAATTAGCTTTGAGAGCTGACAGTCTGTTAAAGCACTAAGGAAGCTGCAGACGCCTCTGTGCAGACACAAGTTAGAGATGAGAAAGCCTGGCTGGGTCTCTCTCCCTTCTGGCCCCACAGAGGTGCCGAGGCCGGCCCAGCCCCGTCTCGGCCGTGGGGCCGGGCGGCTCCTGCCGTGGGGCCGGGCCCCTTCCCAGGGAGCCGCCAGGCGCCATCGGCTGCCGGGCAGGGCAGGGGAGGCCGCGGGGCCGAGGCTGGGCCGTGGCTGCGGGTGCTGACATCTGGCCCTGCCGAGCCCTGCCCCGCCGCCAGCCCGGGTCCGGCCAGGATCCGCCGGGCCCCAGGAGCAGCCCCGGGCCGGGCCGGCTCGGCCAAGGCTCTGCCGCCCTTGGGCTTCGCCCGCAGCCGGCGGGCAGGGCAGGAGAAGCCATCGGCCCCGGCCGTGCTGCTGCTGGGCTCTGGCCCGGCTGCTGAGATCCTGGCCCTGCCCCAGCGCGGCCCAGCCTGACACAGCCCCAGCGCAGCCGCTGCAGAAACCTCCATGGCAAAACAGCTCCGGCCGCAAGCACCGAGCCCGGCCGGGCTCACGGAACCATCTGCAGCCCCGGGAGATATTGACTCTGCCAGTGCTGCCATCCTCCCTCCAGTGAGAGAAAAGGACACAGGGCAGGCACACAGAGGAGCAACATGGACACACCGAGGGCAGGGAAGAGGAAGTTGAGTCCCAGATGGGAGGGATGAGGAGATGCCTTGATCTTGGGGCTGGAATCCTCTGCTGAAGCTATGGAGAAGGATGTCATTGATACATCAGACTCTTTTTCTCTATAAGGCATTGAAAAGTATGGGGAGATGACTTGTTTCAGCAAAGGCCTCTGTGCTAAAGTAAGTAAATCTTGCAGTAGCTGTGATCCCCAATGAGAGGTTTGAACAGAGAAAGGGAGAAAAGTGATGAGACCCTGTGCCTTCAGGGAGAGAAGAAGACCTCTGTTCCCAGAGATGAAGATGATTTCAGAAAGAGATGAAGGGAACCTTTGCTCTTAAACAGCTCATCTCAAAACTAATACCCCGTAACTTGGCATGGCCCATAAGCACAGCTGTGGGAAAAGGTGGGAAAATATGCGAGGGAGTTCACAATTGCATATTTCTCCAGGCAGCTGCTATTTGTGGAAATGAAAAGCCATGAGATAACTATTTTCCTGTGGAGAAGTCTCCATAACATTAACAAGAGGTACTTCTCTCCTGATGTGAACTGAAGAAAGATTAGAATATTGTAGAGGTGGTAAACTGACTGAAAATTTCAGGTTTTGCCTCTACATTGCCAGGTTTTATGGAGAGGGGAAGTTTTCTGAAAATTTTGTTCAGATTCTTATTACTCTTTCATTTAGTTACTGTTAATAAACTTTTCTTGACACTCTTTTAAAGTTTTGAGCCCACTTTGCCTTTCTCCTAATCCTATCTCACAGCAGGAAATTAGTAAGTAGATTCTAGTGAGTGCATTGGTAATTAGCCAACACTGAACCCACCACACTAATTGATGCATTGGCCAAGAAATCTCAAATTGGTGAACCAAAAGCACTACAGAAACTTCCTGATGAACTGCACTAGAGCAGGGAGAAACTGAGGCAGACCCATGGTTTGTCAGGACTTGCTTGCTCCTAATGAGCCCTGTGGTGCATTTGGAGCTGAGACTTGGAACCTCAGGGCCTGAGAGGAAATTGCACAAACCTTTCCAGGAGTCAAAGTCAGAGGAAAACCCCAAAGTGGTTGGAGTCTAAAGCATTAATGGGACCCACAAAGGTCCATCTATACCACAGGCTCTTCATGGAGTCCTTGGAGAAGAGAACTGGAGGCCAGGATAGCACAAAAACCTCTCAGAGACTGAAAATGGCACAAAGAAATCTCAATGTGGAAAGGAAAATCCAAAGTACCTTACAAAAGTTAAGAATCTCAAAGTATTCATGAGCCCCACTGAGTGTCAGTACAAAGCTCCCAAGGGACTCATTAAAGCAGATAATTGGGGCCATGATTGCACAAACCTCTGAGAGAGTCTGTAGCAAAAGGGAAACACCAAGTACCTTAAAATAACTGAAGTACCTTGAAGCATTAATGGGCCCCACTGAGTGTTGTTCTGGACAAAGCCTCTCCAGGGACTAATTAATGCAGAATATTGGAGGCCATGATTGCACAAAGCTCTCAGAGACTCCAAGGCAAAAGCAAAAGCCAAAGTCCTTTGAAAAACCTGCAGTCCCTGGGAGCATGAAGGAGCCCCCAGGGCCATTCCTGACCAAGGCTCCCCAGGGACTCCTTCCAGCAGATCCTTGAGGCCACTGGGATGTGGGCTAGGGGGGGATGCTGAAGGCAGGAGCAGGGGCTGACAGTGCCCAGCCTGGCTGGGGCTGTGCCAGGAGGCCCCAGGGCCTCAGGACAAGGAGTCTCCTCACAGCCCTTGGTGGCACAGACCCTGCTGTGCCCCAGGGCACCAAGACTTGGCTTCTCTTTGTCCCCACCTGCCATCAGTGCCTCCAGTTCTCTGCTCTGCCTGGGGCCTGGGGACACTTTCTCAGTCGTGTCTCTCAGTGGGACCCATTAAAAGTCCAAGAAACTTTGGAGCTGGATTCTGACTTGGAGTTCTGCAGAGGTTTCTGCAGCTCCCTCTCAGGGCCTGATGTTCAGGGCCTGAGCACAAAGCTCCAGAGGGTCATTAAAGTCCTTGTGCTGTGTCTGTGCTGCTGAGCTGGGCCGGGCTCCTGGCACAGAGGGTGAGCCTGGTAACCAAGCAGAGCTTCAAAATCACATTTCTCTTGCTGAGCAGCTCTTCTCCCAGCCCAGCAGGGCTGGGGCACTGCCTGCAGCCAGCCCAGGCACAGCACAGAGGCACAGAGAGCTTCAATCAGTCAGGGCTGGGAAGGGGCTGAGAAGTGCCTGGGGCAGAATCACTGCCAGCCCTTGGCACAGGAACCTCTGGCTGCAGGACAATGCAGCTGCAGCTCCTGGAGAGATCTCCTAAAGCTGGAACATGCCAATGCCCACAGACCCTGTGAGTGCATTCTCTGCTCATCTCCTGTGCAGAGCAGCCAGGGGTGCCCAGGGCTGTCCTGCAGAGCAGGGTCCTGCAGCCCAGGGCGCTGTGCTGGGCCAGGGACTCTGCTGCCTGCCAGGGACAGCTCTCAGCCAGCCCTGGAGCTGCTCCCAGTGCTGGGGGACAAGGTGTGGGTGGATGGAGACAGCTGGTAAGGCTTGGAAATATTCTCCTTGTGTGGTGACGTTGCTGGATTTTTCGAACCTGCGTCCAGCATGACATTAAACTGCAGAACATTTCCAAGCAGATCATAATGGGAGCACAGCAAGGCAGGGGATGCATAAAGGGGAAAATCCTGCCTTTTAATCGACTGCTCTGGGTTGCCTGGATGGGAAATTGCACATAGATATTCATCTCTCAGTTTAGGTTTACAAAATTAAAAAAAAATTCTCTCAAATGTGAATAAGCCAGGGAGTAACATTAATCAGCACAGGCCCCCTTAGAGGCAACATCAGTGTTGCTTTTCCAGACTCCTCAGGATTGCTCTGACATTGCCAGCAGAGCCTGCAGAGCAAGAGCTGCCCCTGGGCACTGCTTGAGCTGGGAGGGGTCTGAAGTGCAGAGCTGAGTCCCCAGTGCTGGGCTGATTTCTGGCAACACTGTCAGGACCCAAACCTAGGCACAGGGAAGCAGCTCCTAGTAGAGACAGCTCCAGGCAGCAGAGCCCTGGGCAGGCAGTCGGGGAAAGTGCCCCCAAGCTGTGCTGGGATATTTAAAGTCCTCTCTAAACCTAACTATTCTATGATTACTTTTCTTACAGATCCCCATGCCAAGGCAGCACAAATGTCCAACAGCAGCTCCATCAGCCACTTCCTCCTGCTGGCACTGGCAGACACGCGGCAGCTGCAGCTCCTGCACTTCTGCCTCTTCCTGGGCATCTCCCTGGCTGCCCTCCTGGGCAACGGCCTCATCATCAGCGCCATAGCCTGCGGCCACCACCTGCACACGCCCATGTTCTTCTTCCTGCTCAACCTGGCCCTCAGCGACCTGGGCTCCATCTGCACCACTGTCCCCAAAGCCATGCACAATTCCCTCTGGGACACCAGGAACATCTCCTACACAGGATGTGCTGCTCAGGTCTTCTTTTTTGTTTTCTGTGGTGCAACAGAGTATTTCTTGCTGACCATCATGTGCTACGACCGCTGTGTCCATCTGCAAACCCCTGCACTACGGGACCCTCCTGGGCAGCAGAGCTTGTGCCCACATGGCAGCAGCTGCCTGGGCCAGTGCCTTTCTCTATTCACTGCTGCACACAGCCAATACATTTTCCCTCCCCCTGTGCCATGGCAATGACCTGGGCCAGTTCTTCTGTGAAATACCACAGATCCTCAAGCTCTCCTGCTCCAAATCCTATCTCAGGGAACTTGGGCTTATTGCTGTTAGTGCTTGTTTGGCATTTGGATGTTTTCTGTTCATTGTTTTCTCCTATGTGCAGATCTTCAGGGCTGTGCTGAGGATCCCCTCTGAGCAGGGACGGCACAAAGCCTTTTCCACCTGCCTCCCTCACCTGGCCGTGGTTGCTCTGTTCCTCTGCACTGTAATATTTGCCTACCTGAAGCTGCCCTCCATCTCCTCCCCATTCCTGGATCTGGCCTTGTCAGTTCTGTACTCGGTGGTGCCTCCAGCCCTGAACCCCCTCATCTACAGCCTGAGGAACAAGGAGCTCAAGGCTGCAGTGGGGAGACTGATGACTGGATGCTTTCAGGAACATTAAACTGCTAGCCAATTGCTTTAAATCACTTGTATTAAAAGTCAAATTTGATACTTATTGTTGGTTTCATGCGGAGGTTCTTTTTCTTCGTTTTACTTTTTTCATATTTTCCACAAAGAAATATAATTGTTTGTGCCATTTCTCATTTTGTTTCTCTCCATCTTCCCTGTGGCCACAGATTGTGTCAATGAGGGGTTGCACTCTCAGCAGCTTTAAAGGAGTTAAAGGATTTCCCAGTAGATTGTTCTTCAGAGATGCCCTTTTATTACCTTCTCTGGAGCTGCAGCAGCAATGTCTGTGTGCAGAGCTGGGGCAGATCAGTGCTGGCACAGCAGCTGTGCCCAGGAGCAGCAGCACTTGGTGCTGCCAGTGCTGCTCCCGTGGCCCTGCCCCGCTGCCCTGGTGGCCCTGGTGTTGCTGCAGGGCCTGAGTGCTCTCGGGGCCGGGCACAGTCCTGGGGGTGGCAGTGCCGGGGCTGCAGCAGGGACAGGCCATGGGCACTGCTGGGGCAGCGCTGACGCCTCAGGCCAGGCCTGGGGGCTCCAGGCTCCTTGCCCAGGCTCTCTCAAGAACACGGCCAGGCCAATGCTCAGCACAGAAAACCCCCGTGAGCAGCCCCAGGCTGGCCGTGGGCAGGCTGGGGGCAAACAGCACGGCTTGTGCTCTGCAAGGGCCCTGGGGGAGACGGGAAGGAGCAGCAGAGCAGGGGCTGATCCATCCCCAGTGCACTGCACAGCCCAGGGCAGCGTCCCAGAGCGTCCTCATGGAGCTGCCAACAACATCCCCCCTCTGCAGCCCTGGCCTCTCCCCCAGCTCACAGAGGTGCCACATCCTTGCAGGCACAGACACGGCAGCCCTGGCTCAGCAGCCCCTGTTTGCATTGCACACAGCAGGCGGGAGCACCCCCATGCTGGTGCTGTGGGGACATGAACCTGAGGCAGCACAAATGCCATCAGCCCCTGGGGCCAGGAAGGGCTGGGGGATGCCAGGGAAACCACTCAGCTTTGTCCTGGCCTCTGCAGTCAGCCAGAAAGTTTTTTTCCCATCAGCTGGGAGTTTCCTGTCCCACTGCAGACGCTGCTGCTCAGAGCCAGGGCTGGCTGGCAGCCACCCCCAAACTGCCCTGAGCATTTCCTTGGCTTCCCCTTTGCTTTCTTTACTCTTCCCTGGTCCAGATTCCTTCCTCTTGCGCACCCCTGTTCCCTCCCCTGCACACAGCCCATCCCTGTTTGCCCTTTCCTCTCTGGCCCCACTCCCCATTGCAGTTCCTGACTTGGCACCATGGGAACATCCCTTGGGGAGCAGGATCATCCCACAAGTGCTGCAGGAATTGTCTGCAGGCTCCTGCAGTGCCTGGTGCTGCTCCCTTGCCAGAGGCACCCCAGGCCAGGGGGGCACATCTGGGCTTCTGTGTCTGGCTCTGGGGCTCCCTGTTCTGGGCAGTGAGGAGGAGCTGCAGAGGCTCTGCAGGACTGACAGGATGGGCTTTGGGGCTGTGAGGAGAAGCTGAGGGACCTGGGCTGCTGGAGCTTCTGAAGAGGAGGCCCAGGGCTCCTCCTGCAACTGCTCCAAGGGTGGTTTCAGAGAATCACAGAACCAGCAAGGTTGGAAAAGACCCTGGATATCATCAAGTCCAACGTGTGCCCTGACACCACCATTTCTTCCCTGAGCCTCCTCTTCTCCAATATCAACAAACCCAGCTCCCTCAGCCGCTCCTCACAGGACTTGTGCTCCAGACCCCTCACCAGCCTTGTTGCCCTTCTCTGGACATGCTCCATCCCCTTCATGTCCTTCCTTAATTGGGGGCCCAGAACTGGACACAGCACTCAAGGTGCTGCCTAACCAGTGCCCAGCACAGGGGAAGAATCACTGCCCTGCTCCTGCTGGCCACACCATTCCTGATCCAGGCCAGGAGCCATTGGCCGTCTTGGCCACCTGGGCACTCTGCTGGCTCATGTCCAGCCTGCTGTCCATCAGTCCCTGCAGGTCCCTTTCTGCCTGGCTGCTGTCCAGCCACTCTGTCCCCAGCCTGTAGCGCTGCAGGGGTTGTTGTGGCCAAAGTGCAGGACCCAGCACTGGGACTTGTTAAACCTCACCTTGTTGGATTTGGGCCCTGGATCCAGCCTGTTCAGGGCTCTGTGCAGAGCCCTCCTACCCTCCAGCAGATCAACACTCCCAGACAACCTCGTATCACCAGGGTTCCATGAGGCCCCAGAGTGTCCCAGTGGTCTCCATGATTCCATGAGGCCTCCCAGTGTCACAATGTCCCTTTGGTTCCATGGGATCCCTTGGTGTCACAAAGTCCCTTGGATCCTTGGGCCCTGCAGTGTCACAATGTCACCGTGGTCCCCAAGGCCCTGCAGTGTCACAGTGGATTCTTGGTTCCATGAGGTCTGGCAGGGCGACAATGCTCTCCTTGCTTCCACAGTGCCACAATGGCCTCTTGGTCCCAAGGGCCACCACGGTGTCAAACATGTTTCCTTCATTCCATGAGTCCCTGAGGAGTAGCTCAGGCCTCTTGGGTCACTGGAGCCCTGCAGGGTCACAGTGGCCCCATCATGACACGAGGTCCTGCTCTGTCACAAAGCTCTGCATGGTTCCACAAGGGCCTGCAAGGTCACAGTGGCCTCTTGGTTCCATGAGGCCTCAGAGTGCCCTGTTGATTCCCTTGGTGCTGCAGTGTCCTGGACTCCGACACTTCCTAAATTGGGGACCCCAGAACTGGACCCAGCACTCAAGGTGCTGCCCAACCAGTGCCCAGCACAGGTGAAACATGGATGAAAAATAAAAACCCCACAATTCCAATAAAGATTTGTAGGGAATGGTATGTTTATTTGCAGCGCTGGACACATGTAGGGACTCATCGCCCTTCAACGGACATGCACACCCCTAAGAAGTCCCAAAACTTTTTTATTACCCTTAATTAATTTCCATAGGCATTGAATTTCACAATAGGTTCATGCATATTCATTCTGATGATTTAATGTTACACTTAGAGCTAGTTACACTTGTTTTTGTCAGAAAGTACAGAAAGAACTCCTGGGTCACTCTGCGTGGTCTGTTTAAAGGCCCAAGGAGTCTTTCTTATCTCTTTTTAGTGTGGAAATTTGCATTCTTTCTCTTTAGCTGGGGCAACTTTGCTAGTGCTGCAGTTACCAGACTAAACAGAATATTTCACTCATGTTAGCAAGCTCAAAGGAGCACATTTCACCGAAATCCAAATGGATTTCTACCCTGTTAAATTTTCACTCTGTCTCGCAGGTGAAGAATCACTGCCCTGGTCCTTCTGGCCACAACATTCCTGATCCATAGGAGTGCCAGGGGTTGGATGAGGGAAATGGTGGGGGGTGGGTAGGGACAAAGTGTTATTGATTGTCAGCCATGAAGGATCATGATTTTCATATGTATTCAGATTGTATAACAAGGTGCTGGGGGTCAATATCAATTGGATATTGCTGATATCAAGATATAAGTAAGAAAAGTTAAAAGGACAAAACAATTATCTCTGCATTGTTTTCAATATAGTCTATCCACTTTGAAGACACTTCTGAAATCTGGTCCTGTCCTGACTGGGCCAAGGGCTTCAGCATGAGCGATCTCCTGCTTGATCTGGGTGAAAGCTTGTTGCTGCTCAGGGCCCCAGTGGAAATTTTTTTTTTTTGCGGGCGACCAGGTAGGGAGGGCTCAAAATCTGGCCGTACTTGAGAATGGGCATTCTCCAAAAACCTATGGCACCTAGGAAAGCTTGTGTTTCCTTCTTGGTGCTGGGTAGACATCACGGTGATCTTATTGATGACCTCAGTTGGAATCTGACTCTGTCCATCTTGCCACTTTACCCAAGGAATTGGATCTCTCAGGCAGGTCCCTTGACTTTGCTCTTCTTGATGGCAAAGCTTCCAGCAGAATTTGGACAATCCTCTCTTCTTTCTCAAACACTTCCATTGCCGTGTTCCCCCACACAATGATGCCGTTGATGTATTGCAAGTGTTCTGGAGCCTCACCCTTTTCCAGTGCAGCCTGGATCAGTCCATGGCAGATGGTGGGGCTGTGTTTCCACCCCTGGGGCAGTCAGTTCCAGGTGTACTGCACGCCCATCCAGGTGAAAACAAACTGAGGCCTGCATTCTGCTGCCAGAGGAATGGAGAAAAACGCGTTAGCAATGTCAGCAGGGGCGTACCACTTTGCTGCCTTGCACTCTAGCTTGTGCTGGAGTTCCAGCATGTCCAGCACAGCAGCGCTCAGCAGTGGAGTCACTTCATTCAAGCCACAATAGTCCACAGTCAATCTCCATTCTCCATTAGACATGTGCACAGACCAGACGTGGAAGGGTGAGTGGGCCTTACTGACCACCCCTTGACTCTCCAGCTCACGGATCATTCTGTGGATGGGGATCACAACATCCCGATTCGTTCAATACTGCTGGCCCTGCACTGTCGAGGTGGCAATTGGCACTCGTTGCTCTTCCACCCTCAGGAGTCCTACTGCAGATGGGTTCTCTGACAGTCCAGGCAAGGTGTTCAATTGCTTAATGTCCTCTGCCTCTGCAGCAGCTATGCCAAAAGCCCACCTGAGTCCCTTTGGGTCTCTGTAACAGCCGTTCTGGAGGAAGTCTATGCCCAGAACACACGGGGCCTCTGGGCCGGTCACAATGGATGTTTCTGCTGCTCATTCCCAGTCAGGCTCACCTCGGCTCCCACCAGGGTCAATTGCTGCGATCCCCCTGTCACCCCGGCAATGGAAACAGGTTCTGCCCCACATGTCCCGATGGCATTGGGGTACACTGTGCACCAGTATCAGCTAAGGCTTTATATTTTTGTGGCTCTGATGTGCCAGGCCATCGGATCCACACTGACCAAAAGATCCAGTTTTCCCGTGCCTCTCCCTGGCTTGAGGCAGGGCCCCTCTAGCCCTGGATAAAATTTTTTTCCTAGGCATACATGGTAGAGGTACTTTAAAGGTGATCTGACAAATCATACTCGGAAGCACGGTCATGGGAGGTTGAGGCTGCCTTCACTTTACTGGAATTCCCTCAGTCAGTGCTTCCCTCCTTGAGCTGACACACCCACGCTGCCAGGACAGAAATGGGTTTCCCATCCCACCTTCCCATGTCTTCCCCATGGTCACATAGAAAGAACTCCAGGCCAGCCCGTGGGGTGTACCCTCTCTCTCTGGCTGGGGAACGTTGGGCTCTGACTTTGGGGCCTGTGACTCGCACTGGGGCAATGTGGGAACTGTTCCTCCTCACCTCCACCCTCATCTCCCTCATCTCCTCTTTGAGTTCCTTGCCCACAGCAGAGCCATGAGCCTGCACTGGACCATGGATCATACTCTCACAATTTCTCAGCTGTTGGCAGCAGAGCCCACTGTCTCTCGGCTGTTATCGGCATTGATCGTGGCAATGAAGGTGGTGTACTGAGATGGCCCCAGCCTTGCCAGACTCCACAGCATTTGCCCTGTGCCCCTGACCTTGTTGGGGTCATTATCATGCTGTCCATCCCTCCCAAAGAGTACCTCCAATGCTGCCACTTCCCTCAGCTGTTGGATCCCTTCCTCAAGGGTTTTCCAGCACGTTCTATGCTGGTGCTCCTGCATTCTCTCCCCGTGGACAAACCTCTCTCTGACACTCATTAAAATCCGCTCCCAGAGGGAAAGGGACCCTGGCTCCCTTACAAAAATCTGATTCATACCTGAGCCTTGGGTCATGGGTCCCAAATTCCTTGCCTCACCACCATCTAGCTGGACACCTGTACCCATGAGGTCTCAGTCTTGAAGCAGTCAGGTTGTATAAGCCTCACGTCTCCGTCGTTCAATGTCCTTGTTACAGAGACTTTTGTACGTCAGGGACTCGTGATGATCGCAACCTCTGGCTCCCCTGTGGGTTGTGAGGGCCTTCCCTTATCTGGGTGCTCTGATTCCATCTTAGACCTCCTTGTTTCTACAGGGGCGACTGCTGCTGGCTGTGGCTGCCTTTGTGGCTCAGCTGAACCTGGACAGTTGTAACATCTGTGGGTTCCACTGCTGCCGCATCAGACTCTCCTTTTTTGGGGCAGGGGGAGGGCTTCTCACCAGCTGGGGAAATGCACTCCTTCAGCATCTCCTGCATCTCCCTCAGCAGACCCCCACCCAGTCTGGGTGGTTCATATCTGGGGTGGCTGTGGGGCAGGGTCAGGCTCTGGGGCAGCAGCATCCCTGGTCTCTGGGGCCGTGTCAGGTTCTGGGCTGGGTGTCAGGGTGGTTATCCAGGTTAATCTTCCCTTGTCTCTCAGTGCCAAATAGAACAGGGCTAACAGCAACACAGCCCCTGTATGATATCATTGGTATTTGGAGTGGATCTGAGCCCTTCACAAACTGGTGGGGCAAACCCAAAGAGATGGTTAAAGGGTTGGGAGAAAATTTCCCCCGGTGTCATTTCCTCACAGTAGGTGCCACTATTAAAGTAACCCCAAAAGCACACAGTCAGTGTGTGACAGCTGTGAATCCATGTGCCTGCTTCCCAGAGGAAGTTAAAAATCCATGAATTCTTCCCCTTATTCACCCATAAAACAAACCGGAGAACAGCCACAGCAGCCTTGGCTGTAGGAGCCGTGTTTAGATCAGGGCCTGCAAATGGAGAAATGCAGCCACGGTTCCGTGCCACCCAAACCAGGGCAGGCTGGAGCACAGGGTGCCGCTGAACGAGGTTTCTGTAGCAGCACACAGAAATTGGATTACTCAAGAACTGTTATTCTCTTTTTTGTTTCTGTGCCCTCGAGCTGCACGTTGGGTGCCAAAATCTGTCTTGGTTTGCAAAGACAGGAGTCTGCTAAGGAAGGCAGGACCCTCCCTGAAATGGGGAAAAAAATAAATGCAGACCCCTCCCTGTAAATTGCTATAAATTTGAAGTTAAGGGCGACTCTCAGGCAAAAATATGGGAGCAGGAATAACAGTTCTTTATTAGGGAAGAAAATAAAAAGATAAAATAAACAATGCAGTGAACCAACCTCTAACAGATGGCAATTGAATACATCTTGCCTTGCAATCTAGGACAACAACTTATTCAGCATGAATCACATCCATTTACCACATCCCCTTACCCCCTGATATTGCCCACCTGGGACTGACATCCCAAAACATTTTTTAAAAATTGTGCATTTTTCTTCATAATTAAAATTAAGTGAATTTTTAATTAAATTGATTAAACTGATTGATTTTTGATAATAATAATTAAAATTTTATTTTGCTTATGCATAAAAATATTATTCTATATTTTAACATTTCATCTTAATGCTTCTATAAAAAAATCTCTGTATGTTTTTTGCAACCAAAAACGGATTGGTCATTGGTTCTAAGTAACACAATTCCCTTCATTAATTCATTGACCACTATTGGCTATTGATTTTACCCCCTTTATTGTATTTTCCTTTATTTGTATTATTTTTATCATCATTTTTATCATTTTCACAGACAGGGTGAAAGCGGCCACTTTGGGGCCCACGGAGACATTTCTGGGCACATTTGGGGCAGTTTTGTGTCTGGGGAGGGAATTCAGAGAGAACTTGAGGGTCTGGGGGCCCCTGGGGGAGCCGGGCGGGCGCTTGGAGGGGCACTCAGGGATCCTGAGGGGCAGTTCGGGGTCCGGGGGAGCACTCGGGGGTCCGGGGCCCTGGAGGTCAGCGAGGGGAATTTGGGGCCCTTCGGGGTCCGGGGGAGCACTCGGGGGAGCTTGGGGAGATTTAACCGGGTTCCTCAGGGCGCAGGGCGCGGCAGGAATTTTAGGCGCGGAACTGTGTTCTGAGGGGCTCTGGGGCCGCGGGGGATGAGAGGAGAGGAATTCCCAGAAGTGGCTGTACCGGGCACCTGTGGGGCTGGGAGCACTCAGGGGATCCGAGGACGCTTTTGGGGGGTCCCGAATGGGCGCTGAGGGGACTTGGGGATCCCGGAGGGTCTGGGGGACACTGACGGGAGAGATGGGGGCGGTACCGGGGTTCTGTGCAGCGCGGGGCATGACGGGCGTTGTAGTCCCGGCTTTAACGGGGCTCTATGGGGCTGCGGGGCATGACGGGAGTTGTAGGCAAAAGAAAAGATGGCGCAGACCCCCAGGCACCGCCCCCAAAGCCATGATCCCTGACGCTTATTGGTTGGAAGCAGTGATGGGCGGGACCCTCCGCCAATGGGAGGTGGCGGGGACGGGAACAGCCCATTCCAGTACAGCTCCAGTGCCCCTCCAGGGCGTCCCAGCACAGCCCAGTTCATCCCCAGTACAGCCCAGTAGAAACCGAGTTCCCCTCCAATCTTTCCCAGTACAGCCCAGTCCCTCCCAATACACCTGAGTTCATTCCCAGGCCCTCCCAGTTCATCCCAATGTCATCCACAGTATGCCCCAGTATTGCCCAGTCTTCCCCACAATGTCCCTAGTTTGTCCCAGTATCCCCCAGTTTCACTCACAGTTTCACTCCCAGTATGTCCCAGTGTGTCCCAGCCCACCCAGATTCCCCCTCAGCATTCCTCATGTTCCCAGGCTGTCCCAGTGCCCCACAGGATCACTCCCAGTATGTCCCAGTGTCTCCCACAGCATTCCCAGTGTTCCCCAGTATGTCCCAGTCCTCCCCAGTGTTTCCAAGGACAGTTTAATTTCTCAGGGCTGCCGTGGCAGCCAAACCCAGCAGTGGGGTCAGTGCAGTGCCCATGGCCACAGCCCCTTGCAGTGCCCAGTGCAGCTGGGGCTGATGATCCACCCTCACAGCTGGCCCTGGGCCGGTCTGGAGGAGTTTTGGTGGCACCTTGGGCTGGCACACACCTGAGGAGGGTGTCTGTTTCCATGGGGAAACTCAGGGGTTTTAGATTGTTCCAAACATAGAAAAAGGGAAAGCCCCTCTTAGGCTGGGTGCAGCCAGCTCTGCAGGCACAGCAGGTCCCAGGTGAGTGAGGACAGACAGGATGGGCTGGGGCAATGTGGAGCAAGGTTGTCCACGCTGGGCCAGAGCTCAGGGCACAGCTTCTCTGAGCAGGCCAGAGCTCCTGAGGGGAGACCCTGGGTCAATATCAATCATAGAATGCTGAATAGCCTCTGATCTAAAGAGAAATGTAATAAATTACACGCTTTAAAACAGGAATGTGTATTTCTTACAAGCAGATTGAAATCTTTCTTCACAACTGGAATAGGAAAACTTTAATGACCCTCTCAGGGCTTTGGTGTTGTTTACATCAGACTCAGTCCCTGAGAGTGTCTTCAAAAAACTTCTAAAGAACTCAAAGTTAAATTAAAACTCCAAAGTTTCTTGAAGTTTTAATGGGTCCCACTGAGGAACAGGACTGAGAAAGTTTCCCCAGGTTCCCGTCAGAGCAGAACACTGGAGTCAGTGATGACAGCTGGGCACAAGCAAGGGAAAGGTGTCTCTGGTGCTGAGCAAACCTGGATGTGTTTCAGGAATGCAAAGGGCACAGGCCTGAGCCCCAGCCCCTGGCAAGGCAGATCCTGTCCCTCCCTCATTGCTCAGGGCTCTTCCCGGGATGGGCACTGGCATGTGGGGATGTGCAGTGCCAAGGGCAGGACCATGGGGCGGCCCCTGCCAGGCTGCTGAGCAGGGACAAGGAGGCACTGAGGCCCCAGGGCTGCAAGGGTCACTTGTCCCCTCGTGGCCTCAGGCCCAGGGCCAGCAGCCATGGCCAAAGGGCTGCACAGGTTGGCTCTGTCAGGGCCTTGCAGCTGCTGCACATCCCTGAGCCCTCTGCAGCCCAGGCTGTCCCACGGTGTCCCTGCCCTGCGCCTCTGTCCCTGCAGGCTGTCGTCACCCCCGGCTGCCCCACCTCGCTGGCCCTTCCTTTGCTGGCAGCTCTGCCTCCTGCTGCCCCTGCCTGGCCACACAAAGCCTTGGGCTGCTCCAGGCTCCTGCTGGGGACGTGCTGCACCACAGCCCTGCCCTGGGAGGGAAATTCCTTTCTCCTCCTGTGTCCAGTCTGGACTTCCCCAGCTGCATTTGGGGCATAATTTCTCTCCCTGCCTGATTCCCACTATGGAGAAAAGCTCCACCATTTCAGAATCCACCTTTCAAGCCCTGCCAGGCCACTCCTGATCTGTCCTCAGTCTCTTCACAGCTGAGCCCAGGCACATCAGCCTCCATACGTGGGTTATGTTCTTGAGGCCTGCAAAACCCAGCTCGGGAGATCTCTGGGCCCTGTCCAAGGTGTTTGCAAAGGAAAACATTCTGCTCATATCACCAGAGGCCAAGGCCAGGCAGAACTGTCTGTCCTGGCAGCTTTTGTCTGGGAGCAATCCTAGGATAGATGGAATTTTGGCGGCCACATTCCAGCTCCTGCCATGGCCCCTGGACAAGAGGGTCAGTTCTTTTCTGCAGGAAGGAAGGCACAGAGCCCCAGTGCTTCTGAGGCAACTGAGATGCGACCATCAGAGGCCAAGGCCAGCCAGAGCTGGCAGGTCTTTTTCTGGCAGATACCCTTGCATACAGGAAATTTTTGAGGGGAAGTACCAATTTTGTCCATGGATGTCTGAAAAGAGGGACAGTTATTTTCCATAGCAAGGAAAGCACGGAGCCCCAGTGGTTCATGGGCAGATGAGAAGCAGTCCTTGACATTCCAAGATCAGCCAGACCTGTCAGGTGGTCCCTGGGAGGCCAAGCCTGCCAGACCTGTTGCCTGTTCCCCTCATTCCATGGATCCCCACAGTGTCCCAATGGTCTCTTGCTTCCAGGAGGCCCTGAGGTGTCACAATGCCCCCTTGGTGACACGAGGCCCTGAAGGGTTGGGATGGTCTCCACGGTTCCACAAGGCCCCACAGAGTCATGGTGGTCTCTGGGTTCCATGGAGCTCCGTGGTGTCACCGTGGCCCCAAAGTGTCACAATGGACTCCATGGTTCCACCAGGTCCTCACCGTGCCACCATGGTCTCCACAGGAAGGGAACAACCCAGCCCCAGTGCTGCAGGGGCAGATGAGCCACAGCCACCAGAGGCCAAGGGCAGCCCGATCAGATGGTGCTGGCAGATTTTGTCCTTGGATATAGGGAATTTTAGAGGTGGAATGCCAGTTTCAGACCTGGCTGCCTGGAGGAGAAGGACAGTTCTTTTCCATAGGAAGGCAAGCACAGAACACCGGTGTTTCAGGGGCAGATGAAAGGTGACCATCAGAGGCCAAGGGCAGCCAGACCTCTCTGTTCTGGTATTTTTTTGTCTGAAAGCAACCCTTGGATTTAGGGAATCTGGGAGGTGGAACCCCGGTTTTGGCCATTTCTGCATTGTTAGGAAGGACGGTTCTTTTCCATAGGAAGGAAAGCCCAGAGCCCCACTGTTGCAGGGGCAGAAGCAGAGAGAGAAGGCTCCTGGGAGGCCAAGCCATCCAGACCTGTTTGTCCTGGCAGCTTTTGTCACTGAGAAATCCTTGGACCTAGGGAATTCTGGAGGAGGATTCCAAACTTTGGCCACAGGCATCTGGTCAAGATGGATGGTTTTTCCCACAGGAAAGAGAAGCGTGGAGCCCAGGTGTTTTGGAAGAAGATGAGAGGTGGTCACCATAGGCCAAGAGAGCCAGACCTGTCTCTCCTGGCACCTTTCATCTGGGGGAAATCCTTGGATATTCAGAATTTTGAAGGTGGAATCTCAGTTCTGGCCATGGGCACCTGGGCAGGAAGAAGAGTTCTTTTCATCATAAAGGAAAGCACAAAGCCCCAGTGTTTCAAAGGCAGATAAGAATCAGCTCCTTGGAAACCAAGGCCAGCCAGACTTGTCTCTCCTGGAAGCTTTCACCTGGGAGAAATCCTTGGATATAGGGAATCCTGGAGGTGGATTCCCAACTTTGGCCATGGGTGCCTGGATGTGAAAGGTGCTTTTTTCCCATAAGAAAGAAAAGCACAGGGTCCCAGTGTTTCACAGGAAGATGAGAGGTGGCCCCTGGGTGGCCAAGCCAGCCAGACCTGTCTGTCCTGGCAGATTTCATCTGGGAACAATCTTTGCATAGAAGCAAACTAAGAAGAGGAATCCAAATGCTGGCCATGGGCACCTGGAGGAGAAGGACAGTTCTTTCCACAGGAAGGAGAGCACCGAGCCCCAGTGCTCCAGGGGCAGATGAGCAGCAGCCCTGGACATGCCAAGGTCAGCTGGACCTGTCAGGTGGCCCCCAGGTGGCCCAGCCAGCCAGGCCTTGATGCCTTGAGAGGCCACCTAGAGCAGAGGCTGGACAGTGTTACAGGAGTAAAGTGGGGATTTATTAAAAAGGCCTTCAAAGGATTCACCTGGGCAGCACAAGGGCCTGGCTGAGGGTACATCCAGGATGGATGCCAGGTCACGCATTTTCACACTTTTGTAAGATTTGGTTCATTTCCATATTGAGGTTAATTGTCCAATTACACCTTCAGATTATGCAGCCCCACCCTCCCAGTCTGCTCTCCTCAATTTGCTGTTGTTTTCACTTTTTGGGCCCAAAGCTGCAGCGGTGTCTTTGGTTCTCGGGCAGGAAAAGGATTGTTTTGTCTGACTACACTGTAAGAAAACTTGCTGACACTCTGCATGAAGTTTAGAGTTACAGATACAGGACAGAATTGGGAAAATATGGAAGCTAAAACTTAAGGCATCAGCCTGTCCCATGTTCCCTTGGTTCCATGGGGACCCACAGTGTCACAATGGCTCCTCTGTGACACTCTGGGCTGCACAGTGTCACCCTGGGCCCTTGGATCCATGGGAGCTTCCCAATGGTCCCCTCTGATTCCACGAGGTCCCCAAAGTGTCACAACTGACCCATGGCTCCATGAGGTTCCCCAGTGTCACCAGGGTGTCCTTGGACCTGCCTTGTCACAACTGACCCATGGCTCCATGAGGCTCCATGAGGTTCCCCAGTGTCACCGTGGTCGCTGTCAGAGGCTGGATGAGATCAATGTCCCCAGACACCTTGGGCTGAGCTGTCAATCAGTCACACAGATGGGACAGCGCTCACCCAGCTCTGAACACCTGAGATATCAGAAGTCCCAGCTGGGGGGAGGCCCACGAAGGCCCAGGGGCTTAAAACCAAGGAGCACAATGTCAGCCTCTCTTATGGACTCTGCCTTCTCCTGGGGTTTGTGTCTCGCCAGCACTGGAGCCCCAGGAGCTGGGAGCCACATGTGTGTCTTTCTGTGGAGCTTCTGTCTTCCTGTCTCTCTCTCTCTTTCCTCCCCTTCTAATGCTCTTTATATGGAACATTTGTGGGTACCTGAACAACTTCAGTGTTTAGGGCTTTCCAGGCTAAATGGGCTGACGGAATGAAGTTACAGCTGTGACAAGTGATTTAAGTTGGATTGGATTTGTATTAAACGCTTTTCCAAAGTTTCTTGTTCTTTTGTACTTTGCCAGTAATATTTTGGTGGTCCCGAATGGGCGCTGAGGGGCACTTGGGGGTCCCGGAGGGTCTGGGGGACACTGATGGGACAGATGGGGGCGGTACCGGGATTCTGTGGAGCGCGGGGCATGACGGGCGTTGTAGTCCCGGCTTTACTGGGGCTCTATGGGGCCGCAGAGCATGACGGGAGTTGTAGGCAAAAGAAAAGATGGCGCAGACTCCAGGCACCGCTCCCAAAGCCATGATTCCTGACGCTGATTGGTTGGAGCCGTGATAGGCAGGAGCCTCGGCCAATGGGAGGCAGTGGAGGGCGGGAACAGCCCATTCAGCCCCTCCAGTCCCTCCCAGTACAGCCCAGTTCATCCCCAGTACAGCCCAGTACAGCCCCAGTGCCCCTCCAGTCCCTCCCAGTACAGCCCAGTTCATCCCCAGTACAGCCCAGTACAGCCCCAGTGCCCCTCCAGTCCCTCCCAGTACAGCCCAGTCCCTCCCGATACACCTGAGTTCATTCCCAGGCCCTCTCAGTCCCCCCAGTGCCATCCATATCCCGCTCCAGTGTCCCCCAGCCTTCCCCACAGCGTTCCCGCCCATTGCGGGGCAGCGGCGCAGATGGAATGTCCTGCGGCCCTCCTCCTCTCCCAGCACGGCACAAATTCCAGCTCGGAGGAGGCTTCCCCAGAGAGGGCTCCGGCACCTGTCTCAGCCCGAGTGTCCCTGCAGAGGAACAGGGCATTTTTCAGGCACTTCCACAAGCTCAGGGTTCCCATTTCATGGGGAATCTGGGATGAAAATGGCCTTTTTCAGAAAGACAAATGCAGAGGAGATGGATTAGAAATTATTTGGAAAAAGTGACCCTTCTTCCAAACAAAGTTCACCAAGTCATTGCCTGCATTTCTCCTTTTCAGGTTCTTACAGTCATCTCCTGAAAGGTCCAGATTGTTCTGGTGCTTTTCATGAACTGATTGAACTCTTGATATATATCAGTGCATGAGATGTGGAAGCTTCTAAACTGAACACAGAAACAAACTCCCTCTGTCAGCCCATTTCCATCTTCTACATCACTTTCAGCTGTCCATGGGGATGTTGGAATTATTATCACACAGCTCTCCATTTCTGGCTGCAGGCTCTGGAGATTCTTTCTCTGCATTCAGTCAGGCTTGCATTCCCTGACAATTCCTGGTAGCCCATCATGGTTTCTTAGGGTAGAACAATAACAGTGAAAATCTCACCAATGGCCCAACTGCCCAGCCCACAAGATAAAGAAAGAACAAATTGTAAAGTTCTTCAACTATTTGTCCCACTTTTCTGCAAGAGTCAAGCTGCACACATGGTGTGGAAAGGCAAGAAAAGCTGCAGCTGGTGGCACATCTTGTGACAAAAGCTGCTCAAAGCTTCCTCGTCTTCCAGCAAAGGTTCTTGGAAAACTGAAACAGCTTTTAAGAAATGAAATGAAAATGGAAAGAAACAATCCAAGATGTATTTCTCTGTTTATTTTTATGCTACCCTTTTCTATCTTTCACTACTTCTCCTTCTCACTAATTGCAAGTGGATCTCACTTTTATGATCCACGACGTGGCAAGTTTTAGACAGTGTAAAATATCATGAGCTACACACAGTTTGCCTTCCCCTGTTTTGTTTTGTTTTTTGGTGTTTTCTTTTTGGAGATCAGTGCTGGGGACTAAGTGCAGTTCTTGGGTCAGGTACAAATTCAGCACTGAGGGAATGTGCTCCAAGAGTGTTTGACCCTCAGCAGGGACAATGCACAGCAGTGACCGAGGGGATTCCTGTGCTCCTGGGCAGGAGTCCAGGCTCTGGGTCTGGGCTGGACACGGCAAAGTTCCCGTGTTTGGACAGGCTCAGGGGCTGCCCCGGGGAGCGCGGGGCTGGGCACAGGGGCGAGCGGGCAGCGGACACATGGACACAGGACACACGGACACAGGGACACATGGATATGGACACACGGACACGGGGACACACGGACACTCGACACACGGACACGGGGACACATGGACACGGGGACACACGGACACGGGACAGATGGATACAGGGACACACAGACACGGGGACACATGGAAACGGGGACACACGGACATGGAATTTCAGCTGCAGCGGCTGCAGTGGCAGCAAAAGCAGCGAAAGCAGCGAAAGCAAGCAGCACTAGGGTGAGCTGGTGAGTGAGCGGCAGAAGCCGGGCCGTGCCGGGCGGGGCTGAGCCGGGGCCCGGCAGGGTGGGAGCTGCCAGGACGCCTGGAGGGAGAGCGGGCGTGGGGCCAGCGCAGGGCGCAGAGCATCCCGGGCTGGCTGAGGGGTTCCCGACCCCCGGCACGGCATCAGCCCCACTGACGGCATCGTGCTCCTCCCGCAGCCCCACGGCACCAGCGCAGCCCTGGAGATCGCGCTGCTGGACAAGGTCTCCTCTGGCTGTGCTGGTGTCATTCAGCTCCTGCAGTGGCTTCAGCTCCCCGAGAGCTTTGTGCTGGTGCTGGAGCATCCGGAGCGGTGCCAGGACCTGTCGGGTTTCCTGGCGGAGCGGGGGTTCCTGCCGGAGGAGGAGGCGCGGGGGCTGCTCCTCCAGGTGCTGGAGGCTGCAGCATCCCCCTGATGAACTGTGTCTGTGTTCCACAGGAACCCTGTCCTACAGCCCACCAGAGGGGATCCACCAGCAATGCTACCACAGCGAGGCAGCGACGATCTGGTCCCTGGGCCTCCTGCTGCACCACCTGGTCATGGGGAAGCTCCCATTCAGGAGGGGCCAGGAGATATCTGGGGAAAGATCTTGTTCCCACCATGGCTCTCTCAAGGTGGATCCTCATCTGTGGGCACAGGGGGAATACCAGTGCTGGGAGACAGCAGCAGCTCATGGGCATTCTGCTCTGGCAGCTGCTGAGGAGGTGGCACATGTCCTGTTCTCCTGCTCTCCTCCAAACAGAGAATCCATGGGGAAGTTTAGGCCCAGCTCTGGGCACACTCAGCATGGCCTGGGCATGGGAACAGGGGGCAACTTCTCCAGCTGACTGGTGATTGCTGGTTTCTCTCCCCAGAGTGCCTGGATGTCATTAAGAGGTGTTTGTCCATGCAGCCCTTGAACAGGCCATCCTTAGAAGAGCTTTTCCGTGATCCTTGGGTGAAGGGAGTTCCTCTGCCCTAGAAGATGGGAGAGATCCACGTGCACAGTTGGATCCAGGGGCCTGGCAGGTAACAGCTGCACACATCGCTTGGCACTCAGTGGCAAAGCCAACCAGACAGGTTTTGTCCTGCCTGTAGCTCTGAGCAGGGGTCAGCAGAAGGGAACACAGCTCATGGGCTGGAGCTGAGCTGGAGACCTGGTGTGGCAAGCACAGGGGGCCACCATCCCCCTGATTTTGCTTGCCATGGTTCATGGATGCTGGGGCCCTGGGCAGAGCCCTGACAGCCTGGTCTGGCCCAGGGAAGAAGGAGCCCCTGGAGAAGCTGTCCCAGGTGGGGCTGCTGCTGCTGGGGACAGCGAGGATGACGTCAAGGATGACAACCTCTTGCTCCACCTGGTCTCTGGCAGGCTGAAGATGGTGGACTTTGATTCTGACATCTCCTTGAAAGCCAGGTTCCACAGGGAATTTGCAGATGAGTCCACACGCAGGGGGATGCTCCCAGATTTCGGCATTGCTCAGCCTGGCTGGGAACCAAAGGTTCCCCCTTTGCTGGGGCGGATGCAGCTGATCCTTCAGTCGGCTGCCAGGCTGCTTTTGGCAGGGCTGGGGGCATGGGCTGGGGTGGGTACGAAATGGGAGTGGGCTCCTGGCCCTGCCAACAGCCCCCAGCACCCACCGTGCCCCGGGCTGGGGCTGGGCTGGGGCAGCCAGCCTGACACAAACAAACCCCCATGGTGGGAGCAGAGGTGGGACTCCAGACCCTGTGCAGGGGCTGCTTTGCTTTGCAGGCAAGGAAGGACTTGGGCTGCTCCACTGCCCTTGTTTGCTTTGGGATCACCATGGGGGCAGTGCAGGGGAAGGGAGAAAGCCTGGGATTCCCTCACCCATGGTGGGTTTTTCCCTGGCATGCAGGGGTTGGGCCTTCCTTAGGGCCCTGACAGAGATAAGATTTTTGACCTTTTTTCTTGTTCCCCTTTTTCTCTGTAACCTATTTTCCATAATTTGATGTTTGTCTTTCTAGAGGAAGTGTTTCAGGTGGAGTCCAGTCTGGATCAGGAAGTGCTTGGGAGCAGCTGTGGTGTGGATGGGCTGTGCCCTTGGAGAAGGCTGAGGGCATCATTTGGGAGCATCTTTTCTTCCAGCGGGGGATGGCGTGAGGTGGGTCCTGTCTGCTGGGGATGGTGGGATCAGAGCTCTGGGGAGATGGCAGCGAGCACAGGAGCATCCTGCTCTGGGCAGCTGCTGAGGGCTGGAGGTGCCATGGCTGGCTGCAGGCTGGGCACATGTCCTGCCCTCCTGCTCTGCTCCCAAAGGCAGCAGTGATGGGCAGCTCTGGGTACAGCTCTGGCACGGCCAGCATGGCCTGGGCACCGCGGGCGGCTGGGACAAGGGGACAGGAGCCTTCAGCTGATGGGGCTTTCTGGTTTCTCTCCTTGCAGCCGGGCTGTGCGGGTGCTGAGGCTGCTCTGGGCTCTGCCAGGGCCCTGCTGGAGCTCAGCACCGGGCTGCAATCAGCCAAAGGAGAAATGGGGTGCCCTGCAGCACAGACTGGCTTGAGCATTTCAGCAACACAGCTCAAGTTTGCAGAGTGTACACCTCCAAGAGAAAACATGCCACCACCCAAAAAATAAGCTTGTTCAATAACTTCTGAAATTGAATCAATCTGGGATGACCCCAAATGACTTTTTGCAGCTTGCTCAAGCAGTAGCTCAGCACTTCTCTGACCAGTTCTCTCCCCCACCTGCCTTTTACTTCCCAACTGTTCCCTCTTTTCCCCCAGTGAGTTCCCAGCCCATTCCAGTCTCCATAACACTGTTGCCTTCCCTGGTGCCCCTCACCATGAGGAAGGCCGAGCCCCCAGGCTTAGGGACTCATCCTCTCACTGCTGAGGAGCAGCAATGTCTCAGAGGTCTGGTGGGATTTTAGTGTCATTCAGAGCTGCTCTCCAGCCCCCAGCTCTCCTCACTGCTGAGTTCCCGCTCCCTTTTCCTCGTCCTTGCAGCAGGATGAGCTCTGTGAATCTCCTGGAGCCTCCTCACTCATCCCAGCCCACAAACCCACCTCGGTAAGGCTGAAGCTGCAGCTTCTCTGTCTCCCCTGGCACACCAGTGCAGTCCCCTGTGCAGGCAGCCCCAGCCCCAGAGCACAGCATTCAGCAGTGCAGTCGGGGCTGGAGCAGCTGCCCTGCAGCCCCACCTTGGCTCTTTGTGGCAGGGAATGCTCCCTGTTTGCAGCTGTCCCAAGGCTGCAGGCATTGCCCAGGCCAGAATCTGAAGGGGCACAGAGATCAGACCAGTGAAATCATCCAGACTGGGTTTTCAGAGGCCCTTTAGAAGGAAGGGCTTGAGAATAAATGTGCTCTGTTTGCCACACGAACATCGAGGTGAGTGGTCTCTTTGGCTCCAACCCACTTTCCTCCCCGAGCCAACGTTACCCACTCCCTCACACGTCCCCCCCGTGCCTTCCCACTGCCTTGTCCTGTCAGGGCTTCCGCAGCCCCTCATCCCTTTGTGGCCCCGTCTCCTCAGGTTCTCCCCAGCCCGGCCAGCCTGCCCGGCAGCAGCGCCGCAGCCCCACAGGAGTTCCAGAGGAGCCCCACCAAGAGGCACCTGGGAGCCCTCAGCAATCCAGCCAGCAACACACGGGCAGGAGGACACGGATGGCGCTTCCTGCCTGGGACAGGGCTTGTGGCCATCTCCAGGCACTGCTCTCACAGAGATCCCCACAGCTCCAGCCCCTGCCCATCTGCTCTGTGGGCAGCACAGAGGCTTCAGCAGAACCACCAAAGGCCAAGGGGCTTCTGGCCATTTTCCCTGCAACCCTGCAAGCCTGGGCAGCTTGCTGAGCCCAGGAACCCTTTTCTCCCTCTTCCCCTAGGCCCTGCAGAGCCTGGGCAGCAAAAGAAAGATGCTGGGAGTCTGTCTATTACAACACATCCTATATTTCTATGCTAAAGAAAAACAAAAAGAAGAAAAGAACAATCCTAAAGAAACGAAATATTCCTGCTGGCTCGAGTGGCCCCAGCAGACAGAGCCTCTGGGATCAGCTCTCTGCAGAGCTCCAGCAGCGCAGCCAGCCGAGCCCCGACAGACGAGACCGTCTCCTCCATGCCCTGCAGAGCCGATCACACAGGTTATTGAAGATGGAATATGGAGCTCTCTCTGCTTCCTGGAGGATGTACAGTGTCTGAACTGCCAGGCTTCCGACGGCGTCACTGATGTCATTGGTCAGGCCTTCAAGGGCTGAAAGAGAGAGGAACAGAGCCATGGTCAGTTCCCACATCTGAGGGGACCCGAGGGGACTCTGTGCCAGGGCCATCCCAGCCGGCTCTGGCCATGGCCAGCAGGGAGCAGGGACCAGCTGGATCAGCCCGAAGCTGCTGGCCACGAATCCCCCAGGTGCCCTGAAAGCTCTGTGTGCTCTGCCCACGCCGGCCCTGGTCCGCACAGGGAGCAGAGCCCTCCGCAGCCGGGGCAGGGCTCGCAGCTCCCCCGGCAGCCCCCGCTGGCAGCCCGCTGCCCTCACTCACCCTCAGAGAGGAGCTGGAGCTCTTCCTTCCTCCCCCTCAGGTGCCGCCCGGCCGTCCCTGGGAACACAGAGCCTGTCAGGCCCAGGGCACAGCTCCCTGCCAGCGGCGCCGCCAGCCCTGTGCCCACACGCCCTCCTGGCCCAGCTCGTGGCTCACCCATGAACCTGACGGCCGCCTCTCGCAGGGGCTCCTGTGGGCTCTGCAGGTAGGGCAGGGCCCGGCGCAGGTGCTCGGCCACGCTGCTGCTGTCCTCTGCCAGCTGGAGAGAGCGACAGGAGGGAAGGGTTGGCCCCGCAGCCCCCCGGGCCGGGGCTCCATGGGCACCCGGCTCGGGCCGCAGGAGCCTGGAGCAGAGCCCGCACGGCCTCGGGCTGCAGCAGCGGGCAGGGGCACAGCTGCCAGCCCGCACACCGAGCACCGCGCTCAGGGGCTGCTCCAGGCTGGGGCTGTGGCTTCCTGGCCCTCCTTACCAGGATCTCAATGAACTTCCACAGTTTCTCCTTCTTTACAGATTTTTCAAGATGTCTCCTGTTCAGGAATTTGGCCACACAAAGGAGGGTTTCCTGAGAAGCCTGGAGAGCAGTAGAGACACGGAAATCGCCCTACAGCACAGGATCAGCATCCCTGTGCCAGGGCCAGGAGGAGGATCCAGCCTACTAGGTGCCAGGGTAGGAGGCAGCCAAGCCCTCTCCCAGGGGAACAGCAGCAGCCCGCGAGTCCTCACCTCTGCCACACTCTGATTCTCATCATGGCAGTGGAAGAAGAGTGGGAGCAGGCTGTGACACACTTGTGTCATCAGGAGCTTTTTTCCTTCCTCTTCTGCAGTAGACAGCAAGGTTCGAAATACAAACATGGAGATCCACTGCACATGCCTGTCATCCTGTGGAACAGGAAGGAAACAAGACCTTGGCATCAGCTGATTCTGGCCCACGTTGGCGCAGGCCTGCATCTCCACAGGGCACCAAGTGTCTGGGCAGCAGCCAGTGGCCATGGCTGAGGGCACAGAGCCTTACGTGTTCAAAGAGTGGCAGGAGCACCTTAGCCAGCTGCAGGGCGATGGGGCTGGGTATTGGGGCGTCATTATCCAGGAACAAATCACTAACTAGAACAATGGCCATCCTGACCACATCACTGTCATTTTCCTGCAGGAGCTCCCCGAGGCTTTCGGTCAGGCTCCACATTCTTTTGGCCTGTGCGGAGCAAAGGTGTGTGAAAGGCCACCCTGCTGCCACAGGGCCCAGAGGCCAAAGGCCTGTCCCGCAGCCCTCGGGCAGCAGAAGTGGGAGGCAGGAGAGCTGGGAGCGGCTGCCCCAGTGCCTGAAGCCCAGCCAAGTTCCAGCGACTGCGTTCCCCAGCCCCACGCTGCCTGCACGGCTTCAGCTGCTGCCCCTCCTTACCAGCGAGGGATTATCCCTGAGCAAGAGGAGGGCCCTCAGAACCTGGCGGCGCATCTCTGTGCACTCACTCAGCAAGTGCCTCGACAAGAGATCCATGATGCTGTCACCACATGCACCCAAGTCCAGGCAATGCAGGACCTGAAAGGCACAGGGCAGTGACAGGGGACCCGGCCGGCAGGAGCCCAGAACCGCACAGGGCGGGGACCAGGCAGCAGCACAGGGCGTGGGCACCGTCCCAGGCAGCTGCGGCTACGAGAGGGCAGAGAGCTGGGAGGCAGTGCCGGCCTTCAGACTCACCCCCAAAAGGAATGCCAGGGCAGGGAAGTTCCAGTATGGCATCTCTTTGCGAAGCAACTGAAGGAGACAGTCTGAGATGCTTTTACACAAATCGATGGATTCATTGTGCATCTCCCTGGAAGGCGGAAAATGGCACTAAGATGTGGCAGCAGCTCTCTGGCCTCAGAGAGAAACAGACAACCTTCCCAGGCATCGCCTGAGAAAGTCTGAGAAGATCAGAGGAAAGAATGAAAAAACATTCTTATCTTAACATGCTGCACCTGGTATTGTGAACATCTGAATATGTTACGGAGATTTGTCTACCTAAGCGTGATTTTTTAATTAACTAATGGTGATAATGTTTAGACTTGAAAACCCATTAAATCAATCTATATCATAACTATCTATAAGAACACTGGGTTTCTTAATAATAATTATTATTGATCGGACCTCTGAAATATATGGAGTCAGTGATAATGATCACCCAGCTGGGGGCCTGCTCCTATGACACTAAGACCCTGAGCTGGGGGGGGAAGCCCCTCCCAGGACAGACTGATGCAGTTCTTGTCTTTACCCCCCACCCTGCAGGGGGACCTGGGCCCTTTGAGATGTGGCTGCTACTGGGCACCCTCCTCTCCCAGCCTTTCCCAGTCTGCTTGGCCGTCCCTCGTGCCTCTGGCCCACAGCCACAGGGACTGAGTGGAATACCCCAGACACAGAGCACAAATGCCGGGAGCAATGGGGAGAAGGGGGTCTCACCTGGCCAGCAGACCCACGGCATAAATGTGGGTGTCAGCACAGAGCAGCGTGTCCCAGCCACGCTTGCGCTCCATTGACAACACCACATCCTCATAGTGCAGTCGGCACAGCAGGGACTTCAGGGTCCTCACTGCAAACCTGAGTGCAGAGCAAAGCCCAGGTCACACTGGGAGCACTGGCTCCTGCCCTGGCCATGTGGCAGGTACAGAAGGACTGGGATAGAGCACCTGCTGGGGCTGGTGGCAAGGCCGTGTTCTTCCTGGCATCCCTTCCAGAAGGTACCAACCGCCTCTGGCATCTCTTTGGTGCTGGAGAACACTTGGAAGAGCAGATGCACAAATAACTGCGGGAAATGCTCATCCACTATATCTGGGACACAGGGCTCCTGGAGGATCTTCCATATCACCACAGTTGCCTGCAAAGGACAAAGCCCCCCAAGACAGCGCTCAGTGCCGAGGTGTTCGTGTGACAGGGCCCGAGCACGGCAGGGAGAGGCCCAGAGAGACACAGGGGGAGCAGCGGGCCTGGTGGCCCTGCAGCTGTCCCTAGGCCAGCTTTCAGGCCCTGAGGCAGGGAGATGCAGTGGGGGAAGGAGGATGGAGAGCTGCTGGACAGGTGGCCTTGGGGCCAGCAAAGTCCACTGGCAGAAACTCACAGCCAGGACAAAGACACCCGTTTTGTCCCCATCGGAGGTGCACGTGCTGTGCTCTGGCCAGCTCCCCAGCACATCCAGGAGTATCTGCTGTGCCAGCTCTGCAGTCCAGGGCGTGCACATGATGGTCTTCCACATGGCCATGGCAGCTCTGTGGGGTTAGAGATCTGTCTCAGGGGATCTCAGACACAGCACCGTGACCTGGGCATCTCTAGGGGCCTGGGTTGACCGACAGCTCTGCCTTTGCTCACTGCCCCTCTCCAGCAGCAGCCAGGCAGCCCAGCCCTGTGGGGACAGGCCCCTGTGGGGCAGCGAGGGAGAATGGCAGCAGGCTCGGGGGCTGACATGCCAGGGCTGGGAAAGGGAGCAGGCAGAGGGCCCTGGGACTCTCTGTGGGTCAGACACCTGGGACATGCTGTACAGGGCGATGGGTTGGGGTGAGCCCTGAGCCCTCTGGGCAGGTGGGCCCCATACCTGTCACAGGATGGGGCCACACGCAGGAGTGTCATTACTGCGTCATTTGGCTGCGCTTCTGTGAGATACAGCAGGGCGTTGTCCAGCCTGTGCTCTGCAGAATCATTGGCCATGAGCCACTGGTGGATGTACCTCACCATGGCAGGCACCTGGAGAAGGCACAGGGAGACTTGGGAAGCTGCCAGAGGGAGCAGTGTTCCCAGTGTCCCCAGAGAAGTGCTTCCCTTCCCACCACAATGTGATGGCCTCAAAGGCTCACAGGGCCCAGCACTGTGGCTTGGGAAGCCGTGTGACTCATGGGGGAATTCAAGCCTGGCCACAGCTGCCTACTTGCTCTGCTCTGGAAACACCCCTCTGCACAAGCAAATCCAGCAGGGCGGCACTGGTCTCATGTCCGAGGAGCTCTGAGTAGGCTCTGAGCCCAGGGCCCATGGCGCCGGTCTCTTCCTGCCGAATTCTCTTGATGAATTTGCAAACGAGCTGTAGGAGAAGGGCAAGAAGCCATGGAGTGCTGCAGGCGTGCTGCTGGGCTGAGCAGTGCCAGCAGGCCCAGCCCAGGTGGGGATGGCTGCAGGTACCTGCGCTGTTCTGCGGAAGCGGCCACGGGTGCGTTCCTGCTCTCGTGTGCGCTGCACGGCTGCACCTGGCAAAGAGCGAGCGCAGCCCGAGCTGAGGGGCTGCGGGAGAGGCCGGAGAACACAGCCCAGCCCTGCGCTGCCCAGGCAGGGACAGCCCCGTGACGGCCCAGGGCATGGAGCACGGCTGTGGGGTGTCTGCCCGGCCCCTATTCCATCCTGTCCAATGGCATGGCCCCAGGGGATGGCATGGCATGGCATGGCATGGCATGGCATGGCATGGCATGGCATGGCATGGCATGGGGCCAAGCTGGCTGCAGGCACCATCCCTGTGGCCCAGCTCTTCCACTCACCCTTCTGCCGTGGCTGGAACTGCTCCACCTCTTCAGGCTGCTGTGCTCGGGCAGCTCCAGGAACTTCTTTCTCCTCCTTCCCCCAGGCCAGCTTGGGCACGCTCGCAGGTCTGAGCTCTACGTCGCTGCCTGGATTCATGGCTGCTTGCAGAAGGTGAAAAGGAAAAGGTCCAAGTCAGCAAGTGCTGCAGTCGTGCCTTGAGGGCACCTGCAAGAGTGAAGTCTTGGCAAGGCTACAGGACAGCAAGTCCTGCACTCTGTTCTTGGGGCTCCAGCCACAAGGACAGGAGACTCCTGTCAAGGATGGTGCAAATGCCACGGTCTGCCCTCGAGGGCAGCTGCAGAAGAGATGCCTCGGGAAGGCCAGGGGTCACCAAGTGCTCTGGTCTGCCCACGAGGTCACCTGCAGGAGTAATACCTCTGGAAAGCTCTGGGTCAGCAAGGAACAAGTAGCTGTGCGAGGGCTCCTCACAGCACTGCTCTCTCGCGTCCTCTCTCGTCGTGTGCACCGAGCACTGTGGAGTGTAACTGTAACTTGTAACTGCCAACACCTCTGCCAGAGCGTGTCACCAAGGGCCCTTGGAATCCCTGTCCCGTTCCATTCCACGGTGACCATGCTGCACCGTGTCACCAAGGGCCCTTGGATCCCCTGTCCCGTTCCATTCCACGGTGACCATGCTGCACCGTGTCACCAAGGGCCCTTGGATCCCCTGTCCCGTTCCATTCCACGGTGACCATGCTGCACCGTGTCACCAAGGGCCCTTGCACGCACTGCCACCTGCCCTGGGGCCAGCCCCAGCCCCCCAGAGTGGCCCAGGGTGGAAGGAATGCCTTGCCCCAGGTGTGTCAGACAGCCCAACAGGATCTTTAGGAAGGGCTCAGCCCATCAGCAAACGCTGCCCTGCTCTGCGGGCTCAGAGCAGCAGGAGCCCCCGCAGCTGCCGACGCAGCCGCGGCGGGAAGGGCACGGGGCCTCCACAGAAGCTGGCACGGCCTCCTCGGGACACGTCCCACATGGTGGCCATCCTGAGCACGGCCGTGGGACACAGACCAGGAACGTGTGGACCAGGGCAGGAATGCTGCTCTGAGCCCTGGGGCCCGGGCAGCGCTGACAGCAGCAGGTGAGGCACAGTCCCCGCCCAAGCAGAGTTCCCCCAAGCCCTGGCAGCACCGGTGCCCGTCTCCTGCCCAGAAACCTGTGCCCCAAAAGGGCTTCTCTGCCAGAGGGCAGCCAAAGCTGGTGTGCACTGGGGGCTGTGCTCCGTCCTACAGGGGCTGTTGGTAGCAGCACCTGGAGCAACTGGGGGCAACACTTGGTGCGTGTCAGATGTTGTTGCTCCTTCCTGGGATGATTTTTTCATGGAAGGGATTAGCAGCAGCACAGAAACACCAACAACTACTGAACTTCACAGGACAAAGAGACTCCACCGAAACACTGCCATGTTTCCTTGTGCTTTTGCGTCTTTCTTGCACTCTGAAAGAAGAAGAATTGGCCCAAGCCCTGCTATTCAAATCTCCAGCTGCTGTGTGTCTTCCTGTGGCAGCTCACTGCAAACACAACTGGCTGCCTGCTCAGCTGGGCAATGGACGGCCACAAATAGGGAGGGCCCTGGTGAACATCTCTTTGGTCTCATGGGGCAACGAGGGCACAGGAGACAAAGACTGCTCCTCCCAAGTTCATGGGGCAACAGAGAGATTTTATTTCCCAAGCCCCCCCCTTACACAGGGCATTTGAAAGACCAGGCCTGGAAGCTCTCATTGGTTTGAGCTCCATGCCCCTTCAGGTTCTGGCCCGTGAGGTGCCTGCAGTTTTGGGAGATATTTGATTGGTCAAGACCCCTGTCAATCATGGGAACACCTCACCCTTCTTTTCTGTATAAAATTCTGTGTATTGTTCTCTGTCACCCATCTGCAAGGGCCCTTTGCAAACATGGGGACAGAGGACAGCATGCATCTAATTTACACTGGAGCTGCAGCATTCCCCTCCAGGAACTGTTAGGGGAGAACTCAGGCCACAGGCATAATGCTTCTTGGTTACAAATTGAACTTATCTCTAAAAGCAGAAAGTATTTAACCCTGAGCCCATTTAACCCTTAGAGAAAAACCCAATTTTATAAAACAACCTTTCAGCACTTGATCCCTTGGAAAAAAACCGAACTCCCAGAAAAGAGTCTGTAAACAGAAAAACTGTTTGCAAACATGAGAAATAATTTGTAAAGAAATCAAGTCCTTCTATGAACTGTCCATGAGGCAGGTGATCATTTTTAATGCTGTCTGTGGTTTCCAGTGTCCATATTTTAGGCAGCTGCATTGTACTGTTGTAGGATTTATTGTAAAACATGAGAACAGACTCAGAGGGGAGGAGGGTGTGCCCTCAATCCAACCCCTTTCCCCTTTTTTCTTTGTCTAAGAAATAATAATAGGAACAGCACATGTATTTTGAATACTATTAACTTATGCAAACTTTCATCCAGGTTTACTGATAATATTTTTCTTTACCAGCCAGGTTCAGGGCAAAGAACTTGATTGGGAGATGTTTTGATAAGGGCAAGGAACTCGGTTGGGAGATATTTTCTGTATTTATATTTTATCTAGTGCAAACCATATACTTTTTTCCCTTTGTTAGAAGTTAGAAATTTTTTATTGACTTTAATAGCTGACTTTTAACTTTTAAAATGATGACAAGTGGCAGAATTCAGTGAAAAAACTTTACAACTGCACTTTGCTTATGAAAAATCCAATCTCTGTGTGTACCTCAGTGGATATTCCTTGAATCATACCAGTTTATCTTGAAGCAATGCAACAATAATTATTAGAATATTAAGAAAAGGCATGTTAATACACATACTAGGACTTCTTTAAGACAATGATTTACTAAAATATGAATATCAATCTAATATCGATATCCAACTGAGACAGACAAAAACTCTCTAAGAGTTTAAAGTTAGAAAGTGTATGTTTATTGAGACAGCTGGGCAGTACGTGGGATAATTCCCTAATGCACACTGCAAAAATCACAGGTGTTACAAAGCTTTTTTATTTACAGAGGTCTTGAATACACAAAATATGAATGCATATTCATATCCCTGTCACTTCCTCTGCTCCGCTTCATATGCTAATTGGCAAAAAGGCTATTAAGCATGTGTGGTTCTGTTCCCGGGGCCATTTTGGGGAGGAGTCTCCAAAATGAGGAAGTAAAATAAGTCTTCCTCGTTCTGACATTTCTGCCTTTCCTATGCATACGTGACAAATGAATCTTTGCCGTTTTCCTGTGCTTAATAGATCCCTAAAGTATGGGAAGTCTGCAACTGTTTTTGTGCCCCTGAAATCTGTTTATCAGCAGGATTGGGGCTGGGATGTGCCCTGGTGCCTGGGACATCACCAGGAGTGGGGCTGGGATGTGTCCTGGTGCCTGGGACATCACCAGGAGCGGGGCTGGGATGTGCTCTGGTGCCTGGGACATCACCAGGAGCAGGGCTGGCTCTGATGCTCTCCAGTGCCTGGGACATGACAAGGGGCGGTGCTGGCTGGGGTTTGTTTGGTGCCTGTGCAATCCCAAGGGCAGTGTCACAGCGGGGCAGCTCTCAGTGTCCCCAGCAGGTCACAGTGTCCAGGGCAGCCCGTGCCAGCGGTCACTGCGCACACGGGGCAGGCTGGGCTGGACAGGGGACGGGGCAGAAACACTGCCCCGGGACTGGGGTCTCCCCCTGCCTCTGAGGCCCAGCCCCTGCTGGGAGTGCCTTGGGCAGGGCACGGGGCTGCTGCTGGGCCAGGGGGACAGGCCGTGCCCCCTGTCCCCTGCTGCTGGGCCAGGGGGACAGGCCGTGCCCCCTGCCAGCTGCCCAAGCCCCTCTGATGCCTGTCCCTCGTCCCTGTGGCTCCTGTCCCCACCACTCCCCACCACCTTCACTCCCTCCTTCAAAGCCCCACTCAACCCCTTCACAGTGACCTCTGGAAAGAAAGAATGAATGAAGGAAAGGAAGTGTTGGCTGTTCACCCTGGCTGGATGTCAGGCACCCACCAAAGCTGCTCTCTCACTCCCCTCCAGAGATGGACAGCAGAGAGAAAACAGAATGAAGGCTTTATGGGTTGAGCTATGGACTGCGACAGATCACTCAGCAAATACCATTATGGGCAAAACATTTCCAAAATTGGAGATATTAATGGAATTTATTGCTATCTGGATCAGGGCAGGATAGTGAGGAGTAAAACCAAGCTTTAAAAACACCTTCTGCCCTTCCCTCCCTCCTTCCCAGCTCTACCTCCCCCCCCAGTGGGTGCAGGGAGACAGGGAATGGGGGCTCTGGTCAGTTCATCCCCGGTTGTTTCTCCTGCTGCTCGGGGAGAGGAGTCATTCCCCTGCTGTGCCAGGGGTCCCTCCTGGAGACACTTCTCCATGAACTTCTCCACGGTGAGTTCATCCCACGGACAGCAGTTCTCCACAAGCTGCTGCAGCGTGGCTCGCTCCTCCATGGGCTCACAAGTCCTGGCAGGGCCCTGCTCCAGTGTGGGCTTCTCTCCAGGGGTTTGCAGGTCCCTGCCAGGTCCCTGCTCCAGCACAGGTTTCTCATGGGGTCACAGCCTCCGCTCAGGCATCCCCCTGCTCCAGCACGGGCTCCTCCAGGCGCTGCAGGTGCATCTCTGCCCTCCGTGCCCTCCACGGGCTGCAGGGCCCAGCTGCCTCACCAGGGTCTGACCAGGGAATCTCAGGGCAATCAGCTCCAGCAGCTGGAGCAGCTCCTGCCCCTCCTGCCCTGCCCTGCCCTGGGGGTGTGCAGAGCTGTTCCCCTCACAGGTCCTCACCCTGCTCCTCCCTGCTCACAGTCACAACTCCAGCATCACCCATTTCCTTAAATCTCTTATTCCAAAGGTGTTACCACCATTTCTAACAGGGCCAGCCTTGGCCAGCAGCCAGTCTGTCCTGGAGCCAGCTGGAATTGACTCTGTGGGACATGGAGGAGCAGCTGCTCTCACAGAAGCTGCTCCTAGAGCTCCTCCCTTACCAAAACCTGGCCATGCAAACCTGGTATAAGTATGGTAGAGTTTTTATTACCACTATTAATTCTTATCATTTCTATTACCTCTATTTTTGCTATTAATGGTACAGTTGTTATTATTATTACTAGTATTTTTAGTCTTTTGGACTCTGTATTAATAGTGGCTAGATTAGAACTGGAAACAAAGGTACTTCATTGCAAGTAACGGTTAGAGTTCTGTCAGCCTCTTGCCCTGCCCTGTTCTGTGTCATTGCTGTGTCTGTGTGTGAAGCTACTGCTGCCAGGCCTCCCTATTTCTCTGGTTTGGGAAATTCCATGGCATTGCTCACATGTCAGAAAGAGAAAGCTCATTCCATTCAAACGCATGCCCTTAGCTCTTCGAGTCCCATTGTTGGAAGCTTGTTTTCTAACATTGTCGACTTTCTCAGCTTCTGTTAATATTTGTGATTTTATAACAAAATGTTCTTGGATGTGATTGTGCAAGATTCTCTAATCAGCTTCCAGTTTGCTCTTGGGTTTCTTACCGGTGTGTCCAAGCTGAAGGCAGCATTTTGGGTGGGAGGCTTCAGTGGGAGGTGGGATTGCCTCGGCAGGAGCTGGTTTTGCAATGTGAGCAGCGCTGACAGAGATTCCGTGCGCTGAATATTCCGCCTGGTTGGAGCCGCAGTGCCCGGCTGGAGGGAGCCGCGCCGGGCGCTGCGGGTTGTGCCGGGCCGGGCAGCGGCCGCAGCCCCGGCAGGGCCCGGCCGTGGACACGGAGCCTTTGCTGGGCAGGGCTCGGCCCTGCGGCGCCGGGCGGGCGGTGCCGCTCCCGCCGGGAGCCTGCGGGAGCCGGGACAGCGAGAGAGCCCGGGCCGAGCATCAGCCCCGGGGCACGGCCCGGGAGGGGGCACAGCCCGGGGGTCCCGCAGAGCCTCCCTGC
The DNA here is from genome assembly GCF_050655825.1 of Lonchura striata. Taxonomy (NCBI): domain Eukaryota; kingdom Metazoa; phylum Chordata; class Aves; order Passeriformes; family Estrildidae; genus Lonchura; species Lonchura striata. The sequence goes on from NC_140738.1 coordinate 6,891,613, forward strand.
TCCAGAGCCGCGCCTGCCGCAGCGGGGCAGCTGCGGCACCTGCGGGGCACGGAGGAGCCGCAGGCGGCGTTCCGAGCGCTCCTTCGGGGCAGGATTTTGTCCCGCTGCGGGGAATTCCCGCGGGCCGGGCGGGCCGGGGCCGCTGCCGAGCGCCGCCGCCTTTCCCGGGAGCCGCCGGGCAGAGCTCTCTGCTCGGGGCTGGGAAAAACACCTTCACTGCCCTGGGAACATTTAAAAAGTTTAATACAGGACAAGAGGAGACAAGGGCCATAGAGCAAAGGTTGTTGCGGCCGGATGCATCTCGGCACTGAGCCAAGAGCACACGGTTATCTCCGGAGATACCCCTTGAATACCTTTTCCCTTACACCAGCCTGTTGCATATTCATAGTCCCTTATGCATAGTAAACTTTTTCCCAAGCTAGTTTACATATTCCAAGAACTGTTCAGCATGGCTCCTCCTCGGTTGCACCTTTTTAGGGCATGTGTATTCCTTGGTTGTGGTTTTGGTCCTTTTTTATCATCATCTTCAGTTTTGGCCCCGGCCCACACTGCCTTCAGACGGTGAGTGCTGACGGTTGGCAGATCTGTACAGGTGTCCTCATCCTGTGCTCACTGGATGTTATCCCATCCAAGCAGGAATTTTAACACAAGCATGCTTCTATCAGCTATGGCACTACTATGTCTGAGCGTAATCAATGAACAACAGAAATAAAAACTATATAACAAAGTTATTGTAACACCACACATATAAAATCCAGTGGAATATTTGCAAAAAGCTAATATTATAATATGTATCTATGACAGGGCCAAGGGCCGGGTGCCCGCTCGGTGGCCCTGGGACAGCAGAATTTTGGGGTCCCGGTGCTGGCTGCCGGCAGAGCCCCGGCGCTGGGCCGGGGATGCGTGGGACCCTCCCGCGGTGGGGTTGGGCTGCCCGGGGCAGGCGCTGCATCGTCAGCCCGGAGCCACCGGGGATCGCCCGGTACCGGCGGGGCGGGGCTGGGGAGCGGAGAAGGGCGGCACCGGAGCGGGGGGACCCTCTGCAGCCTGCGGGGTCGGACAGACCGATAAGGGGGTCCCCGGGAGCCTGGAACGTTGTGAAAAACGCCAATCACTTGGTTTTTAAAATTTTAAACGTTTAATAATAATAAAATGGTTATAAAAATAGTAACACAATTAGAGTAATCAAATTTAGAGTTAGGACAATTACAAGACAATAAAAAGCAAAAAATTATAGACGTCCAGATGCTCTCAGACACTTAAGCCAGGACAAGCATGCCTTGTGAACAAAGGAATAATCTTTAAAGCAATAGCCTATTGCATATTCATGTATCTCATACATGATGCATAAATTACTTGCAAACTAGGAACTTTTCTGGATTTTGTCAACTTCTTTCCCTTAATCCTGGTGCTTCCATAAAGATGAAGACAAGATGGAAGAATGTTTGTCTTTTCTGATAAGGAGGTTGTAACTCTTTATGTGCCCCAAGTCACCGCCATCCCTGTGTGAAGAGTTTATTGATTATCTCATCTCTTGCTTGAGCAAGTAAAAAAATCCTACATTGCAGAGTTTCTATTTTAATATTATGTTGTTACCTAAAACTCTATTTAACACACTACTTAAGAGAATTAATACAGCATAACTTTCTAACATTACACATATAATATTCATAGTAACATTTGTGAAAAGCCAATCATAAAATAAGCATTCTACACAGAAAGTGTTGAAATGGTAAAACCAGTCAAAACCCCTTAGGAATTGGAAGGAAAACCAGAGGCAGTGGCAGCTAACACCTCAGAAACCCGTGGCTTTTGCTCCTCTCTTCGACCTGAGAGATTCCTGGGCAGGGGCGACTCTTCCAATTGCACCAGCGTGGCCATGGCTGGGAAGGGCAGCGAGCAGATGGGTTGAGCTTCTCCTGCCAGCCCCTGAAGTGCCAGCTGTCATTTGTGTGCGCTGAGGATTCCCTTCAGGCTCGGAGCTGGCGCAGCTGCTCCTGGGCGCTGCTCGCCCGCGGGCGCAGCGGTGCTGCAGCCGCTGTCCCGCACACAGGGAGGGCTCTGGAGCCTCCCAGGGCACCAAGGAGCGGAGCAGGGAACGTGCCGGGATCTGCTGCAGGACCGTGGGGCTGTGGGGGATCCTTCGGTCTCTTGGATGGGGCAGGGAGGGGGCAAATGGAATCAAGGTGAGACAGGGATCAGGCAGCCCCACGCCAGGCAGCGTTTTCTCCTCTGAGAGCTCCTCTGAGCTGAGCGAGCTGGTGAATCCTGCGGAGCAAATGAGACCCGGGAGCGAGGGAAGGGCTGGCTGGGAAGGAGTCAGATAAACCCAGTGGGTATTTCCCTTTCCAAGGGGCTCCTGGGGAGACAAAGGAGACAAGAAGGATTCCCCATCTCATGACATTCCCTTTTTTCCTTCAGTAGTCCAATTGCAGTCACTGCATACAAGAGTTTAGTTGATCCCTTTGATGCCAGGGAGCACCCAGAACTTGAACCTTGCTGGATCCAGCCCTGTCTGCCTATCACCGAGCAGAGGGAAAAGATAAAGAACCTGGGTGGGGGTTGAGCCAAAATGGCATTTTGCCACTTCTAATCTTCTCCCAGCTTTTGCAGCAGGGCAACAACCCCATCGCTGCAAACCACTCCCTTTTGCAAGGCACACGTGGACCTCGCTGGCAGCTCAGGGCTCCTGAAGGAGCTGCTGCAGTTGGCAACTGGAGCTGTTGTTGAACTTTTCACATTGCTTACCCCCCCCCATCCAAATGCCATCAACTGTCTGAGGAAGGACACAAAAATATTACCCTGGAGAAAGTGGGGCCAAAAGCTTGGAAAAGGATAAAAGAAATGTTCTTATGATGACAATGACAAAAAAACACAATTTATTTTTGACAGCAAATGAATACCCACAGCCCTCCAGCCCTCCCAGACTGGCAGGCCGAGTGGGGCCGTTTCCATGGCATGAGGAGCTGGCAGCCTGCAGAGAGAAACCAGAGAGCCACGGTCAGTCACAGAAGGCTCCTGTGCCCCTGTCCCACCACGGCCTGTGCCTGGGCCAGGCTGCTGTGTGCTCAGAGCCCAAACCTCCTGACCCATTCTCCGTTTTTAGAGAAGGGCAGAGTGGTAAGCCACATTCCATCTCCTCTGCTGAAGCACAGCCCAGCAGCCTCCTCAGCAGCTGCAAGGGCGGGATGCCCGTGTGCCTGGTTTCCTGGCTCCCCGGCAGACCAGGGGTTAAACGTTGGGTGTCTCCTGGATTGTCCCCGGAAAGAGCCCATCTCTGCACCCAGCTACCTTTTTTCATTTAGAAATTAGGTCTTTCTTTCTCTGCCAACTGGTTTCTCCAGCCCCGGCTGCAGCCACTGGTCATATAAAACTTTAAGAATCTTTTTCTACAAGCACAACTGACTTGATGTATATTTTACACAAGCACAAATTATTCCATAACATATATTACAATGGAGCTGCGGAGATCCCCTGCAGGTCCATGGGGCTGCAGAGATCCCCCTGCAGGTCCATGGGGAGGCAGAGATCCCCTGCAGGTCCATGGGGATGCAGAGATCCCCTGCAGCCCCTGGAGGAGCCGGGCTGGAGCTCGGCGATGCCTGAGAGGAGCTGTGAGCCCGCGGGCAGAGGGGCCCCGCTGGAGCAGCCTGTCCTGGCAGGACTGAGCCCGTGGCACAGTGACCCACGCTGCAGCACTCGGAGGGGGCTGTGCCCAGGGGATGGACTCCGCTCCGAGAAGTTCCTGGAGAAGTCTCGGCCGGGAGAGAGCGCAGGGTGCAGCAGGGAACGACTCCTGTCCCTGAGCAGAGGGAGAAGCCCCGGGGGATGAGCTGAGCATGGCCCCATTCCCTGTCTCCTGCCCTGCCGGGGGAGGAGGTGCAGCTGGGAGCAGGGAGGCGTGGGGAAAGCTGCATTTAAGGCTCTGCGCTGACTTCTCCTTCTCCTGCTCCGAGTCTTTGGAGTTTTCTGCCAGAAATCTCTCCCCTGCCCCACCCACCCACAGGGCTTCGGGCAGGTTTCCCTTTTCGGGGGAAATCAAAGCGAAGCACTGATGCGCTAACGAGGGGCAGGAGAAGTGAGGCTCCTGGGCTTCCCGCAGAGGCGGAGGCACGGGAGGCGCAGGGCCGGGAAAGCCGTGGCGGGAGGCGCGGAGAAGTTTGTTTGTGTGGGCAGCTCAATCCCGGCTCGGGCCGGGCCCGTGCCGGGGCTGTTCCTCATCTCCGGCTTTCCCCTCACGCAGCCCGGGGGCGCCGAGAGCGCGGGGCGAGGCGGGGCCGTGCGCAGAGCCCGCCCCGAGCTCGCTGCCATTGGCCGCCGGTGCCGTCAGTCGCGGTTGCGGCGCGCTGATTGGTGGAGCGGGGCGCGGCGCGGCCCCGGCGGCGGGCTGAGGGCGGCCGTGGCCGCGCAGCGCCGCCATTGGCCGAGCGGCTGCGCGGGCCCGGCAGCGGCGGCAGCGGCCGGAGCGCGGTGAGGCGGCGGCGGCGGAGCTCGGAGGCGGCCCCGGCGCAGGTGGGAGCCGCGCTGGGCTCTGCGGGGGCTCGGGGCCGGCTGCGGGCGGAGGGGGCGGCAGGGGGCTCCGGCGGCTCGCCGGTGCCGTGTCCGGCCCGTGCCGGCCCCGGGCTGAGGGCGCTGCGGGAGCGGCTGCCCGCGGTCTCCTTCCCGCCGGGGCCGGGCAGGAGCCGCTGCCGGAGCAGCGCTGGCTCGGCCCGGCTGCTGTGGGTAGGACAGAGGGGCTGCCCCGCGGCCGGGAGCGGGCGGGGAAATTCCCGTCGCCGGAGGTTCGTGTGCCCGGCGGAGAGCGAGGAGTCCTGTCAAAGTGACTTTATTGCCGAGCAGGGGCAGAGGCCGTGGGGCATTTGCCGTGCGCTCTCTGCCGTGGCTGTAGCCCGCAGCCTCCTTTTTATCCTCATTTTCCCGGCCGATCTCCCTCTGCCTTTGCCCACCGGCTGAGTTCCTTGGAAGGTTCCGACTTCCCGATGCGCCTGGAGCCTGTCCTCGTTAATGTGCACCCTCCTTTTGTAGAACAGCCGATATTCATGGCTCTGTTAAGTCTTTGTGCTTCTCCTCGAAGTTCGGGAATGTAGCGGGACTTTGAGCAGCTCTCTGGGTCAATTTGTAACATTTATTGGAACTGATGGTTTCTCCTGTTACTTCCTTATCTACAAGTGCCCGGCCCTATGTCCAGGCCGATTCACTCCTTGACTCTGTTTTGTCCTTCCCGGGTCCTCTTTGGTTTTGGGATTATTCTCGGTGCCCTCATTCCCTGTCCTTTTGTCGCCGTTTGTGGATCAGGAGGCCTGGCTGCCACCTGCATGCCCTGGCTCAGCTGCTGGATGAGCTGCACTGCCAAGGTGTGGAGCATGGTAAAAAGATGAGAGTTGCTGCAGCACAGAAGAGGAGAAGCAGCATTCCTTTAACCCCTGGTGTGCTGGGGAGCCAGGAAAGCGTGTCCCATTCCCATCCTTTCCATGTTTGGACCAATACATAAACTGCTCTCCTATTTCCTTTTTATCTTTTTTAGCAGTTTTCTCGTCATCTCTTTGCCAACAGCAGTTTGAGCCATTTAGTTTTCCACAAACTCCTGCTTTTTCTGTTCACAGATAATCTGATCCCATCCCCTGGTGAAATGTTGTGTTCATCATTTCAGTGGCTTGGTCGGCAGGAAGGTCAGGAGCTGGAGCTGTCTGGTTGGTTCTTATTCTGAGGACAGCTTGTAACCAAATTATGCCATTCAAATGAAAAATGGGTTCTCTGTCTCCTGATATGAATTTGTGAGAAACGCCAATCACTTGGTTTTTAAAATGTTAGAAGTTTAATACTAGTAAAATGGTTATAAAAGTAGGAATACAATTAGACTAATAAAAATTTAGAGTTAGGACAATTGCAAGACATTAAAAAGCAAAGACTTGCAGATGTCCGGATGCTGTCTTGGGCACTTAAGCCACAACAACCATACCTTGTGAATAAAGGAATCACCCCTAAAAAAATACACTGTTGCATATTCTTATATCCTTCATGGTTATGCATACATTTTATTTAAAACAAGTAACTCTGTCTGTTGTATGTCAGCTGTTTTTTTTAATCCCCACGGCATCCTCCAGTCTGAGCATGGCCTGAAGAAATTAACTTCTTCTAGTAAGAAATCCATAAATTGCTCTTCTCTGGAGAATTTAGGTGTTCCTTGAGCGAATTTAGGTGTTCTCATTCCTTAACCCCCCCCCCCCACCACACACATGCATATTTTCTCTTTTAACTGCTAAAGCTTAATTTTATCTACAAAGCTACGTTTACCGTACTATTAAAATGTTCATACAGCACAAGTTATCAATGTAACATAATACATGTAGTAACTATCTGCGTGGAGCCATATAACATGCATTTTTCACAAAATCATTTTGGTTCCCAGGGGCTGGTCCATGGTGTTGTAGGATTTGTTCTGGTGGCCGTTCATCTTTTCCCCATGTTTGGGCGCTCCCTCAAGCTGGGGCTGCATCAATTGACCATTTTTTTTTTCTTACTCCTTCATCATATACTTGAATTCCAGCTGATTTCCCTGAACCTGTTCTAGCAAAACCCCCAGTGCTCTGATACACCCTGTACAGCACAGACAGTGACAGCAGATGTTGGAGTGGGCAGAGGGATGATCCCCCCCTTATTTTAGTGAAGTTTTCACAACATTCTCCATTTGCTGTTTCCCTTTGCAGCTTCAGCCATTTCTGTTGCAGAGTCAGAGATCCTCAGCATGGGCTCTGCCTTCAGCTGTGCAGATTCCATCTGTGCAAGCAGGCAGAGCTTGGGGTGAGGGGCAGAGGGAATCAGCCAATTCCTGCCCCAGGCAAGAAGAGCCAGCTACATTGTCCCCAGTTTGCCCCAGCAGTGTTAATTTGCATTTCTGAAGCTCCTCCTGGGTGCCTGGAATGCAGCTTCTCTTCCACAGCAGCCTTCAGCAGCCTCAGTTGTGCCCCCCCCACAACCTGCTGCTTTTTTTTTTTTCCCTTCAAATCATCTATTTATTGTTTATGAGTTAAAGGGTCACCTTTAAATCTCATCTAGTTTTGAAAATTTTGAAAAACTCTAATCACTTGGTTTTTAAAATTTTAAAAGTTTAATAATAATAAAATGGTTATAAAAATAATAATACAATTAGAGTTAGGACAATTACAAGACAAAAAGAGCAAAGAATTACGGATGTCCAGATGCTCTCGGACCCTAAGTCAAGAAAAGCTTGACTTGTGAACAAAGGAATCACCCTTAAACCAAGACACTTGTTGCATAGTCATACATCCTTCATGGTTATGCATACAACCTATTCTAAACAAGAAACTCTGTTGTATGTCAACTGTTCCCTTTAATCCCCTGGCGTCTTCAAGTCTGAGCAAGGCCTGAAGAAATTAGCTTCTCCTGATCAGAAGCCATAAATTCCTCTCCTTTGGAAGATTTAGGTGTTCTTCGAAGGGAGCATCTCATTCCTAAAAAGAAAACTCCCCCCACATACATAATCTCTATTTTAACATAATGTTGTAACCTAAAACTACACTTAACACAATATGTAAGGGAATTAATACAGCATAACTTTCTAACATTGCACATATAATATTCATTGTAACATTTGCGAAAAGCCAATCATAAATATGCATTTTTCACAATCTCACCTCTTACTGCTCAAGCCAAATGATTTATAAAGAATATTTCCTGTCCTCTTGCATTCTTTGGACTCTGTTAGTAATCAAATAAAACATGGGATTAAACAAAGAAGAAATAACAAAACACTTGTAACACATAAAAGGAAGAATCCTAATTTCTTCCACCATCCCATTCTCAATACATTACCCCACCTGCTAGTTTTTAACATTATTTTCCCATTTTTGGACTGATACCTGGGTCATAATTTTTTTCTGATATCCTTTGTTTTTTCTAGGATGACATCCTCATTGCCATCTATTTTCAACAATCTGTACACCCCATTCTTTAGCCAATAAATAGTGTAAAGCCAACCTATTTTAATGCACTGCAGGTGATGTTTGGCTTTGCAGACTCAATATTAATTCCAATGCCTGAGCAGCTTTGTTTATTATCTTCTCTATAACTGCTTGGAGTCATTTAATATGACTCAGGATATAATTTGGGGTTAACACAGAGCTGGACTGCTGTGCTTGTTTTACCTTTTTTTTTACTAATTGTCTCTTTACCGAATCTTGGACTATATTTCTAAGATCAAATGTAAAACAAATGCATCTCTCTCCTTTTGGACATTCCATGCCCCAAGTATTACTACTTTTTCCTAAGTTCTTTGTATGTGATAATTTTCCCCCTTTTTCCTGCAGGTACTTAATTTGGATGGGTTATAACAGTGGCTGTTGACATGGGGGTGTGTAACAAAAAGGAACTTTGGTTTCTTTCCATGTGATACTTTCTGTAGCATTTGTGACACGATCTTGCTGCTATCTCAGAAGGGAAAAGACAACAAATGAGAGACAGAAACAGGAATGACAGAGGTTTGGCATGGCTTATACCCCCACCTCCCCTGCCTGTGGGGCTGCTGCCCACAGCAGGTACGTGTGATCTTCTCGCTGGTGAGTACAGTGCTCAACCCAGGCTTGCCCTCTGTTTCCCTTGTCACTCCTTTTTTACTCATTTCCAGGCAAATTGGTTTTGACACCTTTTAACTGTGGTTTTCCACCATTCCTCAGGTATCTCTCAGTCCACAGGCATTGATAATCCCCATCTACAAAAGCAATTTATTACTTCAGTTTTTGAGGTCTTTCTGTATAGGGGATTGATTCAGTACTCAATACTTCTTGCCACGAGAACATAGATTTTGTGAGCTACAATGCCAATTATTCTCATAATTTAAACATTCACTTATAACCCAGCTGCCATGTCCAATATGGGGATGAATCAAATAAAGTATACAGCATAGTATTAATGGCAATTTCCCTTCTTGCCTGTACAAGCCACAGGCTAAGGCCAGACTATAAGAACTCTTTGACTCAAACACTCCCGATCCTCCTGTTTGAAGTGGCAGTGTTCCTCTGCCAAGGAGGTGTCGGAGGCGTCTCAGAGCTTATTCAGGCAGGGCTTAGAACCAGTGATGCAAGCTTTGCCTTATTTCTCAGTTAGGTGTTATTCTTTGTACCTGCCTTGGATCATTTGGGTCTTCCCAAACCATTACCACCCAGTCCTGGTTGAAAGTCAATTTGGTATCACCTGGTTTAGATGTGATAGTCCATTCCTCACGTTTCTTCACCAATTCTTTTATTTTGCTGGCATGAATTCACCCTCTTTTCCATGGTTGGGATTGCTGCTTTAGTAGTACCTGGAAAGGACTTCTTAATAACACAGTGTTAAAAGAAAAACAATACTGCATTAACTTTCACCATTAGTTTTCTTCAAAACTTTCTGGGTTTAACTAAAAACTTTTTCTGTAGCTGCTTCTTCTTCTTGTATCCATCTGTGCTAATTGCTGCAGAGGCCAATTCTTCTTCTTGTGAGCTATAATTAGTTAAATAAAAAAAGACTAGCCCAAATTTAACACAAGATGTATCACATCTCTTGGTTTTTTGCTTTTTAGGCAACATCCAACTGTTTTAGTCTTACAGACCCATTCTTCAGAAGCCTCCTTTCCTTAACAACAAAAATCAGAAGGAAAAAAAAGAAGTCTTGTTTAAAAAAATAAAGCACATTGTGAGAGTCAGCTATCTCTGCTTTGATCTTATCTCTATTGGTGGTCCAGCTCTCCCTCTTTTTCACAGCTTTGCCTTTGACTGTACTTCCTCACTCCCCTCCCCTTGTTGTCACTCTGTCTAGCAGGAATGGGGGAGAACTTACAAATAGCGACGGTATGGGGATTTTGGGGCATATTTCGCTCTCCCTCTTTCTCTTTCTCTCTCTTTCCCTTTCTCTCTCTTTCTCTCTCTTCTTCTCTCTTTTTCTCTCTTTTTCTCTCTTCTCTCTTTTTCTCTCTTTTTCTCTCTTCTCTCTTCTCTCTTCTTCTCTCTTCTTCTCTCTTCTTCTCTCTTCTTCTCTCTTCTTCTCTCTTCTTCTCTCTTCTTCTCTCTTCTTCTCTCTTCTTCTCTCTTTCTTCTTCTCTCTTCTTCTCTCTTCTCCCTTTCTCTCTCTTTCGCTTTCTTTTTCTCTCTTCACATTTCAACATCCACATTCCAATATCAGTCCACTTTCTAACATTAGTCCTACATCCTGGAGAGGTGAGTCTGCCAATCACCTCTCCCTCCTTTTTCAACTTCCTTACAAATTTAATTACTTTTGTTATGTGTGTTCTGCAGGCCTTTAATTCACGGCACCCTCCACCAAGGGCTACCAGCTACCCACAGCTGACAGTGCTAAAACTAAAGACTTATTTTGCTGTCACAATTTTCCATTCACAAGCTTGAAAGGGTTGTAGGAACAAGGTAAACAAAAACTTACTTCTGAAGTGATCTTGCCTGCAATAAAAAATTTAAGGCAATGCTTGTTAGTGCAATGTAATTTGCAAAGAAGCCAAGGTTTGATTTGGGAAGGGCATCTGAGGACACAGAGCATGAGTTTTACAAATCTATAATTTGAAGAGGGAATAGACAAAATGTGGATACAGTGGGGGAGACAGCAAGTAAGGAATTTATCTCTGCAATACTCTCTTTTTGACTGCCAGGAGACACTCTCTGAAGAGGTTCTTACAGTACAAACAATTACTGGATGGGAAGAGGCACTCTTGAATTTAAGCTTTGGTGTCAAAATAGGAAACTGCCCCTGAGCACTGCAGTGCTGGAGCACCCTGCCTGCAAACTCACCAGAGGCAAGCCACTGCTGCCACGCTGCAGGGCTGCCTGCAGCACAGAGGGAACCATGGCCCAGCCCTCCCTGCAGGCCTGGGTAATCCACACAAGGAATCACAATTGCTTCATAGCTCTCTAACTCATTCAAGAAATAGGAAACTGTAGTAAACAGAGATCTCCCTCACCATCTTTTTCATATGTGTGTGTCACACACCCACTGTGATGCTGGAAGTAACAAATTGTTTACATTAGAAGATACTGAAACTTTTTCTTCATCTAGCTTTGTAGTTTCCCTTTTCTATATGTAGCCACCTCCCATTGTGAGAAAAAATGAGCCCTATTTTTTTACAAGTGTTTTGTATGCACAATTTTATTTGCTGTTCTAGATACACTGCAAGTAGTTAGCACTTCCAGAAAAACTAGCAAACAAACAAAACAAAAAAACGAAGAAAGCAAAACACATTTGGGTACATGAAAAAGGACTGGTTGGAAGGAAAATTGTTTGCTTGACCTACCAAGCAGCTGGTGTTACCTTTAGTTTAACTTTACACACTGAGAACACTTGATTGAACAGCCTGCATTGACTCAAATTAATAGCAGGTTTTGCTATGTCACAGCTGTAAACTAGTTTTTCAATCCTAGAGTACAGTAAGTTATGTATTTCAAGATAAAAATCACAATGCAAATTGGAAGAAATTTAGTACTGCATGAGGTGTGCACACAATTAATTTACCTCTAGAAGTCAGTTTATGACTTTCCTCTACTAGGATTGCAGTAGCTGCTATAGCTTGAATACACACTGGCCAGCCTTGATTTACTGGATCCCACATCTTTGATAAATAAGCCACAGGTCTCTTTACTCCTTCCCACTCTTGAAACAAAACCCTATGAGCTACCCCTTTTTTTTCATTTACATACAAATGAAAGGGTTTTGCTAGTGCAGGTAAGCTTAAAGTTGATATTGGGGCTAGTTTTAACTTCTTTTTTCTTAGTTTTTCATTACCCTTTTTGAACCATTTTATATCATCTCCCTCTGTCAGTTTTTTTTATTCAAAAATTTTACTGTCTGTGTATATCCTTCAATCGACAATCTATAATATCCCAATAATCTGAGTATCTTTCTGATTTCCCCCTTTGAAGAGGGAGGGGGAAGGGATAGAATCCCTGTGTTTCAGTCAGGGTTGAGCTTCCAACTACCCTTTCTAAGCAAGTGTCCAAGATATTTTACCTCTGATTCTACAAATTGCAGCTTCCCTTTTGATACCCTTAATCCTTTTTCCCCAAGAAAATTCAAAAGCTTTATAGTAGCCTCTCCAGCTTCAGCTTCAGCTTCCCCAGAAAGTAAAAGATTATCCACATATTGGATAATTTGTATTCCAGGGGGAGTGGGGAAAGTTTGTAGTATTGTTTCTAAAGCTTGTCCAAATAAGTTTGGGGATTCTGTAAGCCCCTGTGGTAGTTTTGTCCATCTTAATTGCTGTTTTCTCCAGTTAGTGAGTCCTTCCATTCAAAAGCAAAGATAACTTGCTCTCCTGGGCTAATGGGCAAGCCCAAAAGGCATCTTTAAGGTCCACTACACTAAACCACTGATGCTGGGGAGGAACTTTACTGAAAAGAGTATAAGGATTTGGTACCACTGGATAGCGGGTCTGAGTTCTTTGTTAACCTCCCTTAAGGCTTGTACCAGTCTATAGCTCCCGTCAGGCTTCTTTACTGGGAGTATTGGGGTATTATGGGGAGACATACAAGGTTCTAATGTCCCATCCTTTGTTAGTCCTTCTATTACTGGCTTTAAACATTCCCGTCCTTCTAAAGATACAGGATACTGCTGTACATGTATGGGACAATTTTTTTTTCCTCAGTTGTAATCTTTATGGGGTCAATATTTAATCTTCCCCTATTTCCCTCCCCAGCCCAAACTTCCTTGTTAATTCTTCTTCCATCATCCTGGCCTAGTTTTAAAAGTCTAGCTGTCATCTTCCCATCTTCTGGAACAACCCCTATTCCTAATTTCACCTGTAAATCTTGTCCCAATAAATTGCTACCTGCCCCTGGGACCAAGAAAACATCCCTCATCCAAAATTTAGTTTCTCCCTCTATTGCCACATTTTTAATAACGGGTACTGTGAAACTCTCTCCTTTTGCTCCTGTTACTATTACGGTATCTTTGCTTACACTATAACCTTTTGGAATATTTAACAGAAAGGTTCATTCTGCCCCTGTGTCTACCACAAATTCCAATTTTTCTTCTTGGGGACCCACTCTTAAAGTTATCTCAGCATTCCCCACCTGGACCCACCTGTGCCCCCCCTCGGCCCCATGGCCCCGCGAGGGGAATTTGGGGAGGTGGGAGTGGGGCAGCGCCAAGGCCGGGCCCCCCCGCGCTGTCCTGGCGGGAGCGGCTGCAGTGGGGACCGAGTGCGGGCGGGAGCGGCCGAGAGCCCAGCGCTGCCCCAGCCCGACCTGCCCCAGCTCCATCCCTGCCCCTGCGCTGGGATGCTGTGGGGCTGGGGGGAAGAGGGAGCCGGCAGTGGGTGCTGGGCCTGGGGGCAGGAGGAGAAGGGAAGGAGAAGCAGGCTTGAGGAACAGAATGGTCAAACGATGCAGGTGGCAGGAGAGGGTGGGATTATGCAGGAGAAGGAGGAATAGCAGGAGGAAGAGGAGTGTGAGGAAGAGCAAAGACACAGGAGGAGGAGGAGAAGGAGCAGAAAGAGGAAGCAGCAGAAGGTTCCACCCCTCCCTGTGTCTGCAGCCTCCCCCCAGCCCCAGGAGCGCTGCTCCCCCCACATGTAGCAGGTGACTGTGGAGGAGGATCCACGATTTTCACGGGGTGAATCTTGGTGTTTCTGAGCTTTCTTGGGTTAAATGTTGGTGCTTTGGTTTTATGTGGCAGCTGAATCTTTATCTTTTGAAGGAGGTTTTTGCTGACTTGTGATGTTCGGGGAGTTTTTGATTTGTGTCTTGAAGTTTGTGGGATTTTTGGTCTGAATCTTGGTGTTTTGGAGGTTCTTACAGACACAGGATTCCCAATGACTTCCTGAGATGAACTTGGGCAAGGAGGAACCTCCAGTCCAAGGAGCTCTTCTCTTGTTTTTCCCTCAAACCAGGATTTGTCTTTGCCAGGGCTTGGCTGGATGGAGGAGGAGAAAAAGCCCCGGAGATGCTGCAGGAGGAGGAGCTGCAAACCCAGCCCAGGGAGCTGCAGGGAGGAAAGAGCCCCCTGAGCCAGGAAGGCAGGCGGAGATCCAGCCAGAGCTCGGAGCTCCTGGAGAAGCCTCATGGCAGGGAGAAGCCCCACAAGTGCTTGGAATGTGGGAAGGGTTTCAGCCGGAGATCCAACCTGATCGAGCACCAGAGGATCCACACTGGGGAGAGGCCCTACGAGTGTGGAGAGTGTGGGAAGAGGTTTCAGAGAAGCTCCCATCTCCTCGTACATGAGCGGATTCACACAGAGGAGAGGCCCTACTGCTGCCCCGACTGCGGGAAGGGCTTTCAGCACAACTCCAATCTCACTGTGCACCGGCGCATCCACACTGGGGAGAGGCCCTACGAGTGTGGGAAATGTGGGAAGGGCTTCAAAGACAGGTCTGGCCTGATCCAGCACCAGGTGATCCACACTGGGGAACGGCCCTATGAGTGCTTGGAATGTGGGAAGAGCTTTGGGCGGAGCTCACACCTGAGAAGACACCAGGGCATCCACACTGGGGAGAGGCCCTACGAGTGTCCCCAGTGTGGGAAGAGGTTTCAGACCAGCTCCAATCTCCTCCTACATGAGCGGATTCACACAGAGGAGAGGCCCTACCGCTGCCCCGACTGCGGGAAGGGCTTCAAGCAAAGCTCCAGCCTCACCGTGCACCGGCGCATCCACACCGGGGAGAGGCCCTACGAATGTGGGAAGTATGGGAAGAGCTTCTCCATGAGCTCAAAGTTGATCAGACACCAATGGAGGCATCACTAAAGGAAGTCCTGTGAGTGCCCTGAGTGTGGGAAGTGCTTGGAGTGAGGGAAGAGAGTGAGGGAAGAGCTTGGAGTGAGGGAAGAGTTTGGTGTGCTGCTGCAGGTCCATCCCCCATGGGAGGATCCAGGCTGGATGATCCCCAGTGACCCCCATTGGGCAGAGCCCTGGTGCCCCTGTATGGGGAATAAAACAGAGAGTAAAGCAATGGAGCTGATCAAGGGACCCGATATCTGAGGCCTGACTGAGCAGAAACTGTGGGAGACACAGACACAGTTTCAGTCTCCCTGGGCAAGAAGTGACCAGAAAAAATGGTGTGAGTCTTTGTGATAAGATAAATGTTCCCAGGTTACTGGATGTCTCGAAGAATGTGTAACCAATGGGAAATTGTTACGAAAAACAGAGCCCTCTATAAGCCCCATACAAGGAAATCCCTGTATAAACACCTGGTACACTCAATAAAATTTGCTTTGCTCTAAACTCGGATGTCCCCGTCTCTCCATGGTGGATAACCCTGTTGTGGGTGATCCCCGTTGGGTGGGGGAAGGTGCTGGAGGGATTTCTTTCCCTTCTCCTGGTGCTGCCGTGGTTTGGTTGGTAATAAATTCCCTCCCTGTGCCCAGGCCGGGTCTGTTGTCCCCGTGCCGGTGCTCGGGGCGGGATCTCTCCCGTTCCTTCTCTGCACTGCCGGGCCTCTCCTCAGCCAATGAGAGAACGCGGTGGAGAAGAGTCAGCCAATCAGCGAGAGCGGGGCTGATGACTCACCAGTTGCCGGGCAGACCCGCAGCAGGCAGTGTTCCCCGCCTGGACCCGCCCTCCCTGCCCAGGGCCGGCCCCGCCGTGGGGTCCCCCCAAGTCCCTCCCCAGTGCCCCCATGAACTGGGCTGGGTTTAACTGGGAAGCTTTACTGGGAACACTGGGAGCAGGGGGCAGGGGCAGAGTGACAGCAGGGCTGGGGGGACACTCAATCCCCCCAAAATCAGCGTGGGGCTAGAGCAGGGGGTGCCGGCCGGGTCCGGGGCCACGGGGAGGGGCTCTCACTGCCAGTGGCTCAGGAGCTCTGTGGGCAGAGAACGGGGGGTGACACCGGGCTGGGGTCCCCGGGGGGACCATTCACATTCTGGGGGAGGTGGGATACGACTCACGGGACCCCCCTTTCTTGTGCAGGTAGAACCAGATCCCCAGTGCCAGGAAGATGAAGCCCAACTTGGAGTCTCCAGTTCCTGCCAGCATCTTGCTGTGGCAGCATCCAGCAGCATCTCTGGGGTCTCCGCAGGGGTCAGGACCCCCCAGAAACTCTCACAGGCACCCAGGCCCCTCCAAGCACCCTCCTGGTTGCTCCCAACCTACTCAGGACCCCTGAAACCTCCCTCTTGATCCCTTCCTCACCTTCCCAGGACCCACCAAAGCCCCTCCTGTCCCTCTCAGTATCCCACAGCCTCCTTCCAGTTGCCCCCCACTGCTCCAGGACCCCCAAACTCTCTCTCATTCCCTTCCCAGCCCCACCAGGGTTCATCCAGACCCCTCCCAGTCTCTTCCCAGCAACCAACCTTGTCCCAATCTCTGCTCTTCCATCCCCAATCTCCATCCAGCTCCTCCAGGCTCACTCACATCCCTTCCAGTCACACCCAGCAAACCCAAACTCCCTCCCAGTGTCCACCAGGACCCCCAGAACCCCATCCCACCCTCCCCAGTATCCTTCAAACCCCTTCTTAGCCCTTCCAAACCCACAACCTCCTCTCCCAGTTGAAACCAGGCTCTCTCCAACTCCCTCCCAGTTGAAATCAGCACATCCCAGTGGCTGTCCCAGTGCCCCCAATTCCTCCCCTGTATCCCAGTGCTGGCTCAAGGGGTGCTCCAGGCTGACGTGCTCCACCTGGCAGGTGGAGGTGAGCCCGGCCCGGGTTGGGGTTTCCAGCAGCACCAGGAGCTGGTGGGTCCAGTCCCAGTTGGGGACCATGTCGGTGGCCACCACAGAGAGCTCCTGCTGGCCCTGGAACCACCTCAGCTGGACGTGGGCAGGGTAGAAATCCACCAAGGAGCAGAGCAGGTGGCCGGGGCTGGGCTGGGAGCTCGAGGGCACCAGCGAGATGGACACGCTGGGGGTCACTGGGAGAGAGCGGGGACACACTGGGATCAGCTGGGGGGAACTGGGAGAGAGAGGGGAGGGGTGGTGTGGCCTTGGGGCAGACTGGGAATGGACTGAGAGGGACTTGGAATGAACTGGGAAAGACTGGGATGATACTCAGAGAGAGGGGAGGGGATGGGGGGCACTCGGAGAGGGTGGAGATCTCGGAGTGAACTGGGGAGGAACTGGGAATGGGCTGGGAAGGAGTGGGAGGGACTGGGGCGGCACTGGGAGGAACTGGGAATGGGCTGGGAAGGAGTGGGAGGGACTGGGGCGGCACTGGGAGGAACTGGGAATGGGCTGGGAAGGAGTGGGAGGGACTGGGGCGGCACTGGGAGGAACTGGGCATGGGCTGGGAAGGAGTGGGAGGGAATGGGGGGCACTGGGAGGAACTGGGAATGAAGCGCGCGGCACTGGGAGGCCGAGTCCAGTGCGGGGCACGCGGCGCTGCGGGTCTGCCTGGCAACTGATGAGTCATCAGAGACTCGCGCTCTGATTGGCTGAGAGGCGGCAGCTCCACGCCAGGCTGAGATGGACAGCCGGGAGGCACTGGGAGAGACTGGGATGGACTGGGAGAGCCACGGGGGTCAGTAATTAGTTGGTTGGTCCGTCTTTGGGATGCTGCAGGCGAGGCTACAATTCTGGATGGCACCGAAGCGAGACATTTGGGATTCCTGTCACATGATCCTGTCATTGATCAAGGAATGATGAGGGGGGCTCACCCTCACAGCCTCTGGGCACGGGTTCTGGAAAGTGTAGCACAAAGATACCTGTGTGCAGATGATCTTTATATGCAGCAGACCCAGTGGAAGACTATAGAACACGGGATCCAACGTCTGAGAGAAATGGCAGTGGCAGAGATTATCTTCTCAGATTAAATAACAACTAGAAATCCAGGCTTGGTACCATGTACGTCTGTGATGTGGTGAAAACTTGTACGGCTTGGGCCACATGAATACGCTTCTGCTTTAGCAATAATGAAGCGGGAGGAGAGGGATGAGACCATGCTCAACATGGCAAGGAAACTCCGAGCATATGCAGATGCTGTACATGGTCCAACCCATGCCAGAATTGCAGCAGTGCAAACACATCTGCAGAAATTAGAAGATAAGATAGAGGAGAGTCATAAGAGACTCAGGGAGGAGATTAAGGAGGACCTTTTCCAAATCTCAGCAGTACAGATCAGAGGTTCTGGTATCCAACATAGACGTTCTTCAGATGGTGAGAGAAGGTACACCCCAAGAGCTGAGCTGTGGTTCTTCCTGCGCGACTGCAGAGAAAACATGAGGAGATGGGATGGAAAATCTACTGCTGCTCTGGCACAACGGGTGCATGAATTGAAGGAAGGCAAGACTCAGAGAGGAAGTGACACCAAAAGGAGAGCAGCTCCAGTTGCCCGTAGCCAAACTGCCAGGCATGATGATGACATGTCCGATCCTGTCACCCTGATTCTTAAGACTTCCTAAAGCCTTCTGAGTTTACATTCCTTTGGAGAACTTTCCCACACAATTTCTGTAAACAACGTATTGTTTACATTCTTTTATGGGGGTGGAGAAACACTTGATGTACTGGTGGTTTGTCCAATGTCTTTGGAGAGGTGGCCCATTCACTCTCCAATCCAATGTCACCCTTGGGAAGGTATAAAAGACAGAGTCAGATAATAAACGTTCTTTTTTTACCTTGCAAGCAGCAGGTGGTCCGCGTGGTGCTTTCACGTGTCCCACAGCGACATCTGGTGACTGCCGACGTGTATTGCAGCTTAGGCTGAAAGCACGCGGGTGAGGTTTTTTTTCTCTCTCTGTCCAGCGCTCTGCCTGTTGCTATTGTTGGTAATGGAGAGTTTTGAGAGCATCAGGGAGGAGTCAGTGGCTTTGAGCGTTTGGAGGGAGGTGTTGAAGTGGAAACGCGTTCTTTTTTATTGGGATGATTTTGAGAGGCTGTTTTTATGGGCAAGGGAACAGGGATTCTTTCCCAGTCTTGCCGAGGCTCTGTCCTGGGAGAAATGGGCTCCTGTGGGAGAACGCCTCATGGATGCCCTGCTTGATAATCGTTTTGAAGGCATTGGGCCGCTGATGATGTTGTGGAAGAGATTGGATGCCATCTGGCAGGGCTCTGACACTGGTGGCTCTCGTGATTCTCTGAGAAATTTTTCTACCTCTGATGTTGGGGAGGCCGAGTCCCTGGGGCGTGGCCCGGATTCCCCTTGTGCCCAGGAGAGTGAGTCGGAGGACGGCTTCTCCTCTGGGGAGCCCCGGGCTCCCAGCCCGCTGGCTCCGAGCATCCGGTCGGTGGAGCGGGTCCGACCGCCCCGCCCTGCCCCGCGCCGCCGGCGTGGTGGGACGAAGGGGAAAGCACTTCCTCTTTGTGCCTTCCCGGCGCTCGGGGGCGAACGGGGGCTTGTGGACCAGCCCTCGCCTCGGGTTGCATCTGGCTCAGTGAAGGTGAATTGCCCGAATTGCGGGGTCACGTTCCCCTTGAAAGCGACCGAGGCGAATTCGCCCGGATCGGTTTCGGGTTCATCTTCCGAGGATGAGTCAGCTCCAATCCCTGAGTCTGCGCAGCCTGCTGGGCGTGCGCAGGCAATGGGCGCCGCCAAGGACGGGGCGTTGGTCTCTGTTCCGTCGGGCTCCGCCCCAGCAGGCGGGCAGCCTGTCCGGTCCCGCCTGATGGGGGCGGTGCCCGCCGGGCGGTTGCGTGTTGCGGGTCCGAAACTCCTTGGGGGCGTGCCGGCCTCCGTTGTGTCGTCCCGCAGTGAAATGTCTCCGCGCCCCGCGTCTCCCTCTACATCCCGCCTTTCCCCCGCCCCGGGGGACAGGAGTGCTGAGCTGGGGTTGCGGTCCGCGCCGCCGCCTGCGTCCGCCGCAGTGTCCTCTGCTGATGGTGCGGAGGGCACTGCTGGGACGCCGGCTGGGTTGGCTCCATCTTCCCCGCCTGCCGCGGGGGCCGGGACTGCTGACACGGCTGGCGGGAGACCGGTGACTCCCCGTGGCCGTGGATCCTCCCCGTCGTCCTTGTGGACCCTCCCCCCTTGCCAGGTGACCGTGCGCCCGAGAGACCACGGGCGGTTCTGGCAGGAGGTCCTTGATAAGGCTGAGGAGATGTGTGACCTTGGTCCCTCGCAGAGCCTGCCGGATCACGGGGAAGGCTCCTCTGGCTCTGCTGATGCTGCAGGGGGTGTGGTGTCCAGTGATGTCGCACCGCCTTGCAGCCCAGGAGCTTCCACTGTCCCAGAGTCCACGGGACATGAAACAGTGGACGATGCAGCCTTGCCAGGGGGTCTTCAGGCTTTCCCTGTGCTCAGGGGTGTTACTCACAACACTCATCAGCCCTTTTCGTTTAAGGTGTTGAAGGAAATCTGAGACACTGTGGCACAATATGGTCTTGGGTCTGATGAGGTTATGCACACGATTCGGCTACTTGTTACTGACCTGCTGACGCCTTTTGATATTCGCGCTGTGGCACAGGCTCTTTTTAACCCTGTGCAGTTTGACCTGTTTAAGGACAAATGGGTTAGTCTAGTGGCTAGTGCAGTGCGGAAGAATGATACACGGGGGCAGCAGAATCCCAGGCGTGTGGTTAACACTGACATGTTGATGGGCACAGGCAATTATGTTGATCCTCGGGGGCAGGCTGGATACGATCCTCTTGTGCTTGATCAATGCCGGACGTTAGGCTTGGCAGCTATAATCCAGGCCCTAGAAATGGCTGCTCCAATGGAGCCCTTCCTGACTGTTGTTCAAAGGGCTGACGAGCCTTTCATAGACTTTGCATCGAGGTTGACTGCCTCTGTAGAGCGGCAGGTGGTAGAACCTGAGCTGAGGCGAATGGTCCTTGCAAGATTTGCTAGGATCCATTGTAACGCAGAATGCAAAAGAGTCATACAGGCTCTTCCTGAAGGGGCTACCATTTCACAGATGGCAGCAGCCTGTGTAGACATAGGCCCGTCGGTTCGGAAGGTGGATTCTTGGGCTGCTGCCGCACAGCCAGTCTGGAAGCAGCCGCAGGGGGCTGCTCAGACAAGCACCAAACGAGGGAAGAAAACACAGAAGGGAAAATTTCCCTTGTATGTGTGTGGCCAGTGCGGAAGGCCAGGCCATCTATCAGATGTTTGCAAGGCGACTGTTCATGCAAGTGGCCAGGCAATCCCGAGCTCGGGAAACGGGAAGCGGAGCGCGAAAGGGGGGCGCGCTCAGACACAAGTTCCTCTCCAGACCCCGGAGCCCATGGAGGTCTGCTCAGCCAGCTCGTAGCCAGCACCTGCGGGTCAGCAGGTGTGGATGTCTGCACAGCAGCAACAGTTGTTTTAGACTCTTGCAAGGTGCACAAGGTTCCCCTGGACGCCTTTGGTCCTTTTGGTGAGGGCATGAGTGCCTTCCTTATGGGGAGGTCTAGTGCCACCCTTCAGGGCATCATTGTGCATCTGGGTCTTATAGATGCAGACTTCACAGGGCAGATCTGTGCAATGATCTCCACGCCCACCCCCCCTGTTACAATCCCAAAAAGGACACGGCTTGCTCAACTTGTGCCTTTTAAGTCTTCTGTTCGCAGGACGGCTGACCAGTCACGAGGGGATGGCGGTTTTGGATCCACTGGACCGCCTCAAGTTCACTGGACCGCTGTCCTGACTAAAGACCGTCCCGAGATGCTGTGTACCCTGTCCATCCCTGGTGCGACGCCGTCAGAGATCCGCCTGCGCGGGCTCCTTGACAGCGGCGCTGATGTCACAGTTCTCTCCCTTGCCGCCTGGCCTCCAGATTGGCCCCTGGATCCAGTGGAGACGTCTGTTGCGGGCCTGGGAGGAACAGCGCGATGTTATGTGAGCCAGCGGCCCGTGCTGGTCACAAACCCAGAGGGACAGACGGCTTGGATCAGGCCTCATGTTACTTCTTCTCCTGCTAACCTCTGGGGGAGGGATGTTTTGTCTGCATGGGGGGTGCGCATCGGGACGGGTTTTTGATGGGGGCCACTGCAGCGAAGGGCGAGGAGTGTCCTACGCCTCCTATACGGTGGCTGGTGGATACACCTGTTTGGGAAAACCAGTGGCCCCTCCCTCAAGATAAACTGACCGCCCTTCAAAATTTAGTGCAGGAACAGTTGGACCAGGGTCGTCTGGAGCCTTCCAGGAGCCCCTGGAACACCCCTGTTTTCTGCATCAAAAAGAAGTCTGGGAAATGGAGGTGGTTACAGGACCTCCAGAAGGTCAATGCTGTCATGGAAGGCATGGGAACATTACAGGCGGGCATGCCATCACCTACCATGCTTCCTGCAGGCTGGCCGATCTTCATCGTGGATTTGAAGGATTGCTTCTTTACAATTCCTTTGCATCCCGATGACAGACCAAAATTTGCCTTCACAGTGCCAGCAGTTGACAATGATGAGCCCGCACAGCGATATCAATGGAGAGTTCTGCCACAGGGGATGCGCAACTCCCCAGTTATATGCCAATGGTATGTGGCTCGTGCCTTGTCTGGAGTTCGCAAGCAGTTCCCTGATGCACGTGTATCATTATATGGACGACATCCTGGTGGCTGCGTCCACTCAGGAGGAGCTGCTGAGGATTCAGCCTCGGTTGCTCGATGCTTTGCATGCTCATGGGTTGCAGGTGGCTCCAGAAAAGGTTCAGCAACAACCTCCTTGGAAGTATTTGGGGGTCAAAATTCTGGAACGGACAATCCAACACCAGGAGGTGCAATTTGTGCATTCGGTGAAGACACTGAATGATGTTCAAAAACTGATGGGTGTCATCACCTGGTTACGTCCATACTTGGGACTAACCGACGCACAACTGTCTCCTGTGTATGATCTGTTGAAAGGAGACCCTGATTTAAAATCACCTCGCACATTGACCCCTGAGGCACGTCAGGTGCTGGAGGAGGTTCAGCAGGCTGTTTCTGCCCGTCAGGTTTATCGCATTGATCTTTCCGTTGATGTCACTGTGTTCGTTACCACTCCAGATTCGCATCCCACAGGTATCATTGGTCAATGGAGTGACAAATGGTCTGATCCCTTGCACATTTTGGAATGGGTTTTCCTGCCCCATCAGCCGCAGAAGACGGCAACGACATTGGCTGAGTTGATTGCTCGGTTGATAATCAAATGCCGGCAACGGTGTTTGCAATTGATGGGTGCGGATCCTGCAAAGATCGTACTCCCAATATCCCAGGAGGACTTTGACTGGAGCTTTGCACACTGTGTGTCCATGCAATGTGCTCTGGAAAATTTTTCAGGGCAAATCACTTATCATTTGCCCAGCCACAAGCTACTGCAGGTGGCGAAATCTACGCAGATCTCTTTGCGGCCCAAAAATAGTCAGGAACCCGTGCAAGGACCCACCGTCTTTACTGATGGTTCAGGGAAAACAGGAAAGGCCATTGTTACTTGGACGGATCTGAGTGGCAGGTTCTGAAAGCTCATCAGGAGGGGTCGGCCCAATTGGTTGAGTTGAGGGCTGCTGTTATGGCATTTGAGAGATTTTCCCAGGAACCTTTCAATTTGGTCACGGATTCTGCCTATGTGGCTGACATCGCACAGCGGTTGGGTCATTCAGTTTTGAAGGAGGTCAGTAACCCTGCCTTGTTTCATTTACTGAAGACCTTGTGGTGTGCTATTCAGGCCCGGGTTCATCCGTTTTACATTCTGCATGTGAGAAGTCACACCAATTTACCAGGGTTTGTGGCGGAAGGTAACGCGAGGGCTGACAGGTTGGCTAATCCAGCGTGGGTAGCACCTCAGCCTGATACACTCGCGCAGGCCAAGGCATCGCATGGGTTTTTCCATCAGAATGCACATACTCTGCAGAAGCAGTTTCAGCTGACACCGACAGAGGCTCGTGGCATTGTTGAGTCCTGTGACGACTGCCATGCACTTGCTCCACCTCTACCAGCAGGGGTAAACCCTAGAGGCCTTAGGGCCCTGGAGCTTTGGCAGACCGATGTCACCCAGATTGCTGAGTTTGGCCGGCTCAAGTATGTGCATGTCACGGTGGACACGTTCTCCTCTGCAATGTGGGCTTCCGCTCACACTGGAGAAAAGGCCCGCGATGTCATTGCCCACTGGAGGCAGGCCTTTGCCGTTCTAGGCATACCTTCTGCTGTGAAAACCGACAATGGTCCTGCTTACGCATCGCAGCAGGTGCGGCAGTTCCTGCAGTTGTGGGGGGTGTCACACAAGTTTGGTATTGCCCACTCTCCAACTGGCCAAGCTATTGTAGAACGTGCTCATGGTACTCTGAAGCGGGTTCTTCAAAAACAAAAACGGGGAATGCAGGGTGAGACCCCACACAGTCGGTTGGAGAAAGCATTGTACACCATCAATCATCTTACGGTGCAGCAGAATTCAAATAACCCTGTCATTTTAAATCATCATCTCTCGTTGCAGGCTTCAGACGAGGCACATCAGCCTCGAGCAAAAGTTCGAGTGCAGAATTTAGTCACCAAACAATGGGAAGGTCCCTATGACCTTATCGCTTAGGGGCGCGGGTATGCTTGTGTGTCCACAGATACTGGTGTGCGCTAGGTACCTTTGAAGTGTGTTCGTCCTGATCTGCAACCGCAGAGACAGAACCCAATCAACGGGCAACATGGAAACCGTGACCAAACTGAAAGGCATCCAATGGATGGATCGTCGAGTGATGACTCAGTTGAGGATGATGGCGGGTGATCACTCTGACGATTCCTCCGTGAATGGACATTGAACCTTATTTATTTATTTATTTATTTATTTTTCTTTCTTTTCTTTTAAACTAAAAAGGCTGAGATGTCACCCTGATTCTTAAGACTTCCTAAAGCCTTCTGAGTTTACATTCCTTTGGAGAACTTTCCCACACAGTTTCTGTAAACAACGTATTGTTTACATTCTTTTATGGGGGTGGAGAACACTTGATGTACTGGTGATTTGTCCAATGTCTTTGGAGAGGTGGCCCATTCACTCTCCAATCCAATGTCACCCTTGGGAAGGTATAAAAGACAGAGTCAGATAATAAACGTTCCTTTTTTTTACCTTGCAAGCAGCAGGTGGTCCGCGTTGTGCTTTCATGTGTCCCACAGCGACAAACGGGCCTATGTGCAGCCACAGCAAAAGAGCAGCTCCATCAGCCACTTCCTCCTGCTGGCACTGGCAGACATGTGGCAGCTGCAGCTCCTGCACTTCTGCCTCTTCCTGGGCATCTCCCTGGCTGCCCTCCTGGGCAACAGCCTCATCATCAGTGCCGTAGCCTGCGGCCACCACCTGCACACGCCCATGTTCTTCTTCCTGCTCAACCTGGCCCTCAGCGACCTGGGCTCCATCTGCACCACTGTCCCCAAAGCCATGCACAATTCCCTCTGGGACACCAGCACCATCTCATACACAGGATGTGTTGCACAGCTCTTTTTTTTGCCTTCTTCATTGGATCAGAGTTTTCTCTCCTGACCATCATGTGCTACGACCGCTGTGTGTCCATCTGCAAACCCCTGCACTATGGGACCCTTCTGGGCAGCAGAGCTTGTGCCCACATGGCAGCAGCTGCCTGGGCCAGTGCCTTTCTCAATGCTCTCGTGCACACAGCCAATACATTTTCCCTGCCCCTGTGCCATGGCAATGCCCTGGGCCAGTTCTTCTGTGAAATCCCACATATCCTCAAGCTCTCCTGCTCCAAATCCTATCTCAGGGAACTTGGGCTCATTGCAGTTAGTGTCTGTTTGGCATTTGGATGTTTTGTGTTCATAGCTTTCTCCTGTGTGCAGATCTTCAGGGCTGTGCTGAGGATCCCCTCTGAGCAGTGACAGCACAAAGCTTTTTCCACCTGCCTCCCTCACCTAACCGTGGTCTCCCTGTTTTTCAGCACTATAATGTTTGCTTACCTGAAGCCCCCCTCGATGTCCTCCCCATCCCTGGATCTGGCCCTGTCAGTTCTGTACTCGGTGGTGCTTCCAGCCCTGAACCCCCTCATCTACAGCCTGAGGAACCAGGAGCTCAAGGCTGCACTGAGGACACTGATGACTGGATGCCTTCAGGAACATTAAACTGCTGGTCAATTTCTGCAAATCATTGTAATAAAAGTCATCTTTGATACTTCTTGTTCATTTAGTTGTGGGGATTTTTTTCCTTTGATTTACTTTTTTTCATATTATCCACACTACATATTAGCATTTGTGCCATTTCCCATTTTATTCTATCCGTCTTCCCCATGGCCACAGTGTGTGTCAATGAGGGGCTGCGTTCTCAGTGGCTTTAAAGAAACTAAAGAATCTCCCAGCAAAGTTTTGTGCAGAGATGCCCCTTTTTTTTGCCATCCCAGAAGCTGCAGGAGCAATGTCTGTGTGCAGAGCTGGGGAAGATCAGTGCTAACACTGCAGCTCTGCTCCTGCTGGCTACACCATTCCTGATCCCGGCCAGGAGCCATTGGCCTTCTTGGCCACCTGGGCACTCTGCTGGCTCATGTCCAGCCTGCTGTCCATCAGTCCCTGCAGGTCCCTTTCTGCCTGGCTGCTGTCCAGCCCCTCTGTCCCCAGTCTGTAGCACTGCAGGGGTTGTTGTGGCCAAAGTGCAGGACCCAGCACTTGGACTTGTTAAACCTCACCTTGTTGGATTTGGGCCCTGGATCCAGCCTGTCCAGGGCCCTGTGCAGAGCCCTCCTACCCTCCAGCAGATCAACACTCACATACAGCTTGGTGTCACCAGGGTTCCATGAAATCCCAGAGTGTCCCAATGGTCTCCATGATTCCATGAGGCCTCCCAGTGTCACAATATCCCTTTGGTTCCATGGGACCCCTTGGTGTCACAAAGTCCCTTGGATCTTTGGGCCCTGCAGTGTCACAATGTCACCATGGTCCCCCAAGGCCCTGCAGTGTCACAGGGGATCCTTGGTTCCATGAGGTCTGGCAGGCAGCAATGCTTTCCTTGGTCCCACAGTGTCACAATGGCCTCTTGGTCCCAAAGGCCACCACGGTGTCAAACATGTTTCCTTCATTCCATGGGTCCCTGAGGAGCAGCACTGGCCCCTTGGTTCCATGGAGCCCTGCAGCGTCACAATGACCCCATCATGACATGAGGTCCTGCTGTGTCACAAAGCTCTTCATGGTTCCACAAGGCCCTGCAGGGTCACAGTGGCCTCTTGGTTCCATGAGGCCTCAGAGTGCCACAATGAATTCCTTGGTGCTGCAGTGTCACAATGGAGCCCTGGTGACACAAGATCCTGCAGTGTCACCAGGGATCCTTGGTTCCACGGGGCACCACAGAATAACAATATTTCCCTCCAATCTCAGAGTCCTTGACTCCTGTCGGTCTCAGAAATGCCTCAGAATATTGTGGGGCGGGAGTGGGGACAAAGTGTTATTGATTGTCAGACATGAAGAGTCTTGATTTTCATATCTGTTCAGACTGCATTAGAAGGTGCTGGGGGTCAATATCAATTAGACATTGCTGATATCAATCTATAAACAGGAAAAGAAAACAGGGCAAAACTGCTCTCTCTGCATTGTTTTCAATACAGTATATTGACTCTGACTACACTTCTGAAACTTGGATGCAGCTTTCTCTGAGCAACTTATGGAAGAACTTATGAAGACAATGGCTCTTGTAGGTGGCCAGTGTAAAGATAATATTTTCTTGTCCTTCCCTGCAAAGTTTGTTAAAATCACTGAAAGAAAGGTAACAAATGATACCAGCAAGACTGACAAGTCCTACAAGAAGCCGAGCTCTAACTAAATTCCTGAATAACTCCCAAATTCACAGGTTTGGAGGTTTTGTCCAAATATGAGAATCAATATCTCCTTCGTCCCTGTCAACTTTGTCATAGCTACACAGCGCAGTCCCTTCCTTTTAATAATCTGTATTGGGCCAAATTTTCACTTTTCTTTTATTGGAACCTACCAGCAGCTGAGCTGGAGCTGCATGGGAACTGATGAAACTTGGAATTGCCACAGAATCGCTTCTATTCTTGGTTTATTCATGTTTGGGATTTGTTTGCATTTCCATCACAAGTGACTTGTGGGAAAATCAAGTATTCATCAAAGTACTTTATGCAGAGTTATGTTTGATTTCTGCAAGTTTATTTTGTCTGGTTCCCAGGGGATATTCAAGGGGTCTCTGTCCCCTCACCCTGGGGGATGCTCAGGGGGTCTCCATCCCTCTGACCTCAGGGAATGCTTGTGCAGGGCTGGGGACCAGGGGCTCTGTGTCCCTCTCATCGCTGAGGGTGCTCGGGGCTGGGGGGGCTCTCCAACCTTCTCATCGCTGGGGAGGCCGGGGCGTCTCTGTCCCTCTCAGCCCTGGTGTGACCCCACCCAAACATCATTGGGGTCAGAGGGACAGAGACACCCCCAAACCCCCAGAAGGGCTGAACCTGGGATTTGGTTTGGGGCTGAGGATTTAGGAAGGGGCTGGAATTGGGTCTGGGGTTGGAGTTGGGGCTGAGATTTGGATTAGAGCTGGGATTCGGGTTAAGGCAAAATGTGGGATTGGCTTTAGGGCTGAGGCTGGGATTGGGTCTGGGCCTAGATAAATTTGGCACTGGCTGAGATTAAATACGGAACTCTGAGTGTGTCTAACCATGGAGTGAGATTGAGACCAGGATCAGGGTCAGGGTTGGGACTGAGCACACACAGAGTGGGACAGGGGGGATGTCACTGCAGGATGTCCCTGGCATTGTCCCAGCCCTCCTCAGGCACCTCCAAACATGGGGGGCAGCTGGGTGCTCCAAGATCCAGGTGCTCCCATGCAGCCCCCCAATACCAGGTGAACATTCCCTGAGGGCTGCCCTGAATGTGATCCTTGGGGCTCTGGGATCAGCCCTCACATCCCTGTGGGAGCAGCTGCAAACATGAGGAGAGATTTTTCCCCTCCTCTTTCTTGTGGAAGGGTGAAGCCCAGCTGTCCTTTTCTCCTGCTGCCTCCTTCTCTCCTCAGTTGAAGATATCAAACTCCCCAGGAGCAGGAAAATCCCCATTCCCTGTTTCCTGTGGCTGCAGCCTGGAACATCCGCTCAGAATGAAGAACTTTCTGACAGCCCTGCTGAATGACACCAGGAGGAGGTTGGTGAAAAAGTGAGGAAATTGTGTTTTGATTGGAAATACAAGCTACAAAATTATTTATTTTCATCCCATTCATTTTCAGTCCATGGCATTTCTGTTTTCAGAGTGCCACCTTCTCAGCTGATTGTGTTTGTGTCCTCCTTTCTCTCCTGCCTTCCTTCACCTGCTCTGTTTCTCTCTCAGTGCCTCCTTTGACCCAGGGCAGCTCTTACCAAAGGCCCTGCCCTGATTTAATTCCCAATCCATGAGCTACAACAACCATGGGTGAAGTTAGGAAGGCTGGCAGTGAAATGTCACTCTAAGGTCTTGCTCCACTTGGCTTTTGGGTCCTTGTTAAGAGCTTTGCCTTCAAGGGCAGGAACATCTTTTCCTGTCTGGGAACTGCAATTCCAGCCCCTGGGAGTGTGTGACATGGATCCCATAGGGGCATTCCTGAGGCTCTCAGGGTGCTGCTCCTGCTGTGCCTCCCAAGGAGCTGTGCAGGGCAGGGGACAAGGTGCAGCAGCTGTGTGAGCTCCCAAAGCACACAGCAAAGGTGGATTTGCTGGGCATTTTCTGGCACATTCACAGCTGGAAGCAGAGGGAAGAAGGAATGGGAAGTGAGTCCCTGACAGAATCACGGAACTATTGGGGTAGGAAGGGACCCTGCCCGCAGGTCCCAATCCCATGAGGGAGTGTCAAGATCTGTTTGGAGGAGCAGGGTGTCATGATGTTTCATTTACCAATCCCCAAAGTGCAAAAAGGCAAACAGCAAGGGACCATCACTTTAATCACAACAAATGCACCTTTATTATAGAGTGCCAACAGCAAATGCAATGGAGGGGACAGAAAGGAAATAAAGGATAGAAAGAAAAGGAGGGGAAAGGGGATTATAGGTACCAAGGCAGACAAAATCCTTTCTGATCCAGACAATGACAATCCATTTTCTTGTGTCGGGGAGAATCTCAAAATCTCGGTAATCTCAGGGGTCTTTTATGGTCCTCTGTCTAAGGGGGGGAAACAGGCAAAAGAAAATGAAAGTCTATTGAAGTCATTGAGGGGGAACAGGTAGAATGAAGAATAAGTCCATTGAAGCCACCGAGGAGGAACAGGTCATGTTTTCGGCTGTGAAAAAGAAACATTGTCTTCTTAGTCCATCAACCACACCTGGGAAACATCTCACATTGATCAGGCCAGCCCTCCTCCCTGTGGTGGTGGTCTCAGTCTCGGTCCTTGGGAGGGGCTTCAATCTCTGTCTGTTACAGTGGTCACGAGAGAGATGAGGGGTCTTCCATGAGAGATCACCAGAGTTACCCCAAAGTTCATTTGGCCAAGAGGTGGGAAAATCTGTGGGTTTAGCAGGTATCATGAAGCCGGTGTGAGCATGTAGAACAAGCCACTCCTTGCCAGGTCCTTGCCAGGCCCTGCTTGAAGCAGTGGTCTGTGGTGGTACAGCAAATACACCTGCAAAAATAATCATCCATCTCTC
Source organism: Lonchura striata (assembly GCF_050655825.1). NCBI lineage: Eukaryota > Metazoa > Chordata > Aves > Passeriformes > Estrildidae > Lonchura > Lonchura striata. The sequence goes on from NC_140738.1 coordinate 6,921,950, forward strand.
CAAGCTGGAACTCCAATCAGGGTCTCCAGCATCTCAGTCTCTGCCATTGCAGCAAACATGAGGCAAAAATGAGGGGAACTTGGGTCTGTCTCTTACACAGGGTGCTGATGTCCTTTGAAGGGGAACGATCCCCACATGCGTCCAGCGCTGCAATAAACATACCATCTCTGCAACTCCTTACAGGATTTGTGGGGATTTATTTTCTATCTGCGTTTCAGCAGCAGAGCTAGCAGACTAAACAGCACATTTTACCTATGTTAGCAAGCTACTAATAATTCAAATCAGCACATTTCACCTAAATCCAAATGGATTTCTACCCTGTTAAATTTAACCTGTAAAATACCCTGTTTCAACGCCCAAGCACATCTTGGCTGAGAGGGACAGAGTCTCCCCGGAGCACTCCCCTGGCACAGGGGTGAGAACAATGGAGACTGCCCTGGGGAATGGCTTGGGGTGACCGGGAGAGAGACACCTCCTCAGGAATGGCCTGGGGTAACAGGGATAGGGACAGGGATAGCCCCTGTGGAATAGCCTGGGGTGAAAGAGATGGGGACAACCCCTCAGGGAATGCCCTGGGGTAACAGGGCCAGGGACACCCCTGGGGAATGGCCTGGAGTGACAGGGAAAGGGATAACCCATCCAAGCCCCTCCCAAGCATCCCCCAGGGTGAGAAGCACAGAGACCACTCGAGCATCCCCTGGGGACCAGATTAAACAAACTTGCCAGAAATCAAACTTAACCCTACAAAAAATGCCTTGAGGAATATTTGCTCTTCCCACAAGTCACTTGTGATGAAAATGCAAACAAATCCCAAACATTAATAAACTGACAATAGAAGCAATTCTGTGGCAATTTCAAATTTCACCACTTCCGGCACAACTCCAGCTCAGCTGCTGGCAGGTTGTGATAAAAGTGGACATTTGTCCCAATACAGGTTATTAAAAGGGAGGGAAAGCTCAGTGTAGCTGTCACAAAGGAGACAGGTAGCAAGAGAAAATGATTCTCACATTTGGCAAAGCCCCAAAGCTTGTGTATTCAGGAGTTATTTGGCATTTAGCTACTTTAGCAGGACTTCTTGTGGGACGTTAGTAACCTTTTGTTCCTCACTGCGTGGTGAATGATCCTTGCCAGTCTTGCTGGTATGATTTTATCCCTTTCTTCCAGTGATTTTAACAGACTTTTCAAAGAAGGAAAACAAAATATTTTCTCTACACTGGCCACCCACAAGAGCCATTTTCCTCATAAATTCTCCCAAAAGTCACTCAGAGGAAGCTGCATCCAAGTTTCCAAGAGTTCCTCCAGAAAGAGCCACAAACTCCTCAGAGGAGGGAACCAGACTTCTGTCAAACACGCTTGGGGTCAGACAACAGTGCCCTGAACTCACTGTGCAAAAATAATGTCACAATCTGGTTAACAAAATTGTTAGAGAGATGCCTCTGCCGCAATTAAGCTGCTAAGGAGACAAAATCCAAAGTGGATTTTCTTGACAGTAAATGTGATGTAGAGAGATAGATTGAAAGAAAGAGAAAAGGGGGGAGAGCAAGGGACTGACAGGAACAGAGATCTCCCCTGGGACAGGGCAAGTGTGACATTGTCGCCTGTGTGCGTGGCCTTCCCAGGGTGGGGGTTTTACACCTGAGCCAGTTTGGGTAAGGGGGGTGGTGTTCACCCCCCACCCCGAGCAGGGATTGCCTCACTGTTTCAGGTTACAATGTCAGATGTAACCAAAAGTGTTTTCAGTCCCCATCTCCAAAAACTGTTATCAACAGGTGGGGCAGTGTTCTTTATCTCTTCCATGGCTCAGCCCTGATAACGCCCTCCAGGGCCATCTTCTGTTAATGGGCCATTGAGTGTCACTGCAGCACTGATAAAATTACATCATCCCATTGTGGGATGCTCTGCCCAGGGGGAGGAACCAAGCATTCCTGCCTGGATATAATCTCACCATTTGCAACATCACAACCACCTTTCCTACTGGATTCCCAGAGGACAAGAGCTCCATAACCACCACTGGACCTTCAGAGGAAGACCAGACCCTTCTACAGGATCACTGCTTTGGCAGAATCACGTTCATCACTCCAGCCGGACTGCAGCCACCATTTCATCAGCCTGCTACCACCACCCTGATTATCAGGGTGTCAGGTTATATCCTGACTCTGTGAGTTTAAACCAGTCTTTCTGTATCATAGCTTTGATCTTAATTTTCCTATTAAATTGTCCTTCTGGCTTAGACTCTCTCCCAGGTTTGCTTTGAAACCAGTACAAAACTCACTGTGCTCATCCCTTGTTTTCCTTTCAAAACAGGATTTCCCATCTCCAAATATCTTCCAGATGGAGGAGGAGGCTGCAAGGAAGAGGAAGATGCCCTGGGATGCCCAGGCAGGTGAGGAGGAAGTCAGTGCCCCTTTCCACCTCTCTCCTGCTCCATCTCCCAGCCCAGCCTGGCCCCCAGCTGCAGGACAGCCCCGCTACCGGTGTCCTCCTGCCGGGGACGCACTCGGGGGATCTCCCTGCCCTTCCCACTGGCAAATCCCATCCTCTCCTTGTCCTTCCTCCCCCAGAGCAGGAGCTGCAGATGGAGACCAGGAAGGACAAATCCCCGCAGCAGAACCTCATGGAAGAGGCCATTTTGAGCGGCTCCACAGCACAGGAACCCAACGGGGAGGAAAAGCCCCAGAGATCCCACAGGAGGAGGGGCTGCAAAACCAGCCCAAGGTCATCTGAGGAGGAAAGACACACCCAGTGTCAGGAAGGTGGGCAGAGCTTCAGCCAGAGCTCAGAGCTGGTGGTCCATGAGCAGCTTCATGATGGGGAGAAGCCGTACAAGTGCTCGGAGTGTGGGAAGAGCTTCAGGCGGAAATCCCACCTGATCCGCCACCAGATGATCCACACCGGGGAATGGCCCTACAAGTGTGGGGAGTGTGGGAAGGGCTTCGGCTGGAGCTCAGAACTCATCATCCACCAACGCATCCACACTGGCGAGAGGCCCTATGAGTGTCCCGAGTGTCAGAAGAGGTTTAGGTGGAGCTCTGCTCTCTGCAAGCACCAGCGGATTCACAACGGGGAGAGGCCCTTCCGCTGCCCTGACTGCAGGAGGGGCTTCAAGCAAAACTCCCACCTTGTCCGGCACCGGCACATCCACACCAGGCAGAGGCCCTATGAGTGTCCCCAGTGTGGGAAGAGCTTCTCCAGGAGCTTTCACTTGACTCGACACCAACTTAGGCACAGGTAAGGGAAGCCCTGTGACTGCCCCGACTGCAGGAAGAGCTTCATGCGCTGCTCCCACTCCATCCCCCTTTAGAAGACCCATGTTGGTCAGAGCCCTGGTGACCCACATTCCTTGTGATCCCTGATGAGAAGACACCTGGAAAGTGGTCTTCAAATCCTCCTGGATGCCCATAGACACCTGGATGAACACAGACCAGGAACATCCATCGGGACTCTGATCAACATTGAAAATTAATTGGGAAGAGCTGTTTCTTTGACTTTAAAGCCCAAGAAATTCTTACCTGCTGTGTCACTTCTTCTTCTGGTGGCATCAAGCAATAATGGATGATCATGGAGATCTTTTCCCACCTGAATAATCTCCTTGTTTATCCCATCAAAACACCTAGAATTGGGGTAAAAATAAAGAAATCAAGTAAAGAGATCTAAAGCTGAATCATTTTACTGGGATTTGAATGTGAATTTGAGGTTAAGGGGAGGATTTGGTTCTTCTGGGACCATCCAAGCCAAGGGACATGGCCATGTTCTTGTAGTTGTTCCAGCAGAACGGGTCCATCTAACCTCATCTGTTCTCCAGGAATTCCGGCTGTCTGTCCCAGTCCCTAGCCTGCATCTGCCCAGTCCAAGTGTTCCCCACAAAATGCCCAAATTGCTGCTGAAGTGCCCTAGCTGACCCTTGCTGGGGATGTTCCTGTCCACCAACCTCTCCTGCTCAGCTCCATGGAGGGCTGGGAGGGGTTTTAGGGACTCCTGGTGGGACTGAGAGAGGCTGTTGTGGCTCTTGGGGCCATTTGTGGTGCTGGGAGGGGGTTTGGGGGCCTGCTGGAGGTAACTGGGATATACTGGGAATGAGTGAGGTCATCCTGGGGGCAACTGGAACCATACTGGGGACTCTGGGGTGACTGGGATCGAGCATGCTGGGGGCAATTGGAATATACTGGAAGTGTCTGGCACCATACTGAAGGGGACAACACTGGGAACAGCTGGGACCATTCTGGTGGCAAGTGAGGGCAACTGCGAGTGCCTGTGTCTGTAATGGGGGCCACTGAGGTCATACTGGCAGTGAGCGGGAATGTACTAGGGGTGACTAGGTGCAACTGGGAACATACTGGGTGGAACTGGAACAACACTGAGGGGGACTGGGATCATACTGGGAGTGACCAGGAACATTCTGAGGGCAGTTTGGACCATGGTCGGTGCAACTGGGATATACTGGGAGCAACTGGTACTGCACTGAGGGTGGCTAGAAGTGGTTCTGGGCAACTGGAATTATGCTGGAAGCAACTGGGAGGAAGTGGGTGTGACTGGGAGCATGCTGGGATCAAGTGGGATATACTGAGAGAGACTGGGAATCACTGGGATCATACTGGGAGGGACTGGAACCATAGCAATGGCCTGGGCTGGGTGATGTGGGGCCTCAGAGAGCGCAGGGAGCATTGTGACACTGCGGGGCCTGATGGATCCAAGGGGACATTGTGACACTCTGGGCCCAGCCTGGCCGTGGGGTGTTTTGGGAGCCCCGGGGTACCCAGGGCAGCAGAGCAGAGCCTCTGGCTCAGGGGCAGCAGCTCCTCGGGAAAACCTGGGCGGGCAGCAGGGGATGCCCAGGGAGAAGAAGTCATAGTCCAGAGCCCCAAGGGTGGCACTGGCTGAGGACAGGGCAGGAGGGAGAGGCCACTGCTGGGATGGCGCCGGAACTGCCCAGCATCACAGGGCCTGTATGACATTACAGATTGGGCTGTGTGACATCACAGAGATGGCTATGTGACATCTGAGAGGCTGTGTGAGGTCACCGGGGAGGTCACTCTGCCCTAGCCCCCTCCCAGTTCCCCCAGAGAAGTCCAACGCTGCTCGTGCACAGCAGGGTCCCCTGTGCCCCCAAGTCCCCCTGCCCCTGGCGCCGCAGCCTCCCCCAGAGGATGTTCCACGAGATCGACCCCAGAGCCTGACACGGGGACGGGGGCCAAGGCTGTGGGGGTGGGACAGGGGGACAGGGACCCCCCGGCAGTGTCCCCGTGTCCCCCAGGGCCAGAGCCTGGGCCAGGGCTCCTTCACCCTGTGACCAATGAGGGTTTGAGAGCGCTGAAAAAATCCCCAGCAAAAACCAGATTTAATATTAAAGTGACAGCAGCACAAAGTTCCTTGGCAAGAGTCACTCTGCTCCTGACTGGACACTTCAGGCACAGCAAGGAAACAAAGCAACAACAAAACCAAACAAAATCCAGGCAATCAAACCAGAAATGAACCAAGAACTGTCCCTGTGTGTGTGACACAAAAAAAATGAGGGCAAGGATAAAAGGAATATGGCCCAAAACCTTAACAGACCTAAAACCTAATAGGAGTTACCTTATACCTTTACCTTAATTTCTACATTAAACTTAACAATTTAGCAAAAGAACAGAGCTTAACAGTATTTAACCTAACTTATAACCTATAACTATGCAATTTAAAACAGGAATAACATTTAACAATATTTAACTTAACATATAACTTATATTAAACATATGAACTTAGCAAAAGAACAACTCTTAGCAGCGTTTAACTTAGCTTAGACCTCGTGATTTAGCCTTACCTACAGGCCTGACTGGCTCAGCTATCCAAGGCAGTCAGACCCCTCAGAGAGCAGCATTCCTGCCACATTTCCCCAGCACAGGCACTCCTGTGTGCACACAGACACAGAGAGTCAGTGCAAGGCACCTGTGAGAAATTCCCCTGAGGGCAGGGAAATGCTCCCTGGGGATGCTTTGGCATCTCCCCAGCAGGGAAGGGTTGAGCCTGGAGGAGTGGGGGGATCGGCCCAGGCTCCCTCGTTGTTGGGGATCCCCGAGTGCAGCAAACGGGAGAGTTCCCGGCTCGGAGAGGCCCCACTCAGAGGGATCGCTGGCCCAGGAGAGCTCCAAGGGCTCCTTTTGGAGCGCTGTTTGTAGGGCCCCAAGAGAGGGGCTGCAGTCCCAGCCATGTTTCATCCTGGCCGCACTTGGCACCAGCAGCTTTCTTTGGCAGGGTGAGAACAGGGATGTTGTGCCACCGAGGGAACACAAACAGTTCCCAGTGCTGCTCCTAAAGCAGCCAGGAGCGGGCTGGGCAGCAGCAGTGCTGGAGCAGAGCGTGTTTGTGCTGAGCTCCAGAGGAGCTGAGCCCAGGGGCTGCTGGCCAAGGCCGAGGCCAGCGAGCATTTCTCAGCTGGCAGGGCGGCCTGAGAAGGGGAGGGGGGAATGCACCAGCACAGGAACCATGGAATCAAGGGACCATTGTGACACTGTGGGGCCTGTGAGACCAAGGGACCATTGTGACACTGTGGGGCACCATGGAACCAAGGGACCATTGTGACACTGTGGGACCTGTAAGACCAAGGGACCATTGTGACACCGTGGGGCCTCATGGAACCGTGGAGACCATTGTGACACTGAGGGGTGCCATGGGACCAAGGGACAGTTGTGACATGGTGATACCCCAGGGAGCCAAAGGTCCATTGTGACATTGGAAGGCCACATGGAATCATGGAGACACCATTAAGAGACTTCACAGCTTCATGGAACCAAGGGGCCATTGTGACACTGTGGGGCACCATGGAATCATGGAGACCATTGGGATACTATGAGGCCCCACGGAATAAGCAAAGCATTGTGACACTGTGCGGCCTCACAGCACCAGTGAGACCATTGTGACCCTGGAGGTCCCCACAGAACCAAGAGGACCATTGTGACACTGTGGGGCCTCATGAAACCAAGAGGCTTTTGTGGCACTGCAGGGCTGCAGGGAACCAAAGGTCCATTGTGACACTGCAGGGCCTCGTGTCATCAGTGCTCCATTGTGACCCTGTGGAGCACAAAGGAGACCATTGTGACACCGCAAACCCCCAGGGTCCAAAGGTCCATCGTGACATTTTGGGCCTCATGGAACAGAGGAGTCACTTGACATTGTGGGGCCTGGGAACCACGGAGACCACTGGGACACTGTGGGGTCTCAAGGATCCAAGGGAACATGGAACAAGTCTGGCTGGTTTGACCTCCAGGGGCTGCCTGACAGCTTGGCACCTGCAGGGTCTCTTCTCACTGGGGCTCGGGGCTTTCCTTCCTATAGAAAAGAACTGTCCTTCTCCTGCAGGTGTCAAAGGCCATATTGGGATTTCACCACCAATGTTGACTGTTGTGACAGACTGGAGGAGATTGCTGGCTGGAAACATTTCAGTGTGGGGGAGGAAGGGGCAGGTCCAGCCTTGCCCTGACCTGGAACCCCAGCACTGCCCTGCCCTGGAACCCCAATCCCCCCAGAGCCTCTATCCCAGCCCAGCAGTGTCTGCCAGTCCCTGGCACAGCACAGGCAATGCTCCACAGCCACCTCTGGAGCCCCAGCCCAGCTCCTGAGTGACCAAATGACCCCAAGTCCCACCTGGGGGAAGGGCCCAGGAGGACCAAGGGGTATTTAAGGCTGACCACAAGGCAAGCACACATCCTGACCCTACCTCCTCTTGGAATTTCCGTCTGAACATTGCTGGAATCCAGGAGCTGGTAGCTGAGTGTGTGCTTCTCTCTCTGTATCTTATTTTTCTCTCTCTCTGTATCTACTTCTTCTATTTCTGTACTGTTGCAAATATTGATTAACTTAAAATTGAACAGGGTTAGAGTTTGTGAAGTTGAATGGGCCAAGTTAAAGAAGTTTTTTTTGTTGATTGAATGCCGTATTAAAACGTTTGTCAAAGTTTCTCTGATTTTTCTAAATTTCCCAGTAAAGGCTGTTTTGTTGTTTAGAGCTCCTGAGTATCTCTTGATAGTATTGCTCCAGTGCATCCAACTCAGAGGATGCAAATTATTGTCATTCCTTTTAAATATCTTCTTGAGAGAGTTTTTTAGTGGATGGGGGTCAGGGCTTGTGTGTCCTGCTTGGCACAGCCCAGGCAGGGCTTTCACAGCCCCATCCCACTCTCCATTTCCCAGCTGGAGCCGCTGGTGCCTCTGAGTTCTGCTGCCCCAGCCCCAGGGACGCTCTCCTTGTCTGCCCATTCCCCCAGGGTCTCTGGGCAGGGATGGCCTCAGTGGGGGCTGCTGACATCCTCAGCAACTTGGAGGCTGCTGCTGAATTTTACTGCTCCAGAGGCTTCTTCAGCCTTCAGCTCTTCAGTTCAGGAATTCAGTGCCCCAGGGCTCATTAACATTCAGAACACATTAACAAACCAAACCTCTGAGAATAATTCAATTTAAGTTTTCAAATCTTTTCTGATTCATTAGACAGATCTCAGTAGTATATTGTAAGTGAATGCATTATATATAAAGAGACAGTGAGAAAAGATTTTTTAGTTCCTGTTTTGCTTTTTTTCCCCGGTTAATACATTGATATGTGCAATCTCCTATTGACACTGAATCCAAGTACCTCCCCATGCAGTTTGAATAGATATGAAAATCAAGACCCTTTATGGCTGACAATCCATCAGACTCTGTCCCTACCCCCACCCCACCATTTCCCCCACCCAAGCCCTGGCACTCAGAGCAGCCTTGTGCAAATCTGAGCTCCCTCCAGCCCAGGCTGCACCTGCAGGTTTCAGCTCCTTGGCTCCAGCTCCCACCTGCTTTCCTTGGAGAAGGAGCTGCCCCAGACACAGAGGGATGTTCATTTATTGCCAGCCAGCAAAGCCAAGGGAAGGCACAGCTTCATGAAATGCAAAAGTCATTCCTCTGCTGGCTATTAAATCCACTGTGCACAGCAGACAGTCTCAGAGCAATGGAAAACACCTTCTGTGCCCAGCACAGATCCCAAGGTCCCCCCAAACCCTCCCTGCCCTGATTCTGCACAGATTTGCTCTTTGCACACACGAGTCACAGGCTGGAGGCAGGAGCTGCCTCCATGCCCAGAGGGAGGAAAAGAGGGAAAGTGGATGAAGAGCTCTCTTGTGCAGAGCCAAGGTCCAAGTGCTCCTGCAGTGGGAACCACAACTCATCAGGTTTGTGTCCTTTGGGCTCAGGGACTGGTGACACTCAGAGGCACAGAAAGGTTTCTTGCCAACAAACACAAGTTGAACATTTGAACAGTTTAATAACCATCACAGCTCTTTCCCTCAGCTCTCTGGGATGTCCCAGCAGCATCTGACATGTCTCTCATGCCCAAGGGATTTCTGTACAGGAACTATTTTAGACAAAGACATAAGAAAGTGTAATTTTGTGATAGATATAACCATTAGTAAGGTGTTGACTAATGTGATATTTATTTGGACTTTGGAAGAAGTGGACAACTTCCTAAAGCTGAAAGCATGAAACCAATCAGGCAAGAGTCACTTGAGTGACCAGAGAGCACCTGGAGTAGGAAATCTGGGAGCAAAAGGAAGGATGTAGATCCAGCTTGTCTAGTGAAGAGATGTCCTTAGACATGTCCATTTAAACAGGAGAGCTGGAAACACCTGAAGGAAGAGGGAGAGGCTGCTCTGATGGGGATGGATCCTCAGCCACTTAGAGGTTGCTGATCAGTTATACTAGTCTAGAGGCCTCTTCTTTCTTGAGCTCTTCAGCTCAGGAATTCAGTGACAAATACTCATAAACCTTTGTTCAAAATGCCCAAACAAGAAAAACCTCTGGGAATAATTGAAGATTTTAATTCTTCTGTGCTTAATTAGACAGATTTCACAAGTGTATTCAGAGTGAATATATGATATTGAAAACAATGCAGAGAAAATTGTTTTGTCCTGTTGAAATTTCTTTTCCTGTTTCTAGATTGATATCTGCAATGTCCAATTGATATTTACCCCAGCACCTTCTAATGCAATCTGAACAGATATGAAAATCAAGACCCTTCATGGCTGACAATCAATCAGACTTTGTCCCCACTCCCTCCCCACCATTTCTCCCATCAAACCCCTGGCACTCCTACGGATCAGGAATGGTGTGGCCAACAGGAGCAGGACAGTGATTCGTCCCCTGTGCTGGGAACTGGTTGTCAGCACCTCGAGTGCTGTGTGCAGTTCTGAGCCACCAGTTTAGGGGGAACATGGAGGGCCTGGAGTTTGTCCAGAGAAGGGCAGCAAGGCTGGTGAGGGGTCTGGAGCACAAGTCCTGTGAAGGGTTGCTGAGGAACTGGGGTTGTTGATCCTGGAAAAGAGAAAGCTCAGGGGAGACCCCATCACTTTCTACAACTCCCTGACAGAAAAGTGCAGCCAGGTGGGAGTAAGGCTCTTTTCCCAGGGAACAGTGACAGGACAAGAGGACACAGCCTTCAGCTGCACCAGGGGACATTTAACCTGGACATCAGGAAATATTCTTCACACAAAGGGTGATTTGGCATTGGAATGGGCTGCCCGGGAAGTTGGGTGTGTCACTGTCTCTGGAAGTGTTTAAGGAAAGACTGGATGTGGCACTCAGTGCCATGGTCTGGGTGACAAGGTGGTGTTGGGTCCCAGGTTGGACTTGATGCTCTCCAAGATCTTTGGAAAAAGCCTGGCTGATTCTCTGTTGATTGTGACAGTGCACGGCCCTGGGGAAGCAAGGGGCCATTGTGACACTGCGGGGCCTGGTGGCACTGAGAAGACCATGGTGACACTGTGTGTGACATGGCACCACAGAGCCACGGGGCCACTGTGACACTGTGGGGCTGAATGGGAGCAAGGAGTGCATTGTGACAGTCTGGGCCCTGGTGGGACCACAGAGGCCACTGTGACCCTGCAGGGTCTTGTGGAACCAAGGGACCATTGTGCCACTGCAGGGCCCAAGGATATAAGGGACTTTGTGACACCAAGGAGTCCCATGGAACCAAAGGGACATTGTGGCACTGGGAGGACTCATGGAATCATGGAGACCATTGGGACACTCTGGCGCCCCATGGAAACATGGTGACACCAAGTTGTCTGGGAGCGTGGAGCTGCTAGAGGGTAGGAGGGCTCTGCACAGGGCCTTGGACAGGCTGGATCCAGGGCCCAAATCCAACAAGGTGAGGTTTAACAAGTCCAAGTGCCGGGTCCTGCACTTTGGTCACAACAACCCCTGCAGTGCTACAGGCTGGGGGCAGAGGGGCTGGACAGCAGCCAGGCAGAAAGGGACCTGCAGGGACTGATGGACAGCAGGCTGGACATGAGCCAGCAGTGTGCCCAGGTGGCCAAGAAGGCCAATGGCTCCTGGCCGGGATCAGGAATGGTGTGGCCAGCAGGAGAAGGGCAGTGATTCTTCCCCTGTGCTTGGCACTGGCTGGGCAGCACCTTAAGTGCTGTTTCCAGTTCTGGGCCCCACCAATGTAGGAAGGACATGGAAGGGCTGGAGCATGTCCAGAGAAGGGCAACAAGGCTGGTGAGGGGTCTGGGGCAGAAGTCCTGTGAGGAGCAGCTGAGGGAGCTGGGGTTGTTGACCCTGGAGAAGAAGAAGCTCAGGGGACACAAGGTGATGTCAGGGCACAGGTGGGATTTGATGGTCTCCAAGGTCTTTTCCAACCTTGCTGATTCTAGGATTCTCTGAAACCACCCTTGGAGCAGTTGCAGGAGGAGCCCTGGGCCTCCTCTTCAGAAGCTCCAGCAGCCCAGGTCCCTCAGCTTCTCCTCACAGCCCCAAAGCCCATCCTGTCAGTCCTGCAGAGCCTCTGCAGCTCCTCCTCACTGCCCAGAACAGGGAGCCCCACAGCCAGACACAGCAACCCAGATGTGCCCCCCTGGCCTGGGGTGCCTCTGGCAAGGGAGCAGCACCAGGCACTGCAGGAGCCTGCAGACAATTCCTGCAGCACTTGTGGGATGATCCTGCTCCCCAAGGGACGTTCCCATGGTGCCAAGTCAGGAACTGCAATGGGGAGTGGGGCCAGAGACGAAAGGGCAAACAGGGATGGGCTGTGTGCAGGGGAGGGAACAGGGGTGGGCAACAGGAAGAAATCTGTAGCAGGAAGAGGAAAGAAAACAAAGGTGAAGCCAAGGAGATGCTCAAGGAATTTTGGGGGTGGCTGCCAGGCAGCCCTGGCTCTGAGCAGCAGCTTCTGCAGTGGGACAGGAAACTCCCAGCTGATGGGAACAAACTTTCTGGCTGACTGCAGAGGCCAGGACAAAGCTGAGTGGTTTCCCTGGCATCCCCCAGCCCTTCCTGGCCCCAGGGGCTGATGGCATTTGTGCTGCCTCAGGTTCATGTCCCCACAGACCCAGCATGGGGGTGCTCCTGCCTGCTGTGTGCAATGCAAACAGGGGCTACTGAGCCAGTGCTGCCGTGTCTGTGCCTGCAAGGATGCGGCACCTCTGTGAGCTGGGGGAGAGGCCAGGGCTGCAGAGGGGGGATGTTGTTGGCAGCTCCATGAGGACGCTCTGGGACGCTGCCCTGGGCTGTGCAGCGCACTGGGGATGGATCAGCCCCTGCTCTGCTGCTCCTTCCCGTCTCCCCCAGGGCCCTTGCAGAGCACCAGCCATGCTGTTTGCCCCCAGCCTGCCCACGGCCAGCCTGGGGCTGCTCACGGGGGTTTTCTGTGCTGAGCATTGGCCTGGCCGTGTTCTTGAGAGAGCCTGGGCAAGGAGCCTGGAGCCCCCAGGCCCTGGCCTGAGGCGTCAGCGCTGCCCCAGCAGTGCCCATGGCCTGTCCCTGCTGCAGCCCCGGCACTGCCACCCACAGGACTGTGCCCGGCCCCGAGAGCACTCAGGCCCTGCAGCAACACCAGGGCCACCAGGGCAGCGGGGCAGGGCCACGGGAGCAGCACTGGCAGCACCAAGTGCTGCTGCTCCTGGGCACAGCTGCTGTGCCAGCACTGATCTGCCCCAGCTCTGCACACAGACACTGCTGCTGCAACTCCAGAGAAGGCAAACAAAAGGGCATCTCTGCAGAAAAATTTGCCGGGACATCATTTAGTACATTTAGAACCACCAAAAATGAGAAATGGCACAAACAATGATATTTATTGTGGAAATATGAAAAAACCAAAACAAACAAAAAACAATTCAGAACCAAACTAACAGGAAGTATCACAGATTATTTTTATTACAATTGATTTGTAGAAATTGGGCAGCAGTTTAATGTTCCTGAAAGCATCCAGTCATCAGTTTCCACACTGCAGCCTTGAGCTCCTGGTTCCTCAGACTGTAGATGAGAGGGTTCAGGGCTGGAGGCACCACTGAGTACAGAACTGACAGGGCCAGATCCAGGGATGGGGAGGAGATGGAGGGGAGCTTCAGGTGAGCAAATATTAGAGTGCTGAGAAACAGAGAGACCACGGCCAGGTGAGGGAGGCAGGTGGAAAAGGCTTTGTGCCGTCCCTGCTCAGAGGGGATCCTCAGCACAGCCCTCAATATCTGCACATAGGAGAAAACAATGAACACAAAACATCCAAATCCTAAACAGGCATTAACTGCAATGAGCCCAAGTTCCCTGAGATAGGATTTGGAGCAGGAGAGCTTGAGGATCTGTGGGATTTCACAGAAGAACTGGCCCAGGGTATTGCCATGGCACAGGGGCAGGGAAAATGTATTGGCTGTGTGCATCAGAGCATTGAGAAAGGCACTGGCCCAGGCAGCTGCTGCCATGTGGGCACAAGCTCTGCTGCCCAGGAGGGTCCCGTAGTGCAGGGGTTTGCAGATGGACACGTAGCGGTCGTAGCACATGATGGTCAGGAGGCAAAACCCTCCTGAGATGAAGAAGGCAAAAAAAAATAGCTGGGCAGCACATCCTGAGTAGGAGATGTTCCTGGTGTCCCAGAGGGAATTGTGCATGGCTTTGGGGACAGTGGTGCAGATGGAGCCCAGGTCGCTGAGGGCCAGGTTGAGCAGGAAGAAGAACATGGGCGTGTGCAGGTGGTGGCCGCAGGCTACGGCGCTGATGATGAGGCCGTTGCCCAGGAGGGCAGCCAGGGAGATGCCCAGGAAGAGGCAGAAGTGCAGGAGCTGCAGCTGCCGCGTGTCTGCCAGTGCCAGCAGGAGGAAGTGGCTGATGGATCTGCTGTTGGACATTTGCTGTGGCTGCACATGGGCACCTGTTCATGGAGAAAGGACAGGGACAAGTCAGGAGAGGCTGCTTGGAGCCAAACCTGGGCCATTCCCTGCAGCCTGTCCTGCTGCAGGGAATGGCCCTGGTTCCTGCTCTGGGAAAACCTTCACCCATCTATGTGTGGGGGATCTCAAGGAGCCATCCCTGCCCTGCTGCCCTGGGTTTGTGGCCCTGTGGCAGAGGGACAAGTTTGGATATTCAGGATTTGTCAGGGGAATCACTCTTAATGAAGAAAGGATTGGTACAATCTGCACTTCCAGGTCTAAAGGATGGCAGGAACTGATTTTAGGAATTATTTTCCTACCCCCACATCATTGCTGGCTCTCTCAGTTCAGAACTCCCCAGCATTACTGCTGCACTCAGTGTTTGCCACTGAGAGATGAGAGAGGCAAAGGATTCCCTGTGGCTGAGGGAAGGTGAGGGTCTGGATGGGTTTGTTCCCCCAGCACTGCTCTGCTCAGCCCCCTCTGCTTCCCTGAGCATCTCCCTGGGCCTGGACATCCCCTCCTGAGAGGTGCCGTGAGACTGACCAGCCAAAGTCACAGTTCTGGAGTCTCTGTAAATGTTCAAACATTCCTTTGATGATCCTGTGTGTCTCTTTAAACTCAGAATATTCTTTCATCCTGGGATTACAATTCTTGCTCTGCTTCTCTCATCCACCTGTGTCTGTAATCAAAAGAGAAAAAAAAACTCTTTGCAACAGTGTTAGAACAGTAAGGTAAAAACCAGAAATTTATTGTAAGCTTCCAGGTCTCCCAGTGGGGATGGGGCACACCCAGCCCCTGATTTCAACAATTTATTAAGGTTAATTAATTAGGATACTTAAGAGGGGCATCCAATAGAAGATTCTGTTACCCCAGTAGCCCATCAATAGGTCAACCCATTGTGGTATACATCCAAGGGCTTCCTTGCCCCAATTTTTGTTATGACTGCTCACATTCCGGTCAAAACGCAAAATGTTCTTCTTTCAGGTCTGCTTCCTGATAATAAGACTATACAGTATTTCAGGAATATACTTAGACAGTCAACTTATTGTTATAAAATCTAAGAGAAAGTTTAAGAAATGTAGTAGAGTTAATTAGGGATTATAGTGATAGAACTATATAATAGTGATTTAATAGTGTTAATTAAGAGTTTAATAGAGTAAAGCAAAGATTATAATTTTATAAGTATATAATAGTTCTTTACAGAGCTATGGCTATATGAAAAATGTATAAATAGCAAAAATCTTTGTCAGCAGCCTTGTCTTTCCCATCCTGCTCCAAACAGGAAATTGAAAACACTCTCAGGAAAGCTCCTGATATTTACAGCAATCCCAAACTTACCTTCTTTGGGAAGTGTCCTCCGGAGCTGTGCCCAGGCTGATCTGGAGCTGGGAGCAGCCCTGCCCCAGCCAGCCCCTCTCAGCAGCAGCACCTGCCCTGCTCAGGGTGGCTCCTTCCCCCCACAGCTCCTGGCCAGCGCTGGGAGCAGCTCCAGGGCCGGCTGAGAGCTGTCCCTGGCAGGCAGCAGAGTCCCTGGCCCAGCACAGCGCCCTGGGCTGCAGGACCCTGCTCTGCAGGACAGCCCTGGGCACCCCTGGCTGCTCTGCACAGGAGATGAGCAGAGAATGCACTCACAGGCTCTGTGGGCATTGGGATGTTCCAGCTTTAGGAGATCTCTCCAGGAGCTGCAGCTGCATTGTCCTGCAGCCAGAGGTTCCTGTGCCAAGGGCTGGCAGTGATTCTGCCCCAGGCACTTCTCAGCCCCTTCCCAGCCCTGACTGATTGAAGCTCTCTGTGCCTCTGTGCTGTGCCCGGGCTGGCTGCAGGCAGTGCCCCAGCCCTGCTGGGCTGGGAGAAGAGCTGCTCAGCAAGAGAAATGTGCTTTTGAAGCTCTGCTTGGTTACCAGGATCACCCTCTGTGCCAGGAGCCCGGCACAGCTCAGCAGCACAGACACAGCACAAGGACTTTAATGACCCTCTGCGGCTTTGTGCTCAGGCCCTGAACATCAGGCCCTGAGAGGGAGCTGCAGAAACCTCTCCAGAACTCCAAGTCAGAATCCAACTCCAAAGTTTCTTGGACTTTTAATGGGTCCCACTGAGGGACACAACTGAGAAAGTGTCCCCAGGCCCCAGGCAGAGCAGAGAACTGGAGGCACTGATGCCAGGTGGGGATAAAGAGAAGCCAAGTCTTGGTGCCCTGGGGCACAGCAGGGTCTGTGCCACCAAGGGCTGTGAGGAGACACCTTGTCCTGAGGCCCTGGGGCCTCCTGGCACAGCCCCAGCCAGGCTGGGCACTGTCAGCCCCTGGTCCTGCCCTCAGCATCCCCCCCTAGCCCACATCCCAGTGGCCTCAAGGATCTGCTGGAAGGAGTCCCTGGGGAGCCTTGGTCAGGAATGGCCTTGTGGGCTCCTTCATGCTCCCAGGGACTGCAGGTTTTTCAAAGGACTTTGGCTTTGGCTTTTGCCTTGGAGTCTCTGAGAGCTTTCTGCAATCATGGCTTCCAATATTCTGCTTTAATTACTTCCTGGAGAGGCTTTGTCAGGAACAACACTCAGTGGGGCCCATTAATGCTTCACGGTACTTCAGTTTTATTAAGGTACTTTGTGTTTGCCTTTTGATCCACTCTGTGAGACGTTTGTGTAATCATGGCCCCAATAATCTGCTTTAATGTGTCCCTTGAGAGCTTTGTACTGACACTCAGTGGGGCTCATGAATACTTTGAGATTCTTAACTTTTGTAAGGTACTTTGGATTTTCCTATCCACATTGAGAGTTCTTTGTGCTATTTGCAGTCTCTGAGAGGCTTTTGTGCTATTCTGGCCTCCAGTTCTCTCCTCCAAGGACTCCATGAAGGGCCTGTGGTATAGATGGACCTTTGTGGGTCTCATTAATGCTTTAGACTCCAACCACCTTGGGGTTTTCCTCTGACTTTGACTTCGGGAAAGGTTTGTGCAATCTCCTCTCAGGCCCTGAGGTTCCAAGGCTCAGCTCCAAATGCACCACAGGGCTCATTAGGATCAAGCAAGTCCTGACAAACCATGGGTCTGCCTCAATTTCTCTCTGCTCTCGTGCAGTTTGTCAGGAAGTTTCTGTAGTGGTTTTGGTTCACCATTTTGAGATTTCTCGGCCAATGCTTCAATTAGTGTGGTGGGTTCAGTGTTGGCTAATTACCAGTGCACTCACTAGAGTATACTTACTCATTTCCTGCTGTGAGATAGGATTAGGAGAAAGGCAAAGTGGTCACAAAATTTTAAAAGGGTATAAATAAAATTTTAATAACAATGACTAAAGAAAGAGTGATAAGAATTAGAACAAAACTTTCAGAACACTTCCTCTCTCCATAAAACCTGACAATGTAAATAGAAAAAACCTAAAATTTTCAGTTGGTTTGCCACCTCTAAAATAGTCTTTCTTCATTTCACTTAGGGAGAGAAGTTCTTCTTGTTAATGTTATGGAGACTTCTCCACAAGAACACGGTTATATCATGGCTTTTCATTTCCACAAATAGCAGCTGCCTGGAGAAATCTGCAATTGTGAACTCCCTCCCAGCTTTTCCCACCTTTTCCCAGAGCTGTACTTATGGGCAATGCCAAGTTATGGGATATTAGTTTCAAGAAGAGCTGTTTAAGAGCAAAGGTTCTCTTCATCTATTTCTGAAATCATCTTCATCTCTGGGAACAGAGGTCTTCTTCTCTCCCTGAGGGCACAGGGTCTCATCACTGTTCTCCCTTTCTCTGTTCAAACCTCTCACAGGAGATCACAGCTACTGCAAATTTTGTTTACTTTAGCATGGAGGCCTTTGCTGAACAAGTCATCGCCCCATACTTTTCAATGCCTTACAGGGAAAAAGAGAGTCTGATGTATCAATGACATCTTTCTCCACAGCTTTACCAGAGGATTGCAACCCCAAGATCAAGGCATCTCCTCATCCCTCCCATCTGGGACTCAACTTCCCCTTCCCTGCCCTCGGTGTGTCCATGTTGTTCCTCTGTGTGCCTGCCCTGTGTCCTTTTCTCTCTCTGGAGGGAGGATGGCAGCACTGGCAGAGTCAATATCTCCCGGGGCTGCAGATGGTTCTGTGAGCCCGGCTGGGCTCGGTGCTTGCGGCCGGAGCTGTTTTGCCATGGAGGTTTCTGCAGCGGCTGCGCTGGGGCTGTGTCAGGCTGGGCCGCGCTGGGGCAGGGCCAGGATCTCAGCAGCCAGGCCAGAAGGCTGAGATGGGGCTGGGCCGGCCCTGGCACCTCTTTATGGCCAGAAGGGAAAGAGACCCAGCCAGGCTTTCTCGTCCTTTAACTTGTGTCTGCACAGAGGCATTCCTTAGTTCCTTAAGTTTAACTGATTGTCCATTCTCAAAGCTAATTACTGATTGTTTTTTGTCAGACACAGAGGAAACTGCTAGCAGCTTCTCTCAGGACATCACTTCTGTGATGCAAAACCACCACAGCAGCACAGAGCTCAGAGCTCCTTTGTCCATATGTAGTGGTCCTGTGCCCGAGGCCTCAGAACCCGTCCTTGGAAGATCTCTGGACCCTCTCGAAGGTGTTTTCAAATGAAAACATTCAGCTCAGAGTCTAAGAAAATCATCAGAGGACAGGGCCAGCCTGACCTGTCTGTCCCGGCTACTTTTGCCAGGGAGCAATCCTTGGATATATGGAATTTGAGAGGCCAAATTCTAATTTTGGCCATGGTTTCTTGGCAAGATGGTTGGTTTTTGTCCATCAAAAGGAAGGAACAGAGCCTCAGTGTTTCAGGAGCAGATGTGAGGTGACAAGCAGAGGCAAAGACCAGCCATAGATGCCAGGTTTTGTTCTGAGAGATACCCATACAAATAGGAAATTTTTTAGGGAGAATACAAGTTTTGACAATGGGCATCTGAAAAGAGGGACGGCTTTTTCCATAGCAAGGAAATCACAGAGCACCAGTGCTCCAGGAGCTGATGAGAGGCAGCCCTTGGCATTCCAAGATCAGCCAGACCTGTCAGGTGGCCCCTGGGAGGCCAAGCCAGCCAGACCTGGTCCATGTTCTCCTATCCCATGGGGCCCCACAGTGTCCCAATGGTCCCTGGCTTCCAGGAGGCCCTGAGGTGTCACAATGCCCCCTTGGTGACACCAGTTCCTGAAGGGTCCCAATGGTCTCCATGGTTCCATCAGGCCCCACAGAGTCATAATGGTCTCTGGGTCCATGAAGCCCCACGGTGTCACCATGGCCCCTTGGTTCCATGGGCTCCAGTGGTGCCACAATGATCCCCCTGGTTCCATGAGGTGCCCACAGTGTCACAGTGATCTCCATGGGAAGGGAAGAACCGAGCCCCAGTGTGGCAGAGGCAGCCACCAGAGGCCAAGTGGAGCCAAACTTGACAGTACTGGCAGATTTTGGCTGGGAGCAATCCTTGGATATAGGTAATTTTAGAGGTGGAATCCCAATTTCAGTCATGGACACTTGGAGGAGGATGGTTCTTTTCCATAGGAAGGAAAGGACAGAACACCGGTGTTTGAGGGGCAGATGCAAGGCAGACATCAGAGGCCAAGGGCAGCCAGACCTCGCTTTCCTGGTAGCTTTTGTCTGAAAGCAACCCTTGGATATAGGGAATTTGGGAGGTGGAAGCCAAATTTCAGCCATTTCTGCATAGATAAGGACGGTTATTTTTTCCATAGGGAGGAAAGCACTGTTGTGTTCTGCTACAGCAAAAGGCACAACAACTGCCCCAGGCCCCAGAGTCTCAGACCTCAGGCAGACACCAATGACCAACAGGGAAAGGAAGGCAACAGGACAGGTCTTGGTGTAGAAAACCGAGGATTCTTCATTTTCCCAGGGATCAACACAAGAAACAAGGTGGTAGGGTCAACATTTTTATATTACAGGGTAGGGGTGGAGTTTAGGATCAAGGTGCAATATTAAGAGAAGGAGACTGCAAAGGGGTGGATCGAGGAGGACAATCAATGGAAAAAACTACAGTGGGGACATTGCAGCACAATTTTAGACAATAAGGGTACAGAAAAAGAACATTCTGGGCCCATTCCTAATTTGATCAGATAGGGTGGAGTGTCTTTTCCTGGGCTTTCAGGGCACACCTCACAGCATGGAGGGGTGGAATCTTCTTTAAGTCATACTCTCGCCGGATGCTGTGTCTGGGTAAAATCCCCGCCTCATTGGGCAGGGGCACTCTACACCTTTGGTGCCATTATTTCTTTCTCCGGCTGTTTTATGCAATGAAATAAAACTCCAGCATCTGTGGAACCACCCTTCAATCCTTCCCAGGCTACTCCTGTTCTGTCCTCAGTCTGCATACAACTGAGCCCAGAGCCTGCAGCCTCTACCTGCTCGTTATGTGATGAAGCCTTCAAACCCCATCTTGGGAGATATTTGGGTCCTCCCCAAGGTCTGTAAAAATGGAAAAATAGTTATCAAAGTTATTTTCTCCCAAGTCTAGCAGTGACAGAATAATGGTCAATATCTCTAAACTGAACAAGAGTGGATTTAAATTTGTTAGAAGGAGGAAATATTTTACAGTGATGAGAGTGGCATGAAACAGCAACTGTTTTTCTATAGAAGTGGATTTCCCATCCTAGAAATGCTCAAAAATCAGGGCGTGTGTGCAACCTGACCCAGTGAAATCCCCTCCCCAAGGATGGAATTCCTGTTGTGTGGGTTCTCGGATGTGCTGGGTGCCCTCACAACAATTCTGGCCAGAATGTCTGCTGAGGGCAGCCAGGCTGCTGCAGGGGCAGTGACCTCACAGCCATCACCATGGCAGCCCTGTCCCCTGGGCCTGGCTCTCCCTTTTCCTCTGCCCCTGCCTTGTCTCTGCTGGCATGAAGAGTTTTGTTGATAATATCTTGTCCCCAAGGTGCTGGGCCAATGGCTTCCCAGTCAGGCTCCTGGAGCAGAAGTGGCTTTTCAGAGCCCAGCCAGAAATTAGCCCTGAGGCAGCAGCTCTGCAGCGCTGGCCACCCGGCCGGGTGCCAAGGGAGGCTTCTGGCCATGCCCTGCAAGCAGCTGCTGCTGCCAAGGTGCCTTTGGTGCCTCGGGCTGTCCCTGGCACAGCTCCCAGCACGGCAATCTGCCCTTGTGCCCGAGGCCTTCCCTGTGCTGGGGTTGGCCTGGGGCTGTTCCTGCAGCGGGACCTACCCTGCTCCTGGCACAGGAAAGGCAGTTCCTGCTGGAGCAGGAGGCTCTGCCTGCAATGGGCTCAAACCACTCCAGCAAGGCCCTGCTGACTTCAAAATTGCTTCCTAGAGCAGAATATCCTATAATTGTTATAGATTCTGGACTGTGGAGTAAATAACTCTGGTTAAGAGCTTATTGTCTAATCATTATCAGATTGTATTTATATAAATATATCTGGTATTACATCATTAATCCTGTATGAAAAATTGCATTGACAAATTGTTCAATTCTACCTGTCCAATCATTTATACATAAACCTTTGACAAATTCTGGGGCCGGGATTGGATCCAGTCACTCCCAGTCTCTTCTCTTAGAAGGAATTGTAGAAGTCTGGGGGCCCTGCAGGGGTTTGAGGATCCATGGTGGCTGTTGGGTGTCATTTTTCATCTCATGACTCAGCAGGAGTTTCTCCAATAATGAAATAAAGCTTTTGCCAGAGGCTCCCACTCTGCACATGACAAGAGTGTGTGTGACATCCCGGCTCTTTGGCAGCCTGGGGACTCCTGGGATGTCACTGTGGAGCCCCCGTGAGTGCCTGTGACAGATCAGTGCCTCTGCAGCCCAAGGTTTCCTGGGATGTCACCATGGAATGGCTGTGACTGCCTCTGACCACACGGCTCTTTGCCATCCTCAGAAACCCTTGGGAGGGCTCCATGGAGCCCCTGTCTCTTCCTGTGACATTCCAGCTCTTGAACAGCCTGGAGACTCTTGGAAAGTCCCCATGGAACCCATCTGAGGTCCTGTAACAAATCTGATCCTTAGAAGGCAACCATCATCAGAAAACCCTGTTTCTATGGTCAGTATCCATGGCAACCATCCCCATCCCCTGTTGCTCTGGTCAGTTTCCATGGCAACCATCCCAGCCCCTGTTGCTATGGTCAGTTTCCATGGCAACCATCCCCAGCCCCTGTTGCTCTGGTCATATTCCATGGCAACCATCCCCAGCCCCTGTTGCTATGGTCAGTTTCCATGGCAACCATCCCAGCCCCTGTTGCTATGGTCAGTTTCCATGGCAACCATCCCCAGCCCCTGTTGCTATGGTCAGTTTCCATGGCAACCATCCCCAGCCCCTGTTGCTATGGTCAGTCCCTGGGCAGCTCCATGGAGACCCCATGCCAGGGGTGGTTGCCATGGACACCAGCTCAGGCCTGGAGCCAGAGCTCGTTGCCATGGCAACCATTGGCACTCCCATCCCCAGGGTCATGGATCCAGAACCACAGAATTGGCTGAGCTGGGAGGGACCCATCAGGATCCTCGAGTCCAACTGCTGGCCCTGCACAGGACACCCCAACACTGCCAGCCTGGGCCTGGCAGCGCTGTCCAAACGCTGCTGGAGCTCAGAGAGCCCTGGAGCTGTGACCCTTCCCTGGGGAGCCTGGGCAGTGCCCCAGCAGCCTCTGGGCAAAAACCTTCTCCTGAGATCCAACCTCAGCCTGCCCCGACTCAGCTGCAGCCGCTCCCTCCACTCCTGTCCCTGGGCACCAGAGTGAAGAGGTTCCCTCAGCCCCAGCCAGGGACCCGCTCCCAAGGCTGCTGCCATGGCCACCAGGGCTGGCACCAGCTGGGATGCTCGGTTTCCACAGGCCGGGGTTCAGGAATGGCATTTCTCAATTTCCTGCTCCCGCTAAAACCTTGCATGCACTCATTGCCCTCCCACCTTCCATTGAATGAAAAAAGGGAAAGATCCCAGGCTGGGATAAGAACAATTTACTGGGAATAGCAACGAGATGAGGAACAAACAGGAATAGAAAAAAAAATTGACAACAGAAGGGATAAGAAAAACTATTTACAGGGAAAACTACATCACCATCAATTGTATCTTCCTATCCACGTGTTTCCTCCTGCATGGAAAGGACACCCGTCTCCTCAGGGAAAGACAGAGAGAGTCCCTTTTCTGCCCCGGCAATGACCTGAGGTGGGAGTGAATGTAGTGACAGGGCCATGGCCAGACCCTCATGTTCTTCAATCCCACATCAGGTCATTGGTAGGGGCAAGAAAAGGGACAGGTGTCTTCCCAGCATGGATCACAGGGAACATGGATCACCAGGGCTCTTCCCAACATTGTCCTCCAATGGGGGATTAAACTGGAGCAGTGCACAAAGCTCTTCCTGCAGCTGGAGAATTTTCAGGACTTCCCTTACTGGTGCCTCCGTTGGTGTTTGGTCAAGTCAGAGCTCCAGGTGAAGCTCTTCCCACACTGGGGACACAAGTAGGGCCTCTCCCCAGTGTGGATGCGTTGGTGGCTGACAAGAGTGGAGTTTTGCTTGAAGCCCTTGCCACAGTCAGGGCAGAGGAAACGCCTCTCCTCGGAGTGAATCCGCTCATGCAGGAGGAGATTTGAGCTGCTGTGAAACGTCTTCCCACAAGTGGGGCACATGTAGGGCCTCTCCCCGGTGTGGATGCGCTGGTGCATGATGAGGTGGGAGTTTTGCTTGAAGCCCTTCCTGCAGTCAGGGCAGCGGAAGGGCCTCTCCTCTGTGTGAATCCGCTGATGTACAAGGAGATTGTAGCTGGTCTGAAAACTCTTACAACACTTGGGACACTCGTAGGGTCTCTTCCCAGTGTGGATGTGTTGGTGGCGGACAAGGGCAGAGCTGCAGCTGAATCCCTTCCCACACTCCCCACACTTGTAGGGCCTCTCCCCAGTGTGGATGCGTTGGTGCCTGATGAGTTGGTAGCTCCAGTGGAAGCCCTTCCCACACTCCCCACACTCGTAGGCCCATTCCCCGGTGTGGATCATCAGGTGTCGTTTCAGATTATTGATCTGCCTGAAGCTCTTCCCACACTCTGAGCACTCGTAGGGCTTCTCCCCATCATGATGCTGCTCAGGGACCACCAGCTCCGAGCTCTGCCTGGAGCTCTGGCTGAAGCTCTGCCCACCTTCCTGGCCCAGAGTGGGTCTTTCCTCCTCAGAGCATCCTGGGCTGGGCTTGCAGCCCCTCCTCCTGTGGTGTCGCTGGGGCTTTTCCTCCCTGTTGGATTCCTGCGCTGTGGAGTTGCTTAAAACAGCTTCTTCCATAAGGTTCTGCTGCAGGGATTTATCCTTCTTGATCTCCATCCTCAGCTCCTGCTCTGGGGGAGGAAGGACAAGGAGAGGATGGGATTTGCCTCCATGCCACAGGGAAGGGCAAGGAGATCCCCCCAGGGCATCCCCAGCAGGAGGGCACCGGCAGCGGGGCTGTCCTGCAGCCGGGGGCTGTGCTGGGCTGGAAGATGGAGCAGGAGAGAGGGGGAAAGGGGCACTGACTTCCTCCTCACCTGCTTGGGGGTCCTGAGGCATCTTCCTCTTCCTCACAAAGTTCTCCATGTGGTGAACTTTTGGGTATGGGAAATCCTGTTTTGGGAGGAAAACAAGTGATGAGCACAGTGAGTTTTGTACTGGCTTCAAAGCAAACCAGGGGGAGAGTCTAAGCCAGAATGACAATTGAATAAGAAAATTAAGATCAAAGCAATGATACAGAAACACTGGTTTAAACTCACAGAGTCAGGATATAACCTGACACCCCGTTGCTCAGCGTAGTGGTAGCAGTCTGATGAAATGGTGGCTGCAGTCCGGCTGGAGTGATAAACGTGATTCTGTCAAAGCAGTGATCCTGTAGAAGGGTCTGGTCTTCCTCTGAAGGTCCAATGATGCTTATGGAGCTCTTGTCCTCTGGGAATGCAGTAGGCAAGGTGGTCGTGGTGCTGCAACGGTGAGATTATATCCAGGCAGGAATGCTTGGTTCCTCCCCCTGGGCGGAGCATCCCACAATGGGATGATGTAATTTTATCAGTGCTGCAGTGACACTCAATGGCCCATTAAGAGAAGATGGCCCTGGAGGGCGTTATCAGGGCTGAGCCATGGAAGAGATAAAGAACACTGCCCCACCTGTTGATAACAGTTTATGGAGATGGGGACTGAAAACACTTTTGGTTACATCTGACATTGTAACCTGAAACAGTGAGGCAATCCCTGCTCGGGGTGGAGAGGTGAACACCACCCCCCTTACCCAAACTGGCTCAGGTGTAAAACCCCCACCCTGGGAAGGCCACGCACACAGGGGACAATGTCACACTTGTCCTGCCCCAGGGGAAATCCCTGTCCCTGTTACTCCCTTGCTCTCCTACCTTTTTCTCTTTCTTTCCATCTCTCTCTCTACCTCACATTTACTGGTCAATAAAATCCACTTTGGATTTGGTCACCTGAGCTCCTTAATTGGGGCACAGGCATCTCTCTAACAATTTCATTATCCAGATTGCAACAGTATTTTGGCACAGTGAGTTCAGGGCACTGTTGTCTGACCCCAAGTGCCTTTGACAACAGCATGGTTCTCTCCACTGAGGAGTTTGTGGCTCTTTCTGGAGGAACTCTTGGAAACTTGGATGCAGCTTCCTCTGAGTGACTTTTGGGAGAACTTATGAGGAAAATGGCTGTTCTGGGTGGCCAGTGTAAAGAAAATATTTTGTTTTCCTTCTTTGAAAAGTCTGTTAAAATCACTGGAGGAAAGGGAACAAATGATGCCAGCAAGACTGACAAGGATCATTCACCCCAAAGTGAGGAACACAAGGCTACTTAAATCCTACAAGATGCCCAGCTCAAGTAGCTAAATTCCCAAATAACTCCTTAATTCACGGGCTTTGAGGGGAGAAGCATTATTTTATTGGTCCCTGTCACCTTTGTGACAGCTACACAGAGCTTTCCCTTCATTTTAATAATCTGTATTGGGCCAAATTTCCATGTGCTTTTTTTTTTTTTTTTTGGAACCTGCCAGCATCTGAGCTGGAGCTGTGCTGGAACTGATGAATTTTGAAATTGCCAGAGAATTGCTTCTGTTTTTGGTCTATTAATGTTTGGGATTTATTTGTGTTTCCATCAGAAATGACTTGTGGGAAGAGCAAATCTTCCTCAAGGCATTTTATGGAGGGTTACATTTGATTTCTGCTGAGTTTGCTTTGTCCAGTGTCCAGGGGATGCTCAAGGGGTCTCTGGTTTTGGTTTGGCCCTAATTTACTCCTGATTTGTCTTTATCACTTAAAAACACATGAAAAATTACTAAAAAGAGTATTGACCAGACATCTCAGAAGTCCCACCAGTTAAGAAGTATTTGAGGTGGAATTTACTGTTTGGGAACATATACTGGAGGATTTGTGGGTTCTTGGGGCATATCTGGTAGTATTCTCCATATCTTTGCACTCCAAAAGCCAAGGTGGATTGGTCTGTCACCTCAAAGTGACTAAATCCTACCTCAAAATGGCTGTTTCCCACCTCAGTCCCATGCCAAAATTACTCAATTCCTCAGCCTCCAGGATGAGATGGGGTTGGAAGGCGATCGGGAGAAGCGAGATCCAAATTTGAGGTTGTGGGGTCAGGATTGTGCGGGGCTGGGTGGGTGTGATTTATTTTGATAATAAGTAAAACTATCAGAATTATTGATTTCTGTCCCATTCATTTTCTGTCAGTTCTGGTTTGCTTTTCAGAGTGCTGCCTTCTCAGCTGATTTTGTTTGTGTCCTCCTGTCCCAGACTGAAAAGCAAGATGTGTTCTATTTGCCATCTGTATGGCAGTTGTCCTGTGTTAAGTGGGCAGTTTTTCCTTATCTCTTCCACAATCAATCCTCCCTCAGGGGAAACATCTGCTGATAATGGGCTATTGAATGTCACAGCATGACTGATAAGAACTGTAACATCCCATTGTGAGATGTTCTGCCCAGAGGGAGGAGCCAAGCATTCCTACCTGCATCTAGTCTGGAGATTCTGGCCCACCAACACAGCTTTTTCTGGGCTGGATTTCTCAGAGGAACAGCTGCCTCTTCCTCTTCAGAGGAAGACACCCTTTCCTATAGGATCACTGCTCCAACAGAACCACACCTGACACTGCAGGAAGACTGCAGCCACAATTCCAATTGGATTGTGGCCAACACCCTGTCCAACAGGGTGTCAGGTTGTATTCTGGCTCTCTCAGTGTTGTTTTGGTTCACTGCATTGATCATATTTTCATTTTCTTCCCTAATAAAAAGCTGTTATTCCTGCTCCCATATTTTTACCTGAGAGCCCCCCTTAATTTCAAATCTATGACAATTCTGAAAGAGTCTTCATTTTTCCATTTCAGGGGAGGCTCCTGCCCTCCTTAGGAGACACCTGTCATTCCAAACCAAAACACCTCCTTTCTCTCCTGCCTTCCTTTGCCTGCTCTGTTCCTCTCTCAGTGCCTCCTTTGACCCAGGGCAGCTCCCACCAAAGACCCTGCCCTGATTTAATTCCCAATCCATGAGCTACAACAACCATGGGTGAAGTTAGGGAGGTTGGCAGTGAAATGTCACTTTAAGATGTTGCTCCACTTGGCTTTTGACTCTTCCATAAGAGCTTTGCCTTCAAGGGCAGGAACATCTTTTCCTGGCTGGGAACTGGAATTCCAGCCCCTGGGAGTGTGTGCCATGGATCCCAGAGGGGCATTCCCAAGGTTCCCAGGGTGCTGCTCCTGCCATGCCTCCCAAGGAGCTGTGCAGGGCAGGGGACAAGGTGCAGAAGCTGTGTTGGTGCTGCAGTGCCACAACAGCCCCTGGTTCCAGGAGTTTCCACACTGCCAACAGCGGTTCCTGGGTTCCATGATGCCCTGCTGTGTCCCCATGGATATTTGGTGTCATGAAGTCCTTCAGTGTCACAATGGCCACCTCGCTCCATGAGCTTCTGCAGTGTCCAAATGGCCTCCTTGGATGGGCAGTGTCACCATGGACCATTGGCTCCATGCAGCCCCGCTGGGTCACCATGGACTTCTTGGTTCCATGAGGTTCTGGGGGTGTCTCCATGGTCTCCTTGGATCCAGTGTCACAATGGACCACTGGATCCACGTGGCCCTGCTGTGTCACCATGGCCCCGTGGTTCCATGGGACCCCAGGGTCACAACTGACTCCTTGCTTCCACGTCACCCCCTCAGTGCCAAAATGGCCCCTTCATTCCATGGGGAACACAAAAGATTTATAGAAACATTGAACAAATCCTGCTTAACACAGCTGCAAACATCTGTTTGCATTCCAAAGACAAGTTAAAGGTGAGGCTGGCACCAGCAGCATCCACCAACAGAGATCCAGGGAAAGAACCAGGACAGAGAATTCAGCTGGGAGACTCAGAGAATTCTGCTTCCAGTGATCATTTCTGGTCACACTGTTCCTTTGTAGAAAGGTGACACCATTCCAGGCAGCCTGTACTGAGCAGGTGGTTCCTGAGTGGGGTTTGTTGTTTAGGAAACCTGCTCAGGCTTTTCCATTCTTTCTTTCCCAACAGGAAATCTTCTCCTGGGCCTGTGTGCAAGCAGAGCCCTGAGGAGAGCAGGTGGGACACGGTGCAATGGGCTGGGACATGGAGCTGCAGAGCTCAGGGACAAGGTTCTGCTGCAGGGCACAGGGATGTCAGTGCCAGGTGGGCAATGTCAGACATGGTGAGGCTGGGGGTGAGGAGCAGCTTGACCAAACAGCATCAGTCCTGAAGGGGCTCATTCTTCTACATGCCCAGACCTCCTAAGGAGACACTGAGCATCAAGATCACCTGGGGAATGCTTCTATCAGCTCTTCTCTGAAGTGGAAAATGAAAATATACTCACTTGATTAAAGAAAAAATGGTTATGAGGTGCACTTTGAAATCTTCCTCCTTACAGGAACTCCAAACTGACTCCAGTGAGCCGCACAAGTCCTGGAGAGCTGAAGACAATTGAAGCAAGAGAAAGATCCTCCACGGGCTTTCTGTATTTTAATGATCCCCATGGTGGATTTGAGCCCCTGTCCAGGACCCTCAGGCACTGAGAGAAGGCTGAAGAAGCTGCTCAAGGAGTCAGGAGCAAAACTCCAAGTCCCTTGGAGCATCACTGGGCCTCACTGAGGGCAGGGACTGCCAAAGGCTCCCCAGGGACCGGTGAGAGCAGATCCTTGAGGCCAGGATTGCAGGGATCCAAAGGCTCAGAGCAGGGAACTGCAATGCTGAGCAAGGCCTGGGCTGGCTGGGGGAAGCAGAAAGGCCAAGCCCTGAGCCCAGCCTGGCACAGCAGGGCCTGTCCCTCACGGGCGGCTCGGGGCTGTTTGTGGGGCAGGGGGATGTGAGGGG
This sequence comes from Lonchura striata, assembly GCF_050655825.1. Lineage (NCBI taxonomy): Eukaryota > Metazoa > Chordata > Aves > Passeriformes > Estrildidae > Lonchura > Lonchura striata. Next base: position 6,951,319 of record NC_140738.1, read on the forward strand.
CAGCAAGGAGAAATGTCACAAACATGTGTGACCCTGCAGATCCTCATGGAACCAAGGAGCCGGTGTGACACTGTGGGAAGTTGTGGAACCAAGGGGATCATTGTGGCACTGTTGGGCCCATGGATCGAAGGGGCCAGGGTGACACTATGGGGCCTCATGGACACAAGAGGCCATTGTGAGCCTGCAGGGCTGTAACATCCCAATACTCTGAAGTGCTGGTGTTGACCAAAGGTTCTTTTACTTGAGTTTGGTGCACAAGAGAAACACCAACCGGATGTTCTCTCCATGGCCAGATGCAAAGAATACTCTTTGTGGGAAGGGATCCATAAGGATCATCAAATCCAGCTCTTCATTGCATGTCCCACACAGGGATTGAACCCATAGCCCCAGTGATACCAACACCATGCTCTAACCAACTGAGCTAAGAGGTCAAAACGACACAAAATATTACTGGCAAAAGATATATAACTAAGGAACTCTGGCAAAGGGTTTCATACAACACCCAGTTCTACATAAAACTCTTATCATAGCATTAACTTCATTAACTTAGCCCATTCAGCCTAAAAACCTTTAACCCTCAAGATGTTATATTACTCAAAAATCTTCCGGGTAAGCAGGATTAGAAGGAGAAAAAATAGAGAAGAGTAGAAAGGCAGCAGATCTATAGAAAGACACGCACACATGCACCAACTGCTCAGGTTCCAGAATCACCAGCAGAGGAACCCCAGGAGAAGGCAGGATCCAGACCATGGGCTGGCCTCGTGCTCCGGCTTTTAACCCCCTGGGCCTCCATGGGCCCGCCCCTGGGGTGGGACTGCCAGGTGATTGACCAATCAGAGTCAGGGTAGGCACCAGCTGCTGGTGTGTGATTGGTTGACAGCTCAGCCAATCAGCACCGCCCCTGCTGTGTGATTGACAGCTCTGCCAGGCCAGGCTGGGGGCGGGGCTCTGTCCCACCACAAACCAAGGCCTGACCTGCCCCCGGCCCCACACGGGCATTCCGAGCATCCCAAGGTGTCTCGGGACATCGATCTCATCCAGCCTCTGACAGCGACCACGGGGACACTGTGGGCACCTCATGGAACCAAGGGGATCATTGTGGCACCCCTGGAGCCCATGGAACCAAGGGGCCATGGTGACACCATGGGGCTTCATGGACCCAGAGACCATTATGACTCTGTGGGGCAGATGGAACCATGGAGACCATTCCGACCCTTCAGGCCCTCGTGTCACCAAGGGGGCATTGTGACACCTCAGGGCCTCCTGGAAGCCAGGGACCATTGGGACACTGTGGGGCCCCATGGAAGTGAGGTAACATGGACCAGGTCTGGCTGGCTTGGCCTCCCAGGTGCCACCTGACAGGTCTGGATGTCAAGGGCTGCCTCTCATCAGCTCCTGGAGCACTGGGGATCTGCGCATTCCTTGCTATGGAAAAGAGCTCTCCATCTTTTCAGATGCCCATAGACAAAACTGACATTCTGCCTAAAACATGCCCTTATTCAAGGGCATTTCTCAGAATAAAGTCTGGCAGCTTTGGCTGGCCTTGTCCTCTGGTGGTCACCTCTCATCTTCCCCTAAAACACTGGGGCTCTGTTCCTTCCTTACTGTGGAAAACAACTGGTCTTCATGTCCATGAATCATGGACAAAATAAGAATTGGCCACCAAGCCCGGCTGGGCTCATGGAACTGTCTGCCGGCCCCAGGGGGATACTGACCCTTCCAGTGCTGCCATCCTCCCTCCAGTGAGAGAAAAGGACAAAGGGCAGGCACACAGAGGAGCAACATGAAGACACCAAGGACAGTGAAGGGGAAGTTGAGTCCCAGAGTGGAGGGATGAGGAGATGCCTTGATCCTGGGGCTGGAATCCTCTCTTAAAGCTATGGAGAAGGATGTCATTGATACATCAGACTCTCTTTTTCCCTATAAGGCATTGAAAAGAATGGGGGATTACTTGTTTCAGCAAAGGCCTCCGTGCTAAAGTGAGCAAATGTTGCAGTAGCTGTGATCCCATGAGAAGTTTGAACAGCCAAAGAGTAGAGTGATGAGACCCTGTGCCCTCAGCGTGAGAAGATCTCTGTTCCCAGAGATGATTTCAGAAAGAGATTAAGAGAACTTTTGCTCTTAAACAGCTGATCTTTAAACTAATACCCCATAAATTGACATTGACCCTAAACACAGCTGTGGGAAAACTGTGAAAAAATGGCATGGACATAATGATTGCAGATCTTTCCAGGTAGCTGTTATTCATGGAAATGAAAAGCCGTAAGATAAATGGTTTCTTGTGGAGAAGTCTCCATAACATTAAGAAGAGGAACTTCTCTCCCTAAGTGAACTGAAGAAAGACTATCCTAGATGTGGTAAACTGACTGAAAATTTTAGGTTTTGACTCTTTAAATGGTCACTAAGGAAGAAGTGGTTGCATGAAGAGGAGGAGAACTGTTCTGAAAGTTTTGTTCTGATCTTTATTACTCTTTCTTTTAGTTATTGTTAACAAACTTTTCTTTATCCTCTTAAAATTTTAGTCCACTTTGCTTTTCTCCTAATCCGATCTTAGAGCAGGAAATTCCTAAATATATTCTAGTGAATGTACTGGTAATTAACCAGCACTGAACCAACCACACTAACTAATGCATTGACCGAGAAATCTCAAACTGGTGAACCAAAACATCTAAAGAAACTTCCTGATGAACTGCCCCAGACAAGAGAGAAATAAAGGCAGAGCCATGGTTTGTTAGGACTTGCTTGATCCTAAGGAGCCCCGTGGTGCATTTGGAGCTGAGCCCTGGAACCTCAGGGCCTGAGAGGAGATTGCACAAACCTTTCCTGGAGTCAGAGTCAGAGGAAACACTCAAAGTGTCTTGAGGCATTAATGGGACCCACTGAGGTCCATCCCTAACACAGGCTCCTCATGGACTCCTTGGAGGAGAGAATTGGAGGCCAGGATGGCACAAAAAACTCTCAGAGACTCAGTGTGGAAGGGAAAATCCAAAGTACCTTAAAAACCTTGAGTATCTCAAAGTATTAATGAGCCCCACTACGTGTCAGTATAATGCTCTCAAGGGACTCATTAAAGCAGATAATTGGAGGTCATGATTGCACAAACCTCTCACAGAGTCTGTATCAAAAGGGAATCACAAAATACCTTAAAATAACTGCAGTACCTTGAAGAATTAATGAGTCCCACTGAGTGTTGTTCCTGACAAAGCCTCTCCAGGGACTAATTACAGCAGAATATTGGAGGCCATAATTGCAGAAACCTCTTAGAGACTCCAAGGCAAAAGCAAAAGCCAAAGTCCTTTGAAAAACCTGCAGTCCCTGGGAGCATGAAGGAGCCCCCAGGGCCATTCCTGACCAAGACTCCCCAGGGACTCCTTCCAGCAGATCCTTGACCCCACTGGGATGTGGGCTAGGGGGGGATGTTGAGGGCAGGAGCAGGGGCTGACAGTGCCCAGCCTGGCTGGGGCTGTGCCAGGAGGCCCCAGGGCCTCAGGACAAGGTGTCTCCTCACAGCCCTTGGTGGCACAGACCCTGCTGTGCCCCAGGGCACCAAGACTTGGCTTCTCTTTGTCCCCACCTGGCATCAGTGCCTCCAGTTCTCTGCTCTGCCTGGGGTCTGGGGACACTTTCTCAGTCGTGTCCCTCAGTGGGACCCATTAAAAGTCCAAGAAACTTTGGAGTTGGATTCTGACTTGGAGTTCTGCAGAGGTTTCTGCAGCTCCCTCTCAGGGCCTGATGTTCAGGGCCTGAGCACAAAGCCCCAGAGGGTCATTAAAGTCCTTGTGCTGTGTCTGTGCTGCTGAGCTGGGCCGGGTTCCTGGCACAGAGGGTGATCCTGGTAACCAAGCAGAGCTTCAAAAGCACATTTCTCTTGCTGAGCAGCTGTTCTCCCAGCCCAGCAGGGCTGGGGCACTGCCTGCAGCCAGCCCGGGCACAGCACAGAGGCACAGAGAGCTTCAATCAGTCAGGGCTGGGAAGGGGCTGAGAAGTGCCTGGGGCAGAATCACTGCCAGCCCTTGGCACAGGAACCTCTGGCTGCAGGACAATGCAGCTGCAGCTCCTGGAGAGATCTCCTAAAGCTGGAACATCCCAATGCCCACAGACCCTGTGAGTGCATTCTCTGCTCATCTCCTGTGCAGAGCAGCCAGGGGTGCCCAGGGCTGTCCTGCAGAGCAGGGTCCTGCAGCCCAGGGCGCTGTGCTGGGCCAGGGACTCTGCTGCCTGCCAGGGACAGCTCTCAGCCAGCCCTGGAGCTGCTCCCAGCGCTGGCCAGGAGCTGTGGGGGGAAGGAGCCACCCTGAGCAGGGCAGGTGCTGCTGCTGAGAGGGGCTGGGTGGGGCAGGGCTGCTCCCAGCTCCAGACCAGCCTGGGCACAGCTCCAGAGGACGCTTCCCAAAGAAGGTAAGCCTGGGATTGCTGTAAAGATCAGGAGCTTTCCTGAGAGTGTTTTCAATTTCCTTCTTGGAGCAGGATGGGAAAGTTGGGATGATGACAAAAATGTTTTTGCTTTTCATATATTTTTCATATATTCATAGTTCTGTAAATTACTGTTATTTAGTTATAAAATTATAATCCTTACCTAACTCTATTAGACTCTTAATTATCTCTATTTAACTACTATTATATACTTAATGTAATTATAGTCCTAAATTAACTCTAGTACCTTTCCTTATCTTGTCTTAGATTTTAGAACTATAACCTGTCTAAATACATTTTTAAAGTGCTACATAGTCTTTTTATCAGGGAAAGAACCCACAAGAAGAATATTTTGGCTTTTGAATGTGAGCAGTGATAACAAAAACTGGGACAAAAAAGGCCCTGGACTTACTCCAGTGGGTTGAGTCAGGGGTGTGTAACTGGGTACTGAATCTGCCATTGGATGTTCCTGTTAAATATCCTAATTAATCAACCTTAATAAATTATTGAAATCAGGGGCTGGGTGTGCCCCATTCCAACAGGGACACCTGGAAGCTTCCAATAAAGGTCTGTTTTTTACTTTACTGTTCTAACACTGTTGCAAGGGATTTTTTTCTCTTTTGATTACAGACAACAGGGGGATGAGACAAGCAGAGCAGGAATTGTAATCCCAGAATCACAGAACATTGTTAGTTGAAAGTGACACACAGGATCATCAAAGGCATGTTTGAACATTTACAGAGACTCCAGAACTGTGACTTTGGGTGGCCAGTCTTTCTGCTGGGAGCCTCCCAAAGGGCCTTCAGCCACTCCTCAGCCCTGGGCAGCAGCAGCATCACCTCTGCAGGGCCCAGCAGGGCTCTCCTGAGCTGCCCTTGCCCAGCTGCACACAGAGCCTGCCCCAGCCAGGGCCCTGCACACAGGCAGGTCTCTGTAGGGCCGGGCCGAGGGCACACAGGGTGGGATGGGCTCTGTGAGCGCTGGCAGGGACAAGGCACCTCTCAGGAGGGGATGTCCAGGCCCAGGGAGATGCTCAGGGAAGCAGAGGGGGCTGAGCAGGGCGGAGCTGGGGCAGGAGGGCTCTGTTGGTGTGTGGGAGGTGCCGGGCACAGCTGGGTACGGGAATGCTGTCTTGAGTGCCCGGCTGTCTCTGCCCTGCCCTCTCAGGCACAGCCCCACAACATCTTCTCTTGTTTCTGCACTCCCCTGATATTGTCACTGTTATCTGGGGCTCACAGGGAGGCTCTGGCATTTGCAGCAGCTGAGTCAGGCACTGCCCTTGCCATTCCTGCCAGGTAGGGGTGTCTATGGGAATGGGGTGTCCAAGATTCCCTGGGACCTGTGGGGCTGTGGGCAAAGCAGTCAATGGGAAAGAGGAATGAGCTGAGCCCTTCCCTGAGATCCCCTCATGGGCAAAGCCAGGGATCTCCTTGCTGTGCCCTTCTCAGCTCTGAGCTGCCCTCCTGGGTGCAGATCTGTGCCAGAGCCTCTGGGAGTTCCCTGAATGTCCCACGGGGAAGTGCAGAGCTGCCACAGCTGAGGAAATGCTGCTGGGTTGGCCAAGGGAGCCGTGAGTGTCCTTGGCACAAGGGGGTGCTGAGACCTTGCCCAGAAACCTTTGGAGAGGGTGAGACATTCAGGGATCCCTCTGCTCTGGGCAGGGTCTGGTTTATTCCCAGGGTGATCTGGGAGTGTGATTGTGCTCTGATTGCATCCAAAGGTTTTCCCAGAGCAGGAAGAAGGATGGGTGAGGTCTCAGTTGGACAGTCTACAATTAATGGCCCAGGTTTGGCTCCAAGCAGCCTCTCCTGACTTGTCCCTGTCCTTTCTCCATGAACAGGTGCCCATGTGCAGCCACAGTAAATGTCCAACAGCAGCTCCATCAGCCACTTCCTCCTGCTGGCACTGGCAGACACACGGCAGCTGCAGCTCCTGCACTTCTGCCTCTTCCTGGGCATCTCCCTGGCTGCCCTCCTGGGCAACGGCCTCATCATCAGCGCCGTAGCCTGCGGCCACCACCTGCACACGCCCATGTTCTTCTTCCTGCTCAACCTGGCCCTCAGCGACCTGGGCTCCATCTGCACCACTGTCCCCAAAGCCATGCACAATTCCCTCTGGGACACCAGAACCATCTCCTACTCAGGATGTGCTGCACAGCTCTTTTTTTTTGTCTTTTTCATCTCAGCAGAATTTTATCTCCTGACCATCATGTGCTACGACCGCTACGTGTCCATCTGCAAACCCCTGCACTACGGGACCCTCCTGGGCAGCAGAGCTTGTACCCACATGGCAGCAGCTGCCTGGGCCAGTGCCTTTCTCTATTCACTGCTACACACAGCCAATACATTTTCCCTGCCCCTGTGCCATGGCAATGCCCTGGACCAGTTCTTCTGTGAAATCCCACAGGTCCTCAAGCTCTCCTGCTCCAAATACTACCTCAGGGAACTTGGGCTCATTGTGCTTAGTGTGTGTTTCGGACTTGGTTGTTTTGTGTTCATTGTTTTCTCCTATGTGCAGATCTTCAGGGCTGTGCTGAGGATCCCCTCTGAACAGGGACGGCACAAAGCCTTTTCCACCTGCCTCCCTCACCTGGCCGTGCTCTCCCTGTTCCTCAGCACTGTAATGTTTGCCTACCTGAAGCCCCCCTCCATCTCCTCCCCATCCCTGGATCGGGCCCTGTCAGTTCTGTACTCGGTGGTGCCTCCAGCCCTGAACCCCCTCATCTACAGCCTGAGGAACCAGGAGCTCAAGGCTGCAGTGAGGACACTAATGATTGGATGTTCTCAGGAATATTAAATTGCTAGCAAATTTCTGCAAATAACTTTGAATAAAAGTCATCTTTGATACTTCATGTTGTTTTCCTCTTGGAGGTAATTTTTCTTTGTTTACATTTAATGCTGTCCACAAATAAATGTCATCCTTGTGCCATTTCTCATTTTGTTTCTCTCCACCTTCCCTGTGGCCACAGATTGTGTCAATGAGGGGCTGTGCTCTCAATGGCTTTAAAGGATCTAAAGGATGTCCCAGCAGAGTTTTCTGCAGAGATGCCCTTTTGTTGCCTTCTCTGGAGCAGCAGCAGCAATGTCTGTGTGCAGAGCTGGGGCAGATCCGGGCTGGCACAGCAGCTGTGCCCAGGAGCAGCAGCACTTGGTGCTGCCAGTGCTGCTCCCGTGGCCCTGCCCCGCTGCCCTGGTGGCCCTGGTGTTGCTGCAGGGCCTGAGTGCTCTCGGGGCCGGGCACAGTCCTGGGGGTGGCAGTGCCGGGGCTGCAGCAGGGACAGGCCATGGGCACTGCTGGGGCAGCGCTGACGCCTCAGGCCAGGGCCTGGGGGCTCCAGGCTCCTTGCCCAGGCTCTCTCAAGAACACGGCCAGGCCAATGCTCAGCACAGAAAACCCCCGTGAGCAGCCCCAGGCTGGCCGTGGGCAGGCTGGGGGCAAACAGCATGGCTGGCTCTGCAAGGGCCCTGGGGGAGATGGGAAGGAGCAGCAGAGCAGGGGCTGATCCATCCCCAGTGCGCTGCACAGCCCAGGGCAGTGTCCCAGAGCGTCCTCATGGAGCTGCCAACAACATCCCCCCTCTGCAGCCCTGGCCTCTCCCCCAGCTCACAGAGGTGCCGCATCCTTGCAGGTACAGACACGGCAGCACTGGCTCGGCAGTCCCTGTTTGCATTGCACACAGCAGGCAGGAGCACCCCCATGCTGTTGGTGTGGGGACATGAACCTGAGGCAGCACAAATGCCATCAGCCCCTGGGGCCAGGAAGGGCTGGGGGATGCCAGGGAAACCACTCAGCTTTGTCCTGGCCTCTGCAGTCAGCCAGAAAGTTTGTTCCCATCAGCTGGGAGTTTCCTGTCCCACTGCAGATGCTGCTGCTCAGAGCCAGGGCTGCCTGGCAGCCACCCCCAAACTGCCCTGAGCATTTCCTTTGTTTCCCCTTTGCTTTCTTTCCTCTTCCTTCTACAAATTTTTTCCTCTTTCCCAACCCTGTTCCCTCCCCTGCACACATCCCATTCATGTTTGCCCTTTCCTCTCTGGCCCCACTCCCCATTGCAGTTCCTGACTTGGCACCATGGGAACGTCCCTTGGGGAGCAGGATCATCCCACAAGTGCTGCAGGAATTGTCTGCAGGCTCCTGCAGTGCCTGGTGCTGCTCCCTTGCCAGAGGCACCCCAGGCCAGGGGGGCACATCTGGGCTGCTGTGTCTGGCTGTGGGGCTCCCTGCTCTGGGCAGTGAGGAGGAGCTGCAGAGGCTCTGCAGGACTGACAGGATGGGCTTTGGGGCTGTGAGGAGAAGCTGAGGGACGTGGGCTGCTGGAGCTTCTGAAGAGGAGGCCCAGGGCTCCTCCTGCAACTGCTCCAAGGGTGGTTTCATAGCATCACAGAATCAGCAAGGTTGGTGTGAGAACCCCGGGCTTGGTGTGTGGTGGTAAAGTCTCTTCTCCAACCCATGCTTTCAAAGAAAAACTCCGCAGTCTCTTGTTGTTCAGTCTCAAGACAGTTTATTTCTGGTTATCTAACAGATTGTGTTCTCGGGCTGCGGCTGTTTGGTCAGCGGCCCAGGCAGAGACGCACACACTCCTGACACCCTGACTGTCTGGTGTCTTCTTCTCTCTCCCTGCCCAGGGCTGCTGCTATCTTTTATAAGATATATTATGTATAACATGTTTACAATTATTCCCCAATACCTACTACCTATATTACAAAGTGCTTTTCTACTCTAAACCAATCTGTGAGTGCCAACATCACCGAGAACATGGAGGTAAGGAAGAAGAAGGAGGAAGAACAGGATCAGCCCACTTTCCTCCATCTTAGAACTTCTGACCCCCACGTACAAAGTAAAAACCCCCCTGTACATGTGCTAAAATCCCCCTGTACAATACTAAAAAAATTTCCCCTCTACTTTGTAACTACTTTTACTATACTATCTAACCTTTTGTGACTGCTTGCTCCATTTTCAAATTTGTTAATTCATTCCATGGCTCAAACTCAAAATCACAGCTGTTTCCAGCTGCCTGCCGGGGTCTAGAGTGCCTCTGATCAAGACCTGGAACGTCTAAAAATGTCTGAGAGACATTTTGAGTTCTCACACTTTGCTGCCTTGGACTCCAGCTCGTGCTGGAGTTCCCGCATGTCTCAGCAGTGGAGTCACATCATTCAAGCCACAATAGTCCACAGTCAATCACCATTCTCCATCAGACATGTGCACAGGCCAGATGGGGCTGTGGAAGGGTGAGTGGGTTTTGCTGACCACCCCTTGGCTCTCCAGCTCACGGATCATTCTGTGGATGGGGATCACGGCATCCCGATTCGTTCAATACTGCCGGTCGTGCACTGTCAAGGTGGCAATTGGCACTCGTTGCTCTTCCACCCTCAGGAGTCCTACTGCAGATGGGTTCTCTGACAGTCCAGGCAAGGTGTTCAATTGCTTAATGTCCTCTGCCTCTGCAGCAGCTATGCCAAAAGCCCCCCTGAGTCCCTTTGGGTCTCTGTAACATCCGTTCTGGAGGAAGTCTATGCCCAGAACACACGGGGCCTCTGGGCCGGTCACAATGGATGTTTCTGCTGCTCATTCCCAGCCAGGCTCACCTTGGCTCCCAACAGGGTCAATTGCTGCGATCCCCCCGTCACCCCGGCAATGGAAACAGGTTCTGCCCCGACATGTCCCGATGGCATTGGGGTACACTGTGCACCAGTATCAGCTAAGGCTTCATATTTCTGTGACTCTGACATGCCAGGCCATCGGATCCATACCATCCAGAAGATCCAGTTTTCCAGTGCTTCTCCCTGGCTAGAGACAGGGCCCCTCTAACCCTGGTTATTATTTCTTTCCTAGGCATACATGGTAGAGGTATTTTAAAGGTGATCTGACAAATCATACTCAGCAGCTCGGTCATGGGAGTTTGAGGCTGCCTTCACTTCACTGGAATTCCCTCGGTCAGTGCTTCCCTCCTTGAGCTGACACACCCACGCTGCCAGGACAGAAATGGGTTTCCCATCCCACCTTCCCATGTCTTCCCCATGGTCACGCAGAAAGAACCCCAGGCCAACCCGTGGGGCGTACCCTCTCTCTCTGGCTGGGGAACATTGGGCTCTGACTTTGGGGCCTGTGACTCGCACTGGGGCAATGTGGGAACTGTTCCTCCTCACCTCCTCCCTCATCTCCCTCATCTCCTCTTTGAGTTCCTTGCCCACAGCAGAGCCATGAGCCTGCACTGGGCCATGGATCATACTCTCACAATTTCTCAGCTGTTGGCAGCAGAGCCCACTGTCTCTCGGCTGTTATCGGCATTAATCGTGGCAATGAAGGTGGTGTACTGAGATGGCCCCAGCCTTGCCAGACTCCACAGCATTTGCCCTGTGCCCCTGACCTTGTCGGGGTCATTATCATGCTGTCCATCCCTCCCAAAGAGTACCTCCAATGCTGCCACTTCCCTCAGCTGTTGGATCCCTTCCTCAAGGTTTTCCAGCACGTTCTATGCTGGTGCTCCTGCATTCTCTCCCTGTGGACAAACCTCTCTCTGGCACTCATTAAAATCAGCTCCCAGAGGGAAAGGGACCCTGGCTCCCTTACAAAAATCTGATTCATACCTGAGTCCTCGGTCAAGGGTCCCAAATTCCTTGCCTCACCACCATCCAGCTGGACACCTGTACCCATGAGGTCTCAGACTTGAAGCAGTCAGGTTGTATAAGCCTCACGTCTCCGTCGTTCAATGTCCTTGTGCAGGTTACGGAGACTTTTGTACATCAGGGACTCGGTGATGATCACAACCTCTGGCTCCCCTGTGGGTTGTGAGGGCCTTCCCTTATCTGGGTGCTCTGATTCCATCTTAGACCTCCTTGTTTCCACAGGGGCGACTGCTGCTGGCTGTGGCTGCCTTTGTGGCTCACCTGGAACCTGGACAGTTGTAACATATGTGGGTTCCACTGCTGCCCCATCAGACTCTCCTTTTTCGAGGCAGGGGGAGGGCTTCTCACCAGCTGGGGAATGCACTTCTTCAGCATCTCCTGCATCTCCCTCAGCAGACCCCCACCCAGTCTGGGTGGTTCATATCTGGGGTGGCTGTGGGGCAGGGTCAGGCTCTGGGGCAGCAGCATCCCTGGTCTCTGGGGCCGTGTCAGGTTCTGGGCTGGGTGTCAGGGTGGTTTTCCAGGTTAATCTTCCCTTGTCTCTCTGTGCCAAATAGAACAGGGCTAACAGCAACACAGCCCCTGTATGATATCATTGGTATTTGGAGTGGATCTGAGCCCTTCACAAACTGGTGGGGCAGACCCAAAGAGATGGTTAAAGGCTTGGGACAAAATTTCCCCCGGTGTCATTTCCTCACAGTAGGTGCCACTATTAAAGTAACCCCAAAAGCACACAGTCAGTGTGTGATAGCTGTGAATCCATGTGCCTGTTTCCCAGAGGAAGTTAAAGATCCATGAATTCTTCCCCTTATTCACCCATAAAACAAACCGGAGAACAGCCACAGCAGCCTTGGCTGTAGGAGCCGTGTTTAGATCAGGGCCTGCAAATGGAGAAATGCAGCCACGGTTCCGTGCCACCCAAACCAGGGCAGGCTGGAGCACAGGGTGCCGCTGAACGAGGTTTCTGTAGCAGCACACAGAAATTGGATTACTCAAGAACTGTTATTCCCTTTTTTGTTCCTGTGCCCTTGAGCCACACGTTGGGTGCCAAAATCCGTCCTGGTTTGCAAAGACAGGAGTCTGCTAAGGAAGGCAGGAGCCTCCCCTGAAATGGGAAAAAAAATGTAGATCCTCTCCCTCTGAATTGCTGTAAATTTGAAGTTAAGGGGGGCTCTCAGGCAAAAAACTGGGAGAATGAATAACAGTTCTTTATGAGGGAAGAAAATTAAAAGATAAAATAAACAATACAGTGAAACAACCTCTAACAGACATCATTTGAATACATCTTGTCTTGCAATATAGGACAATAACTTACTCAGCATGAATCACATCCATTTACCACATGCTCCTTAGCCCCAGATATTGCCCACCTGGGACTGACATCCCAAAACAGTTTTCTTAAATTGTGCATTTTTCTTAATAATTAAAATTAAGTTAATTTTTAATTAAGTTAATTAAACTAATTGATTTTTGATAATAATAATTAAAATTTTATTGCTTATGCATAAAAATATTATTCTATATTTTAACATTTCATCTTAATGCTTCTATAAAAAAATCTCTGTATGTTTTTTGCAACCAAAAACGGATTGGTCATTGGTTCTAAGTAACACAATTCCCTTCATTAATTCATTGACCACTATTGGCTATTGATTTTACCCCCTTTATTGTATTTTTCTTTATTTGTATTATTTTTGTCATCATTTTTTACCATGTTCGGGGTCCGGGGGAGCACTCGGGGGAGCTTGGGGAGATTTAACCGGGTTCCGCAGGGCGCGGCAGGAATTTTAGGCGCGGAACTGTGTTCTGAGGGGCTCTGGGGCCGTGGGGGATGAGAGGAGAGGAATTCCCAGAAGTGGCTGTACCGGGCACCTGTGGGGCTGGGAGCACTCAGGGGATCCGAGGACGCTTTTGGGGGGTCCGGAATGGGCGCTGAGGGCACTTGGGGATCCCGGAGGGTCTGGGGGGCACTGATGGGACAGATGGGGGCGGTACCGGGGTTCTGTGGAGCGCGGGGCATGACGGGCGTTGTAGTCCCGGCCCCAATGGGGCTCTATGGGGCTGCGGGGCATGACGGGAGTTGTAGGCAAAAGAAAAGATGGCGCAGACTCCAGGCACCGCCCCCAAAGACATGATCCCTGGCGCTGATTGGAGGCAATGATGATGGGCGGGAGCCTCGGCCAATGGGAGGTGGCGGGGGCGGGAACAGCCCATTCAACCCTTCAAGACCCTCCCAGTACAGCCCAGTTCATCCCCAGTACAGCCCAGTACAAACCCCAGTGCCCCTCCAGTCCCTCCCAGCCCAGCCCAGTCCCTCCCAATACACCTGAGTTCATTCCCAGGCCCTCCCAGTTCCTCCCAATGTCATCCACAATATGCCCCAGTGTTGCCCAGTCTTCCCCGCAATGTCCCTGGTTTGTCCCAGTATCCCCCACTTTCACTCCCAGTATGTCCCAGTGTGTCCCAGTGTACCCCCAAGTCCATCCCAGCCCACCCAGATTCCCCCTCAGTGTTCCTCAGGTTCCCAGGCTGTCCCACTGCCCCACAGGATCACTCCAAGTATGTCCCAGTGTGTCCCACAGCATTCCCAGTGTTCCCCAGTATGTCCCAGTCCTCCCCAGTGTTTCCAAGGACAGTTTAATTTCTCAGGGCTGCCGTGGCAGCCAAACCCAGCAGTGGGGTCAGTGCAGTGCCCATGGCCACAGCCCCTTGCAGTGCCCAGTGCAGCTGGGGCTGATGATCCACCCTCACAGCTGGCCCAGGGCCGGTCTGGAGTGGTTTTGGTGGCACCTTGGGCTGGCACACACCTGAGGAGGGTGTCTGTTTTCATGGGGAAACTCAGGAGTTTTAGATTGCTCCAAACATAGAAAAAGGGAAAGCCCCTCTTAGGCTGGGTGCAGCCAGCTCTGCAGGCACAGCAGATCCCAGGTGAGTGAGGACAGACAGGATGGGCTGGGGCAATGTGGAGCAAGGTTGTCCACGCTGGGCCAGAGCTCAGGGCACAGCTTCTCTGAGCAGGCCAGAGCTCCTGAGGGGAGACCCTGGCTCAATATCAATCACAGAATGCTGCAATCACCTCTGATCTAAAGAGAAATGTAATAAAATACACCCTATAAAACAGGAATGTGTATTTCTTAAAAGCACTTTGAAATCTTTCTCCACAACTGGAATAGGAAACCTTTAATGACCCTCTCAGGGCTTTGGAGTTGTTTACATCAGACTCAGTCCCTGAGAGTGTCTTCAAAAAACTTCTAAAGAACTCAAAGTTAAATTAAAACTCCAAAGTTTGTTGAAGTTTTAATGGGTCCCACTGAGGGACAGGACTGAGGAAGTGTCCCCAGGTTCCCGTCAGAGCAGAACACTGGAGGCAGTGATGAGAGCTGGGGACAAGCAAGGGAAAGGTGTCTCTGGTGCTGAGCAAACCTGGATGTGTTTCAGGAATTCAAAGGGCCCAGGCCTGTGCCCCAGCCCCTGGCAAGGCAGATCCTGTCCCTCCCTCATTGCTCAGGGCTCTTCCCGGGATGGGCACTGGCATGTGGGGATGTGCAGTGCCAAGGGCAGGACCATGGGGCGGCCCCTGCCAGGCTGCTGAGCAGGGACAAGGAGGCACTGAGGCCCCAGGGCTGCAAGGGTCACTTGTCCCCTGGTGGCCTCAGGCCCAGGGCCAGCAGCCATGGCCAAAGGGCTGCACAGGTTGGCTCTGTCGGCCTTGCAGCTGCTGCACATCCCTGAGCCCTCTGCAGCCCAGGCTGTCCCACGGTGTCCCTGCCCTGCGCCTCTGTCCCTGCAGGCTGTTGTCATCCCCCTTCACATGAGTCTTTTCTTTCTCTGGCTGTTCTCTGCCATGTCAAAGGATCCACCACCTCTGGAACCACCCTTCAGTCCTTCCCAGGGCTCTCCTCTGCTCTCCTCAGCCTCCACCCCACTGGGCACCGAGCTTCTGTGTCCCTCTATAGTGGTCAAGTGCCTGAGGCCAAGAGCACCTGGACAAGAGGGACAGTTCTTTTCTACAGGAAAGAAACCACAGAGCCCCAGTGCTGCATCTCACCCTCGAATCCAAGGGGACAGATTCCCTGTGGAGCCTGGCCATCTGGGCAGTGGGGTGAGGTGGGCAGAGGGAAGGATCTCCTTGGATCCCGGGGGGCTTGGAGAAGCTCCCACGTCAGTCCAAAGATTGGCTGGTCCCACAAGCAAAGGAAAGAGGTGCTTTCCCTCAGGATTAGTTCCAAAGTTTAATGAGGGCCTGGAGAGATCCCAGGCCACATCTGACCTCGAAGGGCCTCCGGAGCAAGAGAGAGCGGGCCCCGCCCAGAGCAGCCAGGTATAGGGGGGCAGGGAAAACCAAACAGCCAGCGGGGGAAGGACATGGGAGTGGCTCTCGGGGGGCAAGGCCTCAGAGTGACCACTGAGGAGGGGGTTGGGGAGGAGTCCCAGCCAGGGTCCAGCTACCTGGTGACCCTGGGGGAAGGATCTGGACAAAGGGGAAGGGTCACCAGGTGATGGACACATCACCTGGGAGGAGACAGGGGGATGGGTTGGGGTTTGATGCACATACAGGTACTGATGGGGAAGCTGGGATGAACCAAAGAGGTACAAAGAGGGGATATGGAGGGACAAAGCATTATGAGGGGATATACAGTGCAAACACAACTCTACAGGGGTCAGCCTGACAAAGGACAGGTTTAGAAGGAGAGTGGGAAGAAATTCTTTTCTGTGAGTTTGGAAAGACCCTGGAACAGACTGGCCAGAGAAGCTGTGGAAGCCCCATCCCTGGTGGTGTTCCAGGCCAATTGGACAGGGCTTGGAGCAACCTGGCATAGTGGAAGGCAGGGGACATGGAATGAGATGGTCATTAGTTCCTTCCTAACCCAAACCATTCTAGGATTCTATGACTGGGCTGCTGAACTTGGCCAAAAGAAGAGCTACATTGCCCAGGTTAAGTGAGCAGGGGGATTAGAGCCACCTGTGTTTGCCCTTTAAATACCTTCCAACATCAATTAAGATTGTTCTGATAAAGACCGGGTCAGTTCTCAAACAGTTGCTGAAAGCTGTTCTGGCCTCTGTCTCTGGGTATGGGCACAAAGGAGCCTTTGTTGTTCTTCAGTTGGGCTGAAATCTAAATCTCAGCCAGTGCAGCTCAGAGGGTGACACGTGCCGGCCACTGGGGCCACTGTGTGGACTTGTTTTCAGAAAAATGGGAGATTCAGAGGAGAGGTTCCTGGATACAGTAACTCTACCTACACCTGGAACTGAGGCATCTGCCCAGGGATTTCATATTCACCATCTGGGAAGGAAATCAAATCAGGGCTTGCTAATTTTCGTGAAGTCAAACACCTGGGATTCACTTCAGACTTGCATTTTCCAACACAAGCACTGTATATTTATACACAGGCACTGGACTTTTCTGTTGTTTGATGAGACTACAATTTGTCTTCCTCTTGTGGTTCCTGCAATCCTTCCTCTCCTGAGGTTTGCAGTTGAATTACCAACCTCTACCTGTCATGTTTTGGATATTGTTGTTCTTCAAAGGAAAGCAAGCAATGCGAGTTTAAGCCAGGCCTCTTCCCTGGCAGATTTTATTGGAACTAAGTCCTGCCTCAAACCAGAATCCAATCTCATCTCCATTGTTGTGTATGTCTATTAATTTTCTCATCATTGCTTTTCCATTTCTTATTACTGTGCACCTCAGTCTTGGGCAACATCATTCAGAAGTACACAGAAGTCACATACTGCTGCTTTCCTATTCATATCTGCTTGTAACCTAATCCCACCCAGCTCTCTATGGAACATTTGCTTTTACCTGGGCAGACAGGTGTGATTTTTAGCTGCAAATACTGCAAATCAGGGATGCAGAATTTCTCCTTACTCTGTGAATCTGATCAGGGCCCTTCCACATGTCACCGAACATGTGAATTCTCCCTTTCTCCCAACAACCCCCAGTGCTGGTTTTGGCTAAGATAAATCAGACAGTGCTGTTTGGAGTCGCTCCCCACCTGTTTTCCCCTCTCATCCAGTGGCTGGGGTAGGATGGCTGGTTGGGCTGTGCAGACATTGCACTACACCTTCCCCTGCTGGTGCCCAGCCTGGATCAGGACAGGTTGGATGCCACATGGGATCCATCCTTTGCCCTGCCATGTGATCCTCCATGCAGTAGGGATAAAAAGCCCAGCACTGGGGAACCCCAGGTGCTGCAGCAGTGATATTTTTAGGAAAAACACAGAGCTGTGCATGGCCAGCTTGAAGTCTGCACTGGTGTGAGCACCAGGCCTGCCATGCTGAGCCCAGGGCCACAAGCAGTCCTCACCCTGGCTGGGACACTGAGTCAAGGATCTTTGCAAGAATTGTTTAGCTTGGAAAAGCTCTCAGAGTTCATGGAGTCCAACCATTCCTGCAGGAGTGCCAATCTCACCACTGAACCATGTCCCCAGGTGCCACATCCACACTTCTTTTAAATGCCTCCAGAGATGGTGACTCCAGTGCCCTGCGCAGCCTGTGCCACTGCTGGCAACTCTCTGGTGAGGAAATTTTCTTAATATCCAATCTAGGGCTCCACTGGTGCAACTTGAGGCTGTTTCCTCTTGTCCTGTTGGTTGTTACCTGGGAGAAGACACTGCACACACACACAGACAGAGGGACAGATGGGCACGAGGCATGGGAATTCCCTTTGACTCCTCAGGCACAAACCTGTGGGATGGTCCTTTTTTTTTTACACAGCAGGTAAAAACTGAAGCAGTGACCTGTATCCTAACCAGGGAGATGGGGGTAGAAAGATGCTTTGAAAGGGGATAAAACTTGATGCCAGGCTTTCCTCCGTGAGCAAGTCCAATTTCTTTCTCTTTTTTATTTTTTTTTCTTTTGGTGCTGTGTTATTCCTCTGTGGGCAGGAGGCTGCAGGCATTTCCATTTTTTTCAAGTTACCTCCTGTACCTCCTGTGGGAGAGAAACAAGTGGCAAGTTCTTTAATTTCTTAGAGTTTCAGGCATGTGTCATGTAGCTGTGCTGCACCCCGGGGGCCAGGCTCTGCCTCTCTTTGCTCCTGCTGGTGTTCCCAAACTGTCCTCTGGGATTTTTATTTGCAAACCACCTTTCTGACCAGCTTCCACATTGCTTTAAAAATTCAGCACCACGTTTGTGGCTGAAGAGGTCCCAGAGCTGGGGAGAAGGATTTGAGTCGCAATTTGCATAACAGAGTTGTTATAGCAGGGAAAACAATGCATCCCTCCTGTGTCTGGAGCTGCTAATCTTGTTCTGAACATTGAAAACCTCTTCAGCTTCCCTCACTGAACCTAGATTTGCTTACTGCTTTGATTTCACACCTCTTTCATGCAGACTTTTCCTCTCTCCTTGGCTGGAATTGTCAGGCCTGAGAAGAGAAGTCTTGTCAAGCCTTGGGACAGTTCCCATCCTCCCTCCTGGCTCCCAGTGCTGCTTGTCATGATCTTGGGAACCTGAGCATGAGGGAAACTGGGAGGAGTTTAGTGAGAGGCAAAGTAAGGCACAGAGGTGAACGTAAAAGTGCAGAGTGTGGGTTACCAGAGTCTGCTGTGTTGTGGGGATCTGGGCCATGCCAAGTGATGTTTTTCTGTGTGAATGGCTAATTGCTTCTGTATCTCCTCCTGAAATTCCTGTGCACCAGGGCTCGTGCTGGAAGTGCAGCCACACAAAGTCCCCACAGAGCTGTGTGGGACCCAGTGGAAATCATTTATTTGCTGCTTTTGATGAAAAGCTGTGACATGAACCTCAGTGTCAGGGAGGTGAGACGTTAATGCTCTGCTGTCAGACAGTGCCCACACAGCGTGTCTGGAGGCAGCTCAGGAGAAGATGAAGAAAAACCAGGATTAAAACCCAGGTGCTACTGAACTCTATCAGAAACCGCTTGGAGTGAAGTCTGTGCAGTGACTGGGGAGAGCTGGATCAAGGGGCCAGCTCTGACAAGTCAGTGGTACAGCAGTGAGGTCCTAATACAGATCATTGCACAGAGATGAAAAAGTCCCCGTTTGCATGGCCTGAATGTCTGGGTCTGGAAATTCTGCGTTGCACAAGCTGTGCTGAGCTCATCTGGCTCTGAAATATCATCTCTGCACCTCATCCAGGATCAGCATCAGAGTTCTGAACAGATGAATTAAAATGAGACATAACCCAGAAGCACACCTCAGCAATACACATCTATGTCAGGTGAGGAGACCAAAAGCTTTCGTTATTGTTCTTGGAGAATGAATTCAGCAATTTAAATATTCCCTCTCTCGGCATTAAAATACTTCAGTTTCACCTCTGCCCCCGATTATCAATGTCAAGTGTTCCTCTGGGTGGTTGGGGGTGGGTTCTCTCCCTGCAGCTCTCTGCAGGTTGGTGCTAATTAAAGATGTTCTGTCAGGTTCAGATGTTTTGGTGCCGGAGCAGGGAGTGCAGAACAGGGATGACAAGCGCTGCCATTTGCTGTGCTAGAAAGTCCAAGGGACAAATTTGTGCCAATGAACATCACACCTTTAACTAGGAGGATCAATTTGTGTTGTGCTTGTACCAGAGTCTGGTGACAGAGGGGGCTTCCAAAGGAAATCTTGGTCCATGTAGGACCGAGGCCCCTGTGCTGAGGCTGCCTCCAGGCTGCTCCAGCCCCTCAGGATGCCCAGGAACAGGGGTTGCCCACAGCCCAGTGCACCCTCGCTGTCCCTGGTGTTAGCGTTCCGGAACACACATAATCACAGGATATGATTATATTCATGTGCTTTTACTAAGAGCTCTGGGAGTCAGGGGTACAGACCCAAATCTGACTCCAACATGGCTTTCAAGCTGAATGTATTTTATATTCTATCGTTACATAACTCACATATTAATTATTAAATTTATATTGTTCTTTTATATACATTGACATGAGTTTCTTGTGATCTTTCTTAGGTTCCTGACCACAGTTTCTCATGATTATTCTTATGACTAAACAGTAATTATATTTAATGACTAAACAATCATCACATCTAACTATTATACCATTTATCATGTACTAGCTACGCAGGTGCAGTTGTAGTGAGTACAAGTTCTTCTGGTGCTTGGGGTATTTATTTTTCCAGGGCCTACTAAGCTTATTTTTCCTGTTAACCCTAAATCCCTATGATTTTAAAACCCTTTTACTATCACTGGGGCTACCCAGGGAAGAGCCATGGATGAGGCTCTGAAGGACAACACAGGCTCAGCCCTGCTCCAACATGGGATCCCATGGGATCCCATGGGACAGGGCACGCTGGGATTTGCCCCTGCAGCTACCCAGTGTGTCCAGAGAGACTGCAAGGAGACAGTGACCTCTGTCAGCGGGACCCTCTGAGTGGGACAACCCCTCCTGGGGTGGCTGTGCCAGCTCCTCCATGAACCTCCAGCCCTGGGAACCTGGAGCAAGTGGAAACCGCAACTTGGCCAATACAGCCTGTGCCCGAAGCAAATGGAAAGAGAACTGGGGTGGGAAAAATCACGGTTGTTTATTTACAGAAGAACAGCAATGAAAACACAGAACACATTTAGATTTGTAAGAATATTTGTACTAACAACAGTTTATAGAAGGTATATACCTAAGAACATATCTAACAACAATATCTGAAATGTATTTACAGAAGACAAAACAAAGCCCTGAAACCTATATCCTAAAGGCAACAACAAACTGTAAAAACTATGTACAAAAGGGTGGCATCTCTGTCCGGGATCTCCATCAGTCAGGAACAAAAGCAGGTGCCATGGTCACTGCAGTCAGGCACAGAGGGCTCTTCCGTGTGTCCCCAGGCTGGCACAGCGGGACTCTGCTGCCAGAGCTGAGGCTGGCTGGGTCTGGGGGCTGGGCCCCAGACACTGCCATGGGGCTTGTGTGGCC
Organism: Lonchura striata; assembly: GCF_050655825.1. Classification (NCBI taxonomy): domain Eukaryota; kingdom Metazoa; phylum Chordata; class Aves; order Passeriformes; family Estrildidae; genus Lonchura; species Lonchura striata. The sequence goes on from NC_140738.1 coordinate 6,972,211, forward strand.
CAGAGCAAGCACAGGACAGGCTGGGCATGGCCACCAGAATCCAATGCACTGGGTACCACGTGCCTGAGCAGGGACCACCCAGCCCAGCCCTGCCCCAGCCTGGCTGCAGGGAACCCACTCTGCATTGTGTGGACCACATGCCTGTCCTGCTGCTGGCATTGGTCTTCATCCCAGGACCATGGCCTCCTCTTCATCTTTTTCATCTATGTCCATGTCCTCGGTGTACTCTTCCATGTCCAAGTCCATCTCCTCTTCCACATCCACATCCACCTCCATCTCTTCCTCTCCAGTCTGCTCTCCATCCACCTCCATCTCCTCCTCCGTATCAATTTCTGTGTCCACCTCCATCTCTTCCTCTCCTGTCTTTTCTCCATCCACTTCCATCTTTTCCTCTCTATCAGCCTGTGTGTCCACCTCCATCTTGTCTTCTCTGCCTGCCACAGCCTGCAGAGGTAGCAAAACCTCAGAGTGGGGTCCCTGTCCCACCCCATCCGCCCAGAACTCCAGCCCACCCGGGCAGCTGGGGGGATCCACCTCCATGGAATGGCACCCTACCTTCCTCAGGACAAATGTGAGCATCCTGCAGGGATGGATAACACAATCCAGGCCTTAGGCAGCTTTTGAGACTGATGAGATGAGGTTTCGGGGCAGGAACAAGAAGGGTGACAGGAGCAGCAGGAGCAGCGTGCAGCGTGTGCTGAGCCCAGGGCCAGCGGTTGTGTTGTGCTGCTTGCTGGCTGCTGGCAGTTCCAGATGGGACATGGATTGTGACATGACCATTGAGCTAGAGAGCCTTTGGTTCCATGCTTAGCAACGTTCCCCCAGAGCATGGTGCTCAGAGCCCTGTTCCCAAGGATGGAGCATCCACAGCCTGGGCCAGTGCCTCAGCACCCTCAGTGGCAAAGAGCAGCTTCCTTAGATCCAGCTTCAATCAGCCTCCTGCAGCTGAAAGCCGTCCCCCCTTGTCCTCGTGCCACAGGCCCTGTGGAACACTCTGTCCCAGTCTTTCTTGTGGCACCCTTGCAGTGCTGCAGAGCTGCAGTCAGGCCTCCCCAGGGTCTCCTCTTTCCAGGCTGAGCATCCCCAGCGCCACGTGGACAGCAGGCAGTGTGATCAGGGGGAGTCCAGGCTGGAGTCAAATGGCATCAGGAACGGAGAGATGGAAGCTTTAGGCCCAACTTTGCCTCTCAATGTACAAAATTAATAAGAATGGAGGGCAAGATGGTGGGACAGTGGTTCTGCTCTAATTGGTGAATATAGTCTCTGTTTTTTTCTTTTTTTCTGTCATGCTGATGCAGGTTTGGCTGTTTGAAAGGAAGCTTGGCACAATATCCATTGTCTTCTCCATTGGTGAAACACCGAGCAGAGTCTGGGCAAGCTGATGTTGCAGAGCAAAACCTGCCAATGTACTGGTGATCCTGAGCCTGGAGGATGCAGTTAAACCCAGCCAAAAGTAATTTCTGGAAAGTCAAGCCTGGTGTACATTTTCTTGAGTTTGGCTATGCCAACTTCACCTGAGTCTTATGAAAAAGCAAACAGAAAACTCAAACCAAAACAGACCAAACCCAGAAGCAAACAAACCCACACAAAGCAATCAAACACAGAGACTAAAATAGCCCAGATGAAACCAAAGGGAATGAGGAATTAGTATTAGTTTTGAGTTCATCACGGCAGGCAAATGGCTGCTTTCCACGGGATCACCATAAAAAGCCACAGATAACAGCTGCTCCAAAATACACCCAACAGGAGAACCATAAAAGTGGTACATAGCAACTCTGGGGGCAGCTGCCCATGAAGGTGAGGGATGAGCACACAGTGGTACAGCTCCAGCCTCCCCCAGCCTCCAGGCTGCTCTTTGCTCCTGATGTAAGAGCCGTGCAGGACTGTGGCCCCTCTCAGTGCATTCTAAATCATTCCCACAGCTCTCACTTGAGCCACTGGCTTCTCCAGAGCGAGATGCAGGCACAATCCTACTGCCTGCTGAGCCTCTCTGGGAGATCCTGAGCATCTTCCTGCCTAGAGCCACAAAAGAGCTCAGGCTCTCCCTGAACTGGGTTTTCAGGGGAAGTTTCCATGTCCCTGCGAGATGTGTTCATCGTTCATCAGGCTGTGCCCAGCCTGGATCAGGGCAGGTTGGATGCCACATGGGATCCATCCTTTGCCCTGCCATGTGATCCTCCATGCAGTGGGGATAAAAAGCCAAGCACTGGGGAACCCCCAGGTGCTGCAGCAGTGATCTTTCTGGGAGAAACACGGAGCTGTGCATGGCCAGCTTGAAGTCTGCACCGGTGTGAGCCCCAGGCTGGCTGTGCCATTCCTGAAAATTCTGGCTGGCCTTGGCCTAGTCAGGCTCTCACCTGCCTTCCAAACACTGGGTCTCTGTGCTTTCCTTCCCATGGAAAAGAACTGTCCTTCTCCTGCAGGTGCCAATGTTGATATTGGGATTTCACCTCCAATGTTGACTGTTGTGACAGACTGGAGGTGATTGCTGGCTGGAAACATTTCATGTGTGGGGGGGGAAGGGACAGGTCCAGCTCTGCCCTGCCCTGGAACCCCAGCACTGCCCAGGAACTCCAATCCCCCCAGAGCCTCTATCCCAGCCCAACAGTGTCTGACAGTCCCTGGCAGAGCACAGGCAATGCTCCACAGCCACCTCTGGAGCCCCAGCCCAGCTCCTGAGTGACCAAATGACCCCAAGTCCCACCTGGGGGAAGGGCCCAGGAAGACCAAGGGGTATTTAAGGCTGACCAGAAGGCAAGTACACATCTTGGCTCTACCTCCTCTTGGAATTTCCATCTGAACATTGCTGGAATCCAGGAGTTGGCAGCTGTATGTGAGCTTCTCTGTATCTATTTTGTCTTTCTGTCTCTGTGTCTTCATCCTCTACTGCTCTCCTCTTGAACATTTTGATTAACTTAAAATAGAACAGGCTTTAAGTTGGTGAAGATTAATCAAGACCCTTTGTGGCTGACAATCCATCAGACTCTGTCCCTACCCCCACCCCACCATTTCCCCCATCCCAGCCCTGGCACTCAGAGCAGCCTTGTGCAAATCTGAGCTCCCTCCAGCCCAGGCTGCACCTGCAGGTTTCAGCTCCTGGGCTCCAGCTCCCACCTGCTTTACTTGGAGAAGGAGCTGCCCCAGACACAGAGGGATGTTCATTTCTTGTCAGTCAACAAAGCTCCCTCAAATGCAAAAGTCATTCCCCTGCTGGATATTAAATCCACTTTGCACAGCAGACAGTCTCAGAGCAATGGAAAACACCTTCTGTGCCCAGCACAGATCCCAAGGTCCCCCCAAACCCTCCCTGCCCCAATTCTGCCCAGATTTGCTCTTTGCACACACGAGTCACAGGCTGAAGTCAGGAGCTCCCTCCATGCCCAGAGGGAGGAAAAGAGGGAAATCGGATGAAGAGCTCTCCTGTGCAGAGCCAAGGTCCAAGTGCCCCTGCAGTGGGAACCACAACTCATCAGGTTTGTGTCCTTTGGGCTCAGGGATGGTGACACTCAGAGGCACAGAAAGGTTTCTTGCCAACAAACACAAGTAGCACATTTGAACAGTTTAATATCCATCACAGCTCTTCCCTCAGCTCTCGTGTTGTCCCAGCAGCATCTGGCATGTCCCCCAATCCTCAAGGGATTTCCATACAGGAACAGCTTCAGAAAAAGACATAAGAAAAGGGAGTTCTTTGATAGATATAAGCACAATAAGTGAAGAGAGCCTGACAGAGGAATGGTTGAACAACAAGGGACATGATACTGTAAAATTAATCCAAATAGGGAGGGCTACGTGACTGCTGCAAAGTTCGCATGGCCCTGAAGAGTAGATGGTGTGCAGAAAGCAGGATATTGAAACTGCTTGGTATGTAGAAGTAGATAGAGAAGAACAAAGGGGTACTAAGCTGTTCTAACTGCAAGGCCAGCTGGACAGGCATGTATCAATCATAAAGATACTTTTAAGATAATAGTACAAGTCACATAGCAACCAATCATGAGCTTGGCTTTTGCAATATGTATGAGCTAATTAACGAACATATATAAACTGTGTAATCTGTCACAATAAACTGAGACTTGATGATCATGATATCATGAGTCTTGTCTCCCGCGGCATCCCTCTAACAACTGGCGCCTGAACAGGGACCTTCTGTAAGCTCAGGGTGGACCCACTGCTGTCATTCACAAGTAGAACACATTTCCTGTGGAAGGTGTAAGTTAGAGAAACCTCAGATGTAAAATTCTTCTTCACTGACTGGTGAAGCTGGGCAAACATGATCATCCAGATTACAGGGAGCTGCTCTCAAGGGCTGTTTGTGTTGCTCAGAGAGAGATGCTGACATGAAAGAGCTGGAAGACCATTCTGAGAGAGAAGGCAGCGAACCATCAGCTGACTCAAAAGTATTGCACATGGCTGATAGAGGCCTTCCACCTGTAGCTGCCTGTTTAGCCCTACTGATAGTTTGTTTCTGTGATGGAAGAGAGTCTTCCAACTCACTGCAAAACCCATTAAGGGCAGAGTATGCAGAAACCACAGATAGGTCTGAGAAGGATAGCTTCATCCCTGTGTCCACATCAGTCTCTTGGGCACCTTCCAAGTCATCAATGTTAAGCTTGGGGCTGCATTTCCATGTTTTTAACCTGGTTGCAGGTGACCCAGTGTTTAAAAACTGAAATGGTTCACTGAAATGAAATGTCTCTGGCGCTGAAGAGGAGTTCACTGTGGGCAAGCAGAACAGAGATTTGCTTCGTTGAAATGACCAAGAAATGCTGGAGGCACTCCTGGATCTGCACGTGAAGTCTCCTGGATCACTGTCTCTCAAGTCCTGCTGGGAGAAACCAAGATAATGACCAAGGCTATTTGTGTGATGCACCTTTTTTTGACCCGTTTCTTGTGGCTGCTCAGATTGGTGGCTCTGAGGAAGAAAGGCTGGCAGAGTGGTGAAGTGGGAATCTGTTGACACAGATGAATATGGTTGCTTCTTCTGCTTTGCAGACTTCCTACACCAACTGTGTGTTTGCTGCAAAAGGATCCTATTTCCATCGTGGTCTTCTGTCTGCCACCTGCCTTTGCTGATGGGGCTGCAAGGGTTGGGCAAGAGAGGCACAAGCTGCCCCACGTCTTTTACTCTGAACTCCAGCACGGCTGACTCTGTCCTCACTGGAACTTGTCCCTTCGGGAGCTTTTTTAAAGAAAACTGAATGTCTATTTCCATGTTAGAATAGACAGGAAAAACACAGAAGTCCGCTTTTTTCTGACACATTGGTCTTTTCAATATTAACTCATACAATTTCAGAATGTCCACAAAATTCTCATTCTTGCAGTATATGGTGAAGCGGATCATTTCCTTCCCGTAGTGCACTGGGCGAATGGCCCACAGAGGAGTCTCTGGAGCCAAAGTGTAAAAGTCTTGTCTCCTGCGGCATCCCTCTAACACTTCTCCTCCAGGGGCCTATAGCCAAAACTGGAATTCCTCCTCCAAATTTCCTTATAGTGCAAGGATTGTTTATAGATGAAATCTGCCAGGAGAGACAGGTCTGGCTGCCTTGGCTACCCAGGGGCCACCTCTCATCTGCCTTTCAAACACTGGGACCATGTGCTTTTCTTTATTATGGGGAAAAAACATCCATCTCAACCAGGTACCCATGGCCAAAATTGGGCATCTGCCTCCAGTATTCCCTATATCCAATGATAGCTCCCAGAAAAAAATGATGCCAGGAATCACAAATCTGGCTGGCCTTGGCTTCCTGAGGGCTGGCACTCATGTGCCTCTGAAACACTGGGACTCTGTGCTTTCATTCCTAATGAAAAGAACTCTTCTTCCTGTCTAGGTGTCCACGGCCAGAACTGAGATTCCACCTCCAAAATGCCCTATGTCCAAGGATAGCCCCTAGATGAAAGTTGTCAGGAGAGAGAGGTCTGGCTGGCTTGGCCTAAGGCTGGCCACATCTCATCTTCTTCCAGAATACTTGGATTTTGTGCTTTTCTTTCCTATAGGAAAAAAACATCCATCCTGAGCAGGCATCCATGGCCAGAACTGGGATTCCACCTCCAAAACTCTGCACATCCAATGATTTCTCCCAGTGAAATCTGCTTGGACAGACAGGTCTGGCTGCCCTTGGCCTCTTGGGGAAGCCTCTCACCTGCTTTCAAAACACTGGGGTCAGTGGTTTCCTTCCAATGAAAAAGACCTGTCCTTCTTCTCAAGGTGTTCATGGTCAAAATTGAGATTCCTTCTCCCAAATTCCATATATCCAAGGATCTCTCCATGACAAAACTGCCAGGACAAACAGGTCTGTCTGGCTTGGCCTCTCAAGAGCCACTTCTCTTCACTTCTGCCTCTGAAACACTGGGGCTCTGTGCTTTCCTTCCTATGGAAAAGAACTGTCCTTCTTATCTACGCAGAAATGGCTGAAATTGGGGTTCCACTTCCCAAATTCCCTATATCCAAGGGTTGCTTTCAGACAAAAGCTACCAGGACAGAGAAGTCTGGCTGGCTTAGGCCTCTGGTGGAAGCCTTTCATCTGTCCTTGAAACACTGGTGTTTCGTGCTTTTCTTCCTGTGGAAAAGAACCATCCTTCTACTTTGGGTGTCCATGTCTGAAATTGGGATTTCACCTCTAAAATTCCCTATATCCAAGGGTTCCTCCCAGACAAAATCTGCCAGTACCATCAAGTCTGGCTGGCTTTGGCCTCTGGTGGCTGCCCCTGCCACACTGGGGCTCGGTTCTTTCCGTCCCATGGAGATCACTGTGACACTGTGGGCACCTCATGGAACCAAGGGGATCATTGTGGCACCACTGGAGCCCATGGAACCAAGGGGCCATGGTGACACTGTGGGGCTTCATGGACCCAGAGACCATTATGACTCTGTGGGGCCTGATGGAACCATGGAGACCATTCCGACCCTTCAGGGCCTGGTGTCACCAAGGGGGCATTGTGACACCTCAGGGCCTCCTGGAAGCGAGGGACCATTGGGACACTGTGGGGCCCCATGGAAGCGAGGGAACATGGACCAGGTCTGTCTGGCTTGGCCTCCCAGGGGCCACCTGACAGGTCTGGTTGATGTTGGGATGTCAAGGCCTGCCCCTCATCAGCTCCTGGAGCACTGGGGCTCCATGCTCTCCTCTGTATGGAAACGAACTGTCCATCTTTTCAGATGCCCATTGCCAAAACTGACACTCTGCCAAAAAACTTTCTGATAGTCAAGGGTATCTCTCAGAACAAAATCTGGCAGCTCTGGCTGGACCTGTCCTCTGGTGGTCACCTCTCATCTGCCCCTAATGAAGTGGCACTTTGTTCCTTCATTCCTATGGAAAAGTACTGGTCTTCATGTACAAGGGACCACGACCAAAATTAGAATTGGCCACTGAGCCCAGCTGGGCTCACGGAACCGTCTGCAGCCCCGAGCAGATATTGACTCTTCCAGTGCTGCCATCCGCCCTCCAGTGAGAGAAAAGGACACAGGGCAGGCACACAGAGGAGCAACATGGACACACCGAGGTCACTGAAGATGAGATGCCTTGATCCTGGGGCTGGAATCCTCTGGTAAAGCTGTGGAGAAGGATGTCATTGATACATCAGACGCTCTTTTTCCCCATAATGCATTGAAAAGTATGGGGAGATGACTTGTTTCAGCAAAGGCCTCCGTGCTAAAGTAAGCAAATGTTGCAGTAGCTGTGATCCCATGAGAAGCTTGAACATGGGAAGAGAGCAGAGTGATGAGACCCTGTGCCCTTAGGGAGAGAAGAAGACCTCTGTTCCCGGAGATGAAGATGATTTCAGAAAGAGATGAAGGGAAGCTTTGCTCTTAAACAGCTCATCTCAAAACTAATACCCCATAACTTGGCATGGCCCATAAGCACAGCTGTGGGAAAAGGTGGGAAAATATGGGAAGGAGTTCACGATTGCAGATTCTTCCAGGCAGCTGCTATTTGTGGAAATAAAAAGCCGTGAGATAACTGTTTTCTTGTGGAGAATTCTCCATAACATTAACAAGAGTTACTTCTCTCCTGATGTGAACTGAAGAAAGATTAGAATATTCTAGAGGTGGTAAACTGACTGAAAATTTCAGGTTTTGCCTCTACATTGTCCGGTTGTATGGAGAGGGGAAGTGTTCTGAAAATTTTGTTCTAGTTCTTATTACTCTTTCATTTAGTTTCTCTTAACAAACTTTTCTTTACACACTTTTAAAGTTTTGAGCCCACTTTGCCTTTCTCCTAATCCTATCTCACAGCAGGAAATGAGTAAGTATATTCTAGTGACTGCACTGGTAATTAGCCAACACTGAACGCACCACACTAATTGATGCATTGGCCAATAAATCATAAATTGGTGAACCAAAAGCACTACAGAAACTTCCTGACAAACTGCATGAGAGCAGGGAGAAATTGAGGCAGACCCATGGTTTGTCAGGACTTGCTTGATCCTAATGAGCCCCGTGGTGCATTTGGAGCTGAGTCCTGGAACCTCAGGGCCTGACAGGAGATTTCACAAACCTTTCCTGGAGTCAAAGTCAGAGGAAAACCCCAAAGTGGTCGGAGTCTAAAGCATTAATGGGTCCCACAAAGGTCCATCTATACCACAGGCTCTTCATGGAGTCCTTGGAGGAGAGAACTGGAGGCCAGGATGGCACAGAAACCTCTCAGAGACTGAAAATGGCACAAAGAACTCTCAAGGTGGAAAGGACAATCCGAAGTATGTTACAAAAGTTAAGAATCTCAAGTATTCATGAGCTCCACTTAGTGTCAGTACAAAGCTTGCAAGGGACTCATTAAAGCAGATAATTGGGGACATGATTGCACAAACCTCTCACAGAGTCTGTATCAAAAGGCAGACACCAAGTACCTTCAAATAACTGAAGTACCTTGAAATATTAATGAGCCCCACTGAGTGTTGTTACTGACAAAGCCTCTCCAGGGACTAATTACAGTAGATAATTGGGGCCATGATTGCAGAAACCTCTCAAAGACTCCAAGGCCAAAGGAAAAGCCAAAGTCCTTAGAAAAACCTGCAGTCCCTGGGAGCATGAAGGAGCCCCCAGGGCCATTCCTGACCAAGGCTCCCCAGGGACTCCTTCCAGCAGATCCTTGAGGCCACTGGGATGTGGGCATGGGGGGGATGCTGAGGGCAGGACCAGGGGCTGACAGTGCCCAGCCTGGCTGGGGCTGTGCCAGGAGGCCCCAGGGCCTCAGGACAAGGTGTCTCCTCACAGCCCTTGGTGGCACAGACCCTGATGTGCCCCAGGGCACCAAGACTTGGCTTCTCTTTGTCCCCACCTGGCATCAGTGCCTCCAGTTCTCTGCTCTGCCTGGGGTCTGGGGACACTTTCTCAGTGGTGTCCCTTAGTGGGACCCATTAAAAGTCCAAGAAACTTTGGAATTGGATTCCGACTTGGAGTTCTGCAGAGGTTTCTGCAGCTCCCTCTCAGGGCCTGATGTTCAGGGCCTGAGCACAAAACGCCAGAGAGTCATTAAAGTCCTTGTGCTGTGTCTGTGCTGCTGAGCTGGGCTGGGCTCCTGGCACAGAGGGTGATCCTGGTAACCAAGCAGAGCTTCAAAAGCACATTTCTCTTGCTGAGCAGCTCTTCTCCCAGCCCAGCAGGGCTGGGGCACTGCCTGCAGCCAGCCCGGGCACAGCACAGAGGCACAGAGAGCTTCAATCAGTCAGGGCTGGGAAGGGGCTGAGAAGTGCCTGGGGCAGAATCACTGCCAGCCCTTGGCACAGGAACCTCTGGCTGCAGGACAATGCAGCTGCAGCTCCTGGAGAGATCTCCTAAAGCTGGAACATCCCAATGCCCACAGACCCTGTGAGTGCATTCTCTGCTCATCTCCTGTGCAGAGCAGCCAGGGGTGCCCAGGGCTGTCCTGCAGAGCAGGGTCCTGCAGCCCAGGGCGCTGTGCTGGGCCAGGGACTCTGCTGCCTGCCAGGGACAGCTCTCAGCTGGACCTGGAGCTGCTCCCAGTGCTGGCCAGGAGCTGTGAGGGGAAGGAGCCACCCTGAGCAGGGCAGGTGCTGCTGCTGAGAGGGGCTGGCTGGGGCAGGGCTGCTCCCAGCTCCAGACCAGCCTGGGCACAGCTCCGGAGGACACTTCCCAAAGAAGGTAAGCGTGGGATTGCTGCAAAGGTCAGGAGCTTTCCTGAAAGTGTTTTCAATTTCCTGGTCGGAGAAGGATGGGAAAAATGAGGTTACTTACAGAAAGATATTTGCTATTTATACATTTTTCATATATCCATAGCTCTGTAAAGAACTATTATATACTTATAAAGCTATAATCCTTACTTTACTCTATTAAACTCTTAATTAACTCTATTAAACTACTATTACATAATTCTATCCCTATAATCCTTAATTAATTCGAGTACATTTTCTAATCTTTGTCTTAGATTTTTGAACAATAAGCTGACTACCTAAATGCATTCCTGAAAGAATGTATAGTCTTATTATCATGAAGAGGACCTGAAAGTAGAACATTTTTCATTTTGACCAGATTGTGAGCAGTCATAGCAAAAACTGGGGCAAAGAAGCCCTTGGACCTACTTCAATGGGTTGAACTATTGGTGGGCTACTGGGACAACTGAATCTCCTATTGTATGTTCCTATTAAATATCCTAATTAATCAACCTTAATAAATTGTTGAAATCAGTGGCTGGGTGTGCCCCATCCCCATTGGGAGACCTGGAAGCTTACAATAAAGGTCTGGTTTTTACTTTACTATTCTACCACTGTTGCAAGGAGGTTTTTTTCTCTTTTGATTACAGACACATGTGGATGAAAGAAGCAGAACAGGAATTGTAATCTCAGAATGAAAGAACATTCTGAGTTGAAAGGGACACACGGGGTCATCATAGGAATGTTTGAACATTTACAGAGCCTCCAGAACTGTGACTTTGGCTGGTCAGTCTCAAAGAGGGGATGTCCAGGCCCAGGGAGATGCTCAGGGAAGCAGAGGGGGCTGAGCAGAGCAGTGCTGGGGGAACAAACCCATCCAGCCCCTCAGCTTCCCTCAGCCACAGGGAATCCTTTGCCTCTCACATCTCTCAGTGGCAAACTCTGAGTGCAGCAGGAATGCTGGGGAGTTCTGACCTCAGAGGGCCAGGAATGGTGTGTGGGTAGGGCAACAAATCCTAAATCCATCTCCTGCCATCTGTTAGACATGGAAGTGCAGATGGAACCAAGCCTTTCTGCATTTAGAAGATATTCCCCCAACAAATCCTGAATTTCCAGCCTTCTCCCTCTGCAACAGGGCCACAAACCAGGGCAGTGGGGCAGGGATGGCTCCTCAAGAGCCTCCACACATAGCTGGGTGAAGGTTTTCCCAGAGCAGGAACAAAGGTGGGTGAGTCCCAGCAGGACAGGCTGCAGGGAATGGCCCAGGTTTGGCTCCAAGCAGCCTCTCCTGACTTGTCCCTGTCCTTTCTCCATAAACAGGTGCCCATGTGCAGCCACAGCGAATGTCCAACAGCAGCTCCATCAGCCACTTCCTCCTGCTGGCACTGGCAGACACGCGGCAGCTGCAGCTCCTGCACTTCTGCCTCTTCCTGGGCATCTCCCTGGCTGCCCTCCTGGGCAACGGCCTCATCATCAGCGCCGTAGCCTGCGGCCACCACCTGCACACGCCCATGTTCTTCTTCCTGCTCAACCTGGCCCTCAGTGACCTGGGCTCCATCTGCACCACTGTCCCCAAAGCCATGCACAATTCCCTCTGGGACATCACCACCATCTCTTACTCAGGATGTGCTGCTCAGCTCTTTTTTTTTGTCTTTTTCATCTCAGCAGAGTATTTCTTGCTGACCATCATGTGCTACGACCGCTATGTGTCCATCTGCAAACCCCTGCACTACGGGACCCTCCTGGGCAGCAGAGCTTGTGCCCACATGGCAGCAGCTGCCTGGGCCAGTGGCTTCCTCACTGCTCTGCTGCAAACAGCCAATACATTTTCCCTGCCCCTGTGCCATGGCAATGCTCTGGGCCAGTTCTTCTGTGAAATCCCACAGATCCTCAAGCTCTCCTGTGCCAAATCCCATGTCAGGGAACTTGGGCTCATTGCAGTTAGTGCCTGTTTAGGACTTGGTTGTTTTGTGTTCATTGTTTTCTCCTATGTGCAGATCTTCAGGGCTGTGCTGAGGATCCCCGCTGAGCAGGGACGGCACAAAGCCTTTTCCACCTGCCTCCCTCACCTGGCCGTGCTCTCCCTGTTCCTCAGCACTCTAATATTTGCCTACCTGAAGCCCCCCTCCATCTCCTCCCCATCCCTGGATCTGTCAGTGTCAGTTCTGTACTCGGTGGTGCCTCCAGTCCTGAACCCCCTCATCTACAGCCTGAGGAACCAGAAGCTCAAGGCTGAAGTGTGGACACTGATGACTGGATGCTTTCAGGAACATTAAACTGCTCAATTTCTGAAAATCACTTGTAATAAAAGTCATCTGTGATACTTCCTTTTGGTTTGGTTGTGAATTGTTTTTTGTTTGTTTCAGTTTTTTCATATTGTTCACAATAAATATACTTGTTTGTGCCATTTCTCATTTTTGGTGGCTCTAAAGGAACTAAAGGGTGTCCCATCACAGTTTTCTGCAGAGATGCCCTTTTGTTGCCTTCTCTGGAGCTGCAGCAGCAATGTCTGTGTGCAGAGCTGGGGCAGATCAGTGCTGGCACAGCAGCTGTGCCCAGGAGCAGCAGCACTTGGTGCTGCCAGTGCTGCTCCCGTGGCCCTGCCCCGCTGCCCTGGTGGCCCTGGTGTTGCTGCAGGGCCTGAGTGCTCTCGGGGCCGGGCACAGTCCTGGGGGTGGCAGTGCTGGGGCTGCAGCAGGGACAGGCCATGGGCACTGCTGGGGCAGCGCTGACGCCTCAGGCCAGGGCCTGGGGGCTCCAGGCTCCTTGCCCAGGCTCTCTCAAGAACATGGCCAGGCCAATTCTCAGCACAGAAAACAACCGTGAGCAGCCCCAGGCTGGCCGTGGGCAGGCTGGGGGCAAACAGCACGGCTGGTGCTCTGCAAGGGCCCTGGGGGAGACGGGAAGGAGCAGCAGAGCAGGGGCTGATCCATCCCCAGTGCGCTGCACAGCCCAGGGCAGCGTCCCAGAGCGTCCTCATGGAGCTGCCAACAACATCCCCCCTCTGCAGCCCTGGCCTCTGCCCCAGCTCACAGAGATGCCGCATCCTTGCAGGCACAGACACGGCAGCACTGGCTCAGCAGCCCCTGTTTGCATTGCACACAGCAGGCGGGAGCACCCCCATGCTGGTGCTGTGGGGACATGAACCTGAGGCAGCACAAATGCCATCAGCTCCTGGGGCCAGGAAGGGCTGGGGGACGCCAGGGAAACCACTCAGCTTTGTCCTGGCCTCTGCAGTCAGCCAGAAAGTTTGTTCCCATCAGCTGGGAGTTTCCTGTTCCACTGCAGACACTGCTGCTCAGAGCCAGAGCTGCCTGGCAGCCACCCCCAAACTGCCCTGAGCATTTCCTTGGCTTCACCTTTGCTTTCTTTACTCTTCCTGATACAAATTTCTTCCTCTTGTCCAGCCCTGTTCCCTCCTCTGCACACAGCCCATCCCTGTTTGCCCTTTCCTCTCTGACCCCACTCCCCATTGCAGTTCCTGACTTGGCACATTGGGAACATCCCTTGTGGAGCAGGATCATCCCACAAGTGCTGCAGGAATTGTCTGCAGGCTCCTACAGTGCCTGGTGCTACTCCCTTGCCAGAGGCACCCCAGGCCAGGTGGGCACATCTGGTCTGCTGTGTCAGGCTGTGGGGCTCCCTGTTCTGGGCAGTGAGGAGGAGCTGCAGAGGCTCTGCAGGACTGACAGGATGGGCTTTGGGGCTGTGAGGAGAAGCTGAGGGACCTGGGCTGCTGGAGCTTCTGAAGAGGAGGCCCAGGGCTCCTCCTGCAACTGCTCCAAGGGTGGTTTCAGAGAATCCCAGATTCAGCAAGTTTGGAAAAGACCTTGGAGATCATCAAGTCCAACCTGTGCCCTCACACTGCCTTGTCTCCCCTGAGCCTCTATTTCTCCAGGATAAACAACCCCAGCTCCCTCAGCCGCTCCTCACAGGACTTGTGCTCCAGACCCCTCACCAGCCTTGTTCTCCTTCTCCGGACATGGTCCAGCCCCTCCATGTCCTTCCTAAATTTGGGGCTCAGAACTGGACACAGCACTCGAGGTGCTGCCCAACCAGTGCTGAGCACAGGGGAAAAATCACTGCCCTGCTCTTGCTGGCCATACCATTCCTTATCCAGTCCAGGAGCCATTGGCCTTCTTGGCCACCTGGGCACACTGCTGGCTCATGTCCAGCCTGCTGTCCATCAGTCCCTGCAGGTCCCTTTCTGCCTGGCAGCTGTCCAGCCACTCTGTCCCCAGCCTGTAGCACTGCAGGGGTTGTTGTGGCCAAAGTGCAGGACCTGGCACTTGAACTTGTTAAACCTCACCTTGTTGGATTTGGGCCCTGGATCCAGCCTGTCCAGGGCCCTGTGCAGAGCCCTCCTACCCTCCAGCAGATCCACACTCCCAGCCAACTTGGTGTCACCAGGGTTCCCTGAGGCCCCAGAGTGTCCCAATGGTCTCCATGATTCCATGGGGCCTCCCAGTGTCCCAATGCCCCTTTGGTTCCATGGGACCCCTTGGTGTCACAAAGTCGCTTGGATCCTTGGGCCCTGTAGTGTCATCAGGATCAACAACCCCACCTCTCTTGGCCACTCCTCAGAAGACTTGTGCTCCAGACCTTGTTGCCCGTCTATGGACAAACTCCAGGCCCTCCATGTCCTTCCTAAATTGGGGGCCCAGAGCTGGACACAGCACTCGAGGTCCTGCCCAAACAGTGGGTGGCACAGTGGAAGAATCAGTACCCTGCTCCTCCTGGCCACACCATTCCTGATCCATAGGATCCAAGGGATTTGATGAGGAGCATGGTGGGGAGGGAGTGGGGACAAAGTGTTATTGATTGTCAGCCATGAAGGGTCTTGATTCTCATATATTTTTAGACTGCATTAGAAGGTGCTGGGGATCAATATTGATTTGACATTGCTGATATCAATCAATAAACAAGAAAAGAAAACTTAACAGGGCAAAACAATTCTCTCTGCATTGTTTTCAATATACTATATTCACCTTGAATAAACTTCTTAAATCTGTTCAATTAACCACAGAATAACTGAAAACTCCAATTAATCCCAGAGGTTTTTCTTGTTTGGGCATTTTGAACAAATGTTTTATGGGCTTTTCCCACTGAATTCCTGAACTGAAGAGCTCGAGATAGAAGAGGCCTCTGGAGCAGTAAAATTCATCAGCAGCCTCCAAGTGGCTGAGGATGCATCCCCATCAGAACAGCAATGAGCAGAAATGGGCACAGCTCTGTGGCTGCCCCAGCTCTGGGATGGGCCCTGGGCCTGGAGCAGGAGCAGCTCTGCAGGGCCCCAGGGCTGGGGCTCTTGTGCTGGCCTGGGCAGATGGGATGGCAGGAGGGGCTTCAGAGCTCTCAGCACCTCAGGCAGAGGGGAGCAGGGCAGCCAGGGAGCTCCTTTGGCCTTGGCCAAGCCCCTTCCCCCATGGTGGGGCTGAGTCCTGGCTGAGCTGCAGCTGCTGCTGTGCCCTTGGCAGGGGCTGAGGCCGTGGGGCAGTGCCCAGAGCAGCCTGGGCTGAGCAGAGCTGTGGGGCCAGAGCCGGCTGGGCTGTGCTGGGGAGAGGCCCTTGGTGCTGCCCAGAGCTCAGGGCAGCTGGCAGAGCTGGCAGGGAGCTGGGCTGGGCTGGGAGAGCCTGGCACAGGAACCATCAGTGTCCATCTCAGCCTGGCTGAGCGGGCAGGGGCAGGACTCAGCCCAGGCCTTGTGGGGCAGGGCCAGCGCCTGGGCAGGCATTGAAAACAGGCAAGAGCCCCAGAGAGGAGGCTGCTCTGTGCCCTTGGGGCATGGCCAGAGCAGGGAGGGGCCCAGGACATTTGTCAGCGCCAGCCTCTGTCTGTGCCAGCCCTGGGCAGCCCTGGCTGCTGAGCCCAGCTCTGCCCTGGGCTGAGTTTGGCTGTGGCCCAGCTCCATCCTCCTGCGGGGCTCAGGGCCTGTTCCCGGCCATGGCCAGCCCTGGCCGCCTCTCTGCTGGCCCCGAGGCCGGCAGAGCCCGGGCAGGGCTGTCTGTGCAGCCCCACAGGTGCCACGGGCTCTGCAGGAGCTGGCAGAGGCTGCCCAGCAGGGAGGCCATGGGGCACAGAGCCCCAAGGCTGCCCAGGGCCCCACGGCACAGGGGCCGTTCCCAGCCGCAATGCTCCTGTCCTGGGCTGGGCTGCACAGGGGCTGTGGCACCATGGCTGGGCCAGCACAGGGCCACCGAGGGGCCACGCAGCCGCTGCCGGGGCTGGCAGCAAGACCGGGCACAGACAAGGAATTGCTGAGCATGGCCTGCGCTGGCCAGGGCTGCCTGTGCCCAAGGCAGAGCTCAGCTGCCCTTGGGGGCTGCAGGGACACTCAGGAGCCCAAAGAGCCTCCATGGCTGTGCTGGAGACCAAGGCTGGAGCAGGGAAATGCAGGGCTGCTGCGCCATGGGGAGGGCATGGAATTCCAGCACACACCTCAGCTCTCTGATGGTCCCGGCACCGTGCTGGGCCCTGTTCCAGACTGGAGCAGAGCAGATGTTGATGGCACAGGAGCCCTGCGGGGCTGGCAGGGACCTGCAGCTTGCAAGGTGCTCTGCTCTCCCTCAGCTCCTCTCGGAGAGATCCAGTCCGAGCTCTGCACCTCAGGGCACAAGTGGCACTGTCTGTTCATGGGCACACAGCTGATGTCTGCCTGGAAAGGGACACAGGTATTAATACTTGTACATTTCTTGTTATACAAGGACATTTTTATTGTCTGGGTCAGTTCACTACTTTTAAAAAATATCAAAGTTTTCCCCACCAGTAACAGGAATTTCCTGGAGGTGTACTGTTGGGGAAAGAGAAGCAATACTGATCTTCCCATCTTCTTGAATCACCAGTATTCTCTTTGTAACATCTCCCCCTTTCTTCAGGGGTTTCCAGTTCTCCTGTTGAAATGGTCATGTCTTAGGGCATCTCTTCACCAGACCAGCTGGTTCTATGTCCTAACTGTTGCCCCCAGATTTCTTCCTCTAGGTGCTCTTTGGTCATTCAAGGGCCTCTCAAGTGACTCGATTCATGCTTTGAACAACACGGAATGACCCTTTCTTTCTGAAGTTTGAATAAATATGAATGATATCTTATTGTGTTTATATCCATCACAGAATTACCATTTCCTATGTCTTTGTCTAAAACTGTTCCTGTACAGAAATCCCCTGCGGATGAGGGACATGTCAGATGCTGCTGGGCATCACAGAGAGCTGAGGGAAGAGCTGAAATGGTTATTAAACTGATCAAAGGTTTAACATTTGTTCGTTGGCAAGAAACCTTTCTGTGCCTCTGAGTGTCACCATCCCTGAGCCCAAAGGACACAAACCTGATGAGTTGTGGTTCCCACTGCAGGGGCTGCACTTGGACCTTGGCTCTGCACAGGAGAGCTCTTCATCCACTTTCCCTCTTTTCCTCCCTCTGGGCATGGAGGCAGCTCCTGACTTCAGCCTGTGACTTGTGTGTGCAAAGAGCAAATCTGGGAAGAATTGGGGCAGGGAAGGTTTTGGGGGACCTTGGGATCTGTGCTGGGCACAGAAGGTGTTTTCCACTGCTCTGAGACTGTCTGCTGTGCACAGTGGATTTAATAGCCAGCAGAGGAATGACTTTTGCATTTGATGGAGCTGTGCCTTCCCCAGGCTTTGTTGGCTGGCAATAAATGAACATCCCTCTGTGTCTGGGGGAGCTCCTTCTCCAAGGAAAGCAGGTGGGAGTTGGAGCCAAGGAGCTGAAACCTGCAGGTGCAGCCTGGGCTGGAGGGAGCTCAGATTTGCACAAGTCTGCTTTGAGTGCCAGGGCTGGGATGGGGGAAATGGTGGGGTGGGGGTAGGGACAGAGTCTGATGGATTGTCAGCCACCAAGGGTCTTGATTTACATATCTATTCAAACTGCATGAGGAGGTACTTGGATTCAGTATCAATTGGAGATTGCACATATCAATGTATTAACTAAAAAATCAAAATGGGACCTAAAAAATGGTTCCTCACTCCCTGTGTAAATAAAATTCATTCATTTCAATTACACTAATGGAATCCGCCTAACCAACCACAAAGGATTTGAAAACATAAATCAAATTATTCCCAGAGGCTTGGCTTGTTAAGGTGTTCTGAATGTTAATGAGCCCTGGGGCACTGAATTCCTGAACTGAAGAGCTGAAGGCTGAAGAAGCCTCTGGAGCAGTAAAATTCAGCAGCAGCCTCCAAGTTGCTGAGGATGTCAGCAGCCCCCACTGAGGCCATCCCTGCCCAGAGACCCTGGGGGAATGGGCAGACAAGGAGAGCGTCCCTGGGGCTGGGGCAGCAGAACTCAGAGGCACCAGCGGCTCCAGCTGGGACATGGAGTGTGGGATGGGGCTGTGAAAGCCCTGCCTGGGCTGTGCCAAGCAGGACACACAAGCCCTGACCCCCATCCACTAAAAAACTCTCTCAAGGTGACATTTAAAAGGAATGACAATTATTTCTGTCCTCTGAGTTGGATGGACTGGAGCAATACTATCAGGAGTTTCTCAGGAGCTCTAAACAACAAAACAGCCTTTACTGGGAAATTTAGAAAAATCAGAGAAACTTTGGCAAATGTTTTAATATGGCATTCAATCAACAAAAAAAACTTCTCAAGGCATTAACTTGGCCCATTCAACTTCACAAACTCTAAGCCTGTTCGATTTTAAGATAATCAAACTTTGCAAGAGGACAGAAACAGAAGAAGTAGACACAGAAAGAGAGAAAAATAATACTTAGAGAAGCACACACAGAGCTACCAACTCCTGGATTCCAGCAATGTTCAGGTGGAAATTCCAAGAGGAGGAAGGGTCAAGATGTGTGCTTGCCTTGTGGTCAGCCTTAAATACCCCTTGGTCTTCCTGGGCTCTCCCCCCAGGTGGGACTTGGGGTCATTTGGTCACTCAGGAGCTGGGCTGGGGCTCCAGAGGTGGCTGTGGAGCATTGCCTGTGCTGTGCCAGGGACTGGCAGACACTGCTGGGCTGGGATAGAGGCTCTGGGGGGATTGGGGTTCCAGGGCAGGGCAGTGCTGGGGTTCCAGGGCAGGGCAAGGCTGGACCTGCCCCTTCCTCCCCCACACTGAAATGTTTCCAGCCAGCAATCTCCTCCAGTCTGTCACAACAGTCAACATTGGTGGTGAAATCCCAATATGGCCATTGACACCTGCAGGAGAAGGACAGTTGTTTTCTATAGGAAGGAAAGCCCCGAGCCCCAGTGAGAAGAGACCCTGCAGGTGCCAAGCTGTCAGGCAGCCCCTGGAGGTCAAACCAGCCAGACCTGTTCCATGTTCCCTTGGATCCTTGGGACCCCACAGTGTCCCAGTGGTCTCCGTGGTTCCCAGGCCCCACAATGTCAAGTGACTCCTCTGTTCCATGAGGCCCAAAATGTCACGATGGACCTTTGGACCCTGGGGGTTTGTGGTGTCACAATGGTCTCCTTTGGCTCCACAGTGTCACAATGGAGCACTGATGACACGAGGCCCTGCAGTGTCACAAAGGCCTCTTGGTTTCATGAGGCCCCACAGTGTCACAATGGTCCTCTTGGTTCTGTGGGGACCTCCAGGGTCACAATGGTCTCACTGGTGCTGTAAGGCCTCACAGTATCACAATGCTTTGCTTATTCCGTGGGGCCTCATAGTATCCCAATGGTCTCCATGATTCCATGGTGCCCCACAGTGTCACAATGGCCCCTTGGTTCCATGAAGCTGTGAAGTCTCTTAATAGTGTCTCCATGATTCCATGTGGCCTTCCAATGTCACAATGGACCTTTGGCTCCCTGGGGTCTCACCATGTCACAACTGTCCCTTGGTCCCATGACACCCCAAAGTGTCATAAGGGTCTCCACGGTTCCATGAGGCCCCACGGTGTCACAATGGCCCCTTGGTCCCACAGGCCCCACAGTGTCACAATGGCCCCTTGGTTCCATGGTGCCCCACAGTGTCACAATGGTCCCTTGGTTCCATGGTTCCTGTGCTGGTGCATTCCCCCCTCCCCTTCTCAGGCCGCCCTGCCAGCTGAGAAATGCTCGCTGGCCTGGGCCTTGGCCAGCAGCCCCTGGGCTCAGCTCCTCTGGAGCTCAGCACAAACACGCTCTGCTCCAGGCACTGCTGCTGCCCAGCCCGCTCCTGGCTGCTTTAGGAGCAGCCCTGGGAACTGTTTGTGTTCCCTCAGTGGCACAACATCCCTGTTCTCACCCTGCCAAAGAAAGCTGCTGATGCCAAGTGCGGCCAGGATGAAACATGGCTGGGACTGCAGCCCCTCTCTTGGGGCCCTACAAACAGCGCTCCAAAAGGAGCCCTTGGAGCTCTCCTGGGCCAGCGACTCCCTCTGAGTGGGGCCTCTCCGAGCCGGGAACTCTCCTGTTTGCTGCACTCGGGGATCCCCAACAACGAGGGAGCCTGGGCCGATCCCCCCACTCCTCCAGGCTCAACCCTTCCCTGCTGGGGAGATGCCAAAGCATCCCCAGGGAGCATTTCCCTGCCCTCAGGGGAATTTTTCACAGGTGCCTTGCACTGACTCTCTGTGTCTGTGTGCACTCAGGAGTGCCTGTGCTGGGGAAATGTGGCAGAAATGCTGCTCCCTGAGGGGTCTGAGTGCCTTGGATAGCAGAGCCAGTCAGGCCTGTAGGTAAGGCTAAATCACGAGGTCTAAGCTAAGTTAAACGCTGCTAAGAGTTGTTCTTTTGCTAAGTTCATATGTTTAATATAAGTTATATGTTAAGTTAAATATTGTTAAATGTTATTCCTGTTTTAAATTGCATAGTTATAGGTTATAAGTTAGGTTAAATACTGTTAAGCTCTGTTCTTCTGCTAAATTGTTAAGTTTAATGTAGAAATTAAGGTAAAGGTATAAGGTAACTCCTATTAGGTTTTAGGTCTGTTAAGGTTTTGGGCCATATTCCTTTTATCCTTGCCCTCATTTTTTTTGTGTCACACACACAGGGACAGTTCTCGGTTCATTTCTGGTTTGATTGCCTGGATTTTGTTTGGTTTTGTTGTTGCTTTGTTTCCTTGCTGTGCCTGAAGTGTCCAGTCAGGAGCAGAGTGACTCTTGCCAAGGAACTTTGTGCTGCTGTCACTTTAATATTAAATCTGGTTTTTGCTGGGGATTTTTTCAGCACTCTCAAGCCCTCATTGGTCACAGGGTGAAGGAGCTCTGGCCCAGGCTCTGGCCCTGGGGGACACGGGGACGCTGCCGGGGGGTCCCTGTCCCCCTGTCCCACCCCCCATGGCTCCAGCCCCCCTCCCCGTGTCAGGCTCTGGGGTTGATCTCGTGGAACATCCTCTAGGGGAGGCTGCGGCACCAGGGGCAGGGGGACTTGGGGGGACAGGGGACCCCGCTGTGCACGAGCAGCGTTGGACTTCTCTGGGGGAACTGGGAGGGGGCTAGGGCAGAGTGACCTCCCCGGTGACCTCACACAGCCTCTCAGATGTCACATAGCCATCTCTGTAATGTCACACAGCCCAGTCTGTAATGTCATACAGGCCCTGTGATGCTGGGCAGTTCCGGCGCCATCCCAGCAGTGGCCTCTCCCTCCTGCCCCCTCCCTCAGCCAGTGCCACCCTTGGGGCTCTGGGCTATGGCTTCTTCTCCCTGGTCATCCCATGCTACCCACCCAGGTTTTCCCGAGGAGCTGCTGCCCCTGAGCCAGAGGCTCTGCTCTGCTGCCCTGGGTACCCCGGGGCTCCCAAAACACCCCATGGCCAGGCTGGGCCCAGAGTGTCACAATGTCCCCTTGGATCCATCAGGCCCCGCAGTGTCACAATGCTCCCTGCGCTCTCTGAGGCCCCACATCACCCAGCCCAGGCCATTGCTGTGGTTCCAGTCCCTCCCAGTATGATCCCAGTGATTCCCAGTCTCTCTCAGTATATCCCACTTGATCCCAGCATGCTCCCAGTCACACCCACTTCCTCCCAGTTGCTTCCAGCATAATTCCAGTTGCCCAGAACCACTTCTAGCCACCCTCAGTGCAGTACCAGTTGCTCCCAGTATATCCCAGTTGCACCGACCATGGTCCAAACTGCCCTCAGAATGTTCCTGGTCACTCCCAGTATGATCCCAGTCCCCCTCAGTGTTGTTCCAGTTCCACCCAGTATGTTCCCAGTTGCACCTAGTCACCCCTAGTACAGTCCCGCTCACTGCCAGTATGACCTCAGTGGCCCCCATTACAGACACAGTCACTCGCAGTTGCCCTCACTTGCCCCCAAAATGGTCCCAGCTGTTCCCAGTGTTGTCCCCTCCAGTATGGTGCCAGACACTTCCAGTATATTCCAATTGCCCCCAGCATGCTCGATCCCAGTCACCCCAGAGTCCCCAGTATGGTTCCAGTTGCCCCCAGGATGACCTCACTCATTCCCAGTATATCCCAGTTACCTCCAGCGGGCCCCCAAACCCCCTCCCAGCACCACAAATGTCCCCAAGAGCCACAACAGCCTCTCTCAGTCCCACCAGGAGTCCCTAAAACCCCTCCCAGCCCTCCATGGAGCTGAGCGGGAAAGGTTGGTGGACAGGAACATCCCCAGCAAGGGTCAGCTAGGACACTTCAGCAGCAATTTGGGCATATTGTGGGGAACACTTGGACTGGGCAGACCCAGGCCAGGGACTAGGACAGACAGCCGGAATTCATGGAGAACAGATGAGGTTAGATGGACCCGTTCTGCTGGAACAACTACAAGAGCATGGCCATGTCCCTTGGCTTGGATGGTCCCAGAACAACCAAATCCTCCCCTTAACCTCAAATTCACATTCAAATCCCAGTAAAATGATTCAGCTTTAGATCTCTTTACTTGATTTCTTTATTTTTACCCCAATTCTAGGTGTTTTGATGGGATAAACAAGGAGATTATTCAGGTGGGAAAAGATTTCCATGATCATCCATTATTGCTTGATGCCACCAGAAGAAAAAGTGACACAGCAGGTAAGAATTTCTTGGGCTTTAAAGTCAAAGAAACAGCTCTTCCCAATTAATTTTCAATGTTGATCAGAGTCCCGATGGATTTTCCTGGTCTGTGTTCATCCAGGTGTCTATGGGCATCCAGGAGGATTTGAAGACCACTTTCCAGGTGTCTTCTCATCAGAGATCACAAGGAATGTGGGTCACCAGGGCTCTGACCAACATGGGTCTTCTAAAGGGCGATGGAGTTGGAGCAGTGCACGAAGCTCTTCCTGCAGTCGGGGCACTCACAGGGCTTCCCTTACCTGTGCCTAAGTTGGTGTCGAGTCAAATGAAAGCTCATGGAGAAGCTCTTCCCACACAGGGGACACTCATAGGGCCTCTGCCTGGTGTGGATGTGCCAGTGCCAGACAAGGTGGGAGTTTTGCTTGAAGCCCCTCCTGCAGTCAGGGCAGCGGAAGGGCCTATCCCCGTTGTGAATCCTCTGGTGCTTGCAGAGAGCAGAGCTCCACCTAAACCTCTTCTGACACTCGGGACACTCATAGGGCCTCTCCCCAGTGTGGATGCGTTGGTGGATGATGAGTTCTGAGCTCCAGCCGAAGCCCTTCCCACACTCCCCACACTTGTAGGGCCATTCCCCGGTGTGGATCATCTGGTGGCGGATCAGGTGGGATTTCCGCCTGAAGCTCTTCCCACACTCCGAGCACTTGTAGGGCTTCTCCCCATCATGAAGCTGCTCATGGACCACCAGCTCTGAGCTCTGGCTGAAGCTCTGCCCACCTTCCTGACACTGGGTGTGTCTTTCCTCCTCAGATGACCTTGGGCTGATTTTGCAGCCCCTCCTCCTGCGGGATCTCTGGGGCTTTTCCTCCCTGTTGGGTTCCTGTGCTGTGGAGCCAGTCAAAATGGCCTCTTCCATGAGGTTCTGCTGCGGGGATTTGTCCTTCCTGGTCTCCATCTGCAGCTCCTGCTCTGGGGGAGGAAGGACAAGGAGAGGATGGGATTTGCCAGAGGGAAGGGCAGGGAGATCCCCCGAGTGCATCCCCAGCAGGAGGACACCGGTAGCGGGGCTGTCCTGCAGCCAGGGGCCAGGCTGGGCTGGGAGATGGAGCAGGAGAGAGGGGGAAAGGGGCACTGACTTCCTCCTCACCTGCCTGGGCATCCCAGGGCATCTTCCTCTTCCTCGCAGCCTCCTCCTCCATCTGGAAGATATTTGGAGATGGAAAATCCTGTTTTGAAAGGAAAACAAGGGATGAGCACAGTGAGTTTTGTACTGGTTTCAAAGCAAACCTGGGAGAGAGTCTAAGCCAGAAGGACAATTTAATAGGAAAATTAAGATCAAAGCTATGATACAGAAAGACTGGTTTAAACTCACAGAGTCAGGATATAACCTGACACCCTGATAATCAGGGTGGTGGTAGCAGGCTGATGAAATGGTGGCTGCAGTCCAGCTGGAGTGATGAACGTGATTCTGTCAAAGCGGTGATCCTGTAGAAGGGTCTGGTCTTCCTCTGAAGGTCCAGTGGTGGTTATGGATCTCTTGTCCTCTGGGAATCCAGTAGGCAAGGTGATCATATTGTTGCAAGGGTGAGATTATATCCAGGTAGGAATGCTTGGTTCCTCCCCCTGGGCGGAGCATCCCACAATGGGATCATGTAATTTTATCAGTGCTGCAGTGACACTCAATGGCCCATGAAGAGAAGATGGCCCCTGGAGGGCGTTATCAGGGCTGAGCCATGGAAGAGATAAAGAACACTGCCCCACCTGTTGATAACAGTTTATGGAGATGGGGACTGAAAACACTTTTGGTTACATCTGACACTGTAACCTGAAACAGTGAGGCAATCCCTGCTCGGGGTGGGGGGTGAACACCACCCCCCTTACCCAAACTGGCTCAGGTGTAAAACCCCCACCCTGAGAAGGCCACGCACACAGGGGACAATGTCACACTTGCCCTGTCCCAGGGGAGATCTCTGTTCCTGTCAGTCCCTTGCTCTCTCCCCTTTTCTCTTTCTTTCCATCTCTCTCTCTACCTCACATTTACTGTCAATAAAATCCACTTTGGATTTGGTCTCCTTAGCAGCTTAATTGCGGCAGAGGCATCTCTCCAACAATTTTGTTAACCAGATTGTGACATTATTTTTGCACAGTGAGTTCAGGGCACTGTTGTCTGACCCCAAGCGTGTTTGACAGCAGCGTGGTTCCCTCCTCTGAGAAGGTTTTGCCTCTTTCTGGAGGATCTCTTGGAAACTTGGATGCAGCTTCCTCTGAGTGACTTTTGGGAGAATTTATGAGGAAAATGGCTCTTGTGGGTGGCCAGTGTAGAGAAAATATTTTGTTTTCCTTCTTTGAAAAGTCTGTTAAAATCACTGGAAGAAAGGGATAAAATCATACCAGCAAGACTGGCAAGGATCATTCACCACGCAGTGAGGAACAAAAGGTTACTAACGTCCCACAAGAAGTCCTGCTAAAGTAGCTAAATGCCAAATAACTCCTGAATACACAAGCTTTGGGGCTTTGCCAAATGTGAGAATCATTTTCTCTTGCTACCTGTCTCCTTTGTGACAGCTACACTGAGCTTTCCCTCCCATTTAATAACCTGTATTGGGCGAAATGTCCACTTTTATCACAACCTGCCAGCAGCTGAGCTGGAGTTGTGCCGGAAGTGGTGAAATTTGAAATTGTCACAGAATTACTTCTATTGTCAGTTTATTAATGTTTGGGATTTGTTTGCATTTTCATCACAAGTGACTTGTGGGAAGAGCAAATATTCCTCAAGGCATTTTTTGTAGGGTTAAGTTTGATTTCTGGCAAGTTTGTTTAATCTGGTCCCCAGGGGATGCTCGAGTGGTCTCTGTGCTTCTCACCCTGGGGGATGCTTGGGAGGGGCTTGGATGGGTTGTCCCTTTCCCTGTCACTCCAGGCCATTCCCCAGGGGTGTCCCTGGCCCTGTTACCCCAGGGCATTCCCTGAGGGGTTGTCCCCATCTCTTTCACCCCAGGCTATTCCACAGGGGCTGTCCCTGTCCCTATCCCTGTTACCCCAGGCCATTCCTGAGGAGGTGTCTCTCTCCCCGTCACCCCAAGCCATTCCCCAGGGGGTCTCCATCATTCTCACCCCTGTGCCAGGGGAATGCTCTGTCCCTCTCAGCCAAGATGTGCTTGGGCGTTGAAACAGGGTATTTTACAGGTTAAATTTAACAGGGTAGAAATCCATTTGGATTTAGGTGAAATGTGCTGTTTTGAAGTATTAGCAGCATGCTAACATAGGTAAAATGTGCTGTTTAGTCTGCTAGCTCTGCTGCTGAAACGCAGATAGAAAATCAATCCCCACAAATCCTGTAAGGAGTTGCAGAGATGGTATATTTATTGCAGCGCTGGATGCATGTGGGGATTGTTCCCCTTCAAAGGACATCAGCACCCTGTGTAAGAGACGGTCCCAAGTTCCTCTCATTTTTGCCTCATGTTTGCCGCAATGGCAGAGACTGAGATCCTGGAGACCCTGATTGGAGTTCCGGCTTGGAGAGGTTATTTTTGCAGGTGTATTTGCTGTACCACCACAGACCACTGCTTCGAGCAGGGCCTGGCAAGGACCTGGCAAGGAGTGGCTTGTTCTACATGCTCACACCGGCTTCATGATACCTGCTCAACCCACGGATTTTCCCACCTCTTGGCCAAATGAACTTTGGGGTAACTCTGGTGATTTCTCATGGAAGACCCCTCATCTCTCTCGTGACCACTGTGACAGACAGAGATCGAAGCCCCTCCCAAGGACTGAGACTGAGACCACCACCACAGGGAGGAGGGCTGGCCTGATCAATGTGAGATGTTTCCCAGGTGTGGTTGATGGACTAAGAAGACAATGTCTCTCTTTCACAGCTGAAAACATGACCTGTTCCTCCTCGGTGGCTTCAATGGACTTATTCTTCATTCTACCTGTTCCCCCTCAATTACTTCAATAGACTTTCATTTTCTTTTGCCTGTTTCCCCCACTTAGACAGAGGACCATGAAAGACCCCTGAGATTACCAAGATTTTGAGATTCTCCCTGACACAAGAAAATAGATTGTCATTGTCTGGACCAGAGAGGATTTTGTCTGCCTTGGAACCTATAATCCCCTTTCCCCTCCTTTTCTTTCTATCCTTTATTTCCTTTCTGTCCCCTCCATTGCATTTGCTGTTGGCACTCTATAATAAAGGTGCATTTGTTGTGATTAAAGTGATGGTCCCCTGCTGTTTGCCTTTTTGCATTTTGGGGATTAGTAAACGAAACATCATGACACCCTGCTCCTCCAAACGGATCTTGACACTCCCTCACGGGATTGGGACCTGCAGGCAGGGTCCCTTCCTACCCCAATAGTTCCGGGATTCTGTCAGGGACTCACTTCCCTTTCCTTCTTCCCTCTGCTTCCAGCTGTGAATGTGCCAGAAAATGCCCAGCAAATCCACCTTTGCTGTGTGCTTTGGGAGCTCACACAGCTGCTGCACCTTGTCCCCTGCCCTGCACAGCTCCTTGGGAGGCACAGCAGGAGCAGCACACTGGGAGCCTCAGGAATGCCCCTCTGGGATCCATGTCACACACTCCCAGGGGCTGCTATTCCAGTTCCCAGCCAGGAAAAGATGTTCCTGCCCTTGAAGGAAAAGCTCTTAACAAGGACCCAAAAGCCAAGTGGAGCAAGATCCTACAGTGACATTTCACTGCCAGCCTTCATAACTTCACCCATGGTTGTTGTAGCTCATGGATTGGGAATGAAATCAGGGCAGGGTCTTTTGTAAGAGCTGCCCTGGGTCAAGGGAGACACTGAGAGAGAAACAGAGCAGGTGAAGGAAGGCAGGAGAGAAAGGAGGACACAAACACAATCAGCTGAGAAGGTAGCACTCTGAAAACAGAAATGCCATGGACTGAAAATGAATGGGATGAAAATAAATAATTTTGTATCTTGTATTTCCAATCAAAACACAATTTCCTCACTTTTTCACCAACCTCCTCCTGGTGTCATTCAGCAGGGCTGTCAGAAAGTTCTTCATTCTGAGCGGATGCTCCAGGCTGCAGCCACAAGGAAACAGGGAATGGGGATTTTCCTACTCCTGGGGAGTTTGACATCCTCAGCTGAGGAGAGAAGGAGGCAGCAGCAGAAAAGGACAGCTGGGCTTCACCCTTCCACAAGAAAGAGGAGGGGAAAAATCTCTCATCATGTTTGCAGCTGCTCCCACAGGGATGTGAGGGCTGATCCCAGAGCCCCAAGGATCACATTCAGGGCAGCCCTCAGGGAATGTTCACCTGGTATTGGGGGGCTGCATGGGAGCACCTGGATCTTGGAGCACCCAGCTGCCCCCCATGTTTGGAGGTGCCTGAGGAGGGCTGGGACGATGCCAGGGACATCCTGCAGTGACATCCCCCCTGTGTGTGCTCAGTCCCAACCCTGACCCTGATCCTGGTCTCAATCTCACTCCATGGTTAGACACACTCAGAGTTCCATATTTAATCTCAGCCCAGTGCCAAACTTATCTAGGCCCAGACCCAATCCCAGCCTCAGCCCTAAAGCCAATCCCATGTTTTGCCTTAACCCCAATCCCAGCTCTAATCCAAATCTCAGCCCCAACTCCAACCCCAGACCCAATTCCAGCCCTTTCCTAAATCCTCAGCCCCAAACCAAATCCCAGGTTCAGCCCTTCTGGGGGTTTGGGGGTGTCTCTGTCCCTCTGACCCCAATGATGTTTGGGTGGGGTCACACCAGGGCTGAGAGGGACAGAGACCCCCCAGCCTCCCCAGTGATGAGAAGGTTGGAGAGCCCCTCCAGCCCCGAGCACCCTCAGCGGTGAGAGGGACACAGAGCCCCTGGTCCCCAGCCCTGCACAAACTTTCCCGGAGGTCAGAGGGATGAAGACCCCCTGAGCATCCCCCAGGGTGAGGGGACAGAGACCCCTTGAATATCCCCTGGGAACCAGACAAAATAAACTTGCAGAAATCAAACATAACTCTGCATAAAGTACTTTGATGAATATTTCATTTTCCCACAAGTCACTTGTGATGGAAATGCAAACAAATCCCAAACATTAATAAACCAAGAATAGAAGCGATTCTGTGGCAATTCCAAGTTTCATCAGTTCCCATGCAGCTCCAGCTCAGCTGCTGGCAGGTTCAAATAAAAGAAAAGTGAAAATTTGGCCCAATACAGATTATTAAAAGGAAGGGACTGCGCTGTGTAGCTATGACAAAGGTGACAGGGAGGAAAAATATATTGATTCTCATATTTGGACAAAACCTCCAAACCTGTGAATTTGGGAGTTATTCAGGAATTTAGTTAGAGCTGGGCTTCTTGTAGGGCTTGTCAGTCTTGCTGGTATCATTTGTTACATTTCTTTCAGTGATTTTAACAAACTTTGCAGGGAAAGACAAGAAAATATTATCTTTACACTGGCCACCTACAACAGCCATTTTCCTCATAAGTTCTCCCAAATGTTGCTCAGAGGAAGCTGCATCCAAGTTTCCAAGAGATCCTCCAGAAAGAGGCAAAACCTTCTCAGAGGAGGGAACCACGCTGCTGTCAAGCACGCTTGGGGTCAGACAACAGTGCCCTGAACTCACTGTGCAAAAATAATGTCACAATCTGGTTAACAAAATTGTTGGAGAGATGCCTCTGCCACAATTAAGCTGCTAATGAGACCAAATCCAAAGTGGATTTTATTGACAGTAAATGTGAGGTAGAGAGAGAGATGGAAAGAAAGAGAAAAGGGGAGAGAGCAAGGGACTGACAGGAACAGAGATCTCCCCTGGGACAGGGCAAGTGTGACATTGTCCCCTGTGTGCGTGGCCTTCCCAGGGTGGGGGTTTTACACCTGAGCCAGTTTGGGTAAGGGGGGTGGTGTTCACCCCCCACCCTGAGCAGGGATTGCCTCACTGTTTCAGGTTACAGTGTCAGATGTAACCAAAAGTGTTTTCAGTCCCCATCTCCATAAACTGTTATCAACAGGTGGGGCAGTGTTCTTTATCTCTTCCATGGCTCAGCCCTGATAACGCCCTCCAGGGCCATCTTCTGTTAATGGGCCATTGAGTGTCACTGCAGGACTGATAAAATTACATGATCCCATTGTGGGATGTTCCGCCCAGGGGGAGGAACCAAGCATTCCTACCTGGATATAATCTCACCCTTGCAACAATATGATCACCTTGCCTACTGGATTCCCAGAGGACAAGAGATCCATAACCACCACTGGACCTTCAGAGGAAGACCAGACCCTTCTACAGGATCACTGCTTTGACAGAATCACGTTCATCACTCGAGCTGGACTGCAGCCACCATTTCATCAGCCTGCTACCACCACCCTGATTATCAGGGTGTCAGGTTATATCCTGACTCTGTGAGTTTAAACCAGTCTTTCTGTATCATAGCTTTGATCTTAATTTTCCTATTAAATTGTCCTTCTAGCTTAGACTCTCTCCCAGGTTTGCTTTGAAACCAGTACAAAACTCACTGTGCTCATCCCTTGTTTTCCTTTCAAAACAGGATTTTCCATCTCCAAATATCTTCCAGATGGAGGAGGAGGCTGCGAGGAAGAGGAAGATGCCCTGGGATGCCCAGGCAGGTGAGGAGGAAGTCAGTGCCCCTTTCCCCCTCTCTCCTGCTCCATCTCCCAGCCCAGCCTGGCCCCTGGCTGCAGGACAGCCCCGCTACCGGTGTCCTCCTGCTGGGGACGCACTCGGGGGATCTCCCTGCCCTTCCCTCTGGCAAATCCCATCCTCTCCTTGTCCTTCCTCCCCCAGAGCAGGAGCTGCAGATGGAGACCAGGAAGGACAAATCCCCGCAGCAGAACCTCATGGAAGAGGCCATTTTGACTGGCTCCACAGCACAGGAACCCAACAGGGAGGAAAAGCCCCAGAGATCCCGCAGGAGGAGGGGCTGCAAAACCAGCCCAAGGTCATCTGAGGAGGAAAGACACACCCAGTGTCAGGAAGGTGGGCAGAGCTTCAGCCAGAGCTCAGAGCTGGTGGTCCATGAGCAGCTTCATGATGGGGAGAAGCCGTACAAGTGCTCGGAGTGTGGGAAGAGTTTCGGCTGGAGCTCAGAACTCATCATCCACCAACGCATCCACACTGGGGAGAGGCCCTATGAGTGTCCCGAGTGTCATAAGAGGTTTAGGTGGAGCTCTGCTCTCTGCAAGCACCAGCGGATTCACAACGGGGATAGGCCCTTCCGCTGCCCTGACTGCAGGAGGGGCTTCAAGCAAAACTCCCACCTTGTCTGGCACCGGCACATCCACACCAGGCAGAGGCCCTATGAGTGTCCCCTGTGTGGGAAGAGCTTCTCCATGAGCTTTCATTTGACTCGACACCAACTTAGGCACAGGTAAGGGAAGCCCTGTGACTGCCCCGACTGCAGGAAGAGCTTCGTGCACTGCTCCACTCCATCGCCCTTTAGAAGACCCATGTTGGTCAGAGCCCTGGTGACCCACATTCCTTGTGATCTCTGATGAGAAGACACCTGGAAAGTGGTCTTCAAATCCTCCTGGATGCCCATAGACACCTGGATGAACACAGACCAGGAAAATCCATCGGGACTCTGATCAACATTGAAAATTAATTGGGAAGAGCTGTTTCTTTGACTTTAAAGCCCAAGAAATTCTTACCTGCTGTGTCACTTTTTCTTCTGGTGGCATCAAGCAATAATGGATGATCATGGAGATCTTTTCCCACCTGAATAATCTCCTTGTTTATCCCATCAAAACACCTAGAATTGGGGTAAAAATAAAGAAATCAAGTAAAGAGATCTAAAGCTGAATCATTTTACTGGGATTTGAATGTGAATTTGAGGTTAAGGGGAGGATTTGGTTGTTCTGGGACCATCCAAGCCAAGGGACATGGCCATGCTCTTGTAGTTGTTCCAGCAGAACGGGTCCATCTAACCTCATCTGTTCTCCAGGAATTCCGGCTGTCTGTCCCAGTCCCTGGCCTGCGTCTGCCCAGTCCAAGTGTTCCCCACAAAATGCCCAAATTGCTGCTGAAGTGTCCTAGCTGACCCTTGCTGGGGATGTTCCTGTCCACCAACCTTTCCCGCTCAGCTCCATGGAGGGCTGGGAGGGGTTTTAGGGACTCCTGGTGGGACTGAGAGAGGCTGTTGTTGCTCTTGGGGCCATTTGTGGTGCTGGGAGGGGGGTTTGGGGGCCTGCTGGAGGTAACTGGGATATACTGGGAATGAGTGAGGTCATCCTGGGGGCAACTGGAACCATACTGGGGACTCTGGGGTGACTGGGATCGAGCATGCTGGGGGCAATTGGAATATACTGGAAGTGTCTGGCACCATACTGGAGGGGACAACACTGGGAACAGCTGGGACCATTTTGGGGGCAAGTGAGGGCAACTGCGAGTGACTGTGTCTGTAATGGGGGCCACTGAGGTCATACTGGCAGTGAGCGGGACTGTACTAGGGGTGACTAGGTGCAACTGGGAACATACTGGGTGGAACTGGAACAACACTGAGGGGGACTGGGATCATACTGGGAGTGACCAGGAACATTCTGAGGGCAGTTTGGACCATGGTCGGTGCAACTGGGATATACTGGGAGCAACTGGTACTGCACTGAGGGTGGCTAGAAGTGGTTCTGGGCAACTGGAATTATGCTGGAAGCAACTGGGAGGAAGTGGGTGTGACTGGGAGCATGCTGGGATCAAGTGGGATATACTGAGAGAGACTGGGAATTACTGGGATCATACTGGGAGGGACTGGAACCACAGCAATGGCCTGGGCTGGGTGATGTGGGGCCTCAGAGAGCGCAGGGAGCATTGTGACACTGCGGGGCCTGATGGATCCAAGGGGACATTGTGACACTCTGGGCCCAGCCTGGCCGTGGGGTGTTTTGGGAGCCCCGGGGTACCCAGGGCAGCAGAACAGAGCCTCTGGCTCAGGGGCAGCAGCTCCTCGGGAAAACCTGGGCGGGCAGCAGGGGATGACCAGGGAGAAGAAGCCATAGCCCAGAGCCCCAAGGGTGGCACTGGCTGAGGGACGGGGCAGGAGGGAGAGGCCACTGCTGGGATGGCGCCGGAACTGCCCAGCATCACAGGGCCTGTATGACATTACAGATTGGGCTGTGTGACATTACAGAGATGGCTATGTGACATCTGAGAGGCTGTGTGAGGTCACCGGGGAGGTCACTCTGCCCTAGCCCCCTCCCAGTTCCCCCAGAGAAGTCCAACGCTGCTCGTGCACAGCGGGGTCCCCTGTCCCCCCAAGTCCCCCTGCCCCTGGCGCTGCAGCCTCCCCCAGAGGATGTTCCACGAGATCAACCCCAGAGCCTGACACGGGAACGGGGGCTGGAGCCATGGGGGGTGGGACAGGGGGACAGGGACCCCCTGGCAGTGTCCCCGTGTCCCCCAGGGCCAGAGCCTGGGCCAGGGCTCCTTCACCCTGTGACCAATGAGGGTTTGAGAGCGCTGAAAAAATCCCCAGCAAAAACCAGATTTAATATTAAAGTGACAGCAGCACAAAGTTCCTTGGCAAGAGTCACTCTGCTCCTGACTGGACACTTCAGGCACAGCAAGGAAACAAAGCAACAACAAAACCAAACAAAATCCAGGCAATCAAACCAGAAATGAACCGAGAACTGTCCCTGTGTGTGTGACACAAAAAAATTGAGGGCAAGGATAAAAGGAATACGGCCCAAAACCTTAACAGACCTAAAACCTAATAGGAGTTACCTTATACCTTTACCTTAATTTCTACATTAAACTTAACAATTTAGCAAAAGAACAGAGCTTAACAGTATTTAACCTAACTTATAACCTATAACTATGCAATTTAAAACAGGAATAACATTTAACAATATTTTTAACATATAACATATATTAAACATATGAACTTAGCAAAAGAACAACTCTTAGCAGCGTTTAACTTAGCTTAGACCTCGTAATTTAGCCTTACCTACAGGCCTGAGTGGCTCTGCTATCCAAGGCAGTCAGACCCCTCAGGGAGCAGCATTCCTGCCACATTTCCCCAGCACAGGCACTCCTGTGTGCACACAGACACAGAGAGTCAGTGCAAGGCACCTGTGAGAAATTCCCCTGAGGGTAGGGAAATGCTCCCTGGGGATGCTTTGGCATCTCCCCAGCAGGGAAGGGTTGAGCCTGGAGGAGTGGGGGGATCGGCCCAGGCTCCCTCGTTGTTGGGGATCCCCGAGTGCAGCAAACGGGAGAGTTCCCGGCTCGGAGAGGCCCCACTCAGAGGGAGTCGCTGGCCCAGGAGAGCTCCAAGGGCTCCTTTTGGAGCGCTGTTTGTAGGGCCCCAAGAGAGGGGCTGCAGTCCCAGCCATGTTTCATCCTGGCCACACTTGGCATCAGCAGCTTTCTTTGGCAGTGTGAGAACAGGGATGTTGTGCCACTGAGGGAACACAAACAGTTCCCAGGGCTGCTCCTAAAGCAGCCAGGAGCTGGCTGGGCAGCAGCAGTGCCTGGAGCAGAGCGTGTTTGTGCTGAGCTCCAGAGGAGCTGAGCCCAGGGGCTGCTGGCCAAGGCCGAGGCCAGCGAGCATTTCTCAGCTGGCAGGGCGGCCTGAGAAGGGGAGGGGGGAATGCACCAGCACAGGAACCATGGAACCAAGAGGCCATTGTGACACTGTGGGGCCTGTGGGACCAAGGGACCATTGTGACACTGTGGGACCTGTAAGACCAAGGGACCATTGTGACACTGTGGGGCACCATGGGACCAAGGGACCATTGTGACACTGTGGGGCCTGTGAGACCAAGGGACCATTGTGACACTGTGGGGCACCATGGAGCCAAGGGACCATTGTGACACTGTGGGGCCTGTGAGACCAAGGGACCATTGTGACACTGTGTGGCACCATGGAATGTCGGGATCACTGCGACACTGAGGGGCCCCATCAAACCAAGGGTCCACTGTGACACCGTGGGGCCTCAGGGAACTGTGGAGACCATAATGACTCTTTGGGGTGTCATGGGACCAAGGGACCATTGTGACATGGCGAGACCCCAGGGAGCCAAAGGTCCATTGTGACATTGCAAGGCCTCATGGAGTCATGGAGACACCATTAAGAGACTTCACAGCCTCATGGGACCAAGGGGCCATTGTGACACTGTGGGGCACCATGGAACCAAGGAGACCATTGTGACACTGAGGGGACTCATGGAATCATGGAGAAGATTGGGACACGGTGAGGCCCCACAGAATAAGCAAAGCATTGTGACACTGTGAGGCCTCATGGCACCAGTGAGACCATTGTGACCCCGGGGGTCCCCACAGAACCAAGAGGACACTGTGGGGCCTCGTGAAACCAAGAGGCCTTTGTGGCACTGCAGGGCTGCAGGGAACCAAAGGTCCATTGTGACACTGCAGGGCCTCGTGTCATCAGTGCTCCGTTGTGACACTGGGCAACTAAAGGAGGCCATTGTGACACTTCAGGGCTGCATGGAAACAAAGCTCCAGAGTGACACAGAGGGGCCTCCTGTCATCAATGGTCCATTTTGAGACTGTGGAGCCAGAGGAGACCAATGTGGCACAGCAAACCACCATGGTCCAAATGTCCGTTTTGACCCTACAGGGCTCATGGAACAGAGGAGTCCCGTGACATTGTGGGGCCTGGGGAGCCACGGAGACCACTGGGACAATGCAGGGCCTTGTGGAACATAGGGGCTATTGTGACACTGTGGGACCCTATTGAACCAAGGGTCAATTGTGACACTGCTGGACCCCATGGAACCAAAGCACCATTATGACACTGTGGTGCCCCATGGATGCAAGGTGCCATTGTGACACTATGGAGCACCATAAAACCAAAGAAACACGGAACAGGTCTGTCTGGTTTGGCTTCCCGAGGACAACCTGACTGATCCAGCTTACCTGGGCATGTTGAGGATATCTTCTCATCTCCTACTGGAACACTGGGGCTCAGGGCTCTTCTTCCTATGGAAAAGGACTCTGCTTCTCCATCAGGCACCCATAGCCAGAATTCAGATTTTACTTCCAAATTTCCTTATATCCAGGGATTGTTCCCATAGGAATATTGCAAGGACAAGCCTGGCTGGCAATGGTTTCATGAGTGTCACCTCCCAGCTGTCCACAAAACACTGGGGAAGGCTCCATGCTTTCCCTCCTATGGGAAAAACTGTCCTGCTTCTCCAGGTGCCCATGGGTGAAACTGGGATTTTGTCTCCAAAATTCCCTATATCCAAAGACTGCCTCCAGACAAAATCTGCCATTCCTGAAAAGTCTGGCTGGCCTTGGCCTAGTGAGGCTCTCACCTGCCTTCCAAACAGTGGGGCTCTGTGCTTTCCTTCCTATGGAAAAGAATTGTCCTTCTCATCCAGGTGCCCATGGCCATAACTGGTGTTCAACTTTCAACATTCCCGGTTTGGACAAACTGGAGGAGATTGTTGGCTGAAACATTTCATGTGTGGGGGACGAAGGCGCAGATCCAGCCTTGCCCTGCCCTGGAACCCCAATCCCCCCAGAGCCTCTATCCCAGCCCAGCAGTGTCTGCCAGTCCCTGGCACAGCACAGGCAATGCTCCACAGCCACCTCTGGAGCCCCAGCCCAGCTCCTGAGTGACCAAATGACCCCAAGTCCCACCTGGGGGAAGGGCCCAGGAACACCAAGGGGTATTTAAGGCTGACCAAAAGGCAAGCACACATCTTGACTGTACCTCCTCTTGGAATTTCCATCTAAACATTGCTGGAATCCAGGAGTTGGTAGCTGTGTGTGTGCTTCTCTGTATCTTTTTTGTCTTTCTCTGTCTATCTTGTTCTATTTCAGTCCTCTTGCAGATGTTGATTAACTTAAAATTGAACAGGCTTAGAGTTTGTGAAGTTCAATGGGCCAGGTTAATGCATTGAAAACTATTTTTTGTTCACTGAATATAATTTTAAAACATTTGCCAAAGTTTCTCTGATTTCCTAAAGTCGCCAGTAAAGGCTGCTTTGGTGTTTGTTTTGAGCTCCTGAGAATCTCTTCTTGGTATTTCTCCAGTGCCTCCAACTCAGAGGACACACCAATTTTAATTCCTTTTAAATGTCTCCTTGAGAGAGTTTTTTAGTGGATGGGGGTCAGGACTTGTGTGTCCTGCTTGGCACAGCCCAGGCAGGGCTTTCACAGCCCCATCCCATACTCCGTGTCCCAGCTGGAGCCGCTGGTGCCTCTGAGTTCTGCTGCCCCAGCCCCAGGGACGCTCTCCTTGTCTGCCCATTCCCCCAGGGCCTCTGGGCAGGGATGGCCTCAGTGGGGGCTGCTGACATCCTCAGCAACTTGGAGGCTGCTGCTGAATTTTACTGCTCCAGAGGCTTCTTCAGCCTTCAGCTCTTCAGTTCAGGAATTCAGTGCCCCAGGGCTCATTAACATTCAGAACACATTAACAAGGCTAGTCTCTGGGAATAATTTGATTTAAGTTTCCAAATAATTGTGGTTAATTCAACAAATTTCAGAAGCGTATATAGAGTGAATGTATTTACAAAGAGAGTGAGAAAAGATTTTTTCAGGTCCTGTTTAGATTTTTCTTTTCCTGTTAATTCATTGCTAAGTGCAATCTCCAATTGACACTGAATGCAAGTACCTCTTTATGCAGTTGGAATAGATAAGAAAATCAAGACCCTTTATGGCTGACAATCCATCAGACTCTGTCCCTACCCCCACCCCACCATTTCCCCCATCCAAGCCCTGGCACTCAGAGCAGCCTTGTGCAAATCTGCGCTTCCCTGCCCAGGCTGCACCTGCAAGTTTCAGCTCCTGGGCTCCAACTCCCACCTGCTGTCCTTGGAGAAGGAGCTGCCCCACACACAGAGGGATGTTCATTTCTTGCCAGCCAACAAAGCCAAGGGAAGGCACAGCTCCATCAAATGCAAAAGTCATTCCTCTGCTGGCTATTAAATCCACTTTGCACAGCAGACAGTCTCAGAGCAATGGAAAACACCTTCTGTGCCCAGCACAGATCCCAAGGTCCCCCCAAACCCTCCCTGCCCCAATTCTTCCTAGATTTGCTCTTTGCACAGATGAGTCACAGGCTGAAGGCAGGAGCTCCCTCCATGGCCAGAGGGAGGAAAAGAGGGAAAGTGGATGAAGATCTCTCTTGTGCAGAGCCAAGGTCCAAGTGCTCCTGCAGTGGGAACCACAACTCATCAGGTTTGTGTCCTTTGGGCTCAGGGACTGGTGGCACTCAGAAGCACAGAAAGGTTTCTTGCCAACAAACACAAGTTCCACATTTGAACAATTTAATAATCATCACAGCTCTTCCCTCAGCTTGCTGCGATGTCCCAGCAGCATTTGACATGTCCCCCATCCCCAAGGGATTTTCATACAGGAACAGTTTTAGACAAAGACATAAGAAAATGTAATTATTTAATAGGTATAAATATAAGTAAGGCATTGAATAATTATATATTTATTTTAACTTCAGAAAAATTTGAGAAGTCCCTGAAGCTCAAAGCATGAGACCAGTCAGTGGAGAGGCACTTGAATGACCAGAAAGCATCTGGAGGAATAAATCTGGGAGTAACAGGAAGGACATAGATGCAGCTGCTCTAGTGGAGAGATGTCCTTAGACAAGGCCATTTTTAAAAGGAGAAGTGGAAACTGAAGGAAGAGGGACAGGAAAGAATAAACTGAATCTTGATGACTCAAGTAGATGCGAAGATCAATATTTCTCCTCCTGCCATCAGTACACTTCCAAGAAATTACTGTTCCTAGAGGGAAAACGTTGCCATTTCTTAAAAGTACTCAAGTAACCTGGATAATAAAAACATGCCTGTATATTTGGAAACAGGAAGGTATTAAAATTGGTGCTCCTTTCCAGGCAGACATCAGCTGTGTGCCCATGAACAGGCAGTGCCACTTGTGCCCTGAGGTGCAGAGCTCAGACTGGATCTCTCAGAGAGGAGCTGAGGGAGAGCAGAGCACCTTGCAAGCTGCAGGTCCCTGCCAGCCCCGCAGGGCTCCTGTGCCATCAACATCTGCTCTGCTCCAGTCTGGAACAGGGCCCAGCACGGTGCTGGGATCATCAGAGAGCTGAGGTGTGTGCTGGAATTACATGCCCTCCCCATGGCACAGCAGCCCTGCATTTCCCTGCTCCAGCCTTGGTCTCCAGCACAGCCATGGAGGCTCTTTGGGCTCCTGAGTGTTCCTGCAGCCCCAAGGGCAGCTGAGCTCTGCCTTGGGCACAGGCAGCCCTGGCCAGCACAGGCCATGCTCAGCAATTCCTTGTCTGTGCCCGGCCTTGCTGCCAGCCCCGGCAGCGGCTGCGTGGCCCCTCGGTGGCCCTGTGCTGGCCCAGCCATGGTGCCACAGCCCCTGTGCAGCCCAGCCCAGGACAGGAGCATTGCGGCTGGGAACGGCCCCTGTGCCGTGGGGCCCTGGGCAGCCTTGGGGCTCTGTGCCCCATGGCCTCCCTGCTGGGCAGCCTCTGCCAGCTCCTGCCGAGCCCGTGGCACCTGTGGGGCTGCACAGACAGCCCTGCCCGGGCTCTGCCGGCCTCGGGGCCAGCAGAGAGGCGGCCAGGGCTGGCCATGGCCAGGAACAGGCCCTGAGCCCCGCAGGAGGATGGAGCTGGGCCACAGCCAAACTCAGCCCAGGGCAGAGCTGGGCTCAGCAGCCAGGGCTGCCCAGGGCTGGCACAGACAGAGGCTGGCGCTGACAAATGTCCTGGGCCCCTCCCTGCTCTGTCCATGCCCCAAGGGCACAGAGCAGCCTCCTCTCTGGGGCTCTTGCCTGTTTTCAATGCCTGCCCAGGCGCTGGCCCTGCCCCACAAGGCCTGGGCTGAGTCCTGCCCCTGCCCGCTCAGCCAGGCTGAGATGGACACTGATGGTTTCTGTGCCAGGCTCTCCCAGCCCAGCCCAGCTCCCTGCCAGCTCTGCCAGCTGCCCTGAGCTCTGGGCAGCACCAAGGGCCTCTCCCCAGCACAGCCCAGCCGGCTCTGGCCCCACAGCTCTGCTCAGCCCAGGCTGCTCTGGGCACTGCCCCACGGCCTCAGCCCCTGCCAAGGGCACAGCAGCAGCTGCAGCTCAGCCAGGACTCAGCCCCACCATGGGGGAAGGGGCTTGGCCAAGGCCAAAGGAGCTCCCTGGCTGCCCTGCTCCCCTCTGCCTGAGGTGCTGAGAGCTCTGCAGCCCCTCCTGCCATCCCATCTGCCCAGGCCAGCACAAGAGCCCCGGCCCTGGGGCCCTCCAGAGCTGCTCCTGCTCCAGGCCCAGGGCCCATCCCAGAGCTGGGGCAGCCACAGAGCTGTGCCCATTTCTGCTCATTGCTGCTCTGATGGGGATGCACCCTCAGCCACTTGGAGGTTACTGATGAATTTTCCTACTCCAAAGGCCTCTGCTTTTTTGAGCTCTTCTGTTCAGGAATTCCGTGAAAAAGCCCCATAAATATATGTTATAAACACCTGAAGAAGAAAAACCTATGGGAAAATTCATGTCCTCAATTCATCTGTGGTGAATTAGACATATTTCAGAAGTTTATTCAAAGTGAATATACTATATTGAAAACAATGCAGAAAGAATTGTTTTGTCTTGTTAAGTTTTCTTTTCCAGTTTATCGATTGATATCAGCAATGTCCAATTGATATTTATCCCCAGCACCTTCTAATACAGTCTAAAAATATATGGAACCAAGGGGCCACTGCTGCTCCTCAGGGACTTGTAGAATTAAGGGAACATGTTTGACATCATGGTGGCCCTTGGGACCAAGAGGCCATTGTGACACTGTGGGACCAAGGAGAGCATTGCTGCCCTTCCAGACCTCATGGAACCAAGGATCCACTGTGACACTGCAGGTCCCTGGGGGACCACGGTGACATTGTGACACTGTGGGGCCCAAAGATCCAAGGGACTTTGTGACACCAAGGGGTCCCATGGAACCAAAGGGACATTGTGACACTGGGATACCTCACGGAATCGTGGAGACCATTGGGACACTCTGGGGACTCATTAACCCTGGTGACACCAAGTTGGCTGGGAGTATTGATCTGCTGGAGGGTCGAGGGCTCTGCACAGGGCCCTGGACAGGCTGGATCCGGGGCCCAAATCCAACAAGGTGAGGTTTAACAAGTCCCAGTGCCGGGTCTTGCACTTTGGCCACAACAACCCCTGCAGTGCTACAGGCTGGGACAGAGGGGCTGGACAGCAGCCAGGCAGAAAGGGACCTACAGGGTCTGATGGACAGCAGACTGGACATGAGCCAGCAGTGTGCCCAGGTGCCAAGAAGGCCAATGGCTCCTGGCCTGGATCAGGAATGGTGTGACCAGCAGGAGCAGGGCAGTGATTCTTCCCCTGTGCTGGGCAATGGTTGGGCAGCACCTCGAGTGCTGTGTCTGGTTTGGGACCCCCAATTTAGGGCGGACATGGAGGGGCTGGAGCATGTCCAGAGAAAGGCAACAAGGCTGGTGAGGGATCTGGAGCACAAGTGCTGTGAGGAGTGGCTGAAGGAGCTGGGGTTGTTGATCCTGGAGAAGAGGAGGCTCAGGGAAGACAAGGTGGTGTCAGGGCACAGGTTGGACTCGATGATCTCCAAGGTCTTTTCCAGCCTTGCTGATTCTGGGATTCTCTGAAAACACCCTTGGAGCAGTTGCAGGAGAAGCCCTGGGCCTCCTCTTCAGAAGCTCCAGCAGCCAAGGTCCCTCAGCTTCTCCTCACAGCCCCAAAGCCCATCCTGTCAGTCCTGCAGAGCCTCTGCAGCTCCTCCTCACTGCCCAGAACAGGGAGCCCCACAGGCAGACACAGCAGCCCAGATGTGCCCCCCTGGCCTGGGGTGCCTCTGGCAAGGGAGCAGCACCAGGCACTGCAGGAGCCTGCAGACAATTCCTGCAGCACTTGTGGGATGATCCTGCTCCCCAAGGGACGTTCCCATGGTGCTAAGTCAGGAACTGCAATGGGGAGTGGGGGAGGAAAGGGCAAACAGGGATGGGCTGTTTGCAGGGGAGGGAACAGGGCTGGGCAAGAGGAAGAAATCTGGACCAGGGAAGAGTAAAGAAAGCAAAGGTGAAGCCAAGGAAATTCCTAGGGCAGTTTGGGGGTGGCTGCCAGGCAGCTCTGGCTCTGAGCAGCAGCGTCTCCAGTGGGACAGGAAACTCCCAGCTGAAAGGAAAAAACTTTCTG
This sequence comes from Lonchura striata, assembly GCF_050655825.1. Classification (NCBI taxonomy): domain Eukaryota; kingdom Metazoa; phylum Chordata; class Aves; order Passeriformes; family Estrildidae; genus Lonchura; species Lonchura striata. The sequence goes on from NC_140738.1 coordinate 7,014,276, forward strand.
GCTGACTGCAGAGGCCAGGACAAAGCTGAGTGGTTTCCCAGGCATCCCCCAGCCCTTCCTGGCCCCAGGGGCTGATGGCATTTGTGCTCCCTCAGGTTCATGTCCCCACACCAACAGCCTGCAGCTGCTCATGGGGGTTTTCTGTGCTGAGCATTGGCCTGGCCGTGTTCTTGAGAGAGCCTGGGCAAGGAGCCTGGAGCCCCCAGGCCCTGGCCTGAGGCGTCAGCGCTGCCCCAGCAGTGCCCATGGCCTGTCCCTGCTGCAGCCCCGGCACTGCCACCCCCAGGACTGTGCCCGGCCCCGAGAGCACTCAGGCCCTGCAGCAACACCAGGGCCACCAGGGCAGCGGGGCAGGGCCACGGGAGCAGCACTGGCAGCACCAAGTGCTGCTGCTCCTGGGCACAGCTGCTGTGCCAGCCCTGATCTGCCCCAGCTCTGCACACAGGCATTGCTGCTGCAGCTCCAGAGAAGGCAACCAAAGGGAATTTCTGCAGAAAACTGTGCTGGGAGATCCTTTAGTTCCTTTAAAGCGACTGAGAGTGAAGCCCCTCATTGACACAGTCTGTGGGTACAGGGAAAGTGGAGAGAAACAAAATGAGAAATGGCACAAAAAATGATATTTAGTGCAGACAATGTGGAAAAAACTAAAACAAAGGAAAAAATACCCAAACAAATCAACAAAATGTGTCAAAGATGACTTTTATTACAAGTGATTGGCAGAAATTGGCCAGCAGTTTAATGTTTCTGAAGGCATCCAGTCATCAGTGTCCACACTGCAGCCTTCAGTTCCTGGTTCCTCAGGCTGTAGATGAGGGGGTTCAGGGCTGGAGGCACCACCGAGTACAGAACTGACAGGGCCAGATCCAGGGATGGGGAGGACATCGAGGGGGGCTTCAGGTAGGCAAACACTGCAGTGCTGAGGAACAGAGAGACCACGGCCAGGTGAGGGAGGCAGGTGGAAAAGGCTTTGTGCCGTCCCTGCTCTGAGGGGATCCTCAGCACAGCCCTGAAGATCTGCACATAGGAGAAAACAATGAACACAAAACAGCCAAGTCCTAAACAGGCGTTACCTGCAATGAGCCCAAGTTCCCTGAGGTAGGATTTGGAGCAGGAGAGTTTGAGAATTTGGGGGATTTCACAGAAGAACTGGCCCAGGGCATTGCCATGGCACATGGGCAGGGAAAATGTATTGGCTGTGTGCAGCAGAGCACTGAGAAAGGCACTGGCCCAGGCAGCTGCTGCCATGTGGGCACAAGCTCTGCTGCCCAGGATGGTCCCATAGTGCAGGGGTTTGCAGATGGACACGTAGCGGTCATAGCACATGATGGTCAGCAAGAAATACTCTGATCCAATGAAGAAGGAAAAAAAATAGAGCTGTGCAGCACATCCTGTGTAGGAGATGTTCCTGGTGTCCCAGAGGGAATTGTGCATGGCTTTGGGGACAGTGGTGCAGATGGAGCCCAGGTCGCTGAGGGCCAGGTTGAGCAGGAAGAAGAACATGGGCGTGTGCAGGTGGTGGCCGCAGGCTACGGCGCTGATGATGAGGCCGTTGCCCAGGAGGGCAGCCAGGGAGATGCCCAGGAAGAGGCAGAAGTGCAGGAGCTGCAGCTGCCGCGTGTCTGCCAGTGCCAGCAGGAGGAAGTGGCTGATGGAGCTGCTGTTGGACATTTGCTCTGGCTGCACATGGGAATCTGTAAAAAAATAATTATGGAATAGTTGGGTTTGGAGAGGACTTTAAATATCCCAGCACAGCTTGCAGGCACTCTTCCCCTCACTGCCTGCCCAGGGTTCTGCTGCCTGGAGCTGTCCCTGCCAGCTGCTGCTTTCCTGTGCCCAGGGCTGAGCCCTGCCAGAGCTGCCAGAGCCCAGCCCAGCCCTGGAGGCTCGGGTCTGCCCTGCAGACCCCTCCCAGCTCAGGCACTGCCCAGGGGCAGCTCTGGCTCTGCAGGCTCTGATGGCAATGTCAGAGTAGCCCTGAGGAGGCTGGAAAAGCCACACTGATGCTGTCTCTAAGGGGCCCGGTGCTGATTTCTGTCACTCCCTGGGTTATTCACATCTAGAGATTTTTTTTTTTTATTTTTGTAAACCTAAACTGAGAGATTAATATCTATCTGCAATTTTCCATCCAGGCAACCCAGAATATTAGATTTTCAAAGCAGGATTTCCCCCTTGATGTAGCCCCTGCCTTACTGTGGTCTTTGTATGATCTGCTCGTTTCTAGAGTTTAATGTTATGCTGGGAGCAGTCCTGAAAAATGCAGCATCCTCACCACACAAGAAAATTCCAAGTCCTACCAGCTGTGTCCTTCCACCCAGATCTTGTCCCCCAGTGCTGGGAGCAGCTCCAGGGCCGGCTGAGAGCTGTCCCTGGCAGGCAGCAGAGTCCCTGGCCCAGCACAGCGCCCTGGGCTGCAGGACCCTGCTCTGCAGGACAGCCCTGGGCACCCCTGGCTGCTCTGCACAGGAGATGAGCAGAGAATGCACGCACAGGGTCTGTGGGCATCGGGATGTTCCAGCTTTAGGAGATCTCTCCAGGAGCTGCAGCTGCATTGTCCTGCAGCCAGCGGTTCCTGTGCCAAGGGCTGGCAGTGATTCTGCCCGAGGCACTTCTCAGCCCCTTCCCAGCCCTGACTGATTGAAGCTCTCTGTGCCTCTGTGCTGTGCCCGGGCTGGCTGCAGGCAGTGCCCCAGCCCTGCTGGGCTGGGAGAAGAGCTGCTCAGCAAGAGAAATGTGCTTTTGAAGCTTTTCCTGGTTACCAGGATCACCCTCTGTGCCAGGAGCCCAGCCCAGCTCAGCAGCACAGACACAGCACAAGGATTTTAATGACCCTCTGGGGCTTTGTGCTCAGGCCCTGAACATCAGGCCCTCAGAGGGAACTGTAGAAACATCTCCAGAACTCCAAGTCAGAATCCAACTCCAAAGTTTCTTGGACTTTTAATGGGTCCCACTGAGAGACACGACTGAGAAAGTTTCCTCAGGCCCCAGGCAGAGCAGAGAACTGGAGGCACTGATGCCAGGTGGGGACAAAGAGAAGCCAAGTCTTGGTGCCCTGGGGCACAGCAGGGTCTGTGCCACCAAGGGCTGTGAGGAGACACCTTGTCCTGAGGCCCTGGGGCCTCCTGGCACAGCCCCAGCCAGGCTGGGCACTGTCAGCCCCTGGTCCTGCCCTCAGCATCCCCCCCATGCCCACATCTCAGTGGCCTCAAGGATCTGCTGGAAGGAGTCCCTGGGGAGCCTTGGTCAGGAATGGCCCTGGGGGCTCCTTCATGCTCCCCGGGACTGCAGGTTTTTGAAAGGACTTTTGGTTTGGCTTTTGCCTTGGAGTCTCTGAGAGCTTTCTGCAATCCTGGTCTCCAATTATCTGCTTTAATTAGTCCCTGGAGGGGCTTTGTCAGTAACAACACTCAGTGGGGCCCATTAATGCTTCAAGGTACTTCAGTTCTTTTAAGGTACTTGGTGTTTCCCTTTTGCTACAGACTCTGTGAGAGGTTTGTGCAATCCTGTCCCCAATTATCTGCTTTAATGACTCCCTTGAGAGCTTTGAAGTGACACTCAGTGGGGCTCATGAATACTTTGAGATTCTTAACTTTTGTAAGGTACTTTGGATTTTCCTTTCCACATTGAGAGTTCTTTGTTCCATTTTCAGTCTCTGAGAGGTTTTTGTGCCATCCTGGCCTCCAGGTCTCTCCTCCAAGGACTCCATGAAGAGTCTGTGGTATAGATGGACCTTTGTGGGTCCCATTAATGCTTTAGACTCCAACCACTTTGGGGTTTTCCTCTGACTTTGACTCCGGGAAAGGTTTGTGCAATCTCCTCTCAGGCCCTGAAGTTCCAGGTCTCAGCTCCAAATGCACCATGGGGCTCATCAGGATCAAGCAAGTCCTGACAAACCATGGCTCTGCCTCAATTTCTCTCTGCTCTCGTGCAGTTTGTCAGGAAGTTTCTGTAGTGGTTTTGGTTCACCATTTTGAGATTTCTCGGCCAATGCTTCAATTAGTGTGGTGGATTCAGTGTTGGCTAATTACCAGTGCACTCACTAGAATATACTTACTCATTTCCTGCTGTGAGATAGGATTAGGAGAAAGGCAAAGTAGGCTTAAAATATTAGAAGTGTATAAATAAAATTGTATTAACAATAACTAAAGAAAGAGTAATAAGAATCAGAGCAAAATTTTCAGAACACTTCCCCTCTCCATACAACCTGACAATGTAGAGACAAAACCTGAAATTTTCAGTCAGTTTACCACCTCTAGAATAGTCTTTCTTCACTTCACTTAGGTAGAGAAGTTCCTCTTGTTTATGTTATGGAGACTTCTCCACAACAAAACAGCTATCTCATGGCTTTTCATTTTCACAAATAGCAGCTGCCTGGAGAAATCTGCAATCATGAACTCCCTCCCATGTTTTCCCACCTTTTCCCACAGATGTGCTTATGGGCAATGCCAAGTTATGGGGTATTAGTCCCAAGATGAGCTCTTTAAGAGCAAAGGTTCTCTTCATCTCTTTCTGAAATCATCTTCATCTCTGGGAACAGAGGTCTTCCTCTCTTCCTGAGGGTGCAGGGTCTCATCACTGTTCTCCCTTTCTCTGTCCAAACCTCTCATTGGAGATCACAGCTACTGCAATATTTGCTTACTTTAGCATGGAGGCCTTTGCTAAAACAAGTCATCGTCCCATACTTTTCAATTCATTATAGGGAAAAAGAGAGTCTGATGTATCAATGACATCCTTCTCCACAGCTTTACCAGAGGATTTCAGCCCCAAGATCAAGGCATCTCCTCATCCCTCCCATCTGGGACTCAACTTCCCCTTCCCTGCCCTCGGTGTGTCCATGCTGCTCCTCTGTGTGCCTGCCCTGTGTCCTTTTCTCTCAGTGGAGGGAGGATGGCAGCACTGGCAGAGTCAATATCTCCCGGGGCTGCAGATGGTTCCGTGAGCCTGGCCGGGCTCGGTGCTTGCGGCCGGAGCTGTTTTGCCATGGAGGTTTCTGCAGCGGCTGCGCTGGGGCTGTGTCAGGCTGGGCCGCGCTGGGGCAGGGCCAGGATCTCAGCAGCCAGGCCAGAGCCCAGCAGCAGCACGGCCGGGGCCGATGGCTTCTCCTGCCCTGCCCGCCGGCTGCGGGCGAAGCCCAAGGGCGGCAGAGCCTTGGCCGAGCCGGCCCGGCCCGGGGCTGCTCCTGGGGCCCGGCGGATCCTGGCCGGGCCCGGGCTGGCGGCGGGGCAGGGCTCGGCAGGGCCAGATGTCAGCACCCGCAGCCACGGCCCGGCCTCGGCCCCGCGGCCTCCCCTGCCCTGCCCGGCAGCCGATGGCGCCTGGCGGCTCCCTGGGAAGGGGCCCGGCCCCACGGCAGGAGCCGCCCGGCCCCACGGCCGAGACGGGGCTGGGCCGGCCTCGGCACCTCTGTGGGGCCAGAAGGGACAGAGACCCAGCCAGGCTTTCTCATCTGTAACTTGTGTCTACACAGAGGCGTCTGCAGCTTCCTTAGTGCTTTAACAGACTGTCAGCTCTCAAAGCTAATTACTGATTGGTTTTTTGTCAGACATGGAGGAAACTGCTAGCAGCTTCTCTCAGGACATCACTTCTGTGATGCAAAACCACCACAGCAGCACAGAGCACAGAGCTCCATGTAGTGGCCATGTGCCCGAGGCCTCGAAACCCCTCCTTGGGAGATCTCTGGGCCCTCTCCAAGGTGTTTTCAAATGAAAACATTCATCTCAGAGTCTAAGAAAATTATCAGGGCATAGGGCTAGCCTGACCTGTCTGTCCTGACTACTTTTGTCTGGGAGCAATCCTTGGATATATGGAATTTGGAGGCCAAATTCTAATTTTGGCCATGGGCCCTAGACATGAAGGCCGGTTCTATTCCATAGGAAGGAAGGAAGAGAGCCCCAGTGAGTGTTTCACGGACAGATCAGGGGTGACCACCAGAGGCTAGATAGAGTGGCAGTTTTTTTTCTGCAAGATACCCTTGCATATAGGAAAATTCTTAGGGAGAATATCAGTTTTAGCAATGGGCATCTGAATAGGCAGAGCGTTCTTTTCCATAGAAAGAAGAACACAGAACACCATTGCTTCAGGAGCTGATGAGAGGTAGCCCTTGACATCCCAAGATCACCCAGACCTGTCAGGTGGCCCCTGGCAGGCCAAGCCAGACAGACCTGGTCTATGTTCCCTCGCTTCCATGGGGCCTCACAGTGTCCCAATGGTCCCTTGCTTCCAGGAGGCCCTGAGGTGTCACAATGCCCCCTTGGTGACACCAGGCCCTGCAGGGTCGGAACGGTCTCCATGGTTCCATCAGGCCCCACAGAGTCATAATGGTCTCTGGGCCCATGAAGCCCCATGGTGTCACCATGGCCCCTTGGTTCCATGGGCTCCAGTGGTGCCACAATGATCCCCTTGGTTCCATGAGGTGCCCACAGTGTCACAGTGATCTCCATGAGAAGGAAAGAACCGAGACCCAGTGTGGCAGCAGCAGCCACCTGAGGCCAAAACCAGACAGATCTCTCAGTCCTGGTTGCTTTTGTCTAAAAGCAACCCTTGGATATAGGGAATTTTAGAGGTGGATCCCCAGTTTTTGCCATTTCTGTGTAGATAAGATGGACAGTTCTTTTCCATGGGAAGGACAGCACACAGCCCAAATGTTTCAAAAGCAGATGATAGGCGACCCCCAAGGGGTCAGGGGCAGCCAGATCTGTCTCTCCTGGATGATTTCACTTGAGAGCAATCCTTGGATGTATGAAGTTTTCGAGGTGGAATCCCAGTTTTTGCAATGGGTACCTGCTCAGGATGGATGTTTTTTTCCTATATGAAAGAAAAGTGTGAAGTCCAAGTCTTCTGGAAGAAAATGAGAGGTGGCCACCCTTCGGACAAGCCAACCAGACCTTGGCACCTTTCATCTAGAGGCTATCCTTGGACACAGGGCATTTTGGAGGGGGAATCTCAATTTTGGCCAAGAGCACCTGGACAGGAAGATGAGTTCTTTTTCATAAGAAGGAGAGCACAGAGGCCCAGTGTTTCAGAGGCACATGAGTGCCAGCCCTCAGGAAGCCAAGGCCAGCCAGACCTGTCAGTCCTGGTAGCTTTTTTCTGGGAGCTATCATTGGATATATGCTATTCCTGGGATATGAGAATCCACACACAAAATTGGCAGATGCCAAATTTTGGCTATGGGTGCCTGGTCAAGATAGCTGTTTTTTTTTCTTAAGACAGAAACACACATAGACGTAGTGATTGAAAGGCAGATAAGAGGTGGTCCCCAGGTGCCCCAGCCAGACAGACCTGTTCCATGCTCCCTTGGTTCTGTGGGACCCCACAGTGTCACAATGGTCTCCTTTGTTCCATGAGACCCTGGAGTGTCACAATGTTCCCCTTGATCCTGCAGTGTCACAATGGCCCCGTGCTTCCATGAGACCTTGCAATGTCACAATGGCTTCGTGCTTCCACAGAGCCCTGATGTGTCACAATGGCCCCTCGGCTCCGTGTGCCCTCGCTGTGTCACAACGGCTCCTCTGTGACACTGCGGCTGCACAGGGTCACCATGGACCCTTGGTTCCATGAGGTTCCGCAATGTCACCGTGGTCGCTGTCAGAGGCTGGATGAGATCCATGTCCCGAGACACCTTGGGATGCTCGGAATGCCCGTGTGGGGCCGGGGGCGGGTCAGGCCTTGGTTTGTGGTGGGACAGAGCCCCGCCCCCAGCCTGGCCTGGCAGAGCTGTCAATCACACAGCAGGGGCGGTGCTGATTGGCTGAGCTGTCAACCAATCACACACCAGCAGCTGGTGCCTACCCTGACTCTGATTGGGCAATCAGCTGGCAGTCCCACCCCAGGGGCGGGCCCATGGAGGCCCAGGGGGTTAAAAGCCGGAGCACGAGGCCAGCCCATGGTCTGGATCCTGCCTTCTCCTGGGGTTCGTCTGTTAGCGACGCTGGGACCTGAGCAGTTTGTGCCTCTGTGCATCTTTCTATAGATCTTCTGTCTTTCTGATGTTCTCTATTTCTCCTCTTTCTAATCCTACTTACCTGGAAACTGTTTGGGGTAACTTAGCATTCTAAGGGTTAAAGGTTTTTAGGTTAAATGGACTAAGTTAATGAAGTTAATGATATGATAAGATTTTATCTTGAAGTGGATGTTGTATGAAACCCTTTGCCAAACTTCATTGATTGTCTATATTTTGCCAGTTACGTTTTGTGTAATTTTGACCTCTTAGCTCTGTTGGTTAGAGCATGGGGCTGGTATCACCAAGGTTGTGGTTTCAGTTCCAAAGTGGGCCATTCACTTAAGAGCTGGACTTGATGATCCTTGTGGGTCCCTTCCTACCAAGAATATCCTTTGCATCTGGCTATGGTGAGAATATCAGGTTGATGTTTCTCCTGTGCACCAAACTCAAGTAAAGGAACCTTTGGTGACCCCCAGCATTTTCAGTGTTCTGGGGTGTTACAGCACTGCAGGCTCACAATGGTCTCTTGTTTCCATGAGACCCCACAGTGTCACCCTGGCCCCTTGGATCCATGGGCCCAACAGTGCCACAATGATCCCCTTGGTTCCACAACTTCCCACAGTGTCACACTGGCCCCTTGGTTCCATGAGGATCTGCAGGGTCACACAGGTTTGTGACATTTGTCCTTGCTGCCCCTCACATACCCCTGCCCCACAAACAGCCCTGAGTCACCCGTGAGGGACAGGCCCTGCTGTGCCAGGCTGGGCTCAGGGCTTGGCCTTTCTGCTTCCCCCAGCCAGCCCAGGCCTTGCTCAGCATTGCAGTTCCCTGCTCTGAGCCTTGGGCTCCCTGCAATCCTGGCCTCAAGGACCTGCTCTCACCTGGGAGCCTTTGGCAGTCCCTGCCCTCAGTGGGGCCCAGTGATGCTCCAAGGGACTTGGCGTTTTGCTTCTGACTCCTTGAGCAGCTTCTTCAGCCTTCTCTCAGTGCCTGAGGGTTCTGGACTCAGCCCCAAATCCACCATGGGGATAATCAAAATGCAGGAATCCTTCAGGGGTGCTTTGTCTTCATTCAATTGTCTGCAAATCTCCTGGGCTTGTGTAGCTGATTGGAGTCAGTTTGGAGTCCTTGTAAGGAGGAAGATTTCCAAGTGCACCTCCTGAATTTTTTTTTTTTAATCAAGTGAGCATTCTTAGTTTCCAGTTCAGGGAAGAGCTGATAGAAGCATTCCCCAGGTGACCTTGATGCTCAGTGTCTCCTTAGGAGGTCTGGGCATGTAGAAGAATGAGCCCCCTGAGGACTGACCCTGTTTGGACAAGCTGCTCCTCACCCCCAGCCTCACCATGTCTGACATCGCCCACCTGGCACTGACATCCCTGTGCCCTGCAGCAGAACCTTGTCCCTGAGCTCTGCAGCTCCATGTCCCAGCCCATTGCACCATGTCCCACCTGCTCTCCTCAGGGCTCTGCCTGCACACAGGCCCAGGAGAAGTTTTCCTGTTGGGAAAGAAAGAATGCAAAAACCTGAGCAGGTTTCCTAAACAACAAACACAACTCAGGAGCCACCTGTTCAGTACAGGCTGCCTGTAATGGTGTCACCTTTCTACAAGGGACAGTGTGACCAGAAATGATCTCTGGAAGCAGAATTCTCTGAGTCTCCTAGCTGAATTCTCTGTCCCGGCCTTTTCCTTGTATCCGTGTTGCAGATGGAAGCTGCTGGTGCCATCCTCACCTTTTACCTCTCTTTGGAATGTAAACAGATGTTTCCAGCTGTGTTAAGCAGGATTTTCTCAATGTTTCTATAAATCTTTTGTGTTCCCCATGGAACAAAGGGGCCATTTTGGCACTGAGGGGGTGATGTGGAAGCAAGGAGTCAGTTGTGACCCTGGGGTCCCATGAAACCAAGGGGCCACAGTGACATAGCAGGGCCACATGGATCCAGTGGTCCATTGTGACACTGTGGATCCAAAGAGACCATGGAGACACCTCCAGAACCTCATGGAACCAAGGAGTCCATGGTGACCCAGTGGGACTGCATGGAGCCAATTGTCCATGGTGGCACTGCCCATCCAAGGAGGCCATTTGGACACTGTGGGAGCTCATGGAGCAAGATGGCCATTGTGACACTGAAGAACTTCATGATACCAAATATCCATGGGGACACAGCAGGGCATCATGGGAACACACAAAACGCTCTTGACAGTGTGGAAACTCCTGGAACCAGGGGCTGTTGTGGGACTGCAGAACCAGCACAGCTGCTGCACCTTGTCCCCTGCCCTGCACAGCTCCTTGGGAGGCACGGCAGGAGCAGCACCCTGGGAGCCTCAGGAATGCCCCTCTGGAATCCATGGCACACACTCCCAGGGCTGGAATTCCAGTTCCCAGCCAGGAAAAGATGTTCCTGCCCTTGAAGGCAAAGCTCTTATGGAAGGGCCAGAAGACAAGCTGAGCAAGATCTTAGAGTGACATTTCACTGCCAGCCTTCCTAACTTCACCTATGGTTGTTGTAGCTCATGGATTGGGAAATAAATCAGGGCAGGGTCTTTGGTGGGAGCTGCCCTGGGTCAAAGGAGGCACTGAGAGAGAAACAGAGCAGGGAAAGGAAGGCAGGAGAGAAAGGAGGTGTTTTGGTTTGGAATTGCAGGTGTCCGCTAAGGAGGGCAGGAGCCTCCCCTGAAATGGTAAAATGTAGACTCTTTCAGAATTTTCATAAATTTGAAATTAAGGGGGGGGCTCTCAGATAAAAATATGGGAGCAAGAATAACTGTTTTTTATTAGGGAAGAAAATAGAACTATAAAATAAACAATGCAGTAAACTGAAATAACACTGACAGAGTCAGAATATAACCTGATACCCTTTTGGACAGGGTATTGCCACAATCCAATTGGATTTGTGGCTGCAGTCCTCCAGGAATGTCAGCTGTGGTTCTGTTGGAGAAGTGATCCTATAGGAAAGGGTGTCTTCCTCTGAAGAGGAAGAGGCAGCTGTTCCTCTGAGAAATCCAGCACAGAAAAATCTGTGTTGGTGGGCCAGAATCTCAAGACTAGATGCAGGTAAGAATGCTTGGCTCCTCCCTCTGGATGGAACATCTCACAATGGAATGTTACAGTTCTTATCAGTCATGCAGTGACATTCAATAGCCCATTATCAGCAGATGTCTCCCCTGAGGGAGGATTAATTGTGGAAGAGATAAGGAAAAACTGCCCACTTAACACAGGACAACTGCCATACAGATGGCAAATAGAACACATCTTGCTTTTCAGTCTGGGACAGGAGGACACAAACAAAATCAGCTGAGAAGGCAGCACTCTGAAAATCAAATCAGAATTGACGGAAAATGAATGGGACAGAAATCAATAATTCTGATAGTTTTACTTATTATCAAAATAAATCACACCCACCCAGCCCCACATAATCCTGACCCCACAATCTCAAATTTGGATCTCGCTTCTCCCGATCACCTTCCAACCCCATCTCTCCCTGGAGGCTGAGGAATTGAGCAATTTTGGCATGGGACTGAGGTGGGAACCAGCCATTTTGAGGTAGGATTGAGTCACTTTAGGTGACAGACCAATCCACCTTGGGTTTTGGAGTGCAAAGATATGGAGAATACTACCAGATATCCGCCAAGAACCCAGAAATTCTCCAGAAGATTTTTCCAGGCAGTGGTTATTCGTGGAAATGAAAAGCCATGAGATAACTGTTTTCTTGTGGAGAATTCTCCATAAGATTAACAAGAGGCACTTCTCTCCTGATGTGAACTGAAGTGTTATAAATTGAAGTGAATAATTTGATTCAGCCTTTTAAGATCAATTAATAATTTTATTAATTACAGCAAGCGATAGCAAGCAAACAGCGCTGGGTGCAGCTGGGAGCCTGGCTCTGCCAAAAGCTGACGACCTTTCCTTCTCTTCAGTCCCTTTTTATCCAGCACAAGTGGGGGTGATGGGTTTCCTTCCACTGTGGTTATCAGTTCCAGCAGTAGTTGGTTTGACAAGTGGGAGTGATGGATCTCCTTCTGCTGTGGTTATCAGTTCCAGCCAGTCCTGCAAGATTTTTCACAATCTTTGTTTGCGGTTACCAGCCTTGCCCAAGCCTGCAAATTCCATGCCCCGACTCCCCAACCCTTTTTATCCTAATTTCATACTTTTGATGAACAAACAAGTCAATGCAGTTTTTCACACTTTAGTAGCCTTGTGTTCCTCACCTTGGGGTGAATGATCCTTGTCAGTCTCACTGGAATCATTTGCTCCCTTTCCTCCAGTGATTTTAACAAACTTTTCAGGGAAGGACGAAAAAATATTTTCTTTGCAATGGACACCCACAAAAGCCATTTTCCTCATAAGTTCTCCCAAATGTTGCTCAGAGGAAGCTGCATCCAAGTTTCCAAGAGTTCCTCCAGAAAGAGCCACGAGCTCCTCAGAGGAGGGAACCGGGCTGTTGTCAAAGGCACTTGGGGTCAGACAACAGTGCCCTGAACTCACTGTGCCAAAATAATATTGTAATCTGGTTAACAAAATTGTTACATAGATACCTCTGCCCCAGTTAAGGAGCTCAGGCGACCAAATCCAAAGTGGATTTTATTGATCAGTAAATGTGAGGTAGAGAGAGATGCAAAGAAAAAGAAAAGGAGGGAGAGCAAGGGAGTGACAGGGACAGAGATCTCCCCTGGTGCGGTGCAAGTGTGACATTGTCGCCTGTGTGCGTGGCCTTCCCAGGGTGGGGGTTTTACACCTGAGCCAGTTTGGGTAAGGGGGGTGGTGTTCACCCCCCACCCCGAGCAGGGATTGCCTCACTGTTTCCAGTTACAATGTCAGATGTAACCAAAAGTGTTTTCAGTCACCATCTCCATAAACTGTTATCAACAGGTGGGGCAGTGTTCTTTATCTCTTCCATGGCTCAGCCCTGATAACGCCCTCCAGGGCCATCTTCTGTTAATGGGCCATTGAGTGTCACTGCAGCACTGATAAAATTACATCATCCCATTGTGGGATGCTCCGCCCAGGGGGAGGAACCAAGCATTCCTACCTGGATATAATCTCACCATTGCAGCACCACGACCACCTTGCCTACTGCATTCCCAGAGGACAAGAGCTCCATAACCACCACTAGACGTTCAGAGGAAGACCAGACCCTTCTACAGGATCACGGCTTTGACAGAATCACGTTCATCATTCCAGCTGGACTGCAGCCACCATTTCATCAGACAGCTACCACCACCCTGACCAACGGGGTGTCAGGTTATATCCTGACTCTGTCAGATTAAGCCAGTGTTTCTGTATCATTGCTGTGATCTTAATTTTCTTACTCAATTGTCATTCTGGCTTAGACTCTCCCACTGGTTTACCTTCAAACCAGTACAAAACTCAATGTGCTCATCCCTTGTTTTTTCCCAAAACAGGATTTCCCATTCCCAAACGTTTGCCAGATGGAGGAGAAGGTCGCGAGGAAGAGGAAGGAGCCCTGGGAAACCCAGGCAGGTGAGGAGGAAGTCAGTGCCCCTTTCTCCCTCTCTCCTGCTCCATCTCCCAGCCCAGCACAGCCCCCAGCTGCAGGACAGCCCCGCTGCCAGTGCCCTCCTGCCGGGGATGCACTGGGGGGATCTCCTTGCCCTTCCCTGTGGCACGGAGGCAAATCGCATCCTCTCCCTGTCCTTCCGTTCCCAGAGCAGGATCTGAGGATGGAGAGCAGGGAGGAAAAATCCCTGCAGCAGAACCTCATGGAAGAGGCCATTTTGAGTGGCTCCACAGTGCAGGAATCCAACGGGAAGGAAAAGCCCTGGAGATCCCACAGGAGGAGGGGCTGCAAATCCAGACCAGGGTGTTCTGAGGAGGAAAGTTCCACCCTGGGCCAGGAAGGTGGGCAGAGCTCCAGCCAGAGCTTGGAGCTGTTGGTCACTGGGCAGCATAATGGTGGGGAGAAGCCCTCCAAGTGCTTGGAGTGTAGGAAGAGCTTCAGGCACAGCAAAACCCTGATCCGCCACCAGATGATCCACACCGGAGAATGGCCCTACGAGTGTGGGGAGTGCGGGAAGGGCTTCGGCTGCAGCTCTGCCCTTGCCACCCACCAACGTATCCACACAGGGGAGAGGCCTTACGAGTGCCCCGGCTGTCAGAAAAGATTTCACTCCAGCTCCAATGTCTTTGTACATCATCGGATTCACACGGATGAGAGGCCCTTCCTCTGCCCTGACTGCGGGAAGGGCTTCAAGCACAGCTCCAACCTTGTCAGGCACCGGCGCATCCACACCGGGGAGAGGCCCTACGAGTGTCCCCAGTGTGGGAAGAGCTTCTCAGACCGCTCATTCTTTACCCAGCACCAGCAGAGGCACCAGTAAAGGAAGACCTGTGAGAACCCCGCCTGCAGGAAGAGCTTCGAGTGCTGCTCCAGCTCCATCCCCATCAGAGGACCCACCCTGATCAGCATCCTGGTGACCACATTCCCTGTGATACACAGAGGGAAGTGGCTGATGTTCTTTTTATTTTTGCTCCAGTTATCTTTTATCTACCTCCATTCAAAACACAGAAAATTGGGGTTTAAATTAACAAATGCATCAAACACATCTAAAGCCTCACATCTTAGTTGTGTTTTGGGGAATCTTGGATTCCGGGAGATATCTGTGAGGATATGGGGGAGTTTGGGGGCTATTTGGTTTAGTTTTCTTTCTTTCTTGGCACTCCAAAAAATGAGAGGGACTGATCTGTCAGCTGAAAACCACTCAGTGCCACTAAAAACTACTGAATCCCACCCCAAAATTACTCAATTCCACCGCCTCTCAGGGTGAAATTGGGTTGCAAGGGGATTGTGCAAAGCAGGATGCAAATCAGGATGGGCATTGGGTGGGGTGGGATGGGTGGGATGGGGATTGGGAGGTGTGAAATGGGGGAGGTACAGCATGAGAAGGGATCATGATGTCCAGGAGGGGTGGGATGGGTTGGGATAGGGATTAGGGATGTGGTCTGGGGTCTGAAATGAGACAGCAAAAATTTGGGGATGATTAAGATAGGGGGAACCCATTACTGGGTGAGTTTTTTAATAGTCTCCCTTAATGAAGAGATGCTGGTGCGGTGGTGTGTTTTTCTTTCATTTAATATTAGTTTAATATCTGTTTCCCCCCCCCAACCCCCCTTTCCCTGCCCCTTTCCCTTTCCCTGGAACCTTCCCTGTCATGTTAGTTCTGCCCTAAACTCCTCCCCTGCTATTCCCTTAGTGGTTACTGTTCCTACACCCCTCCTCCTGAGTTCTGTATAAAACCTCTGCTCCCGCCCCCGAGGGGGTCTTGGGGCTCACTAAATAAAACCATCCCGTTCACCCCCCAAGTCCCGTGTAGCCTTCGTCTGTCCCCGCGTGCCACGAACTGAACTGCAGAGCTTGCAGGGGGAAGCGGCCGCCCGTTCTCTTCCCTTACCGCCCAGCACGGCACGGCTCGGAGTGCCGCGGTGAGAGGAGCGCATGCCGCGCCACAACATATGGTAGCAGAGGATGGTTCCCTCCTTCGTCTTGTAGGAAAAATGGGCAAATTCGTGGGGGTGCCCGCCTCACAGAAGAAGAAGGAGAGAAGAGGAAAATCTACGGCCGTAAAAGCTCTGCCGGATGCTATGAGAAGCTGAGCGCCGAGCGAAAAAGATTGAGGCTCCGGGACCTCTTTGTTCTCGCCATCTACCCGCCCTGGAGCAGCCGCGCTGCATGGGCAGCCGGGCTGCAGAGCTTTTTGGTGGGCAGTCTTACCCGAGGACATAGAGAGCGGTTTTGGCAGCGGCTCGGGGGAGCCTGAAGAGGGGCTGACCGAGAAGAGGTTCGTTCCTCGGTCAGCATCTGCAGCGAGACCACCGGAGGCTGATAGTGGCCGAAACCAAGGCTTCGGGGACGAGTCTTGGTTTAACGGGAACACCCAGGCCTCCGGAAGGGCCAAAACCGGAAAGGAACATCCCCAGTTTTTAGCGCGACTTTTCCATCGAGTCGAAGAGAAGATTCAAGCCATCTCCGTCCGAGCCTGCAAGGTAAGGTAGGCTACACGGGGTGGGGATCGCCCCGACGGGCGGCTGGGTCTGCCACTTTTTTTTTTTTTGCGTTTTAACCCCCGTCTGCGCCCAGACTGGGGCTGTAGCCTTGCATGTCCCTGCCAGGCGGGTGGGTTTTCCTTTTCTGGGGGAAGCTAGCACTGAGTGCTATTCTTCGCCTAGTCTTCTGTGGGGACCTAGATTGGATCACTTTTTCTTCTCCTCGAAAATGTTGTCTTCTCTATCCTCCCCTCCCCATTCTGGGCTGGACGGAGGGGGTAGAAAAGACACCAGTAGGGAACAGCTAAGAGGGCGACACGTTAGCTATAGGAGAGTTGTTAAAACGGGGCCCTTTACACCCACGCATTGCGCCGACATCCAGCTGCGTTGGGCCCCCCCCCCTCCTATAAATTTCCCCTTTTTGCTTCTGTGAAGATCCCTATATCCCCATCCCCTCGGACTTTCCTAAAACCCTTTCCTATCCTCCCTTGGGGATTGCTGTGGCCGAGCCGCCCCAAGTGCCCTGCCGGACACTGCTCAGGCCAAGTGCAGTGTATCTGGCACCCCCTCCCAAGATGGCGCTGGCCACGCCGCTCGGGACCCATTTTCCTGCCTTGACCCTTCTTTTCCGCCCCTGGTTTCCCACCAGTCCCATTTCTCTCCCAATAGCCCTGCACCATCCCTGCACGAGGCTAGTCCCTATTGTGGGGAGGCGGGGTTGGATATTCCCCAATCCTTCTTCTGGCTCTTCCTCCGGGGGGAAGGTCGGGAGGGATCTTCTTCTGAGGAAATGGAGCCGAAACCCGGGACTGAGGATCCGTCATTTTGTCTTCCCCCTAAAATGGCGGTGCCCCGGTCCACCCCTTACCGATACCCCCTGTTAATCATGGCAATCACTAATTAAGTGATTGTCTGATTCCCCTATCCTATTCCTTAATGTACCCTACCCAATACTCCTTTTTATTTAACTACGAATTCCTCTTTTTGCTTTTAATTATTTTTTGAATAATCTATTTGTTGAGTTATATTTTATAGAAAGAAATATCATCCCAGTTAATTAATACTCAAGATATTATGCCCACCTCGCAAACAAACATTCAAATTGAACAAACCACATCGCTATCCGCTGACTCTGCTTTAAGACAAGCGCCGTTATCCACTGACTCTGCTTTAAGATAAGCGCCGTTATCCGCTGACTCTGCTTTAAGAATTTAAGAAGCTGAACATCGCAAACGCCGTAACGAAGCAAGTTTTAAATCAGATGTAGTCACAAATCCTGCTGTGCTTTGTACCCTTAATTTGGACTTTCGTTTAGGACAATTTTATATATTCCAGATGAAGTTTTTATATGTTTCATATGTTATAATCACAATTAGTTTATCATTTTTGGATGTCTTTCAACTTATGTTTTTTTAATAATATGTAATGTTACAATTTAATTCAATATTAAGTTGTTTTGTTATAATTATAATTAATTCAGTCTTTTCTAATATTTTTTGACTTAAAGGCTGTGTTTTTAACCATTATTGCTACAGGAATCGCATAACTAGTATATCGCTTCAGGTTTGCTGCATTGCTGCGAAGTTTAAAAATTTATTAGTTATATTTAGTTGATCTTTTATTATATTTAATTCCAATAATTCCATTTAATTATTTTATTTAAATTAGATAGTTGTAATTTTAATCATTCTAATTAAATTTTTTAGTTTAATTTCTGTCAATTATTTCATTCTATTTCAATAGTTTCAATTATTTACATTGTTTTAGATTGTTACTCAGAGCAGCAAAACAGCAAGTTTTGTACAGTCTTATGTCTGATTTAGGCTGTTACTACTCTTCCTGCCCTATAAATGCAATAATGTGTCTTTCATGTCCTTTAAGTAATTTACAAAGTTATCATATAATTTTACGTTGTATTAATTTGCTTAAACCACAAAATTCTCCTTCCTTTTGTAAAAGAAAAGAGGGAGATGCGGTGGTGTGTTTTTCTTTCATTTAATATTAGTTTAATATCTGTTTCCCCCCCCCCCAACCCCCCTTTCCCTGCCCCTTTCCCTGGAACCTTCCCTGTCATGTTAGTTCTGCCCTAAACTCCTCCCCTGCTATTCCCTTAGTGGTTACTGTTCCTACACCCCTCCTCCTGAGTTCTGTATAAAACCTCTGCTCCCGCCCCCGAGGGGGTCTTGGGGCTCACTAAATAAAACCATCCCGTTCACCCCCCAAGTCCCGTGTAGCCTTCGTCTGTCCCCGCGCGCCACGAACTGAACTGCAGAGCTTGCAGGGGGAAGCGGCCGCCCGTTCTCTTCCCTTACCGCCCAGCCTGGCACGGCTCGGAGTGCCGCGGCGAGAGGAGCGCGTACCGCGCCACAACATGCTGGGGTATCTGACATTCCTGAGGCAGTTTTGGGGCACTCCCCAACTCTTGGGGTGTTT
This sequence comes from Lonchura striata, assembly GCF_050655825.1. Classification (NCBI taxonomy): domain Eukaryota; kingdom Metazoa; phylum Chordata; class Aves; order Passeriformes; family Estrildidae; genus Lonchura; species Lonchura striata. The sequence continues at coordinate 7,032,648 of NC_140738.1, forward strand.
CCTGACAGCAGTTCCATGGAGCCCCATGGCCAGGGCTGGTTCCCGTGGGCCTGAACTCAGTGCTGTGCCAGAGTCCATTGCCTTGGTGCTGGAGAGCAGAGAAATGATGAACGGCCCCTGACATCTCCTGTGTGTGTTTGTGGAGGCCTGTGAGCTTACTGGGGAAAGAACAGTGGCAATCCCCTGGAGAGATGTACTTCAGGCTCTGGACATTCCTCACAGCTGAGCGTGGGGAAAGAATCTTCCCCCATGGTGCTCTGCAGCACTGTGTCAATTTGTCGCAGTTCTCTGATCCCCATTGGCTCGTTGGCCTTCCCTACCCTTTTACCCTTATCTGTCCAAGTTCTAGTGAGTTCTCCCTTCCCTGTTTTCCCATTGGTTTATGTCCCTACCAATGCACCCTGGCATTTCTTATTGGTCCCTTCCCTGTGTACTACCCCTGAGCCCTCCAACCATTGCATCCCTGATGTTCTTCTCTGCCCCCTCTTTTCCTGTATTTGAACCAGTTCAGGGAGAGCCTGAGCTCTTTTGTGGCTCTAGGTAGGAAGATGCTCAGGATCTCCCAGAGAGGCTCAGCAGGCAGTAGGATTGTGCCTGCATCTCGCTCTGGACATGCCAGTGGCTCAAGTGAGAGCTGTGGGAATGATTTAGAATGCACTGAGAGGGGCCACAGTCCTGCAAGGCTCTTACATCAGGAGCAAAGAGCAGCCTGGAGGCTGGGGAAGGCTGGAGCTGTACCACTGTGTGCTCATCCCTCACCTTCATGGGGAGCTGCCCCCAGAGTTGCTATGTATCACTTTGATGGTTCTCCCGTTGGGTGTATTTTGGAGCAGCTGTTATCTGTGTTTTTTGATGGTGATCCCGTGGAAAGCAGCCATTTGCCTGCTGTGATGAACTCAAAACTAATACTAATTCCTCATTCCCTTTGGTTTCATCTGGGCTATTTTAGTCTCTGTGTTTGATTGCTTTGCGTGGGTTTGTTTGCTTCTGGGTTTGGTCTGTTTTGGTTTGAGTTTTTTGTTTGCTATTTTATAAGACTCAGGTGAAGTTGGCATAGCCAAACTCAAGAAAATGTACACCAGGCTTGACTTTCCAGAAATTACTTTTGGCTGGGTTTAATGGAATCCTTCAGGCTCAGGATCACCAGTACATTGGCAGGTTTTGCTCTGCAACATCAGCTTGCCCAGACTCTGCTCGGTGTTTCACAAATGGAGAAGACAATGGATATTGTGCCAAGCTTCCTTTCAAACAGCCAAACCTGCATAAGCATGACAGAAAAAAAGAAAAAAACAGAGACTATATTCACCAATTAGAGCAGAACCAGTGTCCCACCATCTTGCCCTCCACTGTTATTAATTTTGTACATTGAGAGGCAAAGCTGGGCCTAAAGCTTCCATCTCCCAGTTCCTGATGCCATTTGACTCCAGCCAGGACTCCCCCTGATCACACTGCCTGCTGTCCACGTGGGGCTGGGGATGCTCAGCCTGGAAAGAGGAGACCCTGGGGAGGCCTCACTGCAGCTCTGCAGCACTGCAAGGGTGCCACAAGAAAGATTGGGACAGAGTGTTCCACAGGGCCTGTGGCACCAGGACAAGGGGGGACGGCTTTCAGCTGCAGGAGGCTGATTGAAGTTGGATCTGAGGAAGCTGCTCTTTGCCACTGAGGCTGCTGAGGCGCTGGCCCAGGCTGTGGATGCTCCATCCTTGGGAACAGGGCTCTGAGCACCATGCTCTGGGGGAACGTTGCTAAGCATGGAAGCAAAGGCTCTCTAGCTCAATGGTCATGTCACAATCCATGTCCCATCTGGAACTGCCAGCAGCCAGCAAGCAGCACAACACAACCGCTGGCCCTGGGCTCAGCACACGCTGCACGCTGCTCCTGCTGCTCCTGTCACCCTTCTTGTTCCTGCCCCCATACCTCCTATCATCAGTCTCCAAAGCTGCCTAAGGCCTGGATTGTGCCATCCATCCCTGCAGGATGCTGGCATTTGTCCTGAGGAAGGTAGGGTGCCATTCCATGGAGGTGGATCCCCCCAGCTGCCCGGGTGGGCTGGAGTTCTTGGGGGATGGGGTGGGACAGGGACCCCACTCTGAGGTTTTGCTACCTCTGCAGGCTGTGGCAGGCAGAGAAGACAAGATGGAGGTGGACACACAGGCTGATAGAGAGGAAAAGATGGAAGTGGATGGAGAGCAGACAGGAGAGGAAGAGATGGAGGTGGACACAGAAATTGATACGGAGGAGGAGATGGAGGTGGATGGAGAGCAGACTGGAGAGGAAGAGATGGAGGTGGATGGAGAGCAGACTGTAGAGGAAGAGATGGAGGTGGATGTGGATGTGGAAGAGGAGATGGACTTGGACATGGAAGAGTACACCGAGGACATGGACATAGATGAAAAAGATGAAGAGGAGGCCATGGTCCTGGGATGAAGACCAATGCCAGCAGCAGGACAGGCATGTGGTCCCCACAGGCAGAGCGGGTTCCCTGCAGCCAGGCTGGGGCGGGGCTGGACTGGGTGGTCTCTGCTCAGGCCCATGGTACCCAGTGCCTTGGATTCTGGTGGCCATGCCCAGCCTGTCCTGTGCTTGCTCTGGGCCACACAAGCCCCATGGCAGTGCCTGGGGCCCAGCCCCCAGACCCAGCCAGCCTCAGCTCTGGCAGCAGAGTCCCGCTGTGCCAGCCTGGGGACACACGGAAGAGCCCTCTGTGCCTGACTGCAGTGACCATGGCACCTGCTTTTGTTCCTGACTGATGGAGATCCCGGACAGAGATGGCACCCTTTTGTACATAGTTTTTACAGTTTATTGTTGCCTTTAGGATATAGGTTTTAGGGCTTTGTTTTGCCTTCTGTAAATACATTTCAGATATTGTTGTTAGATATGTTCTTAGGTATATACCTTCTATAAACTATTGTTATTACAAATATTCTTACAAATCTAAATGTGTTCTGTGTTTTCATTGCTGTTCTTCTGCAAATAAACAACCGTGATTTTTCCCACCCCACTTCTCTTTCCATTTGCTTCAGGCACAGGCAGTATTGGACAAGTTGCGGTTTCCACTTGCTCCCGGTTCCCAGGGCTGGAGGTTCATGGAGGAGCTGGCACAGCCACCCCAGGAGTGGTTGTCCCACTCAAAGGGTCCCGCTGACAGAGGTCACTGTCTCCTTGCAGTCTCTCTGGACACACTGGGTAGCTGCAGGGGCAAATCCCAGCGTGCCCTGTCCCATGGGATCCCATGCTGGGACTCAATGTCCCAGCCAGGGTGAGCACTGCTTGTGGCCCTGGGCTCAGCATGGCAGGCCTGGTGCTCACACCAGTGCAGACTTCAAGCTGGCCATGCACAGCTCTGTGTTTCACCCAAAAATATCACTGCTGCAGCACCTGGGGTTCCCCATAGTCGGCTTTTTATGCCCACTGCATGGAGGATCACATGGCAGGGCAAAGGATGGATCCCATGTGGCATCCAAGCTGCCCTGATCCAGGCTGGGCACAGCCTGATGAAGGATGAGCGCATCTCGCAGGGACTTGGAAACCTCCCCTGAGAACCCAGTTCAGGGAGAGCCTGAGCTCTTTTGTGGCTCTAGGCAGGAAGATGCTCAGGATCTCCCAGAGAGGCTCAGCAGGCAGTAGGATTGTGCCTGCATCTCACTCTGGACATGCCAGTGGCTCAAGTGAGAGCTGTGGGAATGATTTAGAATGCACTGAGAGGGGCCACAGTCCTGCACGGCTCTTACATCAGGAGCAAAGAGCAGCCTGGAGGCTGGGGAAGGCTGGAGCTGTACCACTGTGTGCTCATCCCTCACCTTCATGGGGAGCTGCCCCCAGAGTTGCTATGTATCACTTTGATGGTTCTCCCGTTGGGTGTATTTTGGAGCAGCTGTTATCTGTGTTTTTTTATGGTGATCCCGTGGAAAGCAGCCATTTGCCTGCTGTGATGAACTCAAAACTAATACTAATTCCTCATTCCCTTTGGTTTTATTTGGATTTTTAAAATCTATTTTTTTGATTTCTTTGTGTGGGTTTGTTTGCTTCTGGGTTTTGTCTGTTTTGGTTTGAGTTTTCTGTTTGCTTTTTCATAAGACTCAGGTGAAGTTGGCATAGCCAAACTCAAGAAAATGTACACCAGGCTTGACTTTCCAGAAATTACTTTTGGCTGGGTTTAATGGAATCCTCCAGGCTCAGGATCACCAGTACATTGGCAGGTTTTGCTCTGCAACATCAGCTTGCCCAGACTCTGCTCGGTGTTTCACAAATGGAGAAGACAATGGATATTGTGCCAAGCTTCCTTTCAAACAGCCAAACCTGCATCAGCATGACAGAAAAAAAGAAAAAAAACAGAGACTATATTCACCAATTAGAGCAGAACCAGTGTCCCGCCATCTTGCTCTCCACTGTTATTAATTTTGAACATTGAGAGGCAAAGCTGGGCCTAAAGCTTCCATCTCTCAGTTCCTGATGCCATTTGACTCCAGCCTGGACTCCCCCTGATCACACTGCCTGCTGTCCACGTGGGGCTGGGGATGCTCAGCCTGGAAAGAGGAGACCCTGGGGAGGCCTCACTGCAGCTCTGCAGGACTGCAAGGGTGCCACAAGAAAGACTGGGACAGAGTGTTCCACAGGGCCTGTGGCAACAGGACAAGGGGGGACGTCTTTCAGCTGCAGGAGGCTGACTGAATTTGGATCTAAGGAAGCTGCTCTTTGCCACTGAGGGTGCTGAGGCGCTGGCCCAGGCTGTGGATGCCCATCCTTGGGAACAGGGCTCTGAGCACCATGCTCTGGGGGAACGTTGCTAAGCATGGAAGCAAAGGCTCTCTAGCTCAATGGTCATGTCACAATCCATGTCCCATCTGGAACTGCCAGCAGCCAGCAAGCAGCACAACACAACCGCTGGCCCTGGGCTCAGCACACGCTGCACGCTGCTCCTGCTGCTCCTGTCACCCTTCTTTTTCCTGCTCCGAAACCTCATCTCATCAGTCTCCAAAGCTGCCTAAGGCCTGGATTGTGCCATCCATCCCTGCAGGATGCTGGCATTTGTCCTGAGGAAGGTAGGGTGCCATTCCATGGAGGTGGATCCCCCCAGCTGCCTGGGTGGGCTGGAGTTCTGGGCGGATGGGGTGGGACAGGGACCCCACTCTGAGGTTTTGCTACCTCTGCAGGCTGTGGCAGGCAGAGAAGACAAGATGGAGGTGGACACACAGGGTGATAGAGAGGAAAAGATGGAAGTGGATGGAGAGCAGACTGTAGAGGAAGAGATGGAGGTGGATGTGGATGTGGAAGAGGAGATGGACTTGGACATGGAAGAGTACACCGAGGACATGGACATAGATGAAAAAGATGAAGAGGAGGCCATGGTCCTGGGATGAAGACCAATGCCAGCAGCAGGACAGGCATGTGGTCCTCACAATGCAGAGCGGGTTCCCTGCAGCCAGGCTGGGGCGGGGCTGGGCTGGGTGGTCCCTGCTCAGGCACGTGGTACCCAGTCCATTGGATTCTGGTGGCCATGCCCAGCCTGTCCTGTGCTTGCTTTGGGCCACACAAGCGCCATGGCAGTGCCTGGGGCCCAGCCCCCAGACCCAGCCAGCCTCAGCTCTGGCAGCAGAGTCCCACTGTGCCAGCCTGGGGACACACGGAAGAGCCCTCTGTGCCTGACTGCAGTGACCATGGCACCTGCTTTTGTTCCTGACTGATGGAGATCCCGGACAGAGATGGCACCCTTTTGTACATAGTTTTTACAGTTTGTTGTTGCCTTTAGGATATAGGTTTTAGGGCTTTGTTTTGCCTTCTGTAAATACATTTCAGATATTGTTGTTAGATATGTTCTTAGGTATATACCTTCTATAAACTATTGTTATTACAAATATTCTTACAAATCTAAATGTGTTCTGTGTTTTCATTGCTGTTCTTCTGCAAATAAACAACCGTGATTTTCCCACCCCACTTCTCTTTCCATTTGCTTCAGGCACAGGCAGTATTGGACAAGTTGCGGTTTCCACTTGCTCCCGGTTCCCAGGGCTGGAGGTTCATGGAGGAGCTGGCACAGCCACCCCAGGAGTGGTTGTCCCACTCAAAGGGTCCCGCTGACAGAGGTCACTGTCTCCTTGCAGTCTCTCTGGACACACTGGGTAGCTGCAGGGGCAAATCCCAGCGTGCCCTGTCCCATGGGATCCCATGTTGGGACTCAATGTCCCAGCCAGGGTGAGCACTGCTTGTGGCCCTGGGCTCAGCATGGAAGGCCTGGTGCTCACACCAGTGCAGACTTCAAGCTGGCCGTGCACAGCTCTGTGTTTCACCCAAAAATATCACTGCTGCAGCACCTGGGGTTCCCCAGTGCTGGGCTTTTTATGCCCACTGCATGGAGGATCACATGGCAGGGCAAAGGATGGATCCCATGTGGCATCCAAGCTGCCCTGATCCAGGCTGGGCACAGCCTGATGAAGGATGAGCACATCTCGCAGGGATATGGAAACCTCCCCTGAAAACCCAGTTCAGGGAGAGCCTGAGCTCTTTTGTGGCTCTAGGCAGGAAGATGCTCAGGATCTCCCAGAGAGGCTCAGCAGGCAGTAGGATTGTGCCTGCATCTCACTCTGGACATGCCAGTGGCTCAAGTGAGAGCTGTGGGAATGATTTAGAATGCACTGAGAGGGGCCACAGTCCTGCACGGCTCTTACATCAGGAGCAAAGAGCAGCCTGGAGGCTGGGGAAGGCTGGAGCTGTACCACTGTGTGCTCATCCCTCACCTTCATGGGGAGCTGCCCCCAGAGTTGCTATGTATCACTTTGATGGTTCTCCCGTTGGGTGTATTTTGGAGCAGCTGTTATCTGTGTTTTTTTATGGTGATCCCGTGGAAAGCAGCCATTTGCCTGCTGTGATGAACTCAAAACTAATACTAATTCCTCATTCCCTTTGGTTTTATTTGGATTTTTAAAATCTATTTTTTTGATTTCTTTGTGTGGGTTTGTTTGCTTCTGGGTTTTGTCTGTTTTGGTTTGAGTTTTCTGTTTGCTTTTTCATAAGACTCAGGTGAAGTTGGCATAGCCAAACTCAAGAAAATGTACACCAGGCTTGACTTTCCAGAAATTACTTTTGGCTGGGTTTAATGGAATCCTCCAGGCTCAGGATCACCAGTACATTGGCAGGTTTTGCTCTGCAACATCAGCTTGCCCAGACTCTGCTCGGTGTTTCACAAATGGAGAAGACAATGGATATTGTGCCAAGCTTCCTTTCAAACAGCCAAACCTGCATCAGCATGACAGAAAAAAAGAAAAAAAACAGAGACTATATTCACCAATTAGAGCAGAACCAGTGTCCCGCCATCTTGCTCTCCACTGTTATTAATTTTGAACATTGAGAGGCAAAGCTGGGCCTAAAGCTTCCATCTCTCAGTTCCTGATGCCATTTGACTCCAGCCTGGACTCCCCCTGATCACACTGCCTGCTGTCCACGTGGGGCTGGGGATGCTCAGCCTGGAAAGAGGAGACCCTGGGGAGGCCTCACTGCAGCTCTGCAGGACTGCAAGGGTGCCACAAGAAAGACTGGGACAGAGTGTTCCACAGGGCCTGTGGCAACAGGACAAGGGGGGACGTCTTTCAGCTGCAGGAGGCTGACTGAATTTGGATCTAAGGAAGCTGCTCTTTGCCACTGAGGGTGCTGAGGCGCTGGCCCAGGCTGTGGATGCCCATCCTTGGGAACAGGGCTCTGAGCACCATGCTCTGGGGGAACGTTGCTAAGCATGGAAGCAAAGGCTCTCTAGCTCAATGGTCATGTCACAATCCATGTCCCATCTGGAACTGCCAGCAGCCAGCAAGCAGCACAACACAACCGCTGGCCCTGGGCTCAGCACACGCTGCACGCTGCTCCTGCTGCTCCTGTCACCCTTCTTTTTCCTGCTCCGAAACCTCATCTCATCAGTCTCCAAAGCTGCCTAAGGCCTGGATTGTGCCATCCATCCCTGCAGGATGCTGGCATTTGTCCTGAGGAAGGTAGGGTGCCATTCCATGGAGGTGGATCCCCCCAGCTGCCTGGGTGGGCTGGAGTTCTGGGCGGATGGGGTGGGACAGGGACCCCACTCTGAGGTTTTGCTACCTCTGCAGGCTGTGGCAGGCAGAGAAGACAAGATGGAGGTGGACACACAGGGTGATAGAGAGGAAAAGATGGAAGTGGATGGAGAGCAGACTGTAGAGGAAGAGATGGAGGTGGATGTGGATGTGGAAGAGGAGATGGACTTGGACATGGAAGAGTACACCGAGGACATGGACATAGATGAAAAAGATGAAGAGGAGGCCATGGTCCTGGGATGAAGACCAATGCCAGCAGCAGGACAGGCATGTGGTCCTCACAATGCAGAGCGGGTTCCCTGCAGCCAGGCTGGGGCGGGGCTGGGCTGGGTGGTCCCTGCTCAGGCACGTGGTACCCAGTCCATTGGATTCTGGTGGCCATGCCCAGCCTGTCCTGTGCTTGCTTTGGGCCACACAAGCGCCATGGCAGTGCCTGGGGCCCAGCCCCCAGACCCAGCCAGCCTCAGCTCTGGCAGCAGAGTCCCACTGTGCCAGCCTGGGGACACACGGAAGAGCCCTCTGTGCCTGACTGCAGTGACCATGGCACCTGCTTTTGTTCCTGACTGATGGAGATCCCGGACAGAGATGGCACCCTTTTGTACATAGTTTTTACAGTTTGTTGTTGCCTTTAGGATATAGGTTTTAGGGCTTTGTTTTGCCTTCTGTAAATACATTTCAGATATTGTTGTTAGATATGTTCTTAGGTATATACCTTCTATAAACTATTGTTATTACAAATATTCTTACAAATCTAAATGTGTTCTGTGTTTTCATTGCTGTTCTTCTGCAAATAAACAACCGTGATTTTCCCACCCCACTTCTCTTTCCATTTGCTTCAGGCACAGGCAGTATTGGACAAGTTGCGGTTTCCACTTGCTCCCGGTTCCCAGGGCTGGAGGTTCATGGAGGAGCTGGCACAGCCACCCCAGGAGTGGTTGTCCCACTCAAAGGGTCCCGCTGACAGAGGTCACTGTCTCCTTGCAGTCTCTCTGGACACACTGGGTAGCTGCAGGGGCAAATCCCAGCGTGCCCTGTCCCATGGGATCCCATGTTGGGACTCAATGTCCCAGCCAGGGTGAGCACTGCTTGTGGCCCTGGGCTCAGCATGGAAGGCCTGGTGCTCACACCAGTGCAGACTTCAAGCTGGCCGTGCACAGCTCTGTGTTTCACCCAAAAATATCACTGCTGCAGCACCTGGGGTTCCCCAGTGCTGGGCTTTTTATGCCCACTGCATGGAGGATCACATGGCAGGGCAAAGGATGGATCCCATGTGGCATCCAACCTGCCCTGATCCAGGCTGGGCACAGCCTGATGAACGATGAACACATCTCGCAGGGACATGGAAACCTCCCCTGAAAACCCAGTTCAGGGAGAGCCTGAGCTCTTTTGTGGCTCTAGGCAGGAAGATGCTCAGGATCTCCCAGAGAGGCTCAGCAGGCAGTAGGATTGTGCCTGGATCTTGCTCTGGAGATGCCAGTGGCTCAAGTGAGAGCTGTGGGAATGATTTAGAATGCACTGAGAGGGGCCACAGTCCTGCACGGCTCTTACATCAGGAGCAAAGAGCAGCCTGGAGGCTGGGGAAGGCTGGAGCTGTACCACTGTGTGCTCATCCCTCACCTTCATGGGGAGCTGCCCCCAGAGTTGCTATGTATGACTTTGATGGTTCTCCCGTTGGGTGTATTTTGGAGCAGCTGTTATCTGTGTTTTTTTATGGTGATCCCGTGGAAAGCAGCCATTTGCCTGCTGTGATGAACTCAAAACTAATACTAATTCCTCATTCCCTTTGGTTTCATCTGGGCTATTTTAGTCTCTGTGTTTGATTGCTTTGCGTGGGTTTGTTTGCTTCTGGGTTTGGTCTGTTTTGGTTTGAGTTTTCTGTTTGCTTTTTCATAAGACTCAGGTGAAGTTGGCATAGCCAAACTCAAGAAAATGTACACCAGGCTTGACTTTCCAGAAATTACTTTTGGCTGGGTTTAATTGAATCCTCCAGGCTCAGGATCACCAGTACATTGGCAGGTTTTGCTCTGCAACATCAGCTTGCCCAGACTCTGCTCGGTGTTTCACCAATGGAGAAGACAATGGATATTGTGCCAAGCTTCCTTTCAAACAGCCAAACCTGCATCAGCATGACAGAAAAAAAGAAAAAAAACAGAGACTATATTCACCAATTAGAGCAGAACCACTGTCCCACCATCTTGCCCTCCACTGTTATTAATTTTGAACATTGAGAGGCAAAGCTGGGCCTAAAGCTTCCATCTCTCAGTTCCTGATGCCATTTGACTCCAGCCGGCACTCCCCCTGATCACACTGCCTGCTGTCCACGTGGGGCTGGGGATGCTCAGCCTGGAAAGAGGAGACCCTGGGGAGGCCTCACTGCAGCTCTGCAGGACTGCAAGGGTGCCACAAGAAAGATTGGGACAGAGTGTTCCACAGGGCCTGTGGCAACAGGACAAGGGGGGACGTCTTTCAGCTGCAGGAGGCTGATTGAAGCTGGATCTAAGGAAGCTGCTCTTTGCCACTGAGGCTGCTGAGGCGCTGGCCCAGGCTGTGGATGCCCCATCCTTGGGAACAGGGCTCTGAGCACCATGGTCTGGGGGAACGTTGCTAAGCATGGAACCAAAGGCTCTCTAGCTTAATGGTCATGTCACAATCCATGTCCCATCTGGAACTGCCAGCAGCCAGCAAGCAGCACAACACAACCGCTGGCCCTGGGCTCAGCACACGCTGCACGCTGCTCCTGCTGCTCCTGTCACCCTTCTTTTTCCTGCCCCGAAACCTCATCTCATCAGTCTCCAAAGCCGCCTAAGGCCTGGATTGTGCCATCCATCCCTGCAGGATGCTGGCAATTGTCCTGAGGAAGGTAGGGTGCCATTCCATGGAGGTGGATCCCCCCCAGCTGCCCGGGTGGGCTGGAGTTCTGGGTGGATGGGGTGGGACAGGGACCCCACTCTGAGGTTTTGCTACCTCTGCAGGCTGTGGCAGGCAGAGAGGACAAGATGGAGGTGGACACGCAAACTGATAGAGAGGAGGAGATGGAAGTGGAGGGAGAAAAGAAAGGAGAGGAAGAGATGGAGGTGGACACACCAATTGATAAGGAGGAGGAGATGGAGGTGGTTGGAGAGCAGACTGGAGAGGAAGAGATGGAGGTGGATGTGGATGGGAAGAGGAGATGGAAGTGGACATGGAAGAGTACACCGAGGACATGGACATAGATGAAAAAGATGAAGAGGAGGCCATGGTCCTGGGATGAAGACCAATGCCAGCAGCAGGACAGGCATGTGGTCCCCACAGGCAGAGTGGGTTCCCTGCAGCCAGGCTGGGGCGGGGCTGGGCTGGGTGGTCTCTGCTCAGGCCCGTGGTACCCAGTGCCTTGGGTTCTGGTGGCCATGCCCAGCCTGTCCTGTGCTTGCTTTGGGCCACACAAGCCCCATGGCAGTGCCTGGGGCCCAGCCCCCAGACCCAGCCAGCCTCAGCTCTGGCAGCAGAGTCCCACTGTGCCAGCCTGGGGACACACGGAAGAGCCCTCTGTGCCTGACTGCAGTGACCATGGCACCTGCTTTTGTTCCTGACTGATGGAGATCCCGGACAGAGATGCCACCCTTTTTTTGTACATAATTTTTACTGTTTGTTGTTGACTTTAGGATATAGGTTTCAGGGCTTTGTTTTGTCTTCTGTAAATACATTTCAGATATTGTTGTTAGATATGTTCTCTAGGTATATACCTTCTATAATCTGTTGTTATTACAAATATTCTTACAAATCTAGATGTGTTCTGTGTTTTCATTGCTTTTCTTCTGTAAAGAAACAACCGTGATTTTTCCCACCCCAGTTCTCTTTCCATTTGCTTCGGTCACAGGCAGTATTGGCCAAGTTGCGGTTTCCACTTGCTCCAGGTTCCCAGGGCTGGAGGTTCATGGAGGAGCTGGCACAGCCACCCCAGGAGTGGTTGTCCCACTCAGAGGGTCCCGCTGACAGAGGTCACTGTCTCCTTGCATTCTCTCTGGACACACTGGGTAGCTGCAGGGGCAAATCCCAGCGTGCCCTGTCCCATGGGATCCCATGTTGGGACTCAGTGTCTCAGCCAGGGTGAGCACTGCTTGTGGCCCTGGGCTCAGCATGGCAGGCCTGGTGCTCACACCAGTGCAGACTTCAAGCTGGCCATGCACAGCTCCGTGTTTCTCCCAAAAATATCACTGCTGCAGCACCTGGGGTTCCCCAGTGCTGGGCTTTTTATCCCCACTGCATGGAGGATCACATGGCAGTGCAAAGGATGGATCCCATATGGCATCCAAGCTGCCCTGATCCAGGCTGGGCACAGCCTGATGAACGATGAACACATCTCGCAGGAACATGGAAACCTTCCCTGAAAACCCAGTTCAGGGAGAGCCTGAGCTCTTTTGTGGCTCTTGGCAGGAAGATGCTCAGGATCTCCCAGAGAGGCTCAGCAGGAAGTAGGATTGTGCCTGCATCTCGCTCTGGAAATGCCAGTGGCTCAACTGAGAGTTGTGGGAATGATTCAGAATGCACTGAGAGGGGCCACAGTCCTGCAAGGCTCTTACATCAGGAGCAAAGAGCAGCCTGGAGGCTGGGGAAGGCTGGAGCTGTACCACTGTGTGCTCATCCCTCACCTTCATGGGCAGCTGCCCCCAGAGTTGCTATGTATCACTTTGATGGTTCTCCTGTTGGATGTATTTTGGACTAGCTGTTATCTGTCTCTTTTTATGGTGATCCCATGGAAAGCAGCCATTTGCATGCTGTGATGAACTCAAAACTAATACTAATACCTCATTCCCTTTGGTTTTATTTGTATTTTTTAAATCTATTTGTTTGATTGGTTTGCGTGGGTTCGTTTGTTTCTGGGTTTTGTCTGTTTTGGTTTGAGTTTTTTGTTTGCTTTTTCATAAGACTCAGGTGAAGTTGGCAAAGCCAAAGTCAAGAGAATGTACACCAGGCTTGACTTTCCAGAAATTACTTTTGGCTGGGTTTAATTTAATCCTCCAGGCTCAGGATCACCAGTACATTGGCAGGTTTTGCTCTGCAACATCAGCTTGCCCAGACTCTGCTCGGTGTTTCACAAATGGAGAAGACAATGGATATTGTGCCAAGCTTCCTCTCAATCAGCCAAACCTGCATCAGCATGACAGAAAAAAAGAAAAAAACAGAGACTATATTCACCAATTAGAGCAGAACCAGTGTCCCACCATCTTGCCCTCCACTCTTATTAATTTTGAACATTGAGAGGCAAAGCTGGGCCTAAAGCTTCCATCTCTCAGTTCCTGATGCCATTTGACTCCAGCCTGGACTCCCCCTGATCACACTGCCTGCTGTCCACGTGGGGCTGGGGATGCTCAGCCTGGAAAGAGGAGACCCTGGGGAGGCCTCACTGCAGCTCTGCAGCACTGCAAGGGTGCCACAAGAAAGATTGGGACAGAGTGTTCCACAGGGCCTGTGGCAACAGGACAAGGGGGGACGGCTTTCAGCTGCAGGAGGCTGATTGAAGCTGGATCTAAGGAAGCTGCTCTTTGCCACTGAGGGTGCTGAGGCAGTGGCCCAGGCTGTGGATGCCCCATCCTTGGGAACAGGGCTCTGAGCACCATGGTCTGGGGGAACGTTGCTAAGCATGGAACCAAAGGCTCTCTAGCTCAATGGTCATGTCACAATCCATGTCCCATCTGGAACTGCCAGCAGCCAGCAAGCAGCACAACACAACCGCTGGCCCTGGGCTCAGCACACGCTGCACGCTGCTCCTGCTGCTCCTGTCACCCTTCTTTTTCCTGCCCCGAAACCTCATCTCATCAGTCTCCAAAGCTGCCTAAGGCCTGGATTGTGCCATCATCCCTGCAGGATGCTGGCATTTGTCCTGAGGAAGATACGGTGCCATTCCATGGACGCGGATCCCCCCAGCTGCCCGGGTGGGCTGGAGTTCTGGGCGGATGGGGTGGGACAGGGACCCCACTCTGAGGTTTTGCTACCTCTGCAGGCTGTGGCAGGCAGAGAGGACAAGATGGAGGTGGACACACAAACTGATAGAGAGGAGGAGATGGAAGTGGAGGGAGAAAAGAAAGGAGAGGAAGAGATGGAGGTTGACACACCAATTGATAAGGAGGAGGAGATGGAGGTGGATGGAGAGCAGACTGGAGAGGAAGAGATGGAGGTGGATGTGGATGTGGAAGAGGAGATGGACTTGGACATGGAAGAGTACACCGAGGACATGGACATAGATGAAAAAGATGAAGAGGAGGCCATGGTCCTGGGATGAAGACCGATGCCAGCAGCAGGACAGGCATGTGGTCCCCACAGGCAGAGTGGGTTCCCTGCAGCCAGGCTGGGGCGGGGCTGGGCTGGGTGGTCTCTGCTCAGGCCCGTGGTACCCAGTGCATTGGATTCTGGTGGCCATGCCCAGCCTGTCCTGTGCTTGCTTTGGGCCACACAAGCCCCATGGCAGTGCCTGGGGCCCAGCCCCCAGACCCAGCCAGCCTCAGCTCTGGCAGCAGAGTCCAACTGTGCCAGCCTGGGGACACACGGAAGAGCCCTCTGTGCCTGACTGCAGTGACCATGGCACCTGCTTTTCTTCCTGACTGATGGAGATGCTGGACAGAGATGGCACCCTTTTGTACATAGTTTTCACAGTTTGTTGTTGCCTTCAGGATATAGGTTTTAGGGCTTTGTTTTGTCTTCTGTAAATGCATTTCAGATATTGTTGTTAGATATGTTCTTAGGTATATACCTTCTATAAACTGTTGTTATTACAAATATTCTTACAAATCTAAATGTGTTCTGTGTTTTCATTGCTGTTCTTCTGTAAATAAACAACCGTGATTTTTCCCACCCCAGTTCTCTTTCCATTTGCTTCAGGCACAGGCTGTATTGGCCAAGTTGTTGTTTCCACTTGCTCCAGGTTCCCAGGGCTGGAGGTTCATGGAGGAGCTGGCACAGCCACCCCAGGAGTGGTTTTCCCACTGTCTTGGTTTGACAAGACAGGAATCTGCGAAGTAGGGCTAAAGCCTCCTGTGCAATGGAGAACGTAAACCCCCTCCCTCTGAATTACTAGGAGTTTTAAATCAAAAGGCTCTCAGGCAATGATATGGGAATGGGAGTAACAATTCTTTACTAGGAGAAAACTAGACAACAATTTAAAAAGGCAAATGCAATCGGTACAAACAAAACCAGTGAAAAAGTCCAGAACCTGAGGATTCGGGGTGCCAGTGGCAGTCCTGCTGGGACGATTGCTCCCCTTGCAGTTGTTGATGAACTGCAGCTGCAGTGGTGATCTTTAGAAGGGTATAGTTTTCCTCTGAAGATCTGGTGGCAGTGGGGCCGGTCTTCTTCTGCGCCGGGGTTGCCTCCGAGCTCCGCTGCTGCCGCCTCACTGGCTGTTTGGCTGCGAGATCCTGTGAAGAAAAAGAGAGAGAGAGCTGCTTCTCTGGGAATCCCGCAAAGAGTGAGAGCGAGCTGCTTCTCTCGGAGTCCCGCCCAGAGAGCTGCCTCGTCTCCCCAAAAAGCTACCCCTTTAAACAATAATAGAGTGCTTGGCTTCCCCCCCTCTGGGTGGGACTCCTCACGGTGTTACATTTACCAGCCCGGCAGTGAGTCAGTCAATAGTGTATAAACAAACCATTGCCTCTACCGGTCAAACCATTGTTTTTTGGGAGAGATAACAAAACCTGCCCTACCTTTCGACAGATGGCAAATAGAATACAAGCTTATCTTACAACCCAGGACATTATACACCCCTTATTCTATTTCCATCTGCACACCATGAAATCTTACACCCAGTTCTCTCTTAAGACCAAGTTTCCCTGTGGTACACAGTGGGTCTCCCCAGGCACTTTCTGCCAAAGGCTCCAGGACAACCCATAGTTCCCGGCTGCAGAGTAGAGCACATTCTTGACCTCTGGTCCTGTTCTGACTGGGCCAAGGGCTACAGCATGAGCGATCTCCTGCTTGATCTGGGTGAAGGCTTGTTGCTGCTCAGGGCCCCAGTGGAAATCATTCTTCTTTTGGGTAACCAGATAAAGAGGGCTCACAATCTGGCTATACTGGGAATGTGCATTCTCCAGAAACCTATGGCACCCAGGAAAGCTTGTGTTTCCTTTTTGCTGGTTGGTGGGGACATAGCTGTGATCTTGTTGATGACCTCAGTGGGAATCTGGCGCCATCCGTCTTGCCATTTCACTCCCAGGAACTGGATCTCTCGGGCAGGTCCCTTGACTTTGCTCTTCTTGATGGTGAAGCCAGCTTCTAGTAGTATCTGGATGATTTTCTCTTCTTTCTCGAACACTTCTGCTGCTGTGCTCCCCCACACAATGATGTCATCAATGTATTGCAGGTGTTCTGGAGCCTCACCCTTTTCTAGTGCAGCCTGGATCAGTCCATGGCAGATGGTGGGGCTGTGTTTCCACCCCTGGGGCAGTCGGTTCCAGGTGTACTGCACGCCCCTCCAGGTGAAAGCAAACTGAGGCCTGCATTCTGCTGCCAGAGGAATGGAGAAAAACGCATTAGCAATATCAATGGTGGCATACCACTTTGCTGCCTTGGACTCCAGCTCGTACTGGAGTTCCAGCATATCCAGTACAGCAGCGCTCAGCAGTGGAGTCACTTCATTCAAGCCACGATAGTCCACAGTCAATCTCCATTCTTTGTCAGATTTGCGCACAGGCCAGATGGGGCTGTTGAAGGGTGAGTGGGTTTTGCTGACCACCCCTTGGCTCTCCAGCTCCCGAATCATTTTGTGGATGGGGATCACGGCATCTCGATCCGTCCGATACTGCCAGCGGTGCACTGTCGAGGTCGCAATTGGCACGCGTTGTTCTTCCACCCTTAGGAGTCCTACTGCAGAGGGGTTTTCTGACAGTCCAGGCAAGGCGTTCAATTGCTTAATGTCTTCTGCCTCTACAGCGGCTATTCCAAAAGCCCACCTGAGTCCCTTTGGGTCTTTGTAATAGCCGTTCCGGAGGAAGTCTATGCCTAGGATACACGGAGCATCTGGGCCAGTCACTATAGGATGTTTCTTCCACTCCTTCCCAGTCAGGCTCACCTCGGCTTCCACCAGAGTCAATTGTTGTGATCCCCCTGTCACACCAGCAATGGAAACAGGCTCTGCCCCCACGTGTCCCGATGGTATCAGAGTACACCGTGCACCAGTATCAACTAAAACATCATATTTCTGTGGCTCTGATGTGCCAGGCCATCGGATCCACACTGTCCAGAAGATCCGGTTTTCCCGTGCCTCTCCCTGGCTAGAGACAGGGCCCCTCTAACACTGGTTATCATTCCTTCCCTGGGCATACATACTAGAGGTCCCTTCAAGGGGGTCTGACAGATCGTACCCACAAGCTTGGTCACGGGAGGTTGAGGCTACCTTCACTTTGGTGGAACTCCCCCGGTTAGAGTTTCCCTCCTTAAGTTGACGGACCCGTGCTGCCAGGACAGAAGTGGGTTTCCCATCCCACCTCCCCATGTCTTCCCCATGGTCACGCAGGAAGAACCACAGATTAGCCCTTGGGGTGTACCCTCTCTCTCTAGCTGGGGATTGTTGGGCGCTGATTCTGGGGCCTGTGACTCTCACGGGTGCTGTATTAACCTTCCTTATCTCCTCCCTCATCTCCTCTTTAAAGTCCTTAATCACGGCTGAGATATGAGCCTGCATTGGGCCATTAATCATACTCCTATAATTCCTAAGTTTGTTGGCAACAGAACCCACTGTCTCTCGGTGAGCGTCAGCATTGATTGTTGCAATGAAGGTGGTGTATTGAGATGGCCCCAGATTTGCTAGACTCCACAGCATTTGTCCCGTACACCTGACCTTGTCGGGGTCATTATTGTGTCGTCCATCCCTCCCAAAGAGTACCTCCAATACTGCCACTTCCCTCAGCTCTTGGATCCCTTCCTTGAGGGTCTTCCAGCGCATTCTATGATGGTGCTCTTGCATTCTCTCTCTGTGGACAAACCTCTCCCTGACACTCATTAAGAGCCGCTCCCAGAGAGAAAGGGACCCTGGTTCCCTTACAAAAATCTGATTTATACCCGAGTCCTGGGTCAAGGGTCCCAAGTTCCTTGCCTCACCACCGTCCAGCTGCACACCTGTACCCATAAGATCCCAGACCCGGAGTAGCCAGGTAGCATAAGCCTCACACCCTCATCGCACAATGTCTTTATGCAGATTACGAAGACTTTCGTATGTCAGGGACTCGGTGGTGATAGCAATCTCTGGGTCCCCTGTGGGTTGTGAGGTTCCTCCATTCCTGTCCCTATCTGCAGGGTGCTCTGCTTTCACCTTAGACTTCCTTGTTTCTACCGGGGCAACTGCTGCTGACCGTGACTGCCTTTGTGGTTCAGCGGGAACCTGAACAGTGGTAACATTAGTGGGTTCCACAGCTGTACTAATAGACTGTCCCTCCTCAAGGCAAAGGGCCGGTTTCTCACCAGCTGGGGAAATGCACTCCTTCAGCATCTCTCGTATCTCCTTAACCAGAACCCTCACCCAATCTGGGCGGTTCATTTCTGAGGTGGGCTGTGGGGCAGGGTCAGGCTCTGGAGCAGCAGCATCTCGAGTCTGTGGTGTAGGTGTGAGGGTAGTTATCCAGGTTAATCTTCCCTTATCTCTGAGTGCTAAATATAACAGCACTATCAGAGACACCACCCATTGTATGATATCATTAGAACTTAGAGAGGATCTTAACCCTTTGAGAACTGTTTGGGCAGACCCAAAAAGATGGTTAAAAGGTTGGGAGAAAGTTTCCCCAGGTGCTATTTCCTCGCAGTAGGTACCGTTATTAAAGTAACCCCAAAAACATACAGTTAGTGTGTGATAGCTATGAATCCATGTACCTGCCTTCCAGAGGAAATTAAAGATCCATGAATTCCTCACCCAATTAACCCAGAAGCCAAACTTGATAACAGACACAGTAGCCATAGTTATAGGACCCATTTTTAGATAAGGGTCTGCAAATGGGAAAAGTATAGCTACGAACACATGCCACCCAAACCAAGCTAAACTAGACCACATGGTGATGCTGAAGATGTTTCTACACACAACAAAAAACAAATTACTTAAGAACTGTTAATCCTTTTTCCCTCTCAAATGCCCTCGAGCCTCACATTGATGCGCCAAAATCTGTCTTGGTTTGACAAGACAGGAGTCTGAAGGAGGGCAAAAGCGTCCTGTGCAATGGAGAAGGTAAACCCCCTCCCTCCGAATTACCAGGATGTTTTAAAGTAAAAGGCTCTCAGGCAAAGATATGGGAATGGGAGTAACAATTCTTTACTAGGAGAAAACTAGATAACAATTTAAAAAGGCAAATGCAACTGGTACAAACAAAACTAGTCATAAAGTCCACAACCTGAGGATTCGGGGTGTCGGTAGTGTTGCAGTCATGCTGGCATGGTAGCGTGGAGGAAGGTTTTAGCAAGGCCTTGGGAATGGTAAACTGAGGAAAAGGATACATTCATGTATGCCCTATTATATTAGAAAGGCCTTGGGAATGGTAAACTGAGGGAAAAGATACATTTATGTATGCTCCACTGTTTCGGGAAAGTCCCGCTTCAGCATTCCTCTGTAGACCCCCTTCTCCCCACCCCTGAGCAGTTCCCATTGGACCTGGCCCCTGGGGTGGTTCTGATGTGCCTTAGCTGAACACTGTCTCTATTGTTTAAGACCTTATCTCTTAATTTTGCTGTATAAAACTGTATCTGGGCAATAGCCCAGGGCCTTTGGTCACTGCAATGCTTCAGGCAATACAATCTCTCTGGACAAGCATACCATTGGTCTCTCTTGGTCTCTTTATCTCAAACCCTTGCAGAGACTGAGGCAGCGCCGCAGCTCGGACCGTGCTAACCCAGACGCTGCCTGGTAAGCCCAGGGCAGCGGGACCGCGGAAAACCCCGGCCCCGAGAGGGGACAGCTAGCCGGAGGGTCCCGGGGGGCCGGGGAGGGACGGGGGACAGCGGCGAGTAACCCCCGAGAGCAAAGTGGCGGTCGAAAGAGAAGCAACAAGTGGCGCACCAACGTTGGGCTTTGCACTGGTTTGAGCAAGCCTGCCGCAGCCGTCGTGGACATTGCACTGGCTAGGAGCTTTTCCAGACACTTTGCAGTGTCACCGCGAGCTACAGAGCGGAGAGCGGTGTGAATAAATCGCTACGCAGGCTGTCGGCTTCGCGGGGAGAAGCTCTGGGATCACGCTGGTGGTGTGAGGCACTTGCCTCTCCACACAGCCCAGCGGGACTGTTGCCGTGGAGACAGACGCCGATTTCTGTCCAGCGAGGTCCCCACGGGTCGGACGGCACCTCTCCACACCCGGGAGACCGCCCGGGGTTCGGGAACCGTTGCTGCAGTTGGTGTCTAAAGGACAGCGGTGGGTGAGTCTCGTACTGGGGGGCAGGGGCCCGGCCAGGAGACATCGGCTCCTGTGTGCCCGTGGGGGGACACGCCAGCGCGCAGGCGTGACGGTAGTCTCCGTCGTAGCTTTAGAACTTTGGGTTTGCTGCAGTAATTGGTTGAGATTTGCTGTGAAGCCAGCCATGGGTGTTAGGCTGACTACACAGCAGAAAGAGATTTATAAACAAGTTCGGGAGCCCCTGCTGAGTGCAGGTGTCAAATTTCCTAAGAGCCTTGTAAAAGAGTTTGTCAGATGGTTATCAGTAAGTGTTCCAGAGGTAACAGAGCAAGTAGTGAGAGAAAGACGATTTTGGAAGCGTGTTGGTGCAGTGCTGAGTGAAAGGACAAAGGCAGGAGATCCCTCAGTGAAAGAAGGTTTTATGAGAATGTTTTTGGTCGTTTACGATGTTGTGAAAGAGAGTGCAGACACTCAGGGCACCCAGGGAGCAGAAAAGCGCCCTGTCGCGTCCCCGGTGCCCCCCCGCACCCCCTGCAGTGAGAAAACTAACCGTGCAGATGTAGATTTAGTTTCTAACCCTTCTCCTCCTCCTGCTTTTGCTCCCGCAGCTGAAAATCCATGCTTTGCACCCCCCATCCCCCCCGTGCAGCCCCCACAAGATGGAGGTGGCCACGCTGTTTTCCCTTCTCTATCCCCGCACTCCCTGCTCCCTGTGCCAGCCCAGAACACGCCCCCAGCCCTCGCATTCCCCCCTCCGCCTGTCCCCAACCCCAACCCCTCCTCCCTTGCGGCGGTTCAGCCCACATTCCAGCCCCCGGTCCAGCCCTCAGCTCCTCCTCTCACAGTTGCCTCACCTCCCCCTGCCCCTGCCCCGCTCCACGCAGCCCCGCCGGCTGCGGCCACTCCCTCACAAGCCGGCCTTCCTCCCTCTCCCTCTCCCGGTTTCCCTGGCAGCGGCAGCGCCCAGGCTGTCAGCCGGGAAGTGCTCAGAGAGACCGAGCCTGCGTTCTTAGCCCCCGTGATTTATAATGCCAGGGGACAGAACGCCAAATGGGAGCCCCTTTCGTATGATAGTATTAGGGAACTTTGCAAAACGAAGCGTGAGTTTGGGGAAAGAAGTGAATTTTTTAAGAGCATTTTGAAAGCTACGCTATGCTCCAAAACATTTGTCCCCGCTGATTTGAAACGTCTTTTCAGTTGCTTGCTCCCTCAGTCTGAGTTTAGATTGTGGGAAAGAACGTGGAAAAGACTTGCAGCAGATCTCCTCCCAGAGATTCTGCAAAGTCCAAGCCTTTCCACAGATATAGAGGATGAGGAAATCACTTTAGAACATCTAGTGGGTGAGGGTGATTGGAGCCAAGCTGAAAAGCAAGCAGCAGGCATTCCCAGAGCAGTGTTAGACCTGTCCAGGGATGCAGCAGAACGTGCATTTTTTAATATGCCTTCTAAAGACCCTATTGTCTCATATACCGCTTTAAAGCAGTCTGTTTCAGAACCATTCATGGATTTTGTGGATCGAGTGCGAGCCTCTGTGGAAAAAAGGGTGCAAAATCCAGAGCTCCAAGACCAACTTACATTAGAACTGGTCACCACAAATGCAAATGAAGTCTGTCAGCGAATCATCCTAGCCCTTCCATCATCGCCTCCCCCCACACTCGATCAGCTCATTGAGGAGTGCACCAGGAAAGCTATGCTGATGACAGAGGACTCAGTGATAAAACCACGGGAAAGGGTGTTTGCTTCAGCAGCAGCAACCCCCAGGACTCCTGGGTTCAAAGGGCCTCCTCAACAAGGGGGGAAGGCGGGAGGGGGGGGAATCATTTTCCTTTATACTGGCAGAGCAAATTGTATCTTTTTCAGAGTTAGTTCACTTTGTTGTATGATTTTATCTCTCTTTCAGACTAGCAGAATGTCAATTTCCACATTCCTGCTCATCGTTTGGCTCCAGGGAATGGTCATCTACCCTTCCACGGTGGATGCATGGATTGTTCCACAGCCCAAGAAAAATGTGTGGGTCACGCTAGCCCAAGCCTTGCAACAAGATCTTATGTGTTTGTCCACTGCCTCAGCAGAAAATCCGATGTCCACATGTTTAATAGGGGTTCCAAGTAAGGAGGATGAGTTTCCAATTGATCTGGTCCGTTTGCAAAAGCAAGTGAACGAAAATAAAATACCTAAAGGTGCAGGACAAGTTGAAGCACAAGTGCGAAATCCCCTCATTTTGTGGCAAGGGTGGGTTTCACATTTGCCCACTGCTGAGGGGGAGCCCCAGGAATTAGAACTCCTAGGCTCTGCAAAAGCTGAGTTTTGCATTCAATTTGATTTTTCCCCAACCAAAGAAGTAAAATTATATGAACATGTCAAACAGTACAAGGTAGAATTCAGAGCAGGTCAATGGTGCACAGCTGTCTACAAGCTGAAATTTGCATCCACCACTGATTTCCGTCCACACAAGCTGGACAAGGGAATGTTTCTTATCTGTGGGGACAGAGCATACCCAGGAATCCCATCTCGTCTTATTGGAGGTCCATGTACTTTTGGGCATCTGACCCTTGCTTCCCCCAACATGACCCAAATTCCAATTGGGCAAGCAAAAAGTGGAAAAAAAATTACTAAGCGGAGTGCAAGCCAATTTGATGAACATTGTGATGCGGAAATTTATCATTGGGCAAAATCCAAAAGAGTTGCTGTCTCTGTGTTTTTACCATGGGTTGCAGCAGCCAAAGCATTGAGTGAATTAGGCAATCTAGAATGCTGGGTGACCAAGCAGGCAAATTTAACATCAGCAGCCCTGAGTGACCTCCTAGAAGATGAGGAAATAACCAGAAAGGCTACCCTCCAAAATAGGGCAGCTATTGATTTCCTGCTGTTGGCACATGGTCATGGATGTAAAGAATTTGATGGCTTGTGTTGTTTTGATCTGTCATCTAAAGGACAGAGTGTCCACTCGTCCATTCAGGAAATGAGAAGCCTCATTGGGAATGTGAAGCAAGAAAATGAGGATTGGTTTAAAAATCTGTTCAAAGACTGGGACCTTTCTGGGTGGGCAGTGTCTCTTTTAAAAGACATCTTTTACTTTCTAGTTGCATTGTTTTTAGTTCTGTTAGCATTTGGGATTCTGAAGCGGATCGTCTCCAAGGTCATCACCTCGAAGCCGAAGGCTTCCGCGCCGGTTTTCATCGCTGCTGCCGCCACGGAAAGCGATTGGTGGGAAGACAACAAGCAGAAAGACACTGCAGTTTAAGAGCCACAGTTTACCTTCTCCTAAGGCATCGTTCATCTTAGTAATTGAAAAGCGGGGAATTGTTGCAGTCATGCTGGCATGGTAGCGTGGAGGAAGGTTTTAGCAAGGCCTTGGGAATGGTAAACTGAGGAAAAGGATACATTCATGTATGCCCTATTATATTAGAAAGGCCTTGGGAATGGTAAACTGAGGGAAAAGATACATTTATGTATGCTCCACTGTTTCGGGAAAGTCCCGCTTCAGCATTCCTCTGTAGACCCCCTTCTCCCCACCCCTGAGCAGTTCCCATTGGACCTGGCCCCTGGGGTGGTTCTGATGTGCCTTAGCTGAACACTGTCTCTATTGTTTAAGACCTTATCTCTTAATTTTGCTGTATAAAACTGTATCTGGGCAATAGCCCAGGGCCTTTGGTCACTGCAATGCTTCAGGCAATACAATCTCTCTGGACAAGCATACCATTGGTCTCTCTTGGTCTCTTTATCTCAAACCCTTGCGGCGACTGAGGCAGCGCCGCAGCTTGGACCGTGCTAACCCAGACGCTGCCTGGTAAGCCCAGGGCAGCGGGACCGCAGAAAACCCCGGCCCCGAGAGGGGACAGCTAGCCGGAGGGTCCCGGGGGGCCGGGGAGGGGTGGGGGACAGTGCGAGGAACCCCCGAGAGCAAAGTGGCGGTCGAAAGAGAAGCAACAAGTGGCGCACCAACGTTGGGCTTTGCACTGGTTTGAGCAAGTCTGCCCCAGCCGTTGTGGACAGTGCACTGGCTAGGAGCTTTTCCAGACGCTTTGCAGTGTCACCGCGAGCTACAGAGCGGAGAGCGTTGTGAATAAATCGCTACGCAGGCTGTCAGCTGTGCGGGGAGAAGCTCTAGGATCACGCTGGTGGTGTGAGGCATTTGCCTCTCCACACAGCCCAGCGGGACTGTTGCCGTGGAGACAGATGCTGATTTCTGTCCGGCGAGGTCACCATGGGTCGGACGGCACCTCTCCACACCCGGGAGACCGCCCGGGGTTCGGGAACCGTTGCTGCAGTGGTGTCTAAAGGACGGCGGTGGGTGAGTCTCAGTTTCTGGGGGGCAGGGGCCCGGCCAGGAGACATCGGCTCCTGTGTGCCCGTGGGGGGACACGCCAGCGCGCAGGCGTGACGGGAGTATCCGTCGTAGCTTTAGAACTTTGTGTTTGCTGCAGTAATTGGTTGAGATTTGCTGTGAAGGCAGCCATGGGTGTCAGGCTGACTACACAGCAGAAAGAGATTTATAAACAAGTTCAGGAACCCCTGCAGAGAGCAGGTGTCAAATTTCCTAAGAGCCTTGTGAAAGAGTTTGTCAGATGGTTATCAGTAAGTGTTCCAGAGGTAACAGAGCAAGTAGTGAGAGAAAGACGATTTTGGAAGCGTGTTGGTGCAGTGCTGACAAAGGCAGGAGATCCCTCAGTGAAAGAAGGTTTTATGAGAATGTTTTTGTTCATTTACGATGTTGTGAAAGAGAGTGCAGACACTCAGGGCGCCCGGGGAGCAGAAAAGAGCCCCGTTGCGTCCCCTGTGTCCCCCCGCACCCCCTGCGGTGAGAAAACTAACCGTGCAGAGGTAGATTTAGTTTCTAACCCTTCTCCATCTCCTGCTTTCGCTCCCGCAGCTGAAAATCCATGCTTTGCACTCCCCCCCCCCCCCCCCGTGCAGCCTCCGCAAGATGGAGGGGGCCACGTGGTGTTCCCTGTGCTCCCTGTGCCAGCCCTCGCACCCCTCCCTTCACCCGTCCCCGATCCCAACGCCTCCTCCCTTGCGGCGATTCAGCCCATGGTTCAGCCCGCATTCCAGCCCACATTCCAGCCCGAAGTCCAGCCCTCAGCTCCTCCTCTCGCAGTTGCATCACCACCCCCTGTCCCTGCTCCGCTCCACATGGCCCCGCCGGCTGCGGCCACTCCCACACAAGCCGGCCCCTCTCCCTGTCTCTCTCCCAGTCTCCCTGACAACGGCAGCGCCGAGACTGTCAGCACGAGGAACCAGGTCAGAGACTGGAAACCTGGTCAGAGACTGAACCTGGTCAGAGACACCGACCCTGCGTTCCTGGCCCCTGTGATCTATAATGCCAGGGGACAGAACGCCAAATGGGAGCCCCTTTCGTATGATAGTATTAGGGAACTTTGCAAAACAAAGTGTAAGTTTGGGGAAAGAAGTGAATTTTTTAAGAGCATTTTAAAAGCTACTCTAAGCTCCAAAACATATGTCCCTGCTGACTTGAAACGTCTTTTCAGTTGCTTGCTCCCTCAGTCTGAGTTTAGATTGTGGGAAAGAACCTGGAAAAGGATTGCAGGACATCTCCTCCCAGAGATTTTGCAAAGTCCAAGCCATTCCACAGATATAGAGGATGAGGAAATCACTTTAGAACATCTAGTGGGTGAGGGTGATTGGAGCCAAGCTGAAAAGCAAGCCGCAGGCATCCCCAGAGCAGTGTTGGACCTGTCCAGGGATGCAGCAGAACATGCATTTTTTAACATGCCTTTTAAAGAACCTGTTGTTTCTTATACCGCTTTGAAGCAGTCTGTTGCAGAACCATTCATGGATTTTGTGGATCGAGTGCGAGCCTCTGTGGAAAAGAGGGTGCAAAATCCAGAGCTCCAAGACCAACATACATTAGAACTTGTCACTGCAAATGCAAATGAAGCCTGTCAGCGAATCATCCTGGCCCTTCCATCATCGCCTCCCCCCACACTCGATCAGCTCATTGAGGAGTGCACCAGGAAAGCTGTGCTGATGACAGAGGACTCAGTGATAAAGCCACGGGAAAGGGTGGTTGCTGCAGTAGCAGCAACCCCGAGGACTCCAGGGTCCGCAGGGCCTCCTCAACAAGGGGGGAAAGTGGGAGGGTGGGGAATCTTTTTCCTTTATACTGGCAGAGCAAATTGTATCTTTTTCAGAGTTAGTTCACTTTGTTGTATGATTTTATCTTTCTTTCAGACTAGCAGAATGTCAATTTCCACATTCCTGCTCATCGTTTGGTTCCAGGGAATGGCCATCTACCCTTCCACAGTGGATGCATGGATTGTTCCACAGCCCAAGAAAAATGTGTGGGTCACGCTAGCCCAAGCCTTGCAACAGGATCATATGTGTTTGTCCACTGCCTCAGCAGAAAATCCAATGTCCACATGTTTAATAGGGGTGCCAAGTAAGGAGGATGAGTTCCCAATTGATCTGGTCCATTTGCAAAAGCAGGTGAACGAAAATAAAATACCTAAAGGTGCAGGACAAATTAAAGCACCAGTGCGAAACCCCCTCATTTTGTGGCAAGGATGGGTCTCACATTTGCCCACTGCCAAGGGAGAGCCCCAGGAATTAGAACTCCTATGCTCTGCAAAAGCTGAATTTTGCATTCAATTTGATTTTTCCCCAACCAAAGAAGTAAAATTATATGAGCATGTCAAACAGTACAAGGTAGAATTCAGAGCAGGTCAATGGGGCACAGCTGTCTACAAGCTGAAATTTGCATCCACCACTGATTTCCGTCCACACAAGCTGGACAAGGGAATGTTTCTTATCTGTGGGGACAGAGCATACCCAGGAATCCCCTCTCGTCTTATTAGAGGTCCATGCACTTTTGGGCATCTGACCCTTGCTTCCCCCAACATGACCCAAATTCCAATTGGGCAAGCAAAAGGTGAGAAAAAAATTACTAAGCGGAGTGCGAGTCAATTTGATGAACATTGTGATGCGGAAATTTACCATTGGGCAAAATCCAAAAGAGTTGCCGTCTCTGTGTTTTTACCATGGGTTGTGGCAGCCAAAGCATTGAGTGAATTAGGCAATCTAGAATGCTGGGTGACCAAGCAGGCAAATTTAACATCAGCAGCCCTGAGTGACCTCCTGGAAGACGAGGAAATAACCAGAAAGGCTACCCTCCAGAATAGGGCAGCTATTGATTTCCTGCTGTTGGCACATGGTCATGGATGTAAAGAATTTGATGGGTTGTGTTGTTTTGATCTGTCATCTAAAGGTCAGAGTGTCCACTTGTCCATTCAGGAAATGACAAGCCTCATTGGGAGTGTGAAGCAAGAAAATGAGGATTGGTTTAAAAATCTGTTCAAAGATTGGGATCTTTCTGGGTGGGCAGTGATTCTTTTAAAAGACATCCTTTACTTTCTAGTTGCATTGTTTTTAGTTCTGTTAGCATTCGGGATTCTGAAGCGAATCATCTCCAAGGTCATCACCTCGAAGCTGAAGGCTTCTGCACCGGTTTTCATCGCTGCTGCCGACACGGAAAGCGATTGGTGGGAAGACGACAAGCAGAAAGACACTGCAGTTTAAGAGCCACAGTTTACCTTTTCCCAAGGCACTGTTCTTCTTAATAAGTAAAGAAGAGGGAATTGTAGCTATCAGCTCCAAGGTCATCACCTCGAAGCTGAAGGCTTCCACACCAGTTGTCATCGCTGCTGCCGCCACGGAAAGCGATTGGTGGGAAGACGACAATCAGAAAGACACTGCAGTTTAAGAGCCACAGTTTTACTTTCTCCCAAGGCACTGTTCTTCTTAATAAGTAAAGAAGGGGGAATTGTAGCTATCATGCTGGCATGGTAGCATGGAGGAAGGTTTTGGAAAGGCCTTGGGAATGGTAAACTGAGGAAAAGGATACATTCATGTATGCCCCATTGTTTTAGAAAGGCTTTAGGAATGAGAAACTGAGGTAAAAGATACATTTATGTATGCTCCACTGTCTCGGGAAAGTCCCGCTTCAGCATTCCTCTGTAGACCCCCTTCTCCCCACCCCTGAGCAGTTCCCATTGGACCTGGCCCCTGGGGTGGTTCTGATGTGCCTTAGCTGAACACTGTCTCTATTGTTTAGACCTTATTTCTTAATTTTGCTGCATAAAACTGTATCTGGGCAATAGCCCAGGGCCTTTGGTCCCTGCTACCGTTCAGGCAATAAAATCTCTCTGGACAAGCATACCATTGGTCTCTCTTGGTCTCTTTATCTCGAATCCTAGTGGCAACTGAGGCAACGCTGCCGCTCGGACCGTGCTAACCCAGATGCTGCCTGGTAAGCCCAGGGCAGTGGGACCGCGGAAAACCCCGGCCCTGGAGGGGACAGCTAGCCGGAGTGTCCCGGGGGGCTGGGGAGGGACGGGGGACAGCAGTGAGGAACCCTCAAAAGCAACAAGTGGCGGTCCAAAGAGAAGCAACAAGAAAACAGATTATCCAGAACCACACTTGATCTGTCTCCTCTCACTACCTGCACTTGGAGAAGGTGCTGGATAAATGATGGAGGGCAAGTGTAGGAAATCAGGAAGAACTCTGATTTTACTCCCCGTGTGCTGCCGTGCAGCCTCGGAAAGGAGAGGAGCTTTTGTGCATGGCTGAAGCGTGCGAGTCCTCCGGGAGTTCCACAACCATTCTGAAGCCTTGGACCCAGCTGTGGGTTTTTCCCTGATGCTGCTCAGTTTTGCTTCATTGTGCCCAAAATAAAAAAGATCACAGGAAACAAATTTAAACATTGTAAAAGACAAGAGCAACAGGTGACAAGACTGCAAAAATTTTTGATAGCCTAGCTTTTTCTTTTATTGAATCTTTTGTTAGTAGAGATGTTGCTAACTATTTGTTTATGACTTTTGACCCACAGGGACCTCTAATTATGCCAGTTTAGTGTTTATGATTTTTTTCACACCAGTGTACGACAGAACAGTGCAATCAAAAGCGGTTTTCTATCCCAAGGAGACTGAAACATTCATTTCTCTCTCCCAAGAAGACTAAAGCCTGTGGGTTTAGTGTCACATCCCACAGAACTCGGCCCTGGAGCGCTGCTGCCGCGGCCGAGCGCAGCCCCGGGGCCGCTGTGCGGGTGCATTGGAAGGGCACGGACACAATGGCAGCGCCGTGTGTCTTTGTGCTCCAGGTTTGCGCTGCCCGTGTGGGCGGAGCGGGGCTGGCGGGAGCCGCACTCCCCTCAGAGCCCCTGAGGGCGGCAGCGATGGCGGCGCCGCTCCCTCAGCGCCCGGCCCCGGCCCCGGCGGGCGGGGAGCCCTCAGCAGCGCCCGGCCGGCAGCAGGGAGCGAGCCACGGCCCGGCCGCTGTGCCCTGGCGCCGCAGGGGTGAGGGGAGAGCCGCAGGAGCCGCTGCCTCGGGCCCTGCCCCGGGCCGGGAGCAGCGGCCGGGCCCCGGCCCCGCGGCAGCGCAGGAGGCTCTGGCGGTGCCGCTTCTCCAGCTCGGCCCGGTGCCCGGGCACGGCCCCGGCCTTGGGGCTGCCCCTGCCCCGCTTGGCTGCCCGTGCCCTGCCCGGCCGCCGAGGCCGCGCTCGCTGCCCCCGGGTGCCGCTGCTGCGGGCAGGGCCGAGCCCCGGGGCCCGGGCACAGCCCTGAGGGACACCCCTGCTCCCCGGGCTGCCGCGGCTCCTGGAGCCGCTGCCCACGAGCCCCCGGCACGGCCATGCGGCCAATTCCTCGTGCCCTGGGCAACGCAGCCTGCACGGCCAGGGCTCGGCACTGCGGGGCTGGGCTGCCGTGGGCCAGCGGGGCCAAAGCCTCGCAGGGCTCGGGGCACAGCAGGGCCCGCCAGGACACCGCTCCGGGGATGCTCCCGGCCAGCTCCTGCCCGAGCCCCCGGAACCCGGGCTGGCTCTGTGCGCTCCGGCAGCCACGGCGGGACCGGCCAACAGCTGGGGACTGGGCTTTGCCCACGGCTGAACCTGCAGAGTTGCAAGCTCTGCCCTGCACGCTGTTACAGCCATGGCAGGGACCAGGCCAGGGAGGAAGGAGGAGCCTCTATGCCTTCAGCTTCCACTGGGAAAGTTTATTCGAGGTGCAGAGAGCGGGATAAAAAAGAGCCACTCACCCTCGTTTGCAAAGGGTTTTGCTCAGATCCAAGTCAGGCGGTGGGCAGAAACAGCGAAGCAACAGGGAATCCTCAGGGCAGGAGTGAGAGGATTATATCAACACTGTGGGACCATCAGGATCGGGAAAGGCACAGGGGCCAATGGGGCATCCTGGATTAGGGGATTTCCAAGTGGGTGTTTCAATCAGGGGTTGGCTAAGGGGCTGAGTGGCAGGGAACAGTCAGGATAAAGTGGCAGAGTTGCCTGGACAGGTAGGGAAGGGACTGGGACAAAGGGAGGGGAATAACTTGAGCGAAGGCATAAAAGGGAGTGTACAACGTTGGGGAAAAAAAACGACTTGAGGAAAACGTGGCGGGATAACAGAATGAACCAGTTAACAATAACTTAATGAAATAAACATAAACCCCAACAGGTTCCTGTCTGCTCCAGTGCCGTTGGGGTGCCGGGGGTGGCCCTTTAAAACACGGAACATGGTGTCACGGCCCTTTGTGATGTGGGCCATGATGGCGGCCGGAGACCCTTGTGACATCAGGGAGCCCCGCCCGGGCTGAGGGTCTCCAAGGGGCGCAGAGCCCTGGGGTGCCCAGTCCCAGGAGAGCCGCTCTCTGAGGAGGACGCAGCTCACTGGCTCTGTCTGCGCCAGACGCCGACAGCGACAACGGCCGACAGCGACAGACAGAGACAGCAGAGAGGAGAAAGCCAACTCCACCTCCCAGTCCCGCAGCACCTTGCCCAGCTGGCTGGAAGCCACCAGCGAGCCGTGGTCAGGGGCAGTGGCAGCTCAGTCCTGCCACTGTCACAGACTGAGGAGGAGGAGAGGCTCTTTAACAAAATGGACCGTGAGCTTTCCCAGAGGGAAGATGTGGAAGAGACCCGCCAGAGAGGAGGTCCAGGAGACCAAGAAGTGTCCCAGCATGGAGCCAGGAGCAGCCAAGAGCTGTACCAAGGCCAGGTACGTGTGGGAGTTTGGGAAGTTTCCCAGTCCAGAGGGGGGACACACCAAGAGCTCAATGAATGGGAAGAAACCATCAGAGCTCAGGAGCTGTCCCAGTGGGAGGAGGACAGTGAGATGTACCAAGAGGGGTGGGAGAGGGAAGAACGTGTGACAACCCAAGAGATTTCCCAGTGGGAAATAGATGTGAGTGGGCGGCAGGAGATGGGATGGGGAGAGGACGAGAGGTGCCACGAGCTGTCCCTGCAGAGAGATCTGCGTGTCCCAGAGGATTCCCAAGGGCATGATGCCCAAGAGCATTCCTGGAGGGAAGGTGAGAGGTACCAAGACCACTCAGCATGGGGACAAGGTGAGCACTCCCACATGTCCCAATGGGAAGACAGGAGAGAGCTGGAATTGTCCCAAGTGAGAGACAGCAGTGTCAGGGAGCTGTGCCAAGGACCAGACGCTGCAGCCCAAGAGCTGCCCCAGTGGGACGATGTGAGTGAATGAAAGCTGTCCCAAAGGGGGGAAGATGTGAGCAGGCAGGAGCTGTCCCAATGGGGACACAACATCAGCTCTGAGATCTGGGACAGACCCTTGTGCCCAGGGAGGGACGAGGAGCCTCAGCCTTGTCCCCCAGAGGGGCCCAGCTCTGCCAGCCCCGTGGGCACAGAGGTGGCAGCAGAGGCAGAGCCTGCCCTGACCAGCGCCTCTCCTTCCCTGCAGAGTCCCACGGAGGCCGAGCCGGCAGCTGCTGCCCCGGCTGGAGCTGCTGAGGAGGACGAGGAGGCCCCTGAGCCTCTCCTGTCCCAAGGGGAAGATTTGGGAAACCAAGAGCTGCTCCCTTGGGACAACGATGTCAGCTCCAGTTCTTTGGAGAACCCACTGGGCTCAGTGAAGGAGGAGAAGAACACCCAGACTTGTTCCTCATCCAGTGACGAGGAGCTGTCCCAGGTTGAAGAGGCCATTAAGCTCCCTCCAGGGGACAGCAACCCTGACCCAGAGCTGTTCTCAGTGGAAGAGGCAATTGAGGACATCCCATGGGACAGCAAAAGTGACCAGGAGGTGTCCCCAGTGAAAGAGTCCATTGAGGGCATTCCAGAGGACAGCACAAGAGAGAAGGAGCTGTCCTCAGTGGAAGAGGACATTGAGGTTGTTCCAGAGGACAGCAGAAATGAGCAAGAGCTGTCCTCCGTGGAAGAGGCCATTGAGAACATTCCAGAGGACAGCACAAGAGACCAGGAGCTGTCCTTAGTGGAAGAGGCAAGTGATGATTTTGCATGGGACAGCACAAGTGACCCAGAGCTGTCCTCAGTGGAAGAGGCAATTGAAGATATTCCATGGGACAGCACAAGTGACCCAGAGTTGTCCTCCGTGGAAGAGGCCCTCGAGGACATTCCAGAGGACAGCACAAGTGATCAGGAGCTGTCCTCAGTGGAAGAGGCCATCGAGGTTGCTCCAGAGGATGGCACAAGTGACCAGGAGCTGTCCTCAGTGGAAGAAGACATCGAGGTTGCTCCAGAAGAGAGCGCAAGTGACCAGGAGCTGTCCTCAGTGGAAGAGGCCATCGAGAACATTCCAGAGGACAGTGAGAGTGACCAGGAGCTGTCCTCAGTGGAAGAAGACATAGAGAACATTCCAGAGGACAGCATGAGTGACCAGGAGCTGTCCTCAGTGGAAGAAGACATCGAGAACATTCCAGAGGACTGTGAGAGTGACCAGGAGCTGTCCTCAGTGGAAGAGGCCATCGAGAATATTCCAGAGGACAGTGAGATTGACCAGGAGCTGTCCCCAGTGGAAGAGGACATTGAGGTCTCTGAAGGGGACAGCACAAGAGAGGAGAAGCTGTCCCCTGCAGTCGAGGACATCATGGTCTCTTCAGGGTACAGGCCGACTGCTGAGGGGCAGTCCAAAGTGGAATTGGCCATCAAGCTTAGTCCCGTGGACAGCACGGCTCTTCCCCCAGAGGGGCCCAGCTCTGCCAGCCCCGTGGGCACAGAGGTGGCAGCAGAGGCAGACCCTGCCCTGCCCAGCGCCTCCCCTGCCCCAGGCAGTCCCACGAAGGCCGAGCCAGGAGTTGCTGCCCCGTCCGGAGCTGCTGAGGAGGCAGCAGTGGGGTCAAGGCTGGCAGTGCAGGAGAGGCTGGACGGCTCCGATGAGGAAAACAAAAGTTGGCAATTCTTGCATGACATGGAGCCTTTCCTGGTTGGAGACCCTGAGCTGTCCCAGGAAGCTCCCTACCTTGAAGAATTCACGGAGGAAGATCTGCCCCACAGGGATGTCACGAGTTACCACCAACACTTTCACTGGGAAAAATACTTGGACCAAGACCTGTCCCAGAGAGAAGTCAGCAGCTCCCAAGACCCCTCGGACTGGGAAGAATGCATCGAGCAAATGCTGTCCGGAGGAGATGTCATCAGCTACGCAGAAATTTCAGACTGGGAAGAATACATTGGCCAAAACGTTTCCAGAGGGAATGGCAGCAGACCCTCAGGACTCTCCAACTGGGAAAACGACAGCAACACGGGGCTCGTGCAGGAGAACTGGCCAAAGGACGTCATCTTGGCCAAGCCCTTGTACACAGAGGATGATGAGTGGGACGATGTGAGCCTCCTGGAGCTGCCCCCAGAACAGGACAAAGAAAAGAATGTGGACAAGTGGAAAGTTTTTGTGTCAGAGGGGCTTGCAGTGCCCGTCCCTCAGGAGGCCTGGGCTGAGTGCCCGGCACAGGAGCCGTGCAGCCGAGGGCTGGCGCCTGCCCCGCACAGCCCCCCCAGCCCCCGGCCTGCCCAGCTGGGAGCCCAGGCCCTCCGCGGGCAGCCGGCTGCCCCCAGGAAACATCCCTCCCGCTTCAGGCGGGCGCTGCGGGCACTGCGGGGGCTGTTCCGCTGTCCCTGCCTCAGGCCACGCACTGAGGACTGAAAGAGACACAGAGAAAGGTGAAGAAGATGAGGAGAAGGAAGGTGAAGAACAGGAAGAAGATGAAGATGACCGCTCCTTCCAGTCCCACTCCTCTGTGTCGGAGCAGCAGCTGTCCAGTTCGGCTCGAGGGGCTCAGAGATTGCTGCTGCAGCTCCTCCAAGCCAGGGAAGAGAAAAGCCTTTGGATGGGCCAAGCAAGCCAAGCAAAACCCAACCAGGCAGAGCCACGAAGGCCTGGGCAGTGGGGCTTGGAAAATGCCCACCCAAAGAGCCCAAAGCTCCCCCATCCCTGCCCCGCACACACCCGGCCCCAGGCTGGAAGGTGCAGCAACCACTTCTGGGGCACAAAGCAGAGGCTCCTGGAACAGACTCTGAGCACAAACCGCTCCAGGACAATGGCAAAGAAGACAAAGACAAAGATGAAGACAAAGACACAGAAAAAGAGGACAAAGACGACATAGCAGATGAAGAAGATGAAGACTGTGAAGAAGATGAAGACAATGAAGAAGGTGAAGACAAATAGGATGAAGAAGATGAAGACAGCAAAGAGGAAGAAGACAAAGATGAAGACTAAAAAGACAAGACATAGAATGATTATTTAAAAATAGATAGAAGAAGTATAGTAATAAGAATTTATAAATACTTAGAAGAGTACTAGGAATAGGAATTTCAATATATGCAGAACAAAAAGTATAGGAATAGGAATAAGAATTTCAAAATATGTAGAAGAAGAATAGGAATAGGAATAAGAATATAAAAATACATAGAAGTAGCAAAGAAGAAGAAGAATAGTAAAGAGTAGGAAAAGAAGAACCATAAGAAGAATAAGAATAGAAAAGTGAAGAGAAAATTGAAGGAATAAGGAAAACTAGCAATTAATTGATTTTTATTACATATTGTATATTTCTTTCACAGTTATGAAATAAAAACATTACTCTACATTATGTTGTAATCACAATGCGGTTGAGAACAGAGCAAAGCAGACTGAAGCTTAATAACAAGGGAAAAACTTTATTAAGCCACTACTATTATACTACTATAAAATAAAAAAAGAAAGAAAAAAAAAAAAACACACGCAAAATTTAAAATGAAGACATTTTAAAACATTCAGAATCTCACCACCTAACTTTAACAAAGTACAGTGAGACAGAACATGGACCATAATCGGTTCCCACCGTCTAGATAATTAATAAAAAGAGAGAGTTCTCCTGGGAATTCTGCTTTTAACCCCTCTGTGTTCTCAGAGGCATGTCCACCTTCAAGTGGTCAATATCCAAACTGACCTCTTCTTTCCAATGAAATTCTTTTTCCACATCAAACCACGACAGGATCTCAATCAGGGAGTGGCCCAGGGGCTGAGTGGCAGGGAACATTCAGGAAAAAGTGGCAGGGTTGCCTGGACAGGTAGGGAAGGGACTGGGACAAAGGGAGGGGAATAATTGAGGGACACCTTTAAAGGGATTGTGCAACATAGGGAAAAAAAACAACTTGGTGAAAGCGTGGGGGGATAACAGAATGAACCAGTTAACAATAACTTAATGAAATAAACATAAACCCCAACAGGTTCCTGTCTGCTCCAGTGCTATTGGGGTGCCAGGGGTGGCCCTTTGTGACACGGCACATGGTGTCACGGCCCTTTGTGATGTGGGACGTGATGGTGGCCAGAGACCCTTGTGACATCAGGGAGCCCCGCCCGGGCTGAGGGTCTCCAAGGGGCGCAGAGCCCTGGGGTGCCCAGTCCCAGGAGAGCCGCTCTCTGAGGAGGACGCAGCTCCCTGGCTCTGTCTGCGCCAGACGCCGACAGCAACAGCGGCCGACAGCGACAGACAGAGACAGCGACGAGGATAAAGCCAACTCCACCTCCCGGTCCCACAGCACCTTGCCCAGCTGGCTGGAAGCCACCAGCGAGCCGTGGTCAGGGGCAGTGGCAGCTCAGTCCTGCCACTGTCACAGACTGAGGAGGAGGAGAGGCTCTTTAACAAAATGGACCGTGAGCTTTCCCAGAGGGAAGATGTGGAAGAGACCCGCCAGAGAGGAGTTCCAGGAGACCAAGAAGTGTCCCAGCAAGGAGCCAGGAGCAGCCAAGAGCTGTACCAAGGCCAGGTACGTGTGGGAGTTTGGGAAGTTTCCCAGTCCAGAGGGGGGACACACCAAGAGCTCAATGAATGGGAAGAAACCATCAGAGCTCAGGAGCTGTCCCAGTGGGAGGAGGACAGTGAGATGTACCAAGAGGGGTGGGAGAGGGAAGAACGTGTGACAACCCAAGAGATTTCCCAGTGGGAAATAGATGTGAGTGAGCGGCAGGAGATGGGATGGGGAGAGGACGAGAGGTGCCACGAGCTGTCCCTGCAGAGAGATCTGCGTGTCCCAGAGGATTCCCAAGGGCATGATGCCCAAGAGCATTCCCGGAGGGAAGGTGAGAGGTACCAAGACCTCTCAGCATGGGGACAAGGTGAGCACTCCCACATGTCCCAATGGGAAGACAGGAGAGAGCTGGAATTGTCCCAAGTGAGAGACAGCAGTGTCAGGGAGCTGTGCCAAGGACCAGACGCTGCAGCCCAAGAGCTGCCCCAGTGGGACGATGTGAGTGAATGAAAGCTGTCCCAAAGGGGGGAAGATGTGAGCAGGCAGGAGCTGTCCCAATGGGGACACAACATCAGCTCTGAGATCTGGGACAGACCCTTGTGCCCAGGGAGGGACGAGGAGCCTCAGCCTTGTCCCCCAGAGGGGCCCAGCTCTGCCAGCCCCGCGGGCACAGAGGTGGCAGCAGAGGCAGTGCCTGCCCTGACCAGCGCCTCTCCTTCCCTGCAGAGTCCCACGGAGGCCGAGCCGGCAGCTGCTGCCCCGGCTGGAGCTGCTGAGGAGGACGAGGAGGCCCCTGAGCCTCTCCTGTCCCAAGGGGAAGATTTGGGAAACCAAGAGCTGCTCCCTTGGGACGACGATGTCAGCTCCAGTTCTTTGGAGAACCCACTGGGCTCAGTGAAGGAAGAGAAGAACACCCAGACTTGTTCCTCATCCAGTGACGAGGAGCTGTCCCAGGTTGAAGAGGCCATCGAGCTCCCTCCAGGGAACAGCAACACTGACCCAGAGCTGTCCTCAGTGGAAGAGGCAATTGAGGCCATCCCATGGGACAGCGCAAGTGACCAAGAGCTGTCCCCAGTGAAAGAGTCCCTTGAGGGCATTCCAGAGGACAGCACAAGAGAGAAGGAGCTGTCCTCAGTGGAAGAGGACGTCGAGGTTGTTCCAGAGGACAGCAGAAATGAGCAAGAGCTGTCCTCCGTGGAAGAGGCCATCAACAACATTCCAGAGGACAGCACAAGAGACCAGGAGCTGTCCTTAGTGGAAGAGGCAAGTGATGATTTTGCATGGGACAGCACAAGTGACCCAGAGCTGTCCTCAGTGGAAGAGGCAATTGAAGATATTCCATGGGACAGCACAAGTGACCCAGAGCTGTCCTCCGTGGAAGAGGCCCTCGAGGACATTCCAGAGGACAGCACAAGCGACCAGGAGCTGTCCTCAGTGGACAAAACCATCAAGATTTTTCCAAAGGATGGTACAAGTGATCAGGAGCTGTCCTCAGTGGAAGAGGCCATCGAGGTTGCTCCAGAGGATGGCACAAGTGACCAGGAGCTGTCCTCAGTGGAAGAAGACATCGAGGTTGCTCCAGAAGAGAGCGCAAGTGACCAGGAGCTGTCCTCAGTGGAAGAGGCCATCGAGAACATTCCAAAGGACAGTGAGAGTGACCAGGAGCTGTCCTCAGTGGAAGAAGACATAGAGAACATTCCAGAGGAGAGCATGAGTCACCAGGAGCTGTCCTCAGTGGAAGAAGACATCGAGAACATTCCAGAGGACTGTGAGAGTGACCAGGAGCTGTCCTCAGTGGAAGAGGCCATCGAGAATATTCCAGAGGACAGTGAGATTGACCAGGAGCTGTCCCCAGTGGAAGAGGACATTGAGGTCTCTGAAGGGGACAGCACAAGAGAGGAGAAGCTGTCCCCTGCAGTCGAGGACATCATGCTCTCTTCAGGGTACAGCCTGAGTGCTGAGGGGCAGTCCAAAGTGGAAGTGGCCATCAAGCTTAGTCCCGTGGACAGCACGGCTCTTCCCCCAGAGGGGCCCAGCTCTGCCAGCCCCGTGGGCACAGAGGTGGCAGCAGAGGCAGCCCCTGCCGTGCCCGACGCCTCCCCTGCCCCAGGCAGTCCCACGGAGGCCGAGCCGGGAGGTGCTGCCCCATCCGGAGCTGCTGAGGAGGCAGCAGTGGGGTCAGGGCTGGCAGTGCAGGAGAGGCTGGACGGCTCCGATGAGGAAAACAAAAGTTGGCAATTCTTGCATGACATGGAGCCTTTCCTGGTTGGAGACCCTGAGCTGTCCCAGGAAGCAACCTACTGTGAAGAATGCATGGAGGAAGATCTGCCCCACGGGGATGTCACGAGTTACCACCAACACTTTCACTGGGAAAAATATTTGGACCAAGACCTGTCCCAGAGAGAAGTCAGCAGCTCCCAAGACCCCTCGGACTGGGAAGAATGCATTGAGCAAGTGCTGTCCGGAGGAGATGTCATCAGCTATGCAGAAATTTCAGACTGGGAAGAATACATTGGCCAAAACGTTTCCAGAGGGAATGGCAGCAGACCCTCAGGACTCTCCAACTGGGAAAACGACAGCGACACGGGGCTCATGCAGGAGAACTGGCCCAAGCATGTGATCTTGGCCAAGCCCTTGTACCCAGAGGATGATGAGTGGGACGATGTGAGCCTCCTGGAGCTGCCCCCAGAACAGGACAAAGAAAAGAATGTGGACAAGTGGAAAGTTTTTGTGTCAGAGGGGCTGGCAGTGCCCGTCCCTCAGGAGGCCTGGGCTGAGTGCCCGGCACAGGAGCCGTGCAGCCGAGGGCCGGCGCCTGCCCCGCACAGCCCCCCCAGCCCCCGGCCTGCCCGGCTGGGAGCCCAGGCCCTCCGCGGGCAGCCGGCTGCCCCCAGGAAACGTCCCTCCCGCTTCAGGCGGGCACTGCGGGCACTGCGGGGGCTGTTCCGCTGTCCCTGCCTCAGGCCACGCTCTGAGGAGCGAAAGAGACACAGAGAAAGGTGAAGAAGATGAGGAGAAGGAAGGTGAAGAACTGGAAGAAGATGAAGATGACCGCTCCTGCCAGTCCCGCTCCTCTGTGTCGGAGCAGCAGCTGTCCAGTTCGGCTCGAGGGGCTCAGAGATTGCTGCTGCAGCTCCTCCAAGCCAGGGAAGAGAAAAGCCTTTGGATGGGCCAAGCAAGCCAAGCAAAACCCAACCAGGCAGAGCCACGAAGGCCTGGGCAGTGGGGCTTGGAAAATGCCCACCCAAAGAGCCCAAAGCTCCCCCATCCCTGCCCCGAACACACCCGGCCCCAGGCTGGAAGGTGCAGCAACCACTTCTGGGGCACAAAGCAGAGGCTCCTGGAACAGACTCTCAGCACAAACCACTCCAGGACAACGGCAAAGACGACAAAGACAAAGATGAAGACAAAGACACAGAAAAAGAGGACAAAGACGACATAGCAGATGAAGAAGATGAAGACTGTGAAGAAGATGAAGACAATGAAGAAGGTGAAGACAAATAGGATGAAGAAGATGAAGACAGCAAAGAGGAAGAAGACAAAGATGAAGACTAAAAAGACAAGACATAGAATGATTATTTAAAAATAGATAGAAGAAGTATAGTAATAAGAATTTATAAATACTTAGAAGAGTACTAGGAATAGGAATTTCAATATATGCAGAACAAAAAGTATAGGAATAGGAATAAGAATTTCAAAATATGTAGAAGAAGAATAGGAATAGGAATAAGAATATAAAAATACATAGAAGTAGCAAAGAAGAAGAAGAATAGTAAAGAGTAGGAAAAGAAGAACCATAAGAAGAATAAGAATAGAAAAGTGAAGAGAAAATTGAAGGAATAAGGAAAACTAGCAATTAATTGATTTTTATTACATATTGTATATTTCTTTCACAGTTATGAAATAAAAACATTACTCTACATTATGTTGTAATCACAATGCGGTTGAGAACAGAGCAAAGCAGACTGAAGCTTAATAACAAGGGAAAAACTTTATTAAGCCACTACTATTATACTACTATAAAATAAAAAAAGAAAGAAAAAAAAAAAAACACACACAATTTTTAAAATGAAGACATTTTAAAACATTCAGAATCTCACCACCTAACTTTAACAAAGTACAGTGAGACAGAACATGGACCATAATCGGTTCCCACCGTCTAGATAATTAATAAAAAGAGAGAGTTCTCCTGGGAATTCTGCTTTTAACCCCTCTGTGTTCTCAGAGGCATGTCCACCTTCAAGTGGTCAATATCCAAACTGACCTCTTCTTTCCAATGAAATTCTTTTTCCACATCAAACCACGACAGGATCTCAATCAGGGAGTGGCCCAGGGGCTGAGTGGCAGGGAACATTCAGGAAAAAGTGGCAGGGTTGCCTGGACAGGTAGGGAAGGGACTGGGACAAAGGGAGGGGAATAATTGAGGGACACCTTTAAAGGGATTGTGCAACATAGGGAAAAAAAACAACTTGGTGAAAGCGTGGGGGGATAACAGAATGAACCAGTTAACAATAACTTAATGAAATAAACATAAACCCCAACAGGTTCCTGTCTGCTCCAGTGCTATTGGGGTGCCAGGGGTGGCCCTTTGTGACACGGCCATGGTGTCACGGCCCTTTGTGATGTGGGACGTGATGGTGGCCGGAGACCCTTGTGACATCAGGGAGCCCCGCCCGGGCTGAGGGTCTCCAAGGGGCGCAGAGCCCTGGGGTGCCCAGTCCCAGGAGAGCCGCTCTCTGAGGAGGACGCAGCTCACTGGCTCTGTCTGCGCCAGACGCCGACAGCGACAGCGGCCGACAGCGACAGACAGAGACAGCGACGAGCATAAAGCCAACTCCACCTCCCGGTCCCACAGCACCTTGCCCAGCTGGCTGGAAGCCACCAGCGAGCCGTGGTCAGGGGCAGTGGCAGCTCAGTCCTGCCACTGTCACAGACTGAGGAGGAGGAGAGGCTCTTTAACAAAATGGACCGTGAGCTTTCCCAGAGGGAAGATGTGGAAGAGACCCGCCAGAGAGGAGTTCCAGGAGACCAAGAAGTGTCCCAGCAAGGAGCCAGGAGCAGCCAAGAGCTGTACCAAGGCCAGGTACGTGTGGGAGTTTGGGAAGTTTCCCAGTCCAGAGGGGGGACACACCAAGAGCTCAATGAATGGGAAGAAACCATCAGAGCTCAGGAGCTGTCCCAGTGGGAGGAGGACAGTGAGATGTACCAAGAGGGGTGGGAGAGGGAAGAACGTGTGACAACCCAAGAGATTTCCCAGTGGGAAATAGATGTGAGTGAGCGGCAGGAGATGGGATGGGGAGAGGACGAGAGGTGCCACGAGCTGTCCCTGCAGAGAGATCTGCGTGTCCCAGAGGATTCCCAAGGGCATGATGCCCAAGAGCATTCCCGGAGGGAAGGTGAGAGGTACCAAGACCTCTCAGCATGGGGACAAGGTGAGCACTCCCACATGTCCCAATGGGAAGACAGGAGAGAGCTGGAATTGTCCCAAGTGAGAGACAGCAGTGTCAGGGAGCTGTGCCAAGGACCAGACGCTGCAGCCCAAGAGCTGCCCCAGTGGGACGATGTGAGTGAATGAAAGCTGTCCCAAAGGGGGGAAGATGTGAGCAGGCAGGAGCTGTCCCAATGGGGACACAACATCAGCTCTGAGATCTGGGACAGACCCTTGTGCCCAGGGAGGGACGAGGAGCCTCAGCCTTGTCCCCCAGAGGGGCCCAGCTCTGCCAGCCCCGCGGGCACAGAGGTGGCAGCAGAGGCAGTGCCTGCCCTGACCAGCGCCTCTCCTTCCCTGCAGAGTCCCACGGAGGCCGAGCCGGCAGCTGCTGCCCCGGCTGGAGCTGCTGAGGAGGACGAGGAGGCCCCTGAGCCTCTCCTGTCCCAAGGGGAAGATTTGGGAAACCAAGAGCTGCTCCCTTGGGACGACGATGTCAGCTCCAGTTCTTTGGAGAACCCACTGGGCTCAGTGAAGGAGGAGAAGAACACCCAGACTTGTTCCTCATCCAGTGACGAGGAGCTGTCCCAGGTTGAAGAGGCCATCGAGCTCCCTCCAGGGGACGGCAGCACTGACCCAGAGCTGTCCTCAGTGGAAGAGGCAATTGAGGCCATCCCATGGGACAGCGCAAGTGACCAAGAGCTGTCCCCAGTGAAAGAGTCCCTTGAGGGCATTCCAGAGGACAGCACAAGAGAGAAGGAGCTGTCCTCAGTGGAAGAGGACGTCGAGGTTGTTCCAGAGGACAGCAGAAATGAGCAAGAGCTGTCCTCCGTGGAAGAGGCCATCAACAACATTCCAGAGGACAGCACAAGAGACCAGGAGCTGTCCTTAGTGGAAGAGGCAAGTGATGATTTTGCATGGGACAGCACAAGTGACCCAGAGCTGTCCTCAGTGGAAGAGGCAATTGAAGATATTCCATGGGACAGCACAAGTGACCCAGAGCTGTCCTCTGTGGAAGAGGCCATCGAGGTTGCTCCAGAGGATGGCACAAGTGACCAGGAGCTGTCCTCAGTGGAAGAAGACATCGAGGTTGCTCCAGAAGAGAGCGCAAGTGACCAGGAGCTGTCCTCAGTGGAAGAGGCCATCGAGAACATTCCAGAGGACAGCATGAGTGACCAGGAGCTGTCCTCAGTGGAAGAAGACATCGAGGTTGCTCCAGAAGAGAGCGCAAGTGACCAGGAGCTGTCCTCAGTGGAAGAGGCCATCGAGAACATTCCAGAGGACAGTGAGAGTGACCAGGAGCTGTCCTCAGTGGAAGAAGACATAGAGAACATTCCAGAGGAGAGCATGAGTCACCAGGAGCTGTCCTCAGTGGAAGAGGCCATCGAGAACATTCCAGAGGAGAGCATGAGTCACCAGGAGCTGTCCTCAGTGGAAGAGGACATCAAATCTATTCCGGAGGACAGCACAAGTGATGAGGAGCTGTCCCCAGTGGAAGAGGATATTGAGGTCTCTGAAGGGGACAGCACAAGAGAGGAGAAGCTGTCCTCTGCAGTCGAGGACATCATGGTCTCTTCAGGGTACAGGCTGACTGCTGAGGGGCAGTCCAAAGTGGAATTGGCCATCAAGCTTAGTCCCGTGGACAGCACGGCTCTTCCCCCAGAGGGGCCCAGCTCTGCCAGCCCCGTGGGCACAGAGGTGGCAGCAGAGGCAGCCCCTGCCCTGCCCAGCGCCTCCCCTGCCCCAGGCAGTCCCACGAAGGCCGAGCCAGGAGCTGCTGCCCCATCCGGAGCTGCTGAGGAGGCAGCAGTGGGGTCAGGGCTGGCAGTGCAGGAGAGGCTGGACGGCTCCGATGAGGAAAACAAAAGTTGGCAATTCTTGCATGACATGGAGCCTTTCCTGGTTGGAGACCCTGAGCTGTCCCAGGAAGCAACCTACTGTGAAGAATGCATGGAGGAAGATCTGCCCCACGGGGATGTCACGAGTTACCACCAACACTTTCACTGGGAAAAATATTTGGACCAAGACCTGTCCCAGGGAGAAGTCAGCAGCTCCCAAGACCCCTCGGACTGGGAAGAATGCATTGAGCAAGTGCTGTCCGGAGGAGATGTCATCAGCTATGCAGAAATTTCAGACTGGGAAGAATACATTGGCCAAAACGTTTCCAGAGGGAATGGCAGCAGACCCTCAGGACTCTCCAACTGGGAAAACGACAGCGACACGGGGCTCGTGCAGGAGAACTGGCCCAAGCATGTGATCTTGGCCAAGCCCTTGTACCCAGAG
This sequence comes from Lonchura striata, assembly GCF_050655825.1. Classification (NCBI taxonomy): domain Eukaryota; kingdom Metazoa; phylum Chordata; class Aves; order Passeriformes; family Estrildidae; genus Lonchura; species Lonchura striata. The sequence continues at coordinate 7,076,742 of NC_140738.1, forward strand.
GATGATGAGTGGGACGATGTGAGCCTCCTGGAGCTGCCCCCAGAACAGGACAAAGAAAAGAATGTGGACAAGTGGAAAGTTTTTGTGTCAGAGGGGCTGGCAGTGCCCGTCCCTCGGGAGGCCTGGGCTGAGTGCCCGGCACAGGAGCCCTGCAGCCGAGGGCTGGCGCCTGCCCCGCACAGCCCCCCCAGCCCCCGGCCTGCCCGGCTGGGAGCCCAGGCCCTCCGCGGGCAGCCGGCTGCCCCCAGGAAACGTCCCTCCCGCTTCAGGCGGGCGCTGCGGGCGCTGCGGGGGCTGTTCCGCTGTCCCTGCCTCAGGCCACGCACTGAGGACTGAAAGAGACACAGAGAAAGGTGAAGAAGATGAGGAGAAGGAAGGTGAAGAACAGGAAGAAGATGAAGATGACCGCTCCTGCCAGTCCCGCTCCTCTGTGTCGGAGCAGCAGCTGTCTGGTTCGGCTCGAGGGGCTCAGAGATTGCTGCTGCAGCTCCTCCAAGCCAGGGAAGAGAAAAGCCTTTGGATGGGCCAAGCAAGCCAAGCAAAGCCCAACCAGGCAGAGCCACGAAGGCCTGGGCAGTGGGGCTTGGAAAATGCCCACCCAAAGAGCCCAAAGCTCCCCCATCCCTGCCCCGCACACACCCGGCCCCGGGCTGGAAGGTGCAGCAACCATTTCTGGGGCACAAAGCAGAGGCTCCTGGAACAGACTCTCAGCACAAACCACTCCAGGACAACGGCAAAGACGACAAAGACAAAGATGAAGACAAAGACACAGAAAAAGAGGACAAAGACGACATAGCAGATGAAGAAGACAAAGACAGTGAAGAAGACGAAGACAAACAGGATGAAGAAGATGAGGAAGACAGCAAAGAGGAAGAAGACAAAGATGAAGACTAAAAAGACAAGACATAGAACGTTTATTTTAGAATAGATAGATGAAATATAGTCATAAGAATTTAGAAATACTTAGAAGAAGATGTGTACTAGGAATAGGAATTTCAATATATGCAGAACAAAAAGTATAGGAATAGGAATAAGAATTTCAAAATATGTAGAAGAAGAAGAATAGGAATAGGAGTAAGAATATAAAAATACATAGAAGTAGCAAAGAAGAAGAAGAATAGTAAAGAGTAGGAAAAGAAGAACAATAAGAAGAATAAGAATAGAAAAGTGAAGAGAATATTGAAAGAATAAGGAAAACTAGCAATTAATTGATTTTTATTACATATTGTATATTTCTATAACAGTTATGAAATAAAAACATTAATGTACCGTGTGTTGTAATCACAATGCATTCTAATGTCCCCACGCTGTTCCCGTGATTGAAGAATCTGTGTGTTTCTAATAAAGTCTGTAGGGCACCAGAGCAGAGTGCCGGATTCCATGTCCTGTCTCCCCGAGGTGCCGATGGATTGTCCCAGCCCGAGCCACGGAGCGCCCCGCGAGCAGCGCGGGCTCAGCGCCGGCGGCAGCGGGAGAGTTCCCGGCCGGGCCGGCGGGGCAGGGCTGTCGCTGCTCTCTGCAGGCAAACGGGAGGCGCAGGCTGAGCCCGGCTGGCAGAGAGCTGTGCCGGGCAGCCCTTTGCAGCAGGGCTGTGCCGCCAGCACAGCGAAGGCAGCAGAGCCCCGCTCTGCCGCTGCCTGTGGCCGGGGAGCCGGGCCGGGGCTGTTCCTGCAGCCCTGCCTGCCTCCAGCAGCCCCGGGCCGGGCGGGAGGGCTTCCCCCGCTGCAGCCCCAGCTGAGGCAGCAGCAGCAGCTCTGTGCTGCTCCTGGCACATCCCTGCGGCAGCAGCTGCACGGGGCTGGGCAGCCGCAGAGCCCAAAGCAGCGCAGCAGCAGCGCAGCAGCAGCGCAGCTCTGGGGCTCTGCTGCTGCTGCTGCTGCTGGGCAGCCCCACAGGGCTCAGGGCTGAGCAGCCGTGCCTGGAGCCCGCTCCTGGCTCCTCCAGCCTCGGGGCTGCTCCTCTGCTGCTCCAGGGCAGGGCCTTTCTCCAGGACTGGCTTTTCTTTCTGCTGGGAGAACTCTCACAAACCCCAGGATCCCTGGGGCTGAAAAAGCCCTCCCAGCCCAGGGAGTCCCAGCTGGGCCCCGTGCCCACCTTGTCCCCAGCCCAGAGCACTCAGTGCCACCTCCAGGGGACACCTGCAGGGATGGGCATTCCAAAGCTCCCTGGGCAGCCCCTGCCAGGGCCTGAGCACCCTTTCCATGGGGAAATTCCTGCTGCTGTCCCAGCTGAGCCTGCCCTGGCCCAGCCTGCGGCCGTTCCCTTTCCTCCTCTCCCTGTTCCCTGGGAGCAGAGCCCGACCCCCCGGCTGTCCCCTCCTGGCAGGGGCTACAGAAGGATTGTTCCTTTCCTAGGCCCTCTCCTCCTCTTCTCTGCTTTCCAAAACTAAAAAGGAATCACTGAAGTATGACAAATCCCACACGAATATTTGGGACTGGATGTTGGCCCATTTCTTGTGTCCACAAGGACAACCAAGTGTCTCCCTCCTCCTGTGCCCAAAATCCAACCGCAGAGAGTCCCTAGGCCAGCATTCTCTCTGTGGGAGCAGCAGGAAGGAAGTTTGAGAACTTCTGCAGCCCTGAGAGAGGGGAAGGCAGGAATTCTCCTTTCTTTCTGTCTTTTCCACACCAAAGGAGACTACTGCAATGGGAAAAGGAATTGTTCATGGTGGTGCTGCCCCGTGGGGCTCCAGCCCACAGGAGAATCCTGCAGGATATCAGGTGTGCTCCCACCTGCAGGTTGGCACTTCATAGCTGTGCCAGGAGTGGAAAAATTGGAGAGAAAATGTAGCTATCATGCTGGCATGGTAGCATGGAGGAAGGTTTTGGAAAGGCCTTGGGAATGGTAAACTGAGGAAAAGGATACATTCATGTATGCCCCATTGTTTTAGAAAGGCTTTGGGAATGAGAAACTGAGGGAAAAGATACATTTATGTATGCTCCACTTGAAGAGAGCCCGACAGAGGAATGGTTGAACGACAAGGGACATGATACTGTAAAATTAATCCAAATAGGGAGGGCTACGTGACTGCTGCAAAGTTCGCATGGCCCTGAAGAGTAGATGGTGTGCAGAAAGCAGGATATTGAAATTGCTTAGTATGTAGAAGTAGATAGAGAAGAACAAAGGGGGTACTAAGCTGTTCTAACTGCAAGGCCAGCTGGACAGGCATGTATCGATCATAAAGATACTTTTAAGATAATAGTACAAGTCACATAGCAACCAATCATGAGCTTGGCTTTTGCAATATGTATGAGCTAATTAACAAACATATATAAACTGTGTAATCTGTCACAATAAACTGAGACTTGATGATCATGATATAATGAGTCTTGTCTCCCGCGGCATTCCCTCTAACAACTGGCGCCCGAAAGCAGGGACCTGATCCGAGCCTAAGGCGAGAGAGGTGCTGCGTTGGGGTTCGGGTCCTGCAGCTGGAAGGATGGCGAAAGAGCCGATACTCTCTGCTCCGCGCCCTGAGTGACCGCAGCGGCGAGCTCAGCCGATACGTGCTGCCGAAGCCTGAATGAGCCAGCAACGGTACCGACGTAATCATGGAAAGGCAAGCAGCATATGATTTATTTAGTGCTTCTCTTAGAAAATGGCAGATTAGGGGGATTGACTTAGATAAGGATCTCCCTTCGCTATTGCATCATGCTGAGTCTTACGGCTTTTTCGTTAACCCCCATAGTGTTCATGAACTTTCAGAATGGAGAAGATATAGGGATAAGTTGTGGGAATTAGTGTTAGATGAGGATAAACCGGGCAAGAAAATGAGTAAACTTTGGAGTGTGGTTGATAACGAATTGTTAATGTGTCAGGCAGAAAAGAGGGCGGTGGAAGTGATACGGACAGCTCTGGAGAAAAATAAGGAATGTAAACCCTCGCTTCTCTCCAGTGAGCCAAACCCTCCGGTTCTCACAAATTTTCCCATTCCCATCTCTGCTTCTGAAATGCCTGTACCTCCCATAGACACTAGTAGCATTGAGGTGCTAGAAATTGAGGTCCAAATTGCTTTATGGCAACGGGACTGGGATCCCAAATTCACTTTTTGTGAACGGGAATCAGGTAGAACGGAGCAGGCGCGGGGCCAGACAGAGCGGGGCCGGCCAGCACCGAGCCGGAGGCGAGCCCGGGGCGGAGCGGACATCAGCCGAGAGACGGAAGGCTCCTTGCTGCCGAGCAGCAGCGCAAGGGGGGAGAGGGGCGTTCCTGGGGCTCAGCCGCGCTGGAGCCGGAGCAGGCGGGGCGCGGCCGTGGCGGGGGTGTCTCTTCTCCCATCCACAAGGTGGCGCAACAAGGACGGGAGCGAGGCGGCGCCGCCCCTCATCTCCCCGCAGCGCCCAGCAATGGCGGCGGAGATGGCGGCACAGTCCTGGTTGCCATGGCAGCGACAACGCCGAGAGCAGCAGCGCCGCTGGTGGCGGGATCGCAACACTACAGCAAAAATTTCAACAGCATCTTCCCAATTTCTTACAAGAGTCAGAAGACGTAATGAAAAAGTACAGCAGTACCGAGTGTTTTCCAAGATACCAAGAAGGATGAACATTATGTCAATCAATGTTATTTCAAATATGATATGGATAAAAATCACTGTATAAAGATAGAAATGTTAGTAATGATTTAATTACCAAAAATGTCTCTGAAAACAAAGAGTTGAGAAAATGTCATCTGATGGAATTTTAGTATTGAGTTTGTAATCTCTGTATTTGGGTTTTTATAGATAATAATATAAGTAATAGTGATTTTTAAGTTTTATAGATAATACGATAAATAGTGATTGTTAAGTTTTTGTAAGTAATGATAAGTAGTGATTGTTACTAATGTTATATGAGTGCTTTAAAAGGATTGTCTTAAACTATTTTAAACATTTCTTGTTAATAGGTTGATCATAAAATGTGAGTTGTCTGATTTTTGTGATAAGAATTATTATTAAGGTATTAAGGTATTAAGGTGTTGTTATAGTATTTACAGTCAGTTTTCATATGTTTTATTGTCTCTTTAGGTGATTGATTACAAGATATTTTTTCAGGATCCTGTGTTTTTGATTTTTTAACTACTCATGTGTTTTCTTTATCTAATCTTTTATGCAGCTGCAATTCATCTTCCTTTAAAAATTCATTGTCCAAATTTTAGTTCAAGATTTCAGACTTCAAATTTTCAGATTTCTAAAGAAAAGGTTTGTTGCATTTAGAGAATTTTTATCTTAAAAGAGATTTTAGACAGGTTCAATTATTTGATAGTTTGATAAATTTTTAATAATAAGGTTTTTTACTTATAACTGTTATTTCTAGGACTTTTGTTTTATAATGTGTTAAAACATATCCTCTAATTAGAATTTGAGCTCTGGCCAAGCTCTGGCTCTACGTGGATGGTGTGATTGACCCAGGTGTTTTCTGCATCAAAAAGTATTCAAGTCCTTTTGGCTTAACAATTTGACCATGTAGAGCAGCTGAGCCTCAAAGAGAGTTTTGGAGAAACATGATCCGGACATGTTTTATCCAAATCTCTGTTGTTTTAAGGTTTATCAGCTGCTGCAGACTCTGGGATGACAATTTGATAGTGTAGCATTTGGTAACTGTGATTTTATATGTAATGTTAATAGTGTATTATCTGATTGATTTTTGTTTGTTGTTAGTTTCTTTACTATATGCATTGTTTTGTTCTTGATGTTTTTTCATGTTTATAACAAAGATGTTGATATTTCCATTTCTTCATGCAAATTTTAGGAAACAGAATTGAGAGAGGACCCTCCAGTCCCTGTGGGGGGTGTTGAGTTTGTTTGTGTTTTAGCAGGTGCAGAATCTGGATAGATTTCAGTGAAGAATGTTAAACTTATCAATTTCAAGAGAACACTAATCTCTCCACAAGTAAATCAGAGGATGCACAGCAAAAGTGGATTGTACAAAGATTTGTGTTTCACCCACAGGAGATTGTAGGCTTTTAAGTTTTTTCATAAGTGTGTTTTTAATTATGTTATAGACTTTTTTGCTAAGTTTTAATGAGTTTTATAATGCCTGTGATTTTTCTGTTCATTTTGCCATTGCTTTTCAATGGCAAAAGAAAAAGAGGGACAATCAATTAGATAATCAAAAGTATAACATTAAGTTTATCATAAATATAATTTGTATTTAGAATTAAGTTTGTTCCTTTCATATTAAACAGAACAATCAAAAACATGAGAAATATGAAGTGGGGTGCACTTCTGTAATACAACCTCATTTTTCACCCCACGAGTTACTTCAGTGCAAGCTCTCACACAATTGAAAATTCTAGCCTACTGGACAAAATAGTAAATTAGTATTCCATCTAAAATGTTGAGTGAGCTTGCCACAAATGTAAGTAGTATCTGTCATGCAGTTCTGCAAAACAGAGCAGCTACCACTAATTTACTTCTTTTAGCCCAAGGTCATAGTTGTGAAGAATTTGAAGGAATGTGCTGTATGAAGTTATCTGATCACTCTACATCTATCCATAAGCAAATACGAAAATTGACCGAGCTAACTCAAGAGTTGAAGGTGGAGGACGGATTGGGCTTAGAAGGCTGCCTGAAAGGATTGGGGATCGGACCATGGTTGAGGGACATCATCAAATATGGCATAATAGTTCTAAGCATAATTGTAATGCTTTTGCTTGCTTTGCCCTGTGTGTTTACTTGCTTGCAAGGCTTGATGCAGCAGCTTTTGCAAAAAATGCTGAATGCACACCTTCTTGTACAAAAGGAAAACGGGGGAGATGAAGAGAGCCTGACAGAGGAATGGTTGAACGCCAAGGGACATGATACTGTAAAATTAATCCAAATAGGGAGGGCTACGTGACTGCTGCAAAGTTCTCATGGCCCTGAAGAGTAGATGGTGTGCAGAAAGCAGGATATTGAAACTGCTTGGTATGTAGAAGTAGATAGAGAAGAACAAAGGAGTATTAAGCTGTTCTAACTGCAAGGCCAGCTGGACAGGCATGTATCTTTCACAAAGATAGTTTTAAGATAATAGTACAAGTCACATAGCAACCAATCATGAGCTCGGCTTTTGCAATATGTATGAGCTAATTAACAAACATATATAAACTGTGTAATCTGTCACAATAAACTGAGACTTGATGATCATGATATCATGAGTCTTGTCTCCCGTGGCATCCCTCTAACAAAAGCTGAGTGGTTTCCCTGGCGTCCCCCAGCCCTTCCTGGCCCCAGGGGCTGATGGCATTTGTGCTGCCTCAGGTCCATGTCCCCACAGCACCAGCATGGGGGTGCTCCCGCCTGCTGTGTGCAATGCAAACAGGGGCTGCTGAGCCAGTGCTGCCGTGTCTGTGCCTGCAAGGATGCGGCATCTCTGTGAGCTGGGGGAGAGGCCAGGGCTGCAGAGGGGGGATGTTGCTGGCAGCTCCATGAGGACGCTCTGGGACGCTGCCCTGGGCTGTGCAGCACTGGGGATGGATCAGCCCCTGCTCTGCTGCTCCTTCCCGTCTCCCCCAGGGCCCTTGCAGAGCACCAGCCATGCTGTTTGCCCCCAGCCTGCCCACGGCCAGCCTGGGGCTGCTCACGGGGGTTTTCTGTGCTGAGCATTGGCCTGGCCGTGTTCTTGAGACAGCCTGGGCAAGGAGCCTGGAGCCCCCAGGCCCTGGCCTGAGGCGTCAGCGCTGCCCCAGCAGTGCCCATGGCCTGTCCGTGCTGCAGCCCCGGCACTGCCACCCCCAGGACTGTGCCCGGCCCCGAGAGCACTCAGGCCCTGCAGCAACACCAGGGCCACCAGGGCAGCGGGGCAGGGCCACGGGAGCAGCACTGGCAGCACCAAGTGCTGCTGCTCCTGGGCACAGCTGCTGTGCCAGCCCTGATCTGCCCCAGCTCTGCACACAGACATTGCTGCTGCAGCTCCAGAGAAGGCAACAAAAGGGCATCTCTGCAGAAAACTCTGCTGGGACATCCTTTAGTTCCTTTAAAAACACTGAGAGCACAGCCCCTCATTGACAGCGTCTGAGGCCACCGGGTAGGTGCAGGCAAACAAAATGAGAAATGGCACAAAAAAATGATACTTCTTTGTGGATAATCTAAAAAACCTTAAGCAGAGGAAAAAGCACCTCCAAAATGAAACCCACAAGAAGTATCAAAGATTCCTTTTATTAGAAGTCATTTGCAGAAATTTGCCAGCAGTTTAATGTTTCTGTAACCATCCAGTCATCAGTTTCCACACTGCAGCCTTGAGCTCCTGGTTCCTTAGGCTGTAGATGAGGGGGTTCAGGGCTGGAGGCACCACTGAGTACAGAACTGACAGGGCCAGATCCAGGGATGGGGAAGAGATGGAGGGGGGCTTCAGGTGAGCAAACATAATAGTGCTGAGGAACAAGGAGACCACAGCCAGGTGGGGGAGGCAGGTGGAAAAGGCTTTGTGCCGTCCCTGCTCAGAGGGGATCTTCAGCACGGCCCTGAAGATCTGCACATAGGAGAAAACAATGAACACAAAACAACCAAATGCTAAATAGCTAGTAACTGCAATGAGCCCAAGTTCCCTGAGGGAGGATTTGGAGCAGGAGAGCTTGAGGATCTGGGGGATTTCACAGAAGAACTGTCCCAAGGCATTGCCATGGCACAGGGGCAGGGAAAATGTATTGGCTGTTTGCAGCAGAGCATTGAGAAAGGCACTGGCCCAGGCAGCTGCTGCCATGTGGGCACAAGCTCTGCTGCCCAGGAGGGTCCCGTAGTGCAGGGGTTTGCAGATGGACACGTAGCGGTCATAGCACATGATGGTCAGCAGGAAATACTCTGCTGAGATGAAGAAGAGAAAAAAAAAGAGCTGTGCAGCACATCCTGTGTAGGAGATGTTTCTGGTGTCCCAGAGGGAATTGTGCATGGCTTTGGGGACAGTGGTGCAGATGGAGCCCAGGTCGCTGAGGGCCAGGTTGAGCAGGAAGAAGAACATGGGCGTGTGCAGGTGGTGGCCGCAGGCTACGGCGCTGATGATGAGGCCGTTGCCCAGGAGGGCAGCCAGGGAGATGCCCAGGAAGAGGCAGAAGTGCAGGAGCTGCAGCTGCCGCGTGTCTGCCAGTGCCAGCAGGAGGAAGTGGCTGATGGAGCTGCTGTTGGACATTTGCTGTGGCTGCACATGGGCACCTGTTCATGGAGAAGGACAGGGACAAGTCAGGAGAGGCTGCTTGGAGCCAAACCTGGGCCATTCCCTGCAGCCTGTCCTCCTGGGACTCACACACCCTTGTTCCTGCTCTGGGAAAACCTTCACCCAGGTCCCTGCCTGAGCTCCACTTGTGCTGGCTGAGTGTGCCAGGAGCTGCAAGGACTGTGTGTGGGGGTCTCGAGGAGCCATCCCTGCCCCGCTGCCCTGGGTTTGTGGCCCTTTGGCGGAAGGACAAGGCTGGATATTCAGGATTTGTCACAGGAATCACTCCTAATGCAGAAAAGCTTGGTAGCATCTGCACTCCCAGGTCAAAAGAATTGCAGGAGTTGGTTTAAGGAATTGTTTTCCTACCCACCCACCATTCCTGGCTCTCTGAGTTTAGAAATCCCCAGCATTCCTGCTGCACTCAGAGTTTGCCACTGAGAGATGTGAGAGGCAAAGGATTCCCTGTGACTGAGGGCAGGTGAGGGGCTGGATGGGCTTGTTCCCCCAGCACTGCTCTGCTCAGCCCCCTCTCCTTCCCTGAGCATCTCCCTGGGCCTGGACATCCCCTCCTGAGAGGTGCCTTGTCCCTGCCAGCGCTCACAGAGCCCATCCCACCCTGTGTGCCCTCGGCCCGGCCCTACAGAAACCTGCCTGTGTGCAGGGCCCTGGCTGGGGCAGGCTCTGTGTGCAGCTGGGCAAGGGCAGCTCAGGAGAGCCCTGCTGGGCCCTGCAGAGGTGATGCTGCTGCTGCCCAGGGCTGAGGAGTGGCTGAAGGCCATTTGGGAGGCTCCCAGCAGAGACACTGACCACCCAAAGTCACAGTTCTGGAGTCCCTGTAAATGTTCTAACATTCCTTTGATGATCCTGTGTGTCCCTTTCAACTCAGAATGTTCTGTCATTCTGGGACTACAATTCCTGTTCTGCTTCTCTCATCCCCCTGTTGTCTATAATCAAAAGAGAAAAAAAAGAATCCTTGTAACAGTGTTAGAACAGCAAAGTAAAAACCAGACCTTTATTGGAAGCTCTCAGGTGTCCCAGTGGGGATGAGGCACACCCGGCCCCTGATTTCAACAATTCATTAAGGTTGATTAATTAGGATATTTAACAGAAACATCTAATAGGAGATTCAGTTGCCCCAATTACACACCGCTGGCTCAACCCATTGGAGTGGGTCCAACGACTTCTTTGCCCATCTTTTTGTTATCACTGCTCACATTCAAAACCCAAAATTTTCTGCTTGTATGTCCTCTTCCTTATAATAAGACTATATAGTATGAATAGAATGTATTTGGATAGTCAGCTTATTGTTCTAAAATATAAAAGAAAGGTAAGGAAACATACTAGGGTTAATTAAGGATTATAACTATATTAACTATTTAATAGTAGTTTAAAATAGTTAAGATTTTAATCAAGTTAGGTAGGATTATACTTTTATAACTATATAATAGTAACATACAGAACTGCAAATATGTGACAAATAAATGAAAAGCAAAAACCTTTTTGTCATCACCCCAAACTTCCCACCCTGCTCCAAGCAGGAAATTGAAAACACCATCAGGAAAGCTCCTGACCTTTACAGCAATCCTAGGCTTACCTTCTTTGGGAAGTGTCCTCCGGAGCTGTGCCCAGGCTGGTCTGGAGCTGGGAGCAGCCCTGCCCCAGCCAGCCCCTCTCAGCAGCAGCACCTGCCCTGCTCAGGGTGGCTCCTTCCCCCCACAGCTCCTGGCCAGCGCTGGGAGCAGCTCCAGGGCCGGCTGAGAGCTGTCCCTGGCAGGCAGCAGAGTCCCTGGCCCAGCACAGCGCCCTGGGCTGCAGGACCCTGCTCTGCAGGACAGCCCTGGGCACCCCTGGCTGCTCTGCACAGGAGATGAGCAGAGAATGCACTCACAGGGTCTGTGGGCATTGGGATGTTCCAGCTTTAGGAGATCTCTCCAGGAGCTGCAGCTGCATTGTCCTGCAGCCAGAGGTTCCTGTGCCAAGGGCTGGCAGTGATTCTGCTCCAGGCACTTCTCAGCCCCTTCCCAGCCCTGACTGATTGAAGCTCTTTGTGCCTCTGTGCTGTGCCCGGGCTGGCTGCAGGCAGTGCCCCAGCCCTGCTGGGCTGGCAGAAGAGCTGCTCAGCAAGAGAAATGTGCTTTTGAAGCTCTGCTTGGTTACCAGGATCACCCTCTGTGCCAGGAGCCCGGCCCAGCTCAGCAGCACAGACACAGCACAAGGACTTTAATGACCCTCTGGGGCTTTGTGCTCAGGCCCTGAGCATCAGGCCCTGAGAGGGAGCTGCAGAAACCTCTCCAGAACTCCATGTCAGAATCCAACTCCAAAGTTTCTTGGACTTTTAATGGGTCCCACTGAGGGACACGACTGAGAAAGTGTCCCCAGGCCCCAGGCAGAGCAGAGAACTGGAGGCACTGATGCCAGGTGGGGACAAAGAGAAGCCAAGTCTTGGTGCCCTGGGGCACAGCAGGGTCTGTGCCACCAAGGGCTGTGAGGAGACACCTTGTCCTGAGGCCCTGGGGCCTCCTGGCACAGCCCCAGCCAGGCTGGGCACTTTCACCCCTGGTCCTGCCCTCAGCATCCCCCCCTAGCCCACATCCCAGTGGCCTCAAGGATCTGCTGGAAGGAGTCCCTGGGGAGCCTTGGTCAGGAATGGCCCTGGGGGCTCCTTCATGCTCCCAGGGACTGCAGGTTTTTCAAAGGACTTTGGCTTTTGCTTTTGCCTTGGAGTCTTTGAGTGGTTTCTGCAATCATGGACTCCAATTATCTCATGTAATTAGTCCCTGGAGAGGCTTTGTCAGGAACAACACTCAGTAGGGCTTATTAATGCTTCAAGGTACTTCAGTTCTTTTAAGCTACTTTGTGTTTCCCTTTTGCTACAGGCTATGTGAGAAGTTTGTGGAATCATGGCCCCGATTATCTGCTTTAATGAGTCCCTTGAGAGCTTTGTACTTACACTCAGTGGGGTTCATTAATACTCTGAGATACTCAACTTTTGTGAGGGTCTTTGAATTCTTCTTCCAAAACTGAGAGGTTTTTGTGCCATTTGTAGTCTCTGAGAGGTTTTTGTGCCATCTTGGCCTGCAATTCTCTCCTCCAAGGAGTCCATCAGGAACCTTTGTTGGGGATGGACCTCAGTGGGTCCCATTAATACCTCGAGAAACTTTGGGGGTTTTTTCTGACTTTTGCCTCCTGGAAGGATTTGTGGAATCTCCTCTCAGGCCCTGAGGTTCCAGGGCTCAGCTCCAAATGCACCATGGGGCTCATTAGGATCAAGCAAGTTCTGACAAACCATGGCTGTGCCTCGATTTCTCTCTTGTCTGGGGCAGTTCATCAGGAAGATTTCTATGGTAGTTTTCGTTTGCCTATTTGATATTTCTCGGTCAACACTTCAATTAGTGTGGTGGGTTCAGTGCTGACTAATTACCAGTGCACACACTAGAATATACTTACTAATTTCCTGCTGTGAGATAGGATTAGGAGAAAGGCAAAGTGGGCTCAAAACTTTAAAATAGTGTAAAGAAAAGTTTATTAACAGTAACTAAATGAAAGAGTAATAAGAATATGAACAAAATTTTCAGAACACATCCTCTCTCCATACAACCTGACAATGTAGAGACAAAACGTGAAATTTTCAGTCAGTTTACCACCTCTAGAATATTCTAATCTTTCTTCAGTTCACATCAGGAGAGAAGTACCTCTTGTTAATGTTATGGAGAATTCTCCACAAGAAAACAGTTATCTCATGGCTTTTCATTTCCACAAATAACCACTGCCTGGAAAAATCTTCAATTGTGAAGTCCCCCCCATGTTTTCACAGCTTTTCCCACAGCTGTGTTTAGCGGCCATGCCAGCTAATGGGGTTTTAGTTTCAAGATGAGCTGTTTAAGAGCAAAGGATATCTTCATCAATTTCTGAAATCATCTTCATCTCTGGGAACAGAGGTCTTCTTCTCTCCCTGAGGGCACAGGGTCTCATCACTCTTCTCTCTTTCAATGTTCAGAATTCTCATGAGATCACAGCTACTTCAACATTTGCTTACTTTAGCATGGAGGTCATTGCTGAACAAGTCATCTCCCCATATTTTTCAATGCCTTATAGGGAAAAAGAGAGTCTGATGTATCAATGACATCCTCTCCATAGCTTTAGCAGAGGATTTCAGCCCCAAGATCAAGGCATCTCCTCATCCCTCCCATCTGGGACTCAACTTCCTCTTCCCTGACCTCAGTGTCTTCACACTGCTCCTCTGTGTGCCTGCCCTGTGTCCTTTTCTCTCACTGGAGGGAGGATGGCAGCTCTGGAAGAGTCAAAATCTCCCCCTGGGTCTACAGATGGCTCTTTGACTCCGGCTGGGTTTGATGGCCAATTCTTATTTTGGCCATATTTCCTGGACATGAGGACCAGTTCTTTTCCATAGGAATGAGGGAACAGAGTCCCACTGTTTTAGGGGCAAATGAGAAGTGACCACCTAAGGACAAGGCCAGCCAGAGCTGCCAGATTCTGTTCTTAGACATACCCTTGAATACAGGAAATTATTTAGGCAGAGTGTCAGTTTCAGCAATGGACATCTGAAAAGACAGATGGTTCTTTCCCATACAAAGGAAAGCACAGAGCCCCAGTGCTCCAGGAGCTAAAGAGAGGCAGCCCTTGGCATTCCAACATCAGCCAGACCTGTCAGGTGGCCCCTGGGAGGCCAAGCCAGCCAGACCTGGTCCATGTTCCCTCGCTTCCATGGGGCCCCACAGTGTCCCAATGGACCCTTGCTTCCCGGAGGCCCTGAGGTGTCACAATGCCCCCTTGGTGACACCAGGCCCTGCAGGGTCAGAATGGTCTCCATGGTTCCATCAGGCCCCACAGAGTCATAATGGTCTCTGGTCCATGAAGCCCCACGGTGTCACCATGGCCCCTTGGTTCCATGGGCTCCAGTGGTGCCACAATGATCCCCTTGGTTCCATGAGGTGCCCACAGTGTCACAGTGATCTCCATGGGAAGGAAAGAACCGAGCCCCAGTGTGGCAGGGGCAGCCACCAGAGGCCAAGGCCAGCCAGACTTGATGGTACGGGCAGATTTTGTCTGGGAGCAACCCTTGGATCTAGGGAATTTTAGAGGTGGGATCCCAGTTTCAGATATGAACACCTGGAGAAGTACAGGTTTTTCCATAGGAAGGAAACCACAGAGCCAACGTGTTTCAAAGGCAGAAGAAAGAGGTAGCTCCTGGGAGGCTGAGACAGCCAGACCTGTTCTTCCTGGCAGCTTTTGTCATGGAGGAATCCTTGCATACACAGAATTTGGGAGGAGGAATCTCAATTTTGACCACAGACACCTTGAGAAGAAGGACAAGTCTTTTCATTGGAAGGAAAGCACCAAGCCCCAGGGTTTCAAAAGCAGATGAGAGGCAGCTCCCAAGAGGCCAAGGGCAGCCAGACCTCTCTGTCCTGGCAGCTTTCACTTGGGATCTATCCTTGGATGTACAGAGTCTTGGAGAATGAATCCCAGTTTTGGCCATGGCCCATGGAGGAGAAGGAGAGTTCTCTCCCATAGGAAGGAGAGCCCAGAGCCCCAGTGCCTCAGGGCAGGTGAGAAGCAGCCCTGGACATGCCAAGGTGGTCAGGTGGTCCCCAGGAGGCCCAGCCAGCCAGACCTGGTCCGTGTTCCCTTGGTTTGGTGGTGATGCCTTGAGAGGCTGCCTAGAACAGAGCTAGGCAGTGTTAAAGGAATAAAGCAGGTATTTATTAAAGGCCTTCAAGGGATACACCTTGGGCAGTACAAGAGCCTGGCCCTGGCTCCATCCTAGATGGAGTCCAGGTCACGAACTTTCACTGGGGCAAACGGGGAGATTTGGTCTGGCAGGATGTGTAAAACAATCTGCTGTAATATCTACTTGTTCTCACACAGAGCACTTGGCTGCAGGGACACATTCCCATCGTTCCTGTCCAGGTTTCAGGATTCCAACACTGCTGTCCTTCCCAGGAGCTGTTCCTTCAGCTGCCTTGGGAGGCCATTTGGCCTCTGGACCAACACTCTGGCTCCATTATTAGCACTGCTGAATCCAAACCCTTTATCTCCACCAACAGCAGTGAATTGAGGTGGATCTCCTTTTTTCCCAATTGTTTTAAGCACTGACAATGTCACTAATTGTGCTACCCTGACATGGGTTTGAATAATCCAATCTTGTTCACTATTGTTTAACTAAATTACTTTAATTTTCCCTTGATAATCAGTTCCTCCTCCCATGACATGAGCACTTTGCAAGGCCAAGCTCCAGTGAGCAGTTACTAAACCAAAGTGTCCTGGAGGAATCTGGATTCCTGTTCCTGTATTGTTAACTCTCCTTTGCTTCTGATTTATCCTATACTAATTCCAGTGCATGAAGGTCCAGCCCTGCAGCCTCTGGGCTGGCCCTGCCAGGGCCATCACACCCAGAACAATTTCCCAGGCAGTCCCAGTCTCACTGTCCAGGGCTGTATTTGCACATTGGGAGCAGCCGTGCACAGCCAGGGGGTTTCCATTTCCCCAGGGGCCATTGTTAAGGGCATGGAGCACATCTGGAGATGGGTTCTCCATGGGCACAGGTTCCCAGCTCCTCATTCTTTAACTGCTCTTTTAACAACCCCTTCTCCGCCTCCTCCTCCTCATCCTCCTCCTCCTCCTCATCCTCATCTTCCTACTTCTCATCCCCATCCTCGTCCTCATCCTCGTCCTCATCCTCCTCCTCATCCTGCTCCTCCTCCTCCTCCTCTTCCCCCTCCTCCTCCTCTTCCTCCTCCTACTGGTCTTCCTCGTCCTCCTTGTCCTGTTCCTCCTCCTCCTCCTCCTCCTCGTCCTCATCCTCCTTGTCCTCCTTGTCATCCTAGTCCTCCCCCTCCTTCTTCTCCTCCTTGTCCTGATCATCCTTATCCTCCTTCTCCTCATCATCCTCCTCCACATCCTCATTCTCATCCTCTTCCTCCTCCTATTTCTCCTCCTATTCCTCCTCCTCCTCCTCGTCTTCCTCATCCTCCTCCTCCTTGTCCTCCTTGTCCTCCTGGTCCTCCTTGTCCTCCTCATCCTTGTCCTTTTCTTCATCCTCATCCTCCTCCTCCTTATCCTCCTCATCTATATCCTCCTCCTCCTCCTCATCGTACTCCTCCTCATCCTCATTCTCCTCCTTCTCCTCCTCCTCATCTTCCTCCTCCTCCTCCTCATCCTCCACATACTGCTCGTCCTCATCCTCCTTGTCCTTCTCCTCCTGGTCCTCCTCATCCTTGTCCTCCTCCTCCTCCTCCTTTTCTTTATTCTCCTCCTTGTCCTCCTCCTGTTCATCTTCCTTCTCCTCCTCATCCTCCTTCTCCTCGTCCTCATGCTCCTCCTCTTGCTTCTTCTCCTCCTCCTCCTCCTTCTTCTCCTCCTCATCATCATCATCATCATCCTTGTCCTCGTTCTCTCTCTTCCTCCTCCTATTCCTCCTCCTCATCTTCCACCTCCTCTTCGTCCTCCTCGTCGCGTCCACCTCTTCCTCTTCCTCCTCCTCCTCTGAGTGTGGTTCTCATGATTCAATGACTCTAGGATTCCAGGAACCTGGAACACTGGGATTCCATGGCTCTGTGACCCCATGGATGGATTCAGGATTGTCTCCAAGGCCACGAGGGAACGTTGGTGCCAGTGGGAGGGGCTGCAGTGCAGGGGCACCAACAGCTGAGAGGCGACTGCAGCTGCTTCTGCTGCTGCTGCTGCTGCTGCTGCTGCTGCTGCTGCTGCTGCTGCTGCTGCTGCTGCTGCTGTCGCTGCTGCTGCTTGTGGGGGTGCTGCTGGCAGGGTCAGGGCCCTGGTGTGGCTGAGCGTTGCCATCTCAGCCTGTGAGCTCCTGGGAGCTCAGGACAGAGCCAGGACTGACCCAGGTTGGCACTGCACTTGAGGACTGTTGCTGTAGGACACGTGAAAGCACGACACGAGCCACTTGCTGTTTGCAAGGTAAAAAAAGAACGTTTATTATCTGACTCTGTCTTTTATACCTTCCCAAGGTGACATTGGATTGGAGAGTGAATGGGCTACTTCTCCAAAGACATTGGACAAACTACTAGTACATCAAGTGTTCTCCACCCCCATAAAAGAATGTAAACAATATGTTGTTTACAGAAATTGTGTGGGAAAGTTCTCTAAAGGAATGTAAACTCAGAAGGCTTTAGAAAGACTTAAGAATCAGGGTGACAGAGGACAGACACAGAGAATGGAAAGTGCCCACAGAGTGGTTCAGAGCAGGTCTGTGGGAAGGATGAGGGAGGGAGGATGAATCCCCTGCCCAAGGCTGCCAAGGTAAGGATTTGAGAAGGAAAGAAGCCTTGACCTGACACTAAGTCCTTCAAGGGCTCATTTGCCCATGCTGAGCAGGATTTCATCGGGCTTTATCTCACGACAGTGGCAGGGTCAGAAGTGGTGGGAGCAGCTGGAAAGCAGGGCCGTGTATTCCCTCCCCCCAGCCCATTTGGGAACATCTGGGCAAGGTCTCCATTGTCTGCCTGCAGCCAGCTTGGGAGGCCCTTCCTCTCCTCCTCCTGCTTGGGGGACTGGGCTTGGTTTCTTCTGCCATCTGCAATGCTGAGCTCCTCTCTCCTCAAACCCAGCTGCTCAGGTTTGTGTCCCTGTGTCTCGCACCTTCCTCCTCTTCCTCCTCACCACGTACTCATGGAGCCTCTTTGGGCAGCTGGACTGGAACTGGCAGCAGCAGGCGAGCCCTGAGGAGCACCTCTGGCCTCCAGCCTTTCTGCAGGGCTGGCCAGAGCCTTCCTAAACTGAACATTGAATCTCAAACCCATAGCAGTTTGGGAAGAAATATTACTTTCTTCGCTAGTATCAATATATTTTTCCTACCCCCTTCAGGTAAGAAAGGATTTCACTCCTGAGCTGCATTAATGGATGCTGGAATTCCCAGTGCTCCCTTCGAACTTCCAGGGATTGGAGGGTGCACTGCAGGCTGTGAAGAAGCACTTCCCAGGCATGGCCGAGGTTGTACATCTATTCAAACAAACGGGAACTGGAGAGGGTTCTTTCAAAGTGTGACTCCTCCCTATTCCATCAGCAATAGTCTCACAGGATTTATGGGTCAGGAACATGTAAAACACATGGCAGGGAATCTGGGCAAGCAGTGAGTGCTGTATCAGCAGGGCCAGAACGGTGCAAGAGGCGGCGCCAAACAGGCTGAGGCAGCCAGGCCAGTCCCATCTTTCCAGGGCTCTGGGCTGAACACACAGCTTCAATAACGTCAGGTGCGCTCCCCACAGAGCCTTCTGCAGAGCTCTGGGTGAGGACTGCCAGCTTTCCTCTTTATTTCATATCAGAAAGGGAAATTTTTCTCTTGTTTTGCCCATTTTACCTATGCAGATGTGATGGGAGGCCATCTCTCTGTTTCTGTAGGTGTTGAACCTGGGAAAGACAGTCTGTAGTGTCAGCTGGATACCTGAGGGCTGTCACATAAGCAGTAAGGGTGAGCTGTCAATTTAAATCATGATAAGGAATGTAGTATGTTCCAATCCTTCTTAACATTAAAATTCAGTGCCACCTGTGGCTCCAGTGGGATGTGGATCAGGCATGTGTCTTTACCAAAAATGTAATGGTTATTATAATACTTTTAAATTGGGATTGGGCTCAAAAGCAGGAGGGTCTTGGTGTGAAATTAGTATCCAGCCTAATCATTACAACTAATTATGAATTTTATTGAATAAATGCACATGCACAAATGTGCCAGCAGCTAGTCTCTGTGATGAGTAGGTTTGAGGCATTTTTTCATTTAGTCTGTAGTGTGAACTTCAGTGCCTGCAGACTTACATATTAAATTTCTCTCTTGGTCACCACTTGATGATTATCGTCACTAGAATGAAATTCTTAGTGTAGTGAGGAGGTGGGAACTAGATAAGAAAGTCTGTTGGGTTTGCATGGCCAGGTTTTGGTAGGTGAAGTAATGGTTTCTGTAAGAAGCTGTTGGAAGCTCCCCCATGCCCACAGAGCAAATGCCAGCTGGCTCCAGGAGAGGCCCACTGGCCTGGGCTGGGCCCGTCAGGGATGTGCTGATGTCTCTGTTTTTGCTGTGAATATGTAAACTCACTGAAGAAGGGAAAAGCAATTGCAGCAAAGGAATTGTGTCCAGAAAGGAGAGAGGATGTGTGAGAGGAGCAGCCCTGCAGACAGCCAGGTCCCTGCAGGAGGGGCAGGAGGTGCTCCAGGCACAGGGATGCTGAGATTGCCCTGCAGCCCTGGGGCAGCCCTGGGGAGGCAGCTGAGCCCTGAGCACAGGGAGGGCACGGGGATGCTGAGATTGCCCTGCAGCCCTGCAGGAGCACATGCCCCAGCAGGAGGATGCCTGAGAGGAGGCTGTGAGCCCGTGGGAGGCCTGTGCTGGAACAGATTGCTGGCAAGGACCTGCAGACCTGTGGAGAGAGGACCCCACCCCAGAGGAGGTTTCCCGGTTGGACGTGTGATCCTGGGAGGACCCGAGCTGGAGCAGGTTGTCCTTGAAGGACTGCGCTTGTGGAAGAGTGATCCCCGTTGGAACAGTTTGGGAAGAACTTGTCAGGAAAATTAATCCACAAACACCAGAGGTTTATGTCATTGTCACATGCCCCCAGCTGGGTAATAATTAGCATTGACCCCATGATTCACAGAAGGCTGATCAACCTCTTCATTATATTATATATCATTATTAAGAAATCCATTGCTTTTATATACAGTTATAATACACCTGGATCTAATTGGTCCACTAATCCAATCACCACCACCATTGGCTAATTAAAAAAACACCCTTTGGCAAACAAATCTCCATAACACATTCCACATGTTCACAACAGCAGGTGCAGCAAGTGAAGATAAGAATTGTTTCTCATTCTTTTCTCTGTTCTTCTCACAGCCTGCCCCCAGGACAATGCCTGGGAAAGTTGTTTCTCTCTGTGGCCATAGAGCTGCCTGCCACAGGTTTATGTCCTAAACAGAGACAGAGGAGTCCTTTTATTTTATTCAAATAAAGGGAGAGGCCATGGGGCATTCCCTTGAAGTCTTTCCAATTTTTGGAGGACGCAGCCTCCTTTTTATCCTAATTTCCCTTCTGTCTTTCCACACTGGATGAGGTACTTAAGCGGTCCTGATATGCCTGATACCAAAGATTCCCCTCTAATGTACGTCACTCACTTTTAGATTTTAATTTTCATGGAATCTATGTTTTTTCCCCATTGTTTATTTCATCTTTCAATATCCAATTTCATTTATCAGCAATCCTACAGTTCGTTTGTTGTCTGAGATTGAGAGGCCAGATGTTTTCTATTGCCATCTGTGTAGCAGTTGCCTCTGGACTGTTTTCCTTATCTCCTGTGAATGGGCCCATCAATGTTTCCCACATGGCTCAGAGATAACTCCCTCCAGAGCCATTTCTGTTTAACAGGGGATCAAGTGTTGCAGCATTTCTGAGAGACAGAGGTCATGATTTATGTTTGGAATGAGATTTGAGCTACTCCAGTCTGGGCCTCAGATTTGGGCCTTGTGAGGCCTTCCAGCCTCTGACACAGTTAGAAATTAAGAGTTTGTGGTGCATTTAGAAATTGTATTAAGGTGTGATGGGGAGCACTGGGCTGTCTGGGTGTGAAGTAGTATAGGTTTATAGTGTAAGGTTTCGGCCACCTTAAGACAAAGAAAAAAATGTTAGCTTGCCAATCAGAGTGCCTTTGTAAATTGTAAACTATGTAGATGTGTATAAAAACTGCCATCTTCTCTCAAATAAGCGGAGAAGGTTGCATTAATAATATTGGTTGGATGTGCATTCTGTCCGGCCAGCTTTCCCATTTTATGACATTCCTGGCTTTTATCAAGGACCCACTGTGTTACTCAGAATGACATCAGCCCATGGTGAGATGCTCCACCCAGAGGGAAGAGCTAAACATTCCAACCTAGATATATCCTGGGATTTCTAGACAGAGAGGCAGCCTTCCCACAGGTTTCCAAGAGGACACAGCTGGGGTTTTCCACTGGACCAACTACACCTTTTCTACAGGACCACTGCTCTCACAGAAACCAGCTTTGGCTGCCCTCGGGCAGAGAAGCCCTTTTGAGGCACAGGTTTCTGGGGCAGGAGACGGGCACCGGTGCTGCCAGGGCTCGGCAGAACTCTCCTTGAGCGGGGACTGTGCCTCACCTGCTGCTGTCAGCGCTGCCCGGGCCCCAGGGCTCAGAGCAGCATTCCTGCCCTGGCCCACACGTTCCCGGTCTGTGTCCCACGGCCGTGCTCAGGATGGCCACCATGTGGGACGTGTCCCGAGGAGGCCGTGCCAGCTTCTGTGGAGGCCCCGTGCCCTTCCCGCCGCGGCTGCGTCGGCAGCTGCGGGGGCTCCTGCTGCTCTGAGCCCGCAGAGCAGGGCAGCGTTTGCTGATGGACTGAGCCCTTCCCAAAGATCCTGTTGGGCTGTCTGACACACCTGGGGCAAGGCATTCCTTCCACCCTGGGCCACTCTGGGGGCTGGGGGTGGCCCCAGGGCAGGTGGCAGTGCGTGCAAGGGCCCTTTGTGACACGGTGCAGCATGGTCACCGTGGAATGGAACGGGACAGGGTATCCAAGGGCCCTTTGTGACACGCTGTAGCAGAGGTGTTGGCAGTGACAAGGCCACGCCACAGTGCTCGGTGCACGCGACGGGACAGGACAGGGCAGAGCAGTGCTGTGAGGAGCCCTTGCACAGCCACTCGTTCCTTGCTGACCCTGAGGCTTTCCCGAGGCGTTACTCCTGCAGGTGACCTTGTGGGCAGACCAGAGCATTTGGTGAGCCCTGGACTTCCTGAGGCATCTCTTCTGCAGCTGTCTTCGAGGGCAGACTGTGGCATTTGCTTTGCACCATCCTTGACAGGAGTCTCCTGTCCTTGTGGCTGAAGCCCCCAGGACCAGAGTGCAGGACTTGCTGACTCGGACCTTTTCCGAGCCACCTTCTCCTACAAGTAGCCATGAATCCAGGTAGTGACATAGACCACAGACCTGCGAGCTTGCCCAAGCTGGCCTGGGGGAAGGAGGAGAAAGAAGGCCCTGAAGCTGCCCCAGCACAGCAGCCTGAAGAGGTGGAGCAGTTCCAGCCACCGCAGAAGGGTGAGTGGCAGAGCTGGGCCACAGGGCTGGTACCTGCAGCCAGCTTGGCCCCATCCCATCCCATCCCATCCCATCCCATCCCATCCCATCCCATCCCATCCCATCCCATCCCCTGGGGCCATGCCCATGGACAGGATGGAATAGGGGCCGGGCAGACACCCCACAGCCGTGCTCCATGCCCTGGGCCGTCACGGGGCTGTCCCTGCCTGGGCAGCGCAGGGCTGGGCTGTGTTCTCCGGCCTCTCCTGCAGCCCCTCAGCTCGGGCTGCGCTCGCTCTTTGCCAGGTGCAGCCGTGCAGCGCACACGAGAGCAGGAACGCACCCGGGGCCGCTTCCGCAGAACAGCGCAGGTACCTGCAGCCATCCCCACCTGGGCTGGGCCTGCTGGCACTGCTCAGCTCAGCAACACACCTGCAGCACTCCATGGCTTCTTGACCTTCTCCTACAGCTCGTTTGCAAATTCATCAAGAGAATTCGGCAGGAAGAGACCAGCGCCATGGGCCCTGGGCTCAGAGCATACTCAGAGCTCCTCGGACATGAGACCAGTGCCGCCCTGCTGGATTTGCTTGTGCAGAGGGGTGTTTCCAGAGCAGAGCAAGTAGGCAGCTGTGGCCAGGCTTCAATTCCCCCATGAGTCACACGGCTTCCCAAGCCACAGTGCTGGGCCCTGTGAGCCTTTGAGGCCATCACATTGTGGTGGGAAGGGAAACACTTCTCTGGGGACACTGGGAACACTGCTCCCTCTGGCAGCTTTCCAAGTCTCCCTGTGCCTTCTCCAGGTGCCCGCCATGGTGAGGTACATCCACCAGTGGCTCATGGCCAATGATTCTGCAGAGCACAGGCTGGACAACGCCCTGCTGTATCTCACAGAAGCGCAGCCAAATGAGGCAGTAATGACACTCCTGCGTGTGGCCCCATCCTGTGACAGGTACGGGGCCCACCTGCCCAGAGGGCTCAGGGCTCACCCCAACCCATCGCCCTGCACAGCCTGTCCCAGGTGTCTGACCCACAGAGAGTCCCAGGGCCCTCTGGCTGCTCCCTCTGCCAGCCCTGGCACGTCAGCCCCCGAGCCTGCTGCCATTCTCCCTCGCTGCCCCACAGGGGCCTGTCCCACAGGGCTGGGCTGCCTGGCTGCTGCTGGAGAGGGGCAGTAGGCAAAGGCAGAGCCAGTGGTCAACCCAGGCCCCTAGAGATGCCCAGGCCACGGTGTGTGTCTGAGATCCCCTGAGACAGATCTCTAACCCCACAGAGCTGCCATGGCCATGTGGAAGACCATCATGTGCACGCCCTGGACTGTAGAGCTGCCACAGCAGATACTCCTGGATGTGCCGGGGAGCTGGCCAGAGCACAGCACGTGCACCTCCGATGGGGACAAAACGGGTGTTTTTGTTCTGGCTGTGAGTTTCTGCCAGCGGCCTTTGCTGGCCCCAAGGCCATCTCTCCAGCAGCTCTCCATCCTCCCTCTCCCACTGCATCTCCCTGCCTCAGGCACTGGCCTGAAAGCTGGCCTAGGGACAGCTGCAGGGCCACCAGGCCCGCTGCTCCCCCTGTGTCTCTCTGGGCCTCTCCCTGCCACACTCAGGCCCTGCCACATGAACACCTTGGCACTGAGCGCTGTCTCGGGGGACTTTGTCCTTTGCAGGCAACTGTGGTGATGTGGAAGATCCTCCAGGAGCCCTGTGTCCCAGATATAGTGATGGAGCATTTCCTGCAGTTATTTGTGCATCTGCTCTTCCAAGTGTTCTTCAGCACCAAAGAGATGCCAGAGGCGGTTGGTACCTTCTGGAAGGAATGCCAGGAAGAACATGGCCTTGCCACCTGCCCCAACAGGTGCTCCATTCCAGTCCTTCTGTCCCTGCCACATGGCCAGGGCAGGAGCCAGTGCTCCCAGTGTGACCCGGGCTTTGATCTGCACTCAGGTTTGCAGTGAGGACCCTGAAGTCCCTGCTGTGCTAAATGGACTATGAGGATGTGGTGGTGTCAGTGGAACGCAAGCGTGGCTGGGGCACACTGCTCTGTGCTGACACCCACATTT
This sequence comes from Lonchura striata, assembly GCF_050655825.1. Lineage (NCBI taxonomy): Eukaryota > Metazoa > Chordata > Aves > Passeriformes > Estrildidae > Lonchura > Lonchura striata. Next base: position 7,100,965 of record NC_140738.1, read on the forward strand.
ATGCCATGGGTCTGCTGGCCAGGTGAGACCTCCTTCTCCCCATTGCTCCTGGCATTTGTGCTCTGTGTCTGGGATATCCCACTCAGTCCCCATGGCTCTGGGCCAGGGGACGAGGGATGGCCAAGCAGACTGGGAAAGGCTGGGAGAGGAGGGTGCCCAGTAGCAGCCACATCTCAAAGGGCCCAGGTCCCCCTGCAGGGTGGGGGGTAAAGACAAGAACTGCATCAGTCTGTCCTGGGAGGGGCTTCCCCCCCAGCTCAGGGTCTTAGTGTCGTAGGAGCAGGCCCCCAGCTGGGTAATCATTATCACTGACTCCATGTGTTGCAGAAGTCTGATCAATAATAATCTTTATTAGGAAACCCATTGTTCTTATAGATAGTTATGATCTAGGTTGATTGAATTGGTTTTCTAGTCTAGACACGATCACCATTAGTTAATTAAGAAAGCACCCTTTGGTAGACAAATCTCCGTAATATATTCCACACGTTCACAATACCAGGTGCAGCATGTTAAGATAAGAATGTTTTTTCATTCTTTCCTCTTATCTTCTCTGACTTTCTCAGGCAATGCCTGGGAAAGTTGTCTCTCTCTGGGGCCAGAGAGCTGCTGCCACATCTTAATGCCATTTACCTCCTTGCAGGGAGATGCACAATGAATCCATTGATTTGTGCAAAAGCATCTCAGGCTGTCTCCTTCAGTTGCTCAGCAAAGAGATGCCATACTGGAACTTCCCTGCCCTGGCATTCCTTGTGGAGGTGAGTCTGAAGGCCGGCACTGCCTCCCAGCTCTCTGCCCTCTCGTAGCCGCAGCTGCCTGGGACGGTGCCCACGCCCTGTGCTGCTGCCTGGTCCCCGCCCTGTGCGGTTCTGGGCTCCTGCCGGCCGGGTCCCCTGTCACTGCCCTGTGCCTTTCAGGTCCTGCATTGCCTGGACTTGAGCGCATGCAGTGACAGCATCATGGATCTCTTGTCGAGGCACTTGCTGAGTGAGCACACAGAGATGCGCCGCCAGGTTCTGAGGGCCCTCCTCTTGCTCAGGGATAATCCCTCGCTGGTAAGGAGGGGCAGCAGCTGAAGCCGTGCAGGCAGCGTGGGGCTGGGGAACGCAGTCGCTGGAACTTGGCTGGGCTTCAGGCACTGGGGCAGCCGCTCCCAGCTCTCCTGCCTCCCACTTCAGCTGCCCGAGTGCTGCGGGACAGGCCTTTGGCCTCTGGGCCCTGTGGCAGCCGGGTGACCTTTCACACACTTTTGTTCCAAACAGGCCAAAAGAATGTGGAGCCTGACTGAAAGCCTCGGGGAGCTCCTGCAGGAAAATGATAGTGATGTGGTCAGGATGGCCATTGTTCTAGTTAGTGATTTGTTCCTGGATAATGACGCCCCAATACCCAGCCTCATCACCCTGCAGCTGGCTAAGGTGCTCCTGCCACTCTTTGAACACGTAAGGCTCTGTGCCCTCAGCCATGGCCACTGGCTGCTGCCAAGACACTTGGTGCCCTGTGGAGATGCAGGCCTGCACCAACGTGGGCCAGAATCAGCTGATGCCAAGGTCTTGTTTCCTTCCTGTTCCACAGGATGATAGCCACGTGCAGCAGCTCTCCATGTTTGTCTTTCGAACCTTGCTGTCTGCTGTAGCAGAAGGAAAAAAGCCCCTGATGACACAAGTGTGTCACAGCCTGCTCCCACTCTTCTTCCACTGCCATGAGGCGAATCAGTGTGTGTCAGAGGTGAGGACACCTGGGCTGCTGCTGTCCCCCTGGGAGGGGGCTTGGCTGCCTCCTACCCTGGCGCCTGGCGGGCTGCAGCCTTCTCCTGGCCCTGGCACAGGGATGCTGATCCTGGGCCCTGGGCTGTGGGGCCATTTCCGTGTCTCTACTGCTCTCCAGTCTTCTCAGGAAACCCTGCTCTGTGTGGCCAAATTCCTGAACAGGAGAGATCTTGAAAAATCTGTAAAGAAGGAGAAACTGTGGAGGTTCATTGAGATCCTGGTAAGGAGGAGCCGGGAATCTGCAGCCCCAGCCTGGAGCAGCCCCTGAGCGCGGTGCTCGGTGTGCGGGCTGGCAGCTGTGCCCCTGCCCGCTGCTGCAGCCCGAGGCCGCGCGGGCTCTGCTCCAGGCTGTGCTGTCAGTGTCACATCAGAGACATGTCAGTGTGACACCACAGAGATGACCGTGTGACATCACAGAGAGCTTCATGGTATCATTGAGATGTCAGTGTCACATCACAGAGTGCTGTGTGAAATCACAGAGATGTCTCTGTGACATCACAGGAGCTTGCATGACATCACAGAGATGTAAGTGTGACATCACAGACAGCTGTCTGTGTGACATCACAGACATGTCATTGTGACATCACAGAGATGACAATGTGACATCACAGAGAGCTCTGTGACATCACAGGGATGTCAGAGTGACATCACAAAGATGTCTAGGTGACATCAAGTGGAGCTTGTGTGACATCACAAAGATGACCTTGTGACATGACAGAGAACAGTGTGACATGACAGAGAGTTGTGTGACATCAAAGAGATGTCCGTGTGACATCACAGAAAGCTGTGTGACATCACAGAAATGTCAGTGTGACATCACCGATGTGACCGCGTGACATGACAGAGAACTGTGTGACATCAAAGGGATGCCAATGTGATATCACAGTATTTCGTGCGACATCACGGATATGACAGTGTTACATCACAGAGATGTCTGTGTGACATCACAAAAAGTTGTGTGACACCACAGAGAGCTGTGTGACATTAAAGAGAGTTGTGTGACATCACAGAAATGTCAGTGTGACATCAGAGTTCTGTGACATCAGAGAGATGTCTGCGTGACATCACAAAACACTGTGTGACATCACAGAGATTGCCGTGTGACGTCACAGGAGGTTGTGTGACATCACTGAGATCTCAGTGTGACATAACAGAGATGACAGTGTGACATCACAGAGAGCTGTGTGACATCACAGTGAGTCAATGTGACATCACAGAAATGTCTCTGTGACATCACAGGAGGTTGTGTGACATCACAAAGCTATCCATGTGACATCACAGACAACGGTGTGACATCACAGAGATGTCATTATGACATCACAGAGTGTGTGACATCACAGGGAAGTCAATGTGACATCACAAAGAGCTGTGTGACATCAGAGAGATGTCAGTGTGACATCACAGAGATGTCCATGTGACGTCACAGAGAGCTATGTGACGTCACAGAGATGTCAGTGTGACCTCACAGAGAGATTTGTGACATCAGAGGGTTAGTGTGATATCACAGAGAGCTGTGCCACGTCACAAAGGTTTCAGTGTGAAATCATAGAGATGTAATTGTGACATCATAGGAGGTTGTATGACATCACAGACATGACCGTGTGGCATCACAGAGAGCTGTGTGACATCACAGAGATGTCAGAGTGACCTCACACAGATGTCTATGTGACATCAAGTGGAGGTTGTGTGACATCACAAAGATGACCTTGTGACATGACAGAGAGCAGTGTGATATCACAGAGATGTCCATGTGACATCACAAAAAGCTGTGTGACATCACAGAGAGCTATGTGACATCACAGAGATGTCAGTGTGACATCACAGGAAGTTGTATGATATCACAGAAATGTTTGTGGGACATCACAGAGGGCTTTGTGACATCACATAGCTGTCACTGTGACATCACAAACAGCTATGTGACCTCACAGTTTCAGTGTGACATCACAGAGATGTCTGTGTGACATCACAGAGAGGCCGAAGGCCTTTCCCAAAGCACTGGGGAAGGTGAGGCAGGAGAGCTGGGAGCAGCTGCCTCAGCTCCTGAAGCCCTGACAGACCAAGGGGCTGCTTTGCCCAGCTCAGCTTCAGCCACTGCCCCCTTCTCACCATCCAAGGATCCTTGGTGAGCACTGCGAGGCCTCAGTCAGGCTCCACATTCTTTTGGCCTGTGCGGAACACAAGTGTGTGAAAGGCCACCCTGCTGCCACAGGGCCCAGAGGCCAAAGGCCTGTCCCGCAGCACTCGGGCAGCTGAAGTGGGAGGCAGGAGAGCTGGGAGCGGCTGCCCCAGTGCCTGAAGCCCAGCCAAGTTCCAGCGACTGCGTTCCCCAGTACCACGCTGCATGCACGGCTTCAGCTGCTGCCCCTCCTTACCAGCGAGGGATTATCCCTGAGCAAGAGGAGGGCCCTCAGAACCTGGCGGCGCATCTCTGTGCACTCACTCAGCAAGTGCCTCGACAAGAGATCCATGATGCTGTCACTGCATGCGCTCAAGTCCAGGCAATGCAGGACCTGAAAGGCACAGGGCAGTGACAGGGGACCCGGCCGGCAGGAGCCCAGAACCGCACAGGGCGGGGACCAGGCAGCAGCACAGGGCGTGGGCACTGTCCCAGGCAGCTGTGGCTACGAGAGGGCAGAGAGCTGGGAGGCAGCGCCGGCCTTCAGACTCACCTCCACAAGGAATGCCAGGGCAGGGAAGTTCCAGTATGGCATCTCTTTGCGGAGCAACTCAAGGAGACAGCATGAGATGCTTTTACACAAATCGATGGATTCATTGTGCATCTCCCTGCACGGGGGGAAATGGCACTAAGATGTGGCAGCAGCTCTCTGGCCTCAGAGAGAAACAGACAACTTTCCCAGGCATCACCTTAGAAAGTCTGAGAAGATCAGAGGAAAGAATGAAAAAACATTCTTATCTTAACATGCTGCACCTGGTATTGTGAACATATGGAATATGTTACCAAGATTTGTCTACCAAAGTGTGCTTTCTTAATTAACTAATGGTGATAGTGTTTAGACTAGAAAACCAATTAAATCTACCTATATCATAACTATCTATAAGAACACTGGGTTTCTTAATAAAGATTATTATTGATCAGACTTCTGCAATACATGGAGTCAGTGATAATGATTACCTGGCCGGGGGCCCGCTCCTACAACACAAAGACCCTGAGCTGGGGGGGAAGCCCCTCCCAGGACAGACTGATGCAGTTCTTGTCTCTACCCCCCACCCTGCAGGGGGACCTGGGCCCTTTGAGATGTGGCTGCTACTGGGCAGCCTCCTCTCCCAGCCTTTCCCAGTCTGCTTGGCCATCCCTCGTGCCTCTGGCCCACAGCCACAGGGACTGAGTGGGATACCCCAGACACAGAACACAAATGCCGGGAGCAATGGGGAGAAGGGGGTCTCACCTGGCCAGCAGACCCACGGCATAATGGTGGGTGTCAGCACAGAGCAGCGTGTCCCAGCCACGCTTGCGTTCCATTGACATCACCACATCCTCATAGTCCATTTGGCACAGCAGGGACTTCAGGGTCCTCACTGCAAACCTGAGTGCAGATCAAAGCCCGGGTCACACTGGGAGCACTGGCTCCTGCCCTGGCTGTGTGGCAGGGACAGAAGGACTGGGATGGAGCACCTGTTGGGGCTGGTGGGAAGGCTGTGCTCTTCCTGGCATCTCTTCCAGAAAATAGTGACCTCCTCTGATATCTCTTTGGTGCTGAAGAACACTTGGAAGAGCAGATGCAAAAATAACTGTGGGAAATGCTCATCCACTATATCTGGGACACAGCGCTCCTGGAGGATCTTCCACATCACCACAGTTGCCTGCAAAGGACAAAGCCCCCTGAGACAGCGCTCAGTGCCGAGGTGTCCGTGTGGCAGGGCCCAAGCACGGAAGGGAGAGGCCCGGAGAGACACAGGGGGAGCACCAGGCCTGGTGGCCCTGGAGCTGTCCCTAGGCCAGCTTTCAGGCCCTGAGGCAGGGAGATGCAGTGGGGGAAGGAGGATGGAGAGCTGCTGGACAGGTGACCTTGGGGCCAGCAAAGTCCACTGGCAGAAACTCACAGCCAGGACAAAGACACCCGTTTTGTCCCCATCGGAGGTGCGCGTGCTGTGCTCTGGCCAGCTCCCCAGCACATCCAGGAGTATCTGCTGTGCCAGCTCTGCAGTCCAGGGTGAGCACATGATGCTCTTCCACATGGCCATGGCAGCTCTGTGGGGTTAGAGCTCTGTCTCAGGGGATCTCAGACAGAGCACCATGGCCTGGGCATCTCTAGGGGCCTGGGTTGACCGACGGCTCTGCCTTTGCCCACTGCCCCTCTCCAGCAGCAGCCAGGCAGCCCAGCCCTGTGGGGACAGGCCCCTGTGGGACAACGAGGGAGCATGGCAGCAGGCTCGGGGGCTGACGTGCCAGGGCTGGCAGAGGGAGCAGCCAGAGGGCCCTGGAACTCTCTGTGGGTCAGACACCTGGGACAGGCTGTGCAGGGCGATGTGTTGGGTTGAGCCCTGAGCCCTCTGGGCAGATGGGCCCCGTACCTGTCACAGGATGGGGCCACACGCAGGAGTGTCATTACTGCGTCATTTGGCTGCGCTTCTGTGAGGTACAGCAGGACATTGTCCAGCCTGTGCTCAGCAGAATCATTGGCCATGAGCCACTGGTGGATGTCTCACCATGGTGTGCACCTGGAGAAGGCACAGGGAGACTTGGAAAGCTGCCAGAGTGAGCAGTGTTCCCAGTGTCCCCAGAGAAGTGTTTCCCTTCCCACCGCACTGCGATGGCCTCAAAGGCTCACAGGGGCCAGCACTGTGGCTTGGGAAGCCGTGTGACTCATGGGGGAATTGAAGCCTGGCCACAGCTGCCTACTTGCTCTGCTCTGGAAACACCCCTCTGCACAAGCAAATCCAGCAGGGCGGCACTGGTCTCATGTCCGAGGAGCTCTGAGTATGCTCTGAGCCCAGGGCCCATGGCGCTGGTCTCTTCCTGCCGAATTCTCTTGATGAATTTGCAAACGAGCTGTAGGAGAAGGGCAAGAAGCCATAGAGTGCTGCAGGTGTGCTGCTGGGCTGAGCAGTGCCAGCAGGCCCAGCCCAGGTGGGGATGGCTGCAGGTACCTGCGCTGTTCTGCGGAAGCGGCCCCGGGTGCGTTCCTGCTCTCGTGTGCGCTGCACGGCTGCACCTGGCAAAGAGCGAGTGCAGCCCGAGCTGAGGGGCTGCAGGAGAGGCTGGAGAACACAGCCCAGCCCTGCGCTGCCCAGGCAGGGACAGCCCCAGGATGCCCCAGGTGGATGGAGCACGGCCACTGCGGGGTGTCTGCCCGGCCCCTATTCCATCCTGTCCATGGGCACGACCCCAGGGGATGGGATGGGATGGGATGGGATGGGATGGGATGGGATGGGATGGGATGGGATGGGATGGGATGGGATGGGATGGGGAAAGCTGTCTCTGTCCAAGTGGCCTGGCTCTGCCACTCACCCTCCTGCGGTGGATGGAACGGCACCACCTCTTCAGGCTGCTGTGCTGGGGCAGCTCCAGGGCCTTCTTTCTCCTCCTTCCCCCAGGCCAGCTTGGGTACGCTCACAGGTCTGTGCTCTACGTCACTGCCTGGATTCATGGCTGCTTGTAGGAGAAGGTGGCTCAGAAAAGGTTTGAGTCAGCAAGTCCTGAACTCTGGTCTTTAGGGTCCTAGCCGCAAGGACAGGAGTCTCCTGTCAAGGATGATGCTAAGCAAACACCACAGTCTGCCCTCGAGGGCAGCTGCAGAAGAGATGCCTCGGGAAGGCCAGGGGTCACCAAGTGCTCTGGTCTGCCCGCAAGGTCACCTGCAGGAGTAACGCCTTGGGAAAGCTCTGGGTCAGCCAGGAACAAGTGGCTGTGCGAGGGCTCCTCACAGCACCACTCTGTCCTGTCCTGTCCCGTCACGTGCACTGAGCACTGTGGTGTGGCCTTGTCACTGCCAACACCTCTGCCACAGCGTGTCACAAAGGGCCCTTGGATCCCCTGTCCCGTTCCATTCCACGGTGACCATGCTGCACCGTGTCACCAAGGGCCCTTGCACACACTGCCACCTGCCCTGGGGCCACCCCCAGCCCCCCAGAGTGGCCCAGGGTGGAAGGAATGCCTTGCCCCAGGTGTGTCAGACAGCCCAACAGGATCTTTAGGAAGGGCTCAGCCCATCAGCAAACGCTGCCCTGCTCTGGGGCCCGGGCAGCGCTGACAGCAGCAGGTGAGGCACAGTCCCTGCCCAAGCAGAGTTCCCCCGAGCCCTGGCAGCACCGGTGCCCGTCTCCTGCCCCAGAAACCTGTGCCCCAAAAGGGCTTCTCTGCCAGAGGGCAGCCAAAGCTGGTTTCTGTTGGAGCAGTGGTCCTGTAGAAAAGGTGTAGTCGGTCCAGTGGAAAACCCCAGCTGTGTCCTCTTGGAAACCTGTGGGAAGGCTGCCTCTCTGTGTAGAAATCCCAGGATATATCTAGGTGGGAATGTTTAGCTCTTCCCCCTGGGTGGAGCATCTCACCATGGGCTGATGTCATTCTGAGTAACACGGTGGGTCCTTGATAAAAGCCAGGGACGTCATAAAACGGGAAAGCTGGCAGACAGAACGCACATCCAAACAATATAATTAATGCAACGTTCTCCACTTATTTGAGAGAAGATGGCAGTTTTTATACACTTCTACATAGTTTACAATTTACAAAGGCACTCTGATTGGCAAGCTAACATTGTTTATCTTTGTCTTAAGGTGGCCGAAACCTTATACTATAAACCTCTACTACTTCACACCCAGACAGCCCAGTGCTTCCCATCACACCTTAATACAATTTCTAACTGTGCCACAAATTCTTAATATCTAACTGCGTCAGAGGCTGGAAGGCCTCACAAGGCCCAAATCTGAGGCCCAGACTGGAGTAGCTCAAATCTCATTCCAAACATAAATCATGATCTCTCTCTCTCAGAAATGCTGCAATACTTGATCCCCTGTTAAACAGAAATGGCTTTTGAGGGAGTTATCTCTGAGCCATGTGGGGAGACATTGATGGGCCCATTCACAGGAGATAAGGAAAACAGTCCAGAGGCAACTGCTACACAGATAGCAGTAGAAAACATCTGGCCTCTCAATCTCAGACAACAAACAAACTGTAGGTTTACTGATAAATGAAATTGGATACTGAAAGATTAAATAAACGATGGGGAAAAAACATAGATTCCATGAAAATTAAAATCTAAAAGTGAGGGTCATACATTAGAGGGGAATCTTTGGTATCAGGCATATCAGGAAGTCTGTACCGCTTAAGTGCCTCATCCAGTGTGGAAAAACAGAAGGGAAATTAGGATAAAAAGGAGGCTGCGTCCTCCAAAAATTGGAAAGACCTCAAGGGAATGCCCCATGGCCTCTCCCTTTATTTGAATAAAATAAAAGGACTCCTCTGTCTCTGTTTAGGACATCAACCTGTGGCAGCAGCTCTCTGGCCACAGAGAGAAACAACTTTCCCAGGCATTGTCCTGGGGGCAGGCTGTGAGAAGATCAGAGAAAATAATGAGAAACAATTCTTCTCTTCACTTGCTGCACCTGCTGTTGTGAACATGTGGAATGTATTGAGATTTGTTTGCCAAAGGGTATTTTTTTAATTAGCCAATGGTGGTGGTGATTGGATTAGTGGACCAATTACGTCCAGGTGTATTATAACTGTATAAAAGCAATGGGTTTCTTAATAATTATATATAATATAATAAAGAGGTTGATCAGCCTTCTGTGAATCCTGGGGTCAATACTAATTATTACCCAGCTGGGGGCCTGTGACAATGACATAAACCTCTGGTGTTTGTGGATTAATTTTCCTGACAAGTTCTTCCCAAACTGTTCCAACGGGGATCACTCTTCCACAGAGCGCAGTCCTTCAAGGACAGCCTGCTCCAGCTCGGGTCCTCCCAGGATCACACGTCCAACCAGGAAACCTCCTCTGGGGTGGGCTCCTCTCTCCACAGGTCTGCAGGTCCCTGCCAGCAATCTGTTCCAGCACAGGCCTCCCACGGGCTCACAGCCTCCTCTCAGGCATCCTCCTGCTGGGGCATGTGCTCCTGCAGGGCTGCAGGGCAATCTCAGCATCCCCGTGCCCTCCCTGTGCTCAGGGCTCAGCTGCCTCCCCAGGGTGCCCCAGGGCTGCAGGGCAATCTCAGCATCCCCGTGCCTGGAGCACCTCCTGCCCCTCCTGCAGGGACCTGGCTGTCTGCAGGGCTGCTCCTCTCACACATCCTCGCTCCTTTCTGGACACAATTCCTTTGCTGCAATTGCTTTTCCCTTCTTCAGTGAGTTTACATATTCACAGCAATAACAGAGGCATCAGCACATCCCTGACGGGCCCGGCCCAGGCCAGTGGGCCTCTCCTGGAGCCGGCTGGCATTTGCTCTGTGGGCATGGGGGAGCTTCCAACAGCTTCTTACAGAAACCATTACTTCACCTACCAAAACCTGGCCATGCAAACCCAACAGACTTTCTTATCTAGTTCCCACCTCCTCACTACACAAAGAATTTAATTCTAGTGACGAAAATCATCAAGTGGTGACCAAGAGAGAAATTTAGTATGTAAGTCTGTAGGCACTGAAGTTCACACTACAGACTAAATGAAAAAATGCCTCAAACCTACTCATCACAGAGACTAGCTGCTGGCACATTTGTGCATGTGCATTTATTCAATAAAATTCATAATTAGTTGTAATGATTAGGCTGGATAGTAATTTCGCACCAAGACCCTCCTGCATTTGGACCCAATCCCAATTGAAAAGTATTAAAATAACCATTACATTTTTGGTAAAGACACATGCCTGATCCACAGCCCACTGGAGCCACAGGTAGCACTGAATTTTAATGTTAAGGATTGGAACATACTACATTCCTGATCATGATTTAAATTGACAGCTCACTCTTACTGCTTATGTGACAACCCTCAGGTATCCATCTGACACTACAGACTGTCTTTCTCAGGTTCAACACCTGAGAGAAAAATTGAGAGAAATGAGGAAAAATTGAGAGAAATTGAGCAAAATGAGAGAAAAATTTCCCTTTCTGATATGAAATAAAGAGGAAAGCTGTCAGTCCTAACCCAGAGCTCTGCAGAAGGCTCTGTGGGGAGCGCACCTGACGTTATTGAAGCTGTGTGTTCAGCCCAGAGCCCTGGAAAGATGGGACTGGCCTGGCTGCCTCAGCCTGTTTGGCGCCGCCTCTTGCACCGTTCTGGCCCTGCTGGTACAGCACTCACTGCTTGCCCAGCTTCCCTGCCATGTGTTGTACATGTTCCTGACCCATAAATCCTGTGAGACTATTGCTGATGGAATAGGGAGGAGTCACACTTTGAAAGAATCCTCTTCAGTTCCCCTTTGTTTGAACAGAGGTAATTCAACAAATCTTTCCACAAATGCTGGAAGATATCCTCCAGTTCTACCCATGGAGATACAAATGGCCCTGAGCAGCACAAAGGGCTTTTTCAGGAAGGCCACTCCTTTCCAGGCTTTCCCCAGGAGCCCCGGGTCAGTCTTTTCTTCTCTGTGCTCCCCTCTGGCTCCATTGCTACGCTGCCTCCAAATCATGAATGTGGCAGGGACAGCCAAGCAAACCACCGTGCATGTGTGCCATTGGATCTTTCCCTCCAGTTCCCACAAAGGCCATGCCAGACACTCCTGTCTGGCTTCCAGGTCTGCAATTTCCTCCTCCAAGTGCAGCTGGTGCTGCCAAAGGATTACCTCCTGCTCCTTCATCTTCTGGACAATTCCTTTATCATCCTCAGGAGAAATCCCATTCTTTCCAGAAGGCTGGTTGATGCTGAGAATGGCCATCAGCACCAGGTACCTATGGAAGATTCCTTCAGCCATGGCTGATCCTTCCCTGAAAGAGAAAGAAAGGAGGACAGAGCCAAGATCCAGACTATATTGCCTCGGGAAGAGACAGGAAAGAGGCTCGCCCCTGGCAGGAAGGCTCTGGCCAGCCCTGCAGAAAGGCTGGAGGCCAGAGGTGCTCCTCAGGGCTCGCCTGCTGCTGCCAGTTCCAGTCCAGCTGCCCAAAGAGGCTCCATGAGCACGTGGTGAGGAGGAAGAGGAGGAAGGTGTGAGACACAGGGACACAAACCTGAGCAGCCGGGTTTGAGGAGAGAGAAGCTCAGCATTGCAGATGGCAGAAGAAACCAAGCCCAGTCCCCCAAGCAGGAGGAGGAGAGGAAGGGCCCCCAAGCTGGCTGAAGGCAGACAATGGAGACCTTTCCCAGATGTTCCCAAATGGGCTGGGGGGAGGGAATACACGGCCCTGCTTTCCAGCTGCTCCCACCACTTCTGACCCTGCCACTGCCTTGAGACAAAGCCCGATGAAATCCTACTCAGCGTGGGCAAATGAGCCCTTGAAAGGCTTAGAGCCAGGTCAAGGCTTCCTTTCCCTCCCAAAGCCTTCCCTTGGCAGCCTTGGGCAGGGGATTCATCCTCCCTCCCTCCTCCTTCCCACAGACCTGCTCGGAACCACTCCATGGGCACTTTCCATTCTCTGTGTCTGTTCTCAAGTGCATTGCCAAGCTGGGTCAGTCCTGGCTCTGTCCTGAGCTCCCAGGAGCTCACAGGCTGAGATGGCAATGCTCAGCCACACCAGGGCCCTGCCCCTGCCAACAGCACCCCCACAAGCAGCAGCAGCAGAGGCGGCAGCAGCAGCAGCAGCAGCAGCAGCAGCAGCAGCAGCAGCAGCAGCTGCAGTTGCCTCTCAGCTGTTGGTGCCCCTGCATTGCAGCCCATCCCGCTGGCACCTACGTTCCCTCATGGCCTTGGAGACAGTCCTGAATCCATCCATGGGGTCACAGAGCCATGGAATCCCAGAGTTCCAGGTTCCTGGAATCCTAGAGTCATTGAATCTTGAGAACCAAACTCAGAGGAGGAGGAGGAGGAGGAGGAGGAGGAGGAGGAGGACAAGGAAGAGGAGGAGGAGGAGGAAGATGAGGAGGAGGAATAGGAGGAGGAAGAGAGAGAACGAGGACAAGGAGGATGATGAGGAGGATGAGGATGAGGAGGAGTATGAGGAGGAGGAGGAGAAGAAGGATGAGGAGGATGAGGACGAGGAGGAGGAGGATGAGGAGGAGAAGGAAGATGAACAGGAGGAGGAGGAGGACAAGGAGGACAATAAAGAAAAGGAGGAGGACAAGGATGAGGAGAACCACGAGGAAAAGGATGGGGAGGATGAGGATGAGCAGGATAGGGAGGACAAGGAGGAAAAGGAGAAGGAAGATGAGGAGGAGGAGAAAGAGGAGCATGAGGAGGAAGAGGAGGAGAAAGATGAGGAGGAGGAGAAAGAAGAGAATGAGGATGAAGAGGAGGACGATGAGGAGGAGGGGGATAAGGATGAGGAGGATAAGGAGGAGGACGATGTGGAGGAGGAGGAGGACAAGGATGAGGAAAAGGACAAAGATGAGGAGGACAAGGAAGACGAGGAGGACAAGGAGGAGGAGGAGGAATAGGAGGAGGAAGAGGGTGAGAATGAGGATGTGGAGGGAGATGATGAGGAGGAGGAGGATAAAGATGAGCAGGACAAGAAGGAGGAGAAGGAGGGGGAGGACTAGGATGACAAGGAGGACAATCAGGAGGAGGAGGAGAAGAAGGAGGAGGAGGAGGAGGAGGAGGACGCGGACGAGGATGAGGACGAGGACGAGGATGAGGACGAGGATGGGAACAAGAAGGAGGAAGATGAAGAGGAGGAGGAGGAGGAGGAGGAGGCGGAGAAAGGGTTGTTCAAAGAGCAGTTGAAAGAATGAGTGCTGGGAACCTGTCCCCATGGAGAACCCATCTCCAGATGTGCTCCATGCCCTTACCAATGGCCCCTGGGGAAATGGAAACCCCCTGGCTGTGCACGGCTGCTCCCAATGTGCAAATACAGCCCTGGGCAGTGAGACTGGGACTGCCTGGGAAATTGTTCTGGGTGTGATGGCCCTGGCAGGGCCAGCCCAGAGGCTGCAGGGCTGGACCTTCATGCACTGGAATTAGTCAGGATAAATCAGAAGCAAAGGAGAGTTAGCAATACAGGAACAGGAATCCAGATTCCTCCAGGACACTTTGGTTTTTTTAACTGCTCACTGGAGCTTGGCCTTGCAAAGTGCTCCTGTCATGGGAGGAGGAACTGATGCAGATTATCAAGGGGAAAATGAAGTAATTTGGCTTAAGGATAGTGAACAAGATTGGATTATTCAACCCCATAACAGGGTAGCACAATTATTGACATTGTCAGTGTTTAAAACAATTGGGGAAAAAAGGAGGTCCACCTGAAATCACTGCTGTTGGTGGAGATAAAGGGTTTGGATCCAGCAGTTCTAATAATGGAGCCAGAGTGTGGGTCCAGAGGCCAAAAGGCCTCCCGAGGCAGCTGATGAACAGCTCCTGGGAAGGACAGCAGTGTTTGAATCCTGAAACCTGGCCAGGAACGATGGGAATGTGTCCCTGCAGCCAAGTGCTCTGTGTGAGAACAAGTAGATATCACAGGAGATTGTTTTACACATCCTGCCAGACCAAATCCCCCTGTTTGCCCCAGTAAAAACTCGTGACCTGGGTTCCATCTAGGATGGAGCCAGGGCCAGGCTCTTGTACTGCCCAAGGTGTATCCCTTGAAGGCCTTTTAATAAATACCTGCTTTACTCCTTTAACACTGCCTAGCTCTGTTCTAGGCAGCCTCTCAAGGCATCACCACCAAACCAAGGGAACATGGACAAGGTCTGGCTGGCTCTGTCCTCTGGTGATTGTCTTAGACCATGAGCTGAATATTTTCATTTGAAAACACCATGGAGAGGGCCCAGAGATCTCCCAACGAGGGGTTCTGAGCCCTTGGGTACATGGCCAGTGCATATGGACAAAGGAGCTCTGAGCTCTTTGCTGCCGTGGTGGTTTTGCATCACAGAACTGATGTCCTGAGAGAAGCTGCTAGCAGTTTCCTCCGTGTCTGACAAAAACCAATCAGTAATTAGCTCTGAGAGCTGACAGTCTGTTAAAGCACTAAGGAAGCTGCAGACGCCTCTGTGCAGACACAAGTTCCAGATGAGAAAGCCTGGCTGGGTCTCTCTCCCTTCTGGCCCCACAGAGGTGCCGAGGCCGGCCCAGCCCCGTCTCGGCCGTGGGGCCGGGCGGCTCCTGCCGTGGGGCCGGGCCCCTTCCCAGGGAGCCGCCAGGCGCCATCGGCTGCCGGTCAGGGCAGGGGAGGCCGCGGGGCCGAGGCCGGGCCGTGGCTGCGGGTGCTGACATCTGGCCCTGCCGAGCCCTGCCCCGCCGCCAGCCCGGGCCCGGCCAGGATCCGCCGGGCCCCAGGAGCAGCCCCGGGCCGGGCCGGCTCGGCCAAGGCTCTGCCGCCCTTGGGCTTCGCCTGCAGCCGGCGGGCAGGGCAGGAGAAGCCATCGGCCCCGGCCGTGCTGCTGCTGGGCTCTGGCCTGGCTGCTGAGATCCTGGCCCTGCCCCAGCGCGGCCCAGCCTGACACAGCCCCAGCGCAGCCGCTGCAGAAACCTCCATGGCAAAACAGCTCCGGCCGCAAGCACCGAGCCCGGCCGGGCTCACAGAACCATCTGCAGCCCCGGGAGATATTGACTCTGCCAGTGCTGCCCATCCTCCCTCCCGTGAGAGAAAAGGACACAGGGCAGGCACACAGAGGAGCAACATGAACACACCGAGGGCAGGGAAGGGGAAGTTGAGTCCCAGATGGGAGGGATGAGGAGATGCCTTGATCTTGGGGCTGAAATCCTCTGGTAAAGCTATGGAGAAGGATGTCATTGATACATCAGACTCTCTTTTTCCCTATAAGGCATTGAAAAGTATGGGGAGATGACTTGTTTCAGCAGAGGCCTCCATGCTAAAGTGAGCAAATGTTGCAGTAGCTGTGATCCCACGAGAAGTTTGAACAGAGAAAGGGAGAACAGTGATGAGACCCTGTGCCCTCAGGGAGAGAAGAAGACCTCTGTTCCCAGAGATGAAGATGATTTCAGAAATAGATTAAGAGAACCTTTGCTCTTAAACAGCTCATCTCAAAACTAATACCCCATAATTTGGCATGGGCCATAAACACATCTGTGGGAAAAGGTGGGAAAAGATGGGGGGGAGTTCACGATTGCAGATTTCTCCAGGCAGCTGCTATTTGTAGAAGTGAAAATCCATGAGATAACTGTTGTCTTGTGGAGAAGTCTCCATAACATTAACAAGAGGCACTTCTCTCCCTAAGTGAACTGCAGAAAGACTGTTCTAGAGGTGGTAAACTGACTGAAAATTTTAGGTTTTGTCTCTTTACATTGTCCGATTGTATAGACAGAGGAAGTGTTCTGAAAGTTTAGTTCTGATTCTTATTACTCTTTCTTTTAGTTTCTGTTAACAAACTTTTCTTTATACTCTTAAAGTTTTGATCCCACTTTGCCTTTCTCATAATCCTATCTCACAGCACGAAATGAGTAAGAATATTCTAGTGAAAGCACTGGTAATAAGCCAACACAGAACCAACCACACTATTTGATGCATTGGCTGAGAAATCTCATAGTGGCAAACCAAAACCTCTACAAAAACTTCCTGATGAACTGCCCCAGACAAGAGAGAAATCAAGGCAGAGCCATGGTTTGTCAGGACTTGCTTGATCCCCATGGTGCATTTGGAGCTGAGCCCTGCAACCTCAGAGCCTGAGAGGAGATTGCACAAACCTTTCCAGGAGTTAGAGCCAGAGGAAACACCCAAAGTGTCACAAAACATTAATGGGACACACTGAGGTCCATCCCTAACACAGGCTCCTCATGGACTCTATGGAGGAGAGAACTGGAGGCCAGGATGGCACAAAAATCTCTCAGAGACTCAAAATGGCACAAATACCTCTCAGTGTGGAAAGGACAATCCAAAGTACCTCAAAAAAGTTGAGTATCTCAAAGTATTAATGAGCTCCACTGAGTGTCAATTCAAAGCACAGAAGGGACTCATTAAAACAGATAATTTGAGGCTGAGACTGCACTGTCACATAAAGTCTGTATCAAAAGGGAAACACCAAGTACCTTACAAGAACTGAAGTACCTTGAAGCATTAATGAGCCCACTGAGTGTTGTTACTGACAAAGACTATCCAGGGACTAATTACAGCAGATTATTGGAGGCCAGGATTGCACAAACCTAACAGAGACTCCAAGGCAAAAGCAAAAGCCAAAGTCCTTTGAAAAACCTTCAGACCCTGGCAGCATGAAGGAGCCCCCAGGGCCATTCCTGACCAAGGCTCCCCAGGGACTCCTTCCAGCAGATCCTTGAGGCCATTGGGATGTGGGCTAGGTGGGGATGCTGAGGGAAGGACCAGGGGGTGACAGTGCCCAGCCTGGCTGGGGCTGTGCCAGGAGGCCCCAGGGCCTCAGGACAAGGTGTCTCCTCACAGCCCTTGGTGGCACAGACCCTGCTGTGCCCCAGGGCACCAAGACTTGGCTTCTCTTTGTCCCCACCTGGCATCAGTGCCTCCAGTTCTCTGCTCTGCCTGGGGCCTGGGGACACTTTCTGTCTAGGTTCGACAAGACAGGAATCTGCGAAGGAGGGCTAAAGCCTCCTGTGCAATGGAGAAGGTAAACCCCCTCCCTCCGAATTACTAGGAGTTTTAAATCAAAAGGCTCTCAGGCAAAGATATGGGAATGGGAGTAACAATTCTTTACTAGGAGAAAACTAGACAACAATTTAAAAAGGCAAATGCAATCGGTACAAACAAAACCAGTGAAAAAGTCCAGAACCTGAGGATTCGGGGTGCCAGTAGCAGTCCTGCTGGGACAATTGCTCCCCTTGCAGTGATTGATGAATTGCAGCTGCAGTGGTGATCTTTTGAAGGGTATAGTTTTCCTCTGAAGATCTGGTGGCAGTGGGGCCGGTCTTCCTCTGTGCCGGGGTTGCCTCCGAGCTCCGCCGCCGTCGCCTCAGTGCGCTCCGGCTGCTTCGCTGGGAGTGCCGCCAAAGAGAGCTGCTTCTCTGGCAATCCCCCAAAGTAAAGAGCTGCTCTGTCCCCAAAAAGATACCCCCTTATATCCAATAAAAGAGTGCTTGGCTTCCCCCCTCTGGGTGGAACATCTCACAATAGGATGGTGTTACGTTACCAGCCCTGCATTGAATCAGTCAATGGCCCATTAGCAAACCATTACCTCTTAGGAGCAAAACCGGTTCTTGGAAAAGATAACAAACCTGCCCAACAGGTTTGCCTTCAACAGATGGCAAATAGAATACAAGCTTATCTTACAACCCAGGACATTATCCACCCCTTATTCTATTTCCATCTGCACACCATGAAATCTTACACCCAGTTCTCACTTAAGACCAAGTTTCCCTATGGTACACAGCGGGTCTCCCCATCTTTCTGCATTACCCACCAAGTGTAACCAGGTCCTTGAGCAAAGACAATCCCACAAATGGGTTGGTCTTTGCCTGAGGTGGGATTAATCCAAACAGTTTTCCCTAAAATACCTTTCATATGTACTACAGGGACCTTATCTCCATCTACTGTGTGTAAGGGTTCTGACTGGGCAGGGCCAGCTCGATTGACAGACCCTCGGGTGTTGACCATCCAGGTTGCTTTTGCCAGGTTAATTTCCCAGTTTCTAAATGTTCCTCCACCAAGTGCCTTTAGGGTAGTCTTCAGGAGTCCGTTGCACCGTTCAACTTTGCCGGCAGCTGGAGCATGATAGGGAATATGATATATCCATTCGATACCATGTTCTCTGGCCCAGGTGTTGATAAGGCTGTTCTTGAAATGGGTGCCGTTGTCAGACTCAATTCTCTCAGGTGTGCCGTGTCTCCACAGGACTTGCTTTTCCAAGCCTAAGATGGTGTTCCGGGCAGTGGCATGAGGTACAGGGAAAGTCTCCAGCCATCCAGTGGTGGCTTCCACCATGGTCAGCACGTAGCGCTTGCCTTGGCGTGTCTGGGGCAGTGTGATGTAGTCAATCTGCCAGGCCTCCCCATACTTGTACTTGGACCACCGCCCACCATACCATAGGGGCTTCACTCTCTTGGCCTGTTTGATGGCAGCACACGTCTCACAGTCATGGATAACCTGAGAAACACTGTCCATGGTTAGATCCACCCCTCGGTCTCGTGCCCACTTGTAGGTGGCATCTCTGCCCTGATGACCTGAGGCATCATGAGCCCATCGAGCCAGGAACAACTCCCCCTTATGGTGCCAATCTAAGTCTATCTTTGACACCTCTATTCCTGCTGCCTGATCTACCTGCTCGTTGTTTCGGTGCTCCTCATTAGCCCGACTTTTGGGGACATGGGCATCTACATGACGGACTTTCACCGTTAGCTTTTCCACCCGAGAGGCAATGTCTTTCCATATATCAGCAGCCCAGATTGGCTTTCCTCTACGTTGCCGGTTGGCCTTCCTCCACCTTCCCAGCCAGCCCCACAGAGCATTGGCTACCATCCACGAATCAGTACAAAGGTAGAGCTTTGGCCACTTCTCCCTTTCAGCAATGTCCAGAGCCAGCTGAACGGCCTTGAGCTCAGCAAGTTGGCTCGATCCACCTTCTCCTTCGGTAGCTTGTGCAACTTGGCGTGTGGGGCTCCATACGGCTGCTTTCCACTTCCGGTTCATCCCTACAATGCAACAGGAACCGTCAGTGAAAAGAGCGTAGCAGGTCTCCTCTGCTGGTAGTTGGTTGTATGGTAGAGCTTCTTCAGCCCTTGCCAATTGTACCTGCTCCTCATCATCAGTGAGACCAAAGTTTTCACCTTCTGGCCAGTTCGTAATTAACTCCAAAATCCCAGGGCGATTCAGGTTTCCAATACGGGCGCGTTGAGTGATGAGGGCAATCCATTTGCTCCATGTGGCGCCAGTGGCATGGTGGGTAGTAGGAACCTTTCCTTTAAACATCCACCCCAGCACCGGTAGTCGGGGTGCCAGGAGGAGTTGTGTTTCTGTGCCAATTACCTCCGAGGCGGCTTGAACTCCTTCAAAGGCAGCCAAGATTTCCTTCTCTGTGGGAGTGTAGTTGGCTTCAGACCCTCTGTAACTTCGGCTCCAGAATCCCAGTGGTCGGCCTCGAGTCTCCCCAGGCACTTTCTGCCAAAGGCTCCAGGACAACCCATGGTTCCCGGCTGCAGAGTAGAGGACATTCTTGACCTCTGGTCCCGTCCTGACTGGGCCAAGGGCTACAGCATGAGCGATCTCCTGCTTGATCTGGGTGAAAGCTTGTTGCTGCTCAGGGCCCCAGTGGAAATCATTCTTCTTTTGGGTAACCAGATAAAGAGGGCTCACAATCTGGCTATACTCAGGAATGTGCATTCTCCAGAAACCTATGGCACCTAGGAAAGCTTGTGTTTCCTTTTTGCTGGTTGGTGGGGACATAGCTGTGATCTTGTTGATGACCTCAGTGGGAATCTGGCGCCGTCCGTCTTGCCATTTCACTCCCAGGAACTGGATTTCTCGGGCAGGTCCCTTGACTTTGCTCTTCTTGATGGCGAAGCCAGCTTCTAGCAGTATCTGGATGATCCTCTCACCTTTCTCAAACACTTCTGCCGCTGTGCTCCCCCACACAATGATGTCATCAATGTATTGCAGGTGTTCTGGAGCCTCACCCTTTTCTAGTGCAGTCTGGATCAGTCCATGGCAGATGGTGGGGCTGTGTTTCCACCCCTGGGGCAGTCGGTTCCAAGTGTACTGCATGCCCCTCCAGGTGAAAGCGAACTGAGGCCTGCATTCTGCTGCCAGAGGAATGGAGAAAAACGCATTAGCAATATCAATGGTGGCATACCACTTTGCTGCCTTGGACTCCAGCTCGTACTGGAGTTCCAGCATATCCGGTACAGCAGCGCTCAGCGGTGGAGTCACTTCATTTAAGCCACGATAGTCCACAGTCAATCTCCATTCTTGGTCAGATTTGCGCACAGGCCAGATGGGGCTGTTGAAGGGTGAGTGGGTTTTGCTGACCACCCCTTGGCTCTCCAGCTCCCGAATCATTTTGTGGATGGGGATCACGGCATCTCGATCCGTCCGATACTGCCGGCGGTGCACTGTCGAGGTCGCAATTGGCACGCGTTGTTCTTCCACCCTTAGGAGTCCTACTGCAGAGGGGTTTTCTGACAGTGCAGGCAAGGCGTTCAATTGCCTAATGTCTTCTGCCTCTACAGCGGCTATTCCAAAAGCCCACCTGAGTCCCTTTGGGTCTTTGTAATATCCGTTCCGGAGGAAGTCTATGCCTAGGATACACGGAGCATCTGGGCCAGTCACTATAGGATGTTTCTTCCACTCCTTCCCAGTCAGGCTCACCTCGGCTTCCACCAGAGTCAATTGTTGTGATCCCCCTGTCACACCAGCAATGGAAACAGGCTCTGCCCCCACATGTCCCGATGGTATCAGAGTACACTGTGCACCACTATCAACTAAAGCATCATATTTTTGTGGCTCTGATGTGCCAGGCCATCGGATCCACACTGTCCAGAAGATCCGGTTGTCCCGTGCCTCTCCCTGGCTAGAGACAGGGCCCCTCTAACACTGGTTATCATTCCTTCCCTGGGCATACATACTAGAGGTCCCTTCAAGGGGGTCTGACAGATCGTACCCACAAGCTTGGTCACGGGAGGTTGAGGCTACCTTCACTTTGGTGGCACTCCCCTGGTTAGAGTTTCCCTCCTTAAGTTGACAGACCCATGCTGCCAGGACAGAAGTGGGTTTCCCATGCCACCTCCCCATGTCTTCCCCATGGTCACGCAGGAAGAACCACAGATTAGCCCTTGGGGTGTACCCTCTCTCTCTAGCTGGGGATTGTTGGGCGCTGATTCTGGGGCCTGTGACTCTCACGGGTGCTGTATTAACCTTCCTTATATCCTCCCTCATCTCCTCTTTAAACTCCTTAATCACAGCTGAGATATGAGCCTGCATTGGGCCATTAATCATACTCTCATAATTCCTAAGTTTGTTGGCAACAGAACCCACTGTCTCCCGGTGAGCGTCAGCATTGATTGTTGCAATGAAGGTGGTGTATTGAGATGGCCCCAGATTTGCTAGACTCCACAGCATTTGTCCCGTACACCTGACCTTGTCGGGGTCATTATTGTGTCGTCCATCCCTCCCAAAGAGTACCTCCAATACTGCCACTTCCCTCAGCTGTTGGATCCCTTCCTCGAGGGTCTTCCAGCGCATTCTATGATGGTGCTCTTGCATTCTCTCTCTGTGGACAAACCTCTCCCTGACACTCATGAAGAGCCGCTCCCAGAGAGAAAGGGACCCTGGTTAGCTTACAGAAACCTGATTTATACCCAAATCCTGGGTCAAGGGTCCCAAGTTCCTTGCCTCACCACCGTCCAGCTGCACGCCTGTACCCATAAGATCCCAAACCCGAAGTAGCCAGGTAGCATAAGCCTCACGCCCTCATCGCACAATGTCTTTATGCAGATTACGAGGACTTTTGTACGTCAGGGACTCGGTGATGATAGCAATCTCTGGCTCCCCTGTGGGTTGTGAGGTTCCTCCATTCCTGTCCCTATCTGCAGGGTGCTCTGCTTTCACCTTAGACTTCCTTGTTTCTACCGGGGCAACTGCTGCTGACCGTGACTGCCTTTGTGGTTCAGCTGGAACCTGGACAGTTGTAACATCTGTGGGTTCCACAGCTGTACTATTAGACTGTCCCTCCTCAAGGCAAAGGGCCGGTTTCTCACCAGCTGGGGAAATGCACTCCTTCAGCATCTCTCGTATCTCCTTAACCAGAACCCTCACCCAATCTGGGCGGTTCATTTCTGAGGTGGGCTGTGGGGCAGGGTCAGGCTCTGGAGCAGCAGCATCTCGAGTCTGTGGTGTAGCTGTGAGGGTAGTTATCCAGGTTAATCTTCCCTTATCTCTGAATGCTAAATATAACAGGACTATCAGCAACACCACCCATTGTATGGTATCATTAGCACTTAGAAAGGATCTTAACCCTTTGAAAACTGGTGGAGCAGACCCAAAAAGATGGTTAAAAGGTTGGGAGAAAGTTTGCCCAGGCGCTATTTCCTCGCAGTAGGTACCATTATTAAAGTAACCCCAAAAACATACAGTTAATGTGTGATAGCTATGAATCCATGTACCTGACTTCCAGAGGAAATTAAAGATCCATGAATTCCTCACCCAATTAACCCAGAAGCCAAACTTGACAATAGACACCGTAGCCTTAGTTATAGGACCCATTTTTAGATAAGGGTCTGCAAATGGGAAAAGTATAGTTACGATCACATGCCACCCAAACCAAGGTAAACTAGACCACATGGTGATGCTGAAGATGTTTTTACACGCAACAAAAAACCAAATTACTTAAGAACTGTTAATCCTTTTTCCCTGTCAATGCCCTCGGGCCTCACGTTGGTGCGCCAAAATCTGTCTAGGTTCGACAAGACAGGAATCTGCGAAGGAGGGCTAAAGCCTCCTGTGCAATGGAGAAGGTAAACCCCCCCCCTCCGACTTACTAGGAGTTTTAAATCAAAAGGCTCTCAGGCAAAGATATGGGAATGGGAGTAACAATTCTTTACTAGGAGAAAACTAGACAACAATTTAAAAAGGCAAATGCAATCGGTACAAACAAAACCAGTGGAAAAAAAAAAAAAGTCCAGAACCTGAGGATTCGGGGTGCCAGTAGCAGTCCTGCTGGGACAATTGCTCCCCTTGCAGTGATTGATGAATCGCAGCTGCAGTGGTGATCTTTTGAAGGGTATAGTTTTCCTCTGAAGATCTGGTGGCAGTGGGGCCGGTCTTCCTCTGTGCCGGGGTTGCCTCCGAGCTCCGCCGCCGCCGCTTCCCCGGCTGTTTCGCTGCAAGATATGCGAAGAAGAGAGAGCGAGCTGCTTCTCTGGGAATCCCGCGAAGAGAGAGTGTGAGCTGCTTCTCTCGGAGTCCCGCCCAGAGAGCTGCCTCCTCTCCCCAAAAAGCTACCCCTTTAAACAATAATAGAGTGCTTGGCTTCCCCCTCTGGGTGGGACCCCTCACGGTGTTACATTTACCAGCCCTGCAGCGAGTCAGTCAATAGTGTATAAGCAATACGGGGCAAACCATTGTCTTTGGGAGAGATAACAAAACCTGCCAAACAGGTTTGCCTTCAACAGATGGCAAATAGAATACAAGCTTATCTTACAACCCAGGACACTGGAGAGGAAGAGATGGAGGTGGATGCGGATGTGGAAGAGGAAATGGATGTGGACATGGAAGAGTACACCGAGGACATGGATGTTGATGAAAAAGATGAAGAGGAGGCCATGGTCCTGGGATGAAGAGCGATGCCAGCAGCAGGGCAGGCATGTGGTCCCCACAAGCTGAGTGGGTTCCCTGCAGCCATGCTGGGGCGGGGCTGGGCTGGGTGGTCTCTGCTCAGGCCCGTGGTACCCAGTGTCTTGGATTCTGGTGGCCATGCCCAGCCTGTCCTGTGCTTGCTTTAGGCCACACAAGCCCCATGGCAGTGCCTGGGGCCCAGCCCCCAGACCCAGCCAGCCTCAGCTCTGGCAGCAGAGTCCCGCTGTGCCAGCCTGGGGACACACGGAAGAGCCCTCTGTGCCTGACTGCAGTGACCATGGCACCTGCTTTTGTTCCTGACTGATGGAGATCCCGGACAGTGATGGCACCCTTTTGTACATAGTTTTTAGAGTTTGTTGTTGCCTTTAGGATATAGGTTTTAGGGCTTTCTTTTGTCTTCTGTAAATACATTTCAAATACTGTTGTTAGATATGTTCTTAGGTATATACCTTCTATAAACTGTTGTTATTACAAATATTCTTACAAATCTAAATGTGTTCTGTGTTTTCATCGCTGTTCTTCTGTAAATAAACAACCGTGATTTTTCCCACCCCAGTTCTCTTTCCATTTGCTTCAGGCACAGGCAGTATTGGCCAAGTTGCGGTTTCCACTTGCTCCAGGTTCCCATGGCTGGAGGTTCATGGGGGAGCTGGCACAGCCACCCCAGGAGTGGTTGTCCCACTCAAAGGGTCCCACTGACAGAAGTCACTGTCTCCTTGCAGTCTCTCTGGACACACTGGGTAGCTGCAGGGGCAAATCCCAGCGTGCCCTGTCCCATGGGATCCCATGTTGGGACTCAGTGTCCCAGCCAGGGTGAGCACTGCTTGTGGCCCTGGGCTCAGCATGGCAGGCCTGGTGCTCACACCAGTGCAGACTTGAAGCTGGCCATGCACAGCTCCGTGTTTCTCCCAAAAATATCACTGCTGCAG
Organism: Lonchura striata; assembly: GCF_050655825.1. Lineage (NCBI taxonomy): Eukaryota > Metazoa > Chordata > Aves > Passeriformes > Estrildidae > Lonchura > Lonchura striata. The sequence continues at coordinate 7,125,893 of NC_140738.1, forward strand.
CACCTGGGGTTCCCCAGTGCTTGGCTTTTTATCCCCACTGCATGGAGGATCACATGGCAGGGCAAAGGATGGATCCCATGTGGCATCCAGCCTGCCCTGATCCAGGCTGGGCACAGCCTGATGAACGATGAACACATCTCACAGGGACATGGAAAGCTCCCCTGAAAACCCAGTTCAGGGAGAGCCTGAGCTCTTTTGTGGCTCTAGGTAGGAAGATGCTCAGGATCTCCCAGAGAGGCTCAGCAGGCAGTAGGATTGTGCCTGCATCTCGCTCTGGAGATGCCAGTGGCTCAAGTGAGAGCTGTGGGAATGATTTATAATGCACCGAGAGGGGCCACAGTCTTGCAAGGCTCTTACATCAGGAGCAAAGAGCAGCCTGGAGGCTGGGGAAGGCTGGAGCTGTACCACTGTGTGCTCATCCCTCACCTTCATGGGGAGCTGCCCCCAGAGTTGCTATGTATCACTTTGATGGGTCTCCCGTTGGGTGTATTTTGGAGCAGCTGTTATCTGTGGCTTTTTATGGTGATCCCGTGGAAAGCAGCCACTTGCCTGCTGTGATGAACTCAAAACTAATACTAACTCCTCATTCCCTTTGGTTTTATTTGGATTTTTTAAATCTATTTGTTTGATTGGTTTGCGTGGGTTTGTTTGTTTCTGGGCTTTGTCGGTTTTGGTTTGAGATTTTGTTTGCTTTATTATAAGACTCAGGTGAAGTTGGCATAGCCAAACTCAAGAAAATGTACACCAGGCTTGACTTTCCAGAAATTACTTTTGGCTGGGTTTAATGGAATCCTCCAGGCTCAGGATCACCAGTACATTGGCAGGTTTTGCTCCGCAACATCAGCTTGCCCAGACTCTGCTCAGTGTTTCACAAATGGAGAAGACAATGGATATTGTGCCAAGCTTCCTTTCAAACAGCCAAACCTGCATCAGCAGGACAGAAAAAAAGAAAAAAACAGAGACTAGATTCACCAATTAGAGCAGAACCAGTGTCCCACCATCTTGCCCTCCACTCTTATTAATTTTGTACATTGAGAGGCAAAGCTGGGCCTAAAGCTTCCATCTCTCAGTTCCTGATGCCATTTGACTCTAGCCTGGACTCCCCCTGATCACACTGCCTGCTGTCCACGTGGGGCTGGGGATGCTCAGCCTGGAAAGAGGAGACCCTGGGGAGGCCTCACTGCAGCTCTGCAGCACTGCAAGGGTGCCACAAGAAAGACTGGGACAGAGTGTTCCACAGGGCCTGTGGCAACAGGACAAGGGGGGACGGCTTTCAGCTGCAGGAGGCTGATTGAAGTTGGAGCTGAGGAAGCTGCTCTTTGCCACTGAGGCTGCTGAGGCACTGGCCCAGGCTGTGGATGCCCCATCCTTGGGAACAGGGCTCTGAGCACCATGCTCTGGGGGAATGTTGCTAAGCATGGAACCAAAGGCTCTCTAGCTCAATGGTCATGTCACAATCCATGTCCCACCTGGAACTGCCAGCACCCAGCAAGCAGCACAACACAACTGCTGGCCCTGGGCTCAGCACACGCTGCACGCTGCTCCTGCTGCTCCTGTCACCCTTCTTGTTCCTGCCCCGATACCTCAGAGCATCAGTCTCCAAAGCTGCCTAAGGCTTGGATTGTGTCATCCATCCCTGCAGGATGCTGACATTTGTCCTGAGGAAGGTACGGTGCCATTCCATGGAGGTGGATCCCCCCAGCTGCCCGGGTGGGCTGGAGTTCTGGGGGGATGGGGTGGGACAGGGACCCCACTCTGAGGTTTTGCTACCTCTGCAGGCCGTGGAAAGCAGAGAGGACAAGATCTTGGTGGACACGCAATCTGATAGAGAGGAGGAGATGGAAGTGGAGGGAGAAAAGACAGGAGAGGAAGAGATGGAGGTGGACACACCAATTGATAAGGAGGAGGAGATGGAGGTGGATGGAGGACAGACTGGAGAGGAAGAGATGGAGGTGGATGTGGATGTGGAAGAGGAAATGGATGTGGACATGGAAGAGTACACCGCGGACATGGATGTTGATTAAAAAGATGAAGAGGAGGCCATGGTCCTGCGATGAAGACCAATGCCAGCAGCAGGACAGGCATGTGGTCCCCACAGGCAGAGTGGGTTCCCTGCAGCCAGGCTGGGGCGGGGCTGGGCTGGGTGGTCTCTGCTCAGGCCCATGGTACCCAGTGCATTGGATTCTGGTGGCCATGCCCAGCCTGTCCTGTGCTTGCTTTGGGCCGCACAAGCCCCATGGCAGTGCCTGGGGCCCAGCCCCCAGACCCAGCCAGCCTCAGCTCTGGCAGCAGAGTCCCCCTGTGCCAGCCTGGGGACACACGGAAGAGCCCTCTGTGCCTGACTGCAGTGACCATGGCACCTGCTTTTCTTCCTGGAGTGATGGAGATCCCGGACAGAGATGGCACCCTTTTGTACATAGTTTTTAGAGTTTGTTGTTGCCTTTAGGATATAGGGTTTAGGGCTTTGTTTTTGCTTCTGTAAATACATTTCAAATACTGTTGTTAGATATGTTCTTAGGTATATACTTTCTATAAACTGTTGTTATTACAAATATTCTTACAAATCTAAATGTGTTCTGTGTTTTCATCGCTGTTCTTCTGTAAATAAACAACCGTGATTTTTCCCACCCCAGTTCTCTTTCCATTTGCTTCAGGCACAGGCAGTATTGGCCAGGTTGTGTTTTCCACTTGCTCCCGGTTCCCAGGGCTGGAGGTTCATGGGGGAGCTGGCACAGCCACCCCAGCAGTGGTTGTCCCACTCAAAGGGTCCCACTGACAGAGGTCACTGTCTCCTTGCAGTCTCTCTGGACACACTGGGTAGCTGCAGGGGCAAATCCCAGCGTGCCCTGTCCCATGGGATCCCATGTTGGGACTCAATGTCCCAGCCAGGGTGAGCACTGCTTGTGGCCCTGGGCTCAGCATGGCAGGCCTGGTGCTCACACCAGTGCAGACTTGAAGCTGGCCGTGCACAGCTCTGTGTTTCTCCCAAAAATATCACTGCTGCAGCACCTGGGGTTCCCCAGTGCTTGGCTTTTTATCCCCACTGCATGGAGGATCACATGGCAGGGCAAAGGATGGATCCCATGTGGCATCCAACCTGCCCTGATCCAGGCTGGGCACAGCCTGATGAACGATGAACACATCTCACAGGGACATGGAAAGCTCCCCTGAAAACCCAGTTCAGGCAGAGCCTGAGCTCTTTTGTGGCTCTAGGCAGGAAGATGCTCAGGATCTCCCAGGGAGGCTCAGCAGGCAGTAGGATTGTGCCTGCATCTCGCTCTGGACATGCCAGTGGCTCAAGTGAGAGCTGTGGGAATGATTTAGAATGCACTGAGAGGGGCCACAGTCCTGCAAGGCTCTTACATCAGGAGCAAAGAGCAGCCTGGAGGCTGGGGAAGGCTGGAGCTGTACCACTGGGTGCTCATCCCTCACCTTCATGGGGAGCTGCCCCCAGAGTTGCTATGTATCACTTTGATGGTTCTCCCGTTGGGTGTATTTTGGAGCAGCTGTTATCTGTGGCTTTTTATGGTGATCCCGTGGAAAGCAGCCACTTGCCTGCTGTGATGAACTCAAAACTAATACTAACTCCTCATTCCTTTTGGTTTTATTTGGATTTTTTAAATCTATTTGTTTGATTGGTTTGCGTGGGTTTGTTTGTTTCTGGGTTTTGTCGGTTTTGGTTTGAGTTTTTTGTTTGCTTTATTATAAGACTCAGGTGAAGTTGGCATAGCCAAACTCAAGAAAATGCACACCAGGCTTGACTTTCCAGAAATTACTTTTGGCTGGGTTTAACTGCGTCCTCCAGGCTCAGGATCACCAGTACATTGGCAGGTTTTGCTCCGCAACATCACCTTGCCCAGACTCTGCTCGGTGTTTCACAAATGGAGAAGACAATGGATATTGTGCCAAGCTTCCTTTCAAACAGCCAAACCTGCATCAGCATGACAGAAAAAAAGAAAAAAACAGAGACTAGATTCACCAATTAGAGCAGAACCAGTGTCCCACCATCTTGCCCTCCACTCTTATTAATTTTGTACATTGAGAGGCAAAGCTGGGCCTAAAGCTTCCATCTCTCAGTTCCTGATGCCATTTGACTCTAGCCTGGACTCCCCCTGATCACACTGCCTGCTGTCCACGTGGGGCTGGGGATGCTCAGCCTGGAAAGAGGAGACCCTGGGGAGGCCTCACTGCAGCTCTGCAGCACTGCAAGGGTGCCACAAGAAAGACTGGGACAGAGTGTTGCACAGGGCCTGTGGCACCAGGACAAGGGGGGACGGCTTTCAGCTGCTGGAGGCTGATTGAAGTTGGATCTAAGGAAGCTGCTCTTTGCCACTGAGGCTGCTGAGACACTGGCCCAGGCTGTGGATGCCCCATCCTTGGGAACAGGGCTCTGAGCACCATGCTCTGGGGGAACGTTGCTAAGCATGGAACCAAAGGCTCTCTAGCTCAATGGTCATGTCACAATCCATGTCCCATCTGGAACTGCCAGCAGCCAGCAAGCAGCACAACACAACCGCTGGCCCTGGGCTCAGCACACGCTGCACGCTGCTCCTGCTGCTCCTGTCACCCTTCTTGTTCCTGCCCAGATAGCTCATCTCTTCAGTCTCCAAAGCTGCCTAAGGCCTGGATTGTTTCATCCATCCCTGCAGGATGCTGACATTTGTCCTGAGGAAGGTACGGTGCCATTCCATGGAGGTGGATCCCCCCAGCTGCCCGGGTGGGCTGGAGTTCTGGGGGGATGGGGTGGGACAGGAACCCCACTCTGAGGTTTTGCTACCTCTGCAGGCTGTGGCAGGCAGAGAGGACAAGATGGAGGTGGACACACAAACTGATAGAGAGGAGAAGATGGAAGTGGATGGAGAAAAGACAGGAGAGGAAGAGATGGAGGTGGACACCCCAGTTGATACGGAGGAGGAGATGGAGGTGGATGGAGAGCAGACTGGAGAGGAAGAGATGGAGGTGGATGTGGATGTGGAAGAGGAGATGGACGTGGACATGGAAGAGTACACCGAGGACATGAACATAGATGAAAAAGATGAAGAGGAGGCCATGGTCCTGGGATGAAGACCGATGCCAGCAGCAGGACAGGCATGTGGTCCCCACAGGCAGAGTGGGTTCCCTGCAGCCAGGCTGGGGCGGGGCTGGGCTGGGTGGTCTCTGCTCAGGCCCGTGGTACCCAGTGCATTGGATTCTGGTGGCCATGCCCAGCCTGTTCTGTGCTTGCTTTGGGCCACACAAGCCCCATGCCAGTGCCTGGGGCCCAGCCCCCAGACCCAGCCAGCCTCAGCTCTGGCAGCAGAGTCCCGCTGTGCCAGCCTGGGGACACACGGAAGAGCCCTCTGTGCCTGACTGCAGTGACCATGGCACCTGCTTTTGTTCCTGACTGATGGAGATCCCGGACAGAGATGGCACCCTTTTGTACATAGTTTTTAGAGTTTGTTGTTGCTTTTAGGATATAGGTTTTAGGGCGTTGTTTTGTCTTCTGTAAATACATTTCAGATATTGTTGTTAGATATGTTCTTAGGTATATACCTTCTATAAACTGTTGTTATTACAAATATTCTTACAAATCTAAATGTGTTCTGTGTTTTCATTGCTGTTCTTCTGTAAATAAACAACCGTGATTTTTCCCACCCCAGTTCTCTTTCTATTTGCTTCAGGCACAGGCAGTATTGGCCAAGTTGTGGTTTCCACTTGCTCCAGGTTCCCAGGGCTGGAGGTTCATGGAGGAGCTGGCACAGCCACCCCAGGAGTGGTTGTCCCACTCAGAGGGTCCCGCTGACAGAGGTCACTGTCTCCTTGCAGTCTCTCTGGACACACTGGGTAGCTGCAGGGGCAAATCCCAGCATGCCCTGTCCCATGGGATCCCATGTTGGGACTCAGTGTCCCAGCCAGGGTGAGCACTGCTTGTGGCCCTGGGCGCAGCATGGCAGGCCTGTTGCTCACACCAGTGCAGACTTCAAGCTGGCCATGCACAGCTCCGTGTTTCTCCCAAAAATATCACTGCTGCAGCACCTGGGGGTTCCCCAGTGCTCGGCTTTTTATCCCCACTGCATGGAGGATCACATGGCAAGGCAAAGGATGCATCCCATGTGGCATCCAAGCTGCCCTGATCCAGGCTGGGCACAGCCTGATGAACGATGAACACATCTCGCAGGGATATGGAAACGTCCCCTGAAAACCCAGTTCAGGGAGAGTCTGAGCTCTTTTGTGGCTCTAGGCAGGAAGATGCTGAGGATCTCCCAGAGAGGCTCAGCAGGCAGTAGGATTGTGCCTGCATCTCGCTCTGGAAATGCCAGTGGCTCAAGTGAGAGCTGTGGGAATGATTTAGAATGCACTGAGAGGGGCCACAGTCCTGCAAGGCTCTTACATCAGGAGCAAAGAGCAGCCTGGAGGCTGGGGAAGGCTGGAGCTGTACCACTGTGTGCTCATCCCTCACCTTCATGGGCAGCTGCCCCCAGAGTTGCTATGTACCACTTTTATGGTTCTCCCGTTGGGTGTATTTTGGAGCAGCTGTTATCTGTGGCTTTTTACGGTGGTCCCGTGGAAAGCAGCCACTTGCCTGCTGTGATGAACTCAAAACTAATACTAATACCTTAGTATTGGTTAGATTGGTTTGCGTGGGTTTGTTTGCTTCTGGGTTTTGTCTGTTTTGGTTTGAGTTTTCTGTTTGCTTTTTCATAAGACTCAGGTGAAGTTGGCATAGCCAAACTCAAGAAAATGTACACCAGGCTTGACTTTCCAGAAATTACTTTTGGCTGGGTTTAATTGAATCCTCCAGGCTCAGGATCACCAGTACATTGGCAGGTTTTGCTCTGCAACATCAGCTTGACCAGACTCTGCTCGGTGTTTCACAAATGGAGAAGACAGTGGATATTGTGCCAAGCTTCCTTTCAAACAGCCAAACCTGCATCAGCATGACAGAAAAAAAGAAAAAACCAGAGACTATATTCACCAATTAGTGCAGAACCAGTGTCCCACCATCTTGCCCTCCACTCTTATTAATTTTGTACATTGAGAGGCAAAGCTGGGCCTAAAGCTTCCATCTCCCAGTTCCTGATGCCATTTGACTCCAGCCTGGACTTCCCCTGATCACACTGCCTGCTGTCCACGTGGGGCTGGGGATGCTCAGCCTGGAAAGAGGAGACCCTGGGGAGGCCTCACTGCAGCTCTGCAGCACTGCAAGGGTGCCACAAGAAAGACTGGGACAGAGTGTTCCACAGGGCCTGTGGCAACAGGACAAGGGGGGACGGCTTTCAGCTGCAGGAGGCTGATTGAAGTTGGAGCTGAGGAAGCTGCTCTTTGCCACTGAGGGTGCTGAGGCGCTGGCCCAGGCTGTGGATGCCCCATGCTTGGGAAGAGGGCTCTGAGCACCATGCTCTGGGGGAACGTTGCTAAGCATGGAACCAAAGGCTCTCTAGCTCAATGGTCATGTCACAATCCATGTCCCATCTGGAACTGCCAGCACCCAGCAGGCAGCACAACACAACCGCTGGCCCTGGGCTCAGCACACGCTGCACGCTGCTCCTGCTGCTCCTGTCACCCTTCTTGTTCCTGCCCCGAAACCTCATCTCATCAGTCTCCAAAGCTGCCTAAGGCCTGGATTGTGCCATCCATCCCTGCAGGATGCTGACATTTGTCCTGAGGAAGGTACGGTGCCATTCCATGGAGGTGGATCCCCCCAGCTGCCCGGGTGTGGGCTGGAGTTCTGGGGGGATGGGGTGGGACAGGGACCCCACTCTGAGGTTTTGCTACCTCTGCAGGCTGTGGCAGGCAGAGAGGACAAGATGGAGGTGGACACACAGGCTGATAGAGAGGAAAAGATGGAAGTGGATGGAGAAAAGACAGGAGAGGAAGAGATGGAGGTGGACACAGAAATTGATATGGAGGAGGAGATGGAGGTGGATGGAGAGCAGACTGGAGAGGAAGAGATGGAGGTGGATGTGGATGTGGAAGAGGAAATGGACTTGGACATGGAAGAGTACACCAAGGACATGGACATAGATGAAAAAGATGAAGAGGAGGCCATGGTCCTGGGATGAAGACCGATGCCAGCAGCAGGAGAGGCATGTGGTCCCCACAGGCAGAGTGGGTTCCCTGCAGCCAGGCTGGGGCGGGATTGGTCTGGGTGGTACCTGCTCAGGCCCGTGGTACCCAGTGCATTGGATTCTGGTGGCCATGCCCAGCCTGTCCTGTGCTTGCTTTGGGCCACACAAGCCCCATGGCAGTGCCTGGGGCCCAGCCCCCAGACTCAGCCAGCCTCAGCTCTGGCAGCAGAATCCCACTGTGGCACCCTGGGGACACACGGAAGACCCCTCAGTGCCTGACTGCAGTGACCATGGCACCTGCTTTTCTTCCTGACTGATGGAGATCCCGGACAGAAATGGCACCCTTTTGTACATAGTTTTTACAGTTTGTTGTTGCATTTAGGATATAGGTTTTAGGGCTTTGTTTTGTCTTCTGTAAATACATTTCAAATATTGTTGTTAGATATGTTCTTAGATATATACCTTCTATAAACTGTTGTTATTACAAATATTCTTACAAATCTAAATGTGTTCTGTGCTTTCATTGCTGTTCTTCTGTAAATAAACAACCGTGATTTTTCCCACCCCAGTTCTCTTTCCATTTGCTTCGGGCACAGGCAGTATTGGCCAAGTTGTGCTTTCCACTTGCTCCAGGTTCCCAGGGCTGGAGGTTCAAGGAGGAGCTGGCACAGCCACCCCAGGAGTGGTTGTCCCACTCAGAGGGTCCCGCTGACAGAGGTCACTGTCTCCTTGCTGTCTCTCTGGACACACTGGGTAGCTGCAGGGGCAAATCCCAGCGTGCCCTGTCCCACGGGATCGCATGTTGGGACTCAATGTCCCAGCCAGGGTGAGCACTGCTTGTGGCCCTGGGCTCCGCATGGCAGGCCTGTTGCTCACACCAGTGCAGACTTCAAGCTGGCCATGCACAGCTCTGTGTTTCACCCAAAAATATCACTGCTGCAGCACCTGGGGGTTCCCCAGTGCTCGGCTTTTTATCCCCACTGCATGGAGGATCACATGGCAGGGCAAAGGATGGATCCCATGTGGCATCCAAGCTGCCCTGATCCAGGCTGGGCACAGCCTGATGAACGATGAACACATCTCGCAGGGATATGGAAACCTCCCCTGAGAACCCAGTTCAGGGAGAGCCTGAGCTCTTTTGTGGCTCTAGGTAGGAAGATGCTCAGGATCTCCCAGAGAGGCTCAGCAGGCAGTAGGATTGTGCCTGCATCTCGCTCTGGAAATGCCAGGGGCTCAAGTGAGAGCTGTGGGAATGATTTAGAATGCACTGAGAGGGGCCACAGTCCTGCAAGGCTCTTACATCAGGAGCAAAGAGCAGCCTGGAGGCTGGGGAAGGCTGGAGCTGTACCACTGTGTGCTCATCCCTCACCTTAATTGGGAGCTGCCCCCAGAGTTGCTATGTATCACTTTGATGGTTCTCCCGTTGGGTGTATTTTGGAGCAGCTGTTATCTGTGGCTTTTTATGGTGATCCCGTGGAAAGCAGCCATTTGCCTGCTGTGATGAACTCAAAACTAATACTAACTCCTCATTCCCTTTGGTTTTATCTGGGTTATCATAGTCTCTGTGTTTGATTGGTTTGCGTGGGTTTGTTTGTTTCTGGGTTTTGTTGGTTTCGGTTTGAGTTTTTTGTTTGCTTTATTATAAGACTCAGGTGAAGTTGGCATAGCCAAACTCAAGAAAATGTACACTGTTGCCTTCATGGAAGACAACGGCGGCCTGGTTGTAAGGAACATCACGGCAGCCCAGTCTCCCCTGGGCCACTCGGGCTAACGACACACACCGGACACCAATGTGGTGGACGGTCGAAAGCGTTTATTATCTTATCTCATGGGTTTAAATAGTCTTGGGGGACTCTGCTACGTCAGGGGGGGGTTGGCAGGGTCTCTAGGGTTAGTCAGGAGTGGAAAACTACTGGGTTAGGTGTGGTTACATTCTTTGGGGTAATGGATAACATGTTGCAGGGTGAGAGGGGGATGGGGGTCTTTCTTTCCATCACGTCCCGAAATCTTCCGTTCACCTTTCCCTATCTACTACATCTCCCCCCTCCTTTTCATAATAAAAATGAGGTAGTCGTAGATATAGGCACTGGAGTGAGGTACAAACTTGTAACTTGTAAGGAAAAAGGGGTTTGGTAAACCTGAGTAAATCTCGCAAGGTGAGTTTTGAAGGCTTTTGCAACTGACTGTGTTCGCAGTTTTTGGTTTACAGCATTTGTTGCTGGCCCACGAACAGAATGTTCGCCCGTTCTAGACGGGCCTGAACAAACGAGACTAGTTTGTTCTGCAGGCATGGCCCTATGGTAACAGCTGAAAGCAGTATTGCCAGTGGACCTACTAGGGCGGAAATTATGGTGGTGAGCCAAGGTGATTGATTGAACCAGGATTCGAACCAGCTCTGCTGGGTTTCCCTGTCTCTCTTTCTCTGAGCCAGTCTATCTCGGAGTTCTGCCATGGAGTCTTTAACGACTCCCGTATGATCTGCATAAAAGCAGCATTCCTCTTTCAAAGCTGCACACAGTCCTCCTTGTTGCATGAACAAGAGGTCCAGTCCTCGCCTATTCTGTAAAACTACTTCTGAAAGCAAAGAGACTGATTTCTCTAGATAGGAGATGGATTTCTCGATCCTCTGCAGGTCTTCATCAATGGTCATTTGCAGCTGAGAGAGTCCGTGCTGTTGGGTTGCGATGGCTGAGACACCTGTGGCTGTACCAGCTGCTCCCAGGCCGAGCAGCATTGCGATAGTTAAACCTGTGATTATTTCTCTTTTGTGGAGTCTGTCAGGTTCTTCAAAAAGGTGGTACACTTCTTCATCTGAGTGGTACAGGACCCTAGGAACAATCAGAACTTGGACACAGAAGTCAATAGAGTCATTAAATTTGGCAAGGAACACACAAGGACTCACTCCGGATCGCTGGCAAACCCACATCCCAGATGCGGATGGGACCACCCACTTATTGGTCTTTCTGTTGGGCTTGACAACTTTAGTGCAGAAGTTGCCTTTCTGCTTTGCTAAAGTTGCATTGCTAAAATACTTGCTTTGTCTTGTGATTTGACTCAGGGTGATTCCTCTGCGGGGAGTGTCCCATCTGCACTGGTGGGGGGCACTGGCTGTGGAGTAACTGAAGGGGGTGTCTAAAGCAATGCCTTCGTAGAAAGGGGGTTTAACATCATAACAAAGCCAACAGGAGTTAGTCAGGTTCGGTTTGGTTTCGTTTAGGGTTAGAAAGGTAGCTTCTAGCATACGAAAAATTGGGTTTGGATCGGACTCGGCTGTGCGGCTTATCTGGAATACATCTGCATGGCCAGCCGGGGTGTCGGTGACTTTTGGAGGCAAGGTTTTGGGGTGGGTTGTGTTTTTCCCTTTTATTTCTCCCCAGTCGGTAAACTGGGCTGGTTCGTATTGTGACTGCTTTTCGGTGCAGCTTAAAGCTTTACTTGGTTTTGTTTTAAATTGCGTTAGCTCTGTTCCCTTCGTCTTAGAGTCCCAGCCGGATCCCGGCAGCTCTTCTGAGCTGCCGGAGCTGCTGCCGGACTCCGAGTCGGAAGTCGAGTGCCAGCGCACTTCCGGGTCTCGGTGCCGTTTTGTGCGGCTCCGACCCCGCTCCTCCCCCCGGGGGTGGTGCCGCTGCCGCCCCCCGGGCTCACCCTCCCTCCTGCAGGGGGGGGTTTCTCCCTTACATGGTGGTGGCGTCAGGCGCGGCTGCCAATCGGCTCCGAGCCCTCTGCCACTCTCCTCCTCTTTCTCCCGCACACGCGCATTAGCAAAACTCCGCGCCTCTGGGCTCTTCGCACCGAGACTGCCCGCGCCCCGCCCCTCCCCTTGGCTGCCGGCGCCATTTTCAAAGGGATACGGGGGCGGCATGGGTAGGATCTCCTCCCGAGCCGCGGCCTCCGCACCTCTGGCTTCCCCCGCCAGCCTCCGCCAACAGAACCCCGCGTGCCGCTGCACTTCTGGCAGCGGGTCACTGACTGGCGGCGGTGGGGCGGATGGGGAAGCCGCAGATTTTTGGGAAGGTTCCGTGGGGGGATTTGGGCTCTGGTCCGGGGAGGGGGGTGACGCGCTGGGCCCCCCCGGATCCCCGCTCCCGGGCTGTTTGCGTTGCCGCTCCTACGCCTAGCTTGGGTGTAACTAATAAACACGTATGCACTGCTCTCCATGTCTCTTGCTCTTCTATTGCTCTGCGTAGGGCTTTCTCGACTTTGCCCCATGCCTTAAGGCATTTGCCGCTGCCTGAGGATTTCGTGTCCTCGGCCAGCATGGCTGTGCATTTTTCCCATATCTCCGGATGCAAAACATCCACAGGGCGTTCAATTGCCCCAAGCTCAAGCAGCCTTGCTATAGCAAGATAAAAGTCTTTGAGCTTACACTCAATTCCCCATTGCTTATGAACCTCACTTACGACCCTGGCGATGGCGTCTATGACGATCGTGGGTCCAGGGACGTCTCCCCCGCCGAGAACACGGTTTCACCGGTTTGGCCGCTGCTCTTGTCCAGGCGACACCCGCTACCCGAGCGAATTTTTCCCGGGTTTTGGCACCAGATATCTTGCCTTCATGGGAGGCAACAGCGACCTGGTTGCAAGGAACAGCACGGCAGCCCAGTCTCCCCTGGTCCACTCAGGCTAACAACACGCGCTGGACACCAATGTGGTGGACGGTCGAAAAGCGTTTATTATCTTATCTCATGGGTTTAAATAGTCTTGGGGGACTCTGCTACGTCAGGGCAGGTTGGTAGGGTCTCTAGGGTTAGTCAGGAGTGGAAGACTACTGGATTAGGTGTGGTTACATTCTTTGGGGTAATGGAAAACATGTTGCAGGGTGAGAGGGGGATGGGGGTCTTTCTTTCTGTCACATCCCGAAATCTTCCGTTCACCTGTCCCTATCTACTACAGGGCCACACTTAAGAAGCAAGCAGAACATTGGGACACTGCAGAGCTCCATGAAACCAAGGGAACATGGAACAGGTCTGGCTGGCTTGTCCTCCCAGGGGCCACCTGACAGGTCCAGCTGATCTTGGAACGTTGAGGGCTGCCTCTCATCAGCCCCTGGAGAACTGGGGCTCTGTGCTTTCCTTCCTATGGAAAAGAACCATCCACCTTTCCAGGTGCCCATGGCCAAAATGCATAATCCTCCTGAAAAATTCCATATATGCAAGGGTAATCCCACCCAAAATCTGCCAGGACAGACAGCTCTGTCTGGCCTTGGCCTCTGGTGGTCACGTCTCATCTCAAGGAAGCCCTGAGGAAAGTATTTGAACAGGTTTGGCAGCTGGAACTTCAATGAGTCTCTTGTCCCCTGAAAAATTCAGATGCTCTTTTGATCCTATGTGTGGTTTTTTTCTCATTGTGCATCATGCATGAAATACAATTTCCAGTTAAAAAATATTATTCTTATCACTCCCCCAGTTTTATCTGGCACAAAACACCTTGTCTAGTGGATGTAGGTCACCTGTGTCTGCAAACCCAAGAAAGAGTCCAGCAGGAATTATTTGTCTCTGCTCCCATCTGTCACATCTCCTCTGGAGTTGGAGGTGCAGCCCCAGCACTTGGGAGGGCTCAGGGGGTCACAAGCTCAGCTCCCACACAGAGAACTTGTGGACCTTGGATGATCTTCCCACCCCTGCCCGCTCAGCCAGGCTGAGATGGACACTGATGGTTCCTGTGCCAGGCTCTCCCAGCCCAGCCCAGCTCCCTGCCAGCTCTGCCAGCTGCCCTGAGCTCTGGGCAGCACCAAGGGCCTCTCCCCAGCACAGCCCAGCCGGCTCTGGCCCCACAGCTCTGCTCAGCCCAGGCTGCTCTGGGCACTGCCCCACGGCCTCAGCCCCTGCCAAGGGCACAGCAGCAGCTGCAGCTCAGCCAGGACTCAGCCCCACCATGGGGAAGGGGCTTGGCCAAGGCCAAAGGAGCTCCCTGGCTGCCCTGCTCCCCTCTGCCTGAGGTGCTGAGAGCTCTGCAGCCCCTCCTGCCATCCCATCTGCCCAGGCCAGCACAAGAGCCCCGGCCCTGGGGCCCTCCAGAGCTGCTCCTGCTCCAGGCCCAGGGCCCATCCCAGAGCTGGGGCAGCCACAAAGCTGTGCCCATTTCTGGTCCAATCGCCACCACTGGAGTGGGAACCACAACTCATCAGGTTTGTGTCCTTTGCGGGCCAGGAACTGGTGAGACTCAGCGACACAGAAAGTTTCTCTTCGTGGCCAACTGACCATAGTTGAACAGGACAGAATTTAATAACAATCACGGTCTTCCCTGAGCTAAGTGCAATTAGACTCAGCAGAGTCTAATGAGTCCACCATCCACAAGTGATTTTCATGCTAGAATGAATTTCAGACAAACGTGGTTCTGTGATAGATATAAACACAGTTAGGTTCTTGTATCAGGATGCTCATCCTGGAGTGTGGGCAAAAATATCTCAAACAATTCCTGATGTGAAAAGCTGTCAGTGGTGGATGGAGAAGGGAGGTCAGGCTGATTTTGGTGTTGAGGAAATGCAGAAACCAGCCTGACTCATTTCATTTCCTCCTGGCCTGGCTGATCTCCCCTCCTTCCCCTTCCACCCACTGGCTTTTGTGTCCCACCAGGCCCCCTGGTGAAGAGCCTGGCTCTGTGTTCTCCATCCCCTCCTCACTGGCACTGCCAGGCTGGGATGAGGAGCCCCTCAGCCTTCCCTGCTCCAGGCTGGACAAGCCCAGCTCCCTCAGCCTCTGCTCACAGCCCAAGGGCTCCTGCCCCACCTTGGAGGCCCTTCCCTAACCCTGCTCCAGCTGCCAGACATCTTTCCTGCCCTGGGGAACCCCACCCAGGCCACAGGAACCTGGATAATCCACGTCCTTGATGTCCTGGTCACACAGCCCTGGCCCCTTTTCCCCATGTCAGGCTCAGGGGTGGATCCTGTGGAACATCCTTTGGTGGAGGCTGTGGCTCCAGGGGGACTGGGGGGATACCAGGGGACAGGGACCCTGCTGGTCATGAAGAGCATTGGACTTGTTGGGAGAAACTGTGAGGGGGAGCTGGGGCAGAGTGACCAACCCAGTGACCTCACAGAGCCCTCCTGGGATGTCACACAGCCTCTCTGAGATGTCACAGCCCATTCTGTAATGTCACACAGCTGGTCTCTGATATCACAGACAACTCTGTGATATCAAAGCCTACTCTGTGATATAACAGAGATGGCCTATGATATCACAACTTCTTGATAGCCTCACATAAACCACTCTATGATGTCATGGACCATTCTGTCATAGATCACTCCTGTGATGTCATAGATCACTCTGTGACCTCATATTTCCAGATGATAAATTGTCTCCACCAGGTGAGCTGACACCTGGAGCTTGTTCTCCAAACTCCAGGCCTATGGAAACCACACAATGCCCACTGCGGGAGAAGGGAAACTGGAAGTTCACCAGCCTCAGTGTCCTGCCAGCTCAGCCAGACCCATGGGAACACTGGGGTCCACGACCACCAGAAACCAACAGAGAGACCCCCAGGACAGAAGAACACATGGGTAAAGGGGAGGGGAAATATGTTAATGATTCTGGGCAAATTATTATCAGATGTGTGTTTAGTCCAGCACAATCAATGAATTAAGTGTGCAAAATACAGAAAATGAACAGAAACTTTCCTGCACTCAGCATTCTCAGCTTTGGGAGGAGCTATCCCCCGCGCATCCGGCTGAATAAAGAATGCTGCTTCTTAATACTGCACTGGTGTTAAGGAGTTTTTTGTTTTAGCGAATTTTTGGTAACACTCCACTCCCAAGGAAAGCTCTGTCTGCTGCTGCTCACAAACAGAGAAGGGCTGGTGGCAGATGTGGGGGTCAGAGGCTGCCTGGGGCACAGTGACCATGAAATAATCAAGTTTTCAATGATCTGTGAAAGAAGGAGGGGCAGCAACAAAACTTCCGCACTGGAATGAGGAAGGGCAGACTTTGGCCTATTTAGGATGCTGATTTGGGGAGTACCAAATCAGGTACCGATATTTTTCAGGGAAACAGCTCTTAAAGGGATCCAGGGAGGATCCAGGGAGGATGGATACATTTCAGTAAAGTAATCTTAAGGGGGAAGGAGCAGCCTGTCCCAGTGTGGCAAAAGATGAGCTGGTGAGGAAAATCACTGCCCTGAATGCCCATGGAGCTTTTGTGGAAAATCAAGGGAAAAAAAGAGGGTTCATCAACTTTGGACAGAAGGTCAGGCAACTTAGGAATTGTTTAAGGATGGTGTTAGGTCACGGAGAATGAAAAGCTGACAGGTGAAATCTCAATTAGAGATTAACCTAGCCACTTCTGTGAAAAATAATAGAAAAAAGTCTATAAATAAATTAGTAGTAAAACATGGGATAAGGACACCCTCTAGTATTTATTGGTTGCAGTGGAAAATACAGTAACTAAAGATAAGGAAAAGATTGAGCTACTTAACATCTTGTTTGTATCAATTTTAAATATATGGAGAGGTGGTCCTCTGTACAAGAGTTCTCCTGAGCTGGTAGATGGGAACAGGGAGCAGAACAGGCCCCTGTAATCCAGGAGGAAGCAGCTGGTGTCCTGCTGAGACACTCAGATGATCACAGGTGGAGGGGATCAGATGCTAGGGGGATGAGGGAGCTGGTGGATGAGCTCCCCAAGCTGCTCCCCATCATTCACCATCAGTCCTGGCTCACCAGGGAGGTCCCAGAGCACTGGAGGTGCCAGTGTGAGCCCATCCCCAAGAAGGGCTGGAAGGAGGATCTGGGGAGCTCCAGGCCTGTCAGCCTGACCTCGGTGCCCGGCAAGGTTATGGAACAGATCACCTTGAGAGCCACCACAGGGCACCCACAGGATGGCCGAGGGGTCAGAGCCAGCCAGCATGGATTTAAGAGGGGCAAGTCCTGCCTGAGTAACCTGATCTCCTTTTATAACCAGGTGACCCACCTGTGGATGTGGGAAAGGCTGTGGATGTGTCCATGTGGGCTTCAGCAAAGCCTTGGACATTGTCTCTGACAGCATTCCCTGGAAAAGCTGCAGCCCATGGCTTGGGCAGGTTCCCTCCTGGCTGGGAGATGGAAGAGCTGGCTGGAGGCTGGGCCCAGAGAGGGGTGGGGATGGTGCTGCACCCAGCTGGTGTCCAGTCCCTGGTGCTGTCCCCCAGGGATCTGTGCTGGGCCCAGTCCTGTTTAACATCTTCACCGATGATCTGGGGGAGGGGATCGAGCCCACCATCCCCAGATTTGCAGGTGACACCAAGCTGGGTGTGAGTGTGGATCTGCTGGAGGGCAGGACAAGAAGACACAGCCTTCAGCTGCACCAGGGGAGGTTTGGGCTGGACAAGAGGAAGAAGTTCTTCACAGAAAGGGTGAGTGGGCA
Organism: Lonchura striata; assembly: GCF_050655825.1. Lineage (NCBI taxonomy): Eukaryota > Metazoa > Chordata > Aves > Passeriformes > Estrildidae > Lonchura > Lonchura striata. The sequence continues at coordinate 7,143,271 of NC_140738.1, forward strand.
TTGGAATGGGCAAGCCAGGGGGGAGGTGGCAGAGTCACTGTCCCTCTCCAGTGGCACTCAGTGGCATGTCTGGGTGACAAGGCGGTATTAGGCATTGAATTACACTGGAATGACACTGGGTCCTGGTGGAACCACAGAGGCCATGGTGACACTGTGCAGCCCCATAGAACCAGGACTCCATTGTCGTGCTCTGGGGCCCAATGGAACCAGGGAGTCCCCGTGACACTGGGTCCTGGTGGAACCACAGAGGCCATGGGGACACTGCGGGGCCTTGTTTGACCGAGAGGTTTCACCACAGTGACACTGCCAAACCAAGGAGAGCCTTGGGAGAGTCCAGGGCCCAGGGGAACCAAGGGGCCCTTCTGACACTGCGGGGCCTCATGGAACCAAGGGGCCACTGTGACACTGCAGGGCCTTGTGTAACCAAGGGTCCACTGTGACACTCTGGGGCCTCAGGGAATCTGGAAGGCCCTTGTGACACTGTGTGGGCTTGTGGAAACAAGGAGTCCATTGTGACACTGAGGGGACTTGTGGAACCACAGAGTGCATTGTGACAGTGTGGGACCTCATGTGACCATGGGGCCTTTGTGACACCCTGGGGCCCCATGGAACCAATGAGACCAGTGTGACAGTGCAGGGCCTGGTTTAACCAAAGTGACATTGTGACACTGAGGGGATCCATGGAACCGAGGACAACTTTGCAGAAGTTCACCAAGTGGGATGTGAGTGTTGACCTGCAGGAGCAAAGGAGGGCTCTGCAAAGGGCCCTGGACAGGCTGGATCCAGGGCCCAAATCCAACAAGGTGAGGTTTAACAAGTCCAAGTGCTGGGTCCTGCAATTTTGTCACATCAACCCCTGCAGCGCTACAGGCTGGGGACAGAGTGGCTGGACAGCAGCCAGGCAGAAAGGGACCTGCAGGGACTGATGGACAGCAGGCTGGACATGAGCCAGCAGTGTGCCCAGGTGGCCAAGAAGGCAAATGGCTCCTGGCCTGGGTCAGGAATGGTGTGGCCAGCAGGAACAGAGCTTCTTTGCCAGCAATGATCTGTTCCCAGTTCTGCACCCAAACATTGCTGCTGCAGCTTCAGAGAAGGCAACAAAAGGGCATCTGTGCAGAAAACGTTGCTTGAGGTACCTTTAGTTTCTTTAAAGCCACCAAGAGTGCAGCCCCTCATTGACACAGTCTGTGGCCACAGGGAAGGTGGAGAGAAACAAAATCAGAACTGGCAAAAGGAATGGGTTTTCTTTGTGGACAAGATTAAAAAAATAAAACAAAGAAAAAGAACCTCCAAAATGAAACCACCAAGAAATATCAAAGATGAGTTTTATTAAAAGTGATATGCACAAACTGGCTGGCAGTTTAATGTTTCTGAAAACATCCAGTCATCAGTGTCCACACTGCAACCTTGAGCTCCTGGTTCCTCAGGCTGTAGATGAGGGGGTTCAGGGCTGGAGGCACCACCGAGTACAGAACTGACACTGTCAGATCTAGGGATGGGGAGGACATGGAGGGGGGCTTCAGGTGAGCAAACATGACAGTGCTGACAAAGAGAGAGACCACAGCCAGGTGAGGGAGGCAGGTGGAAAAGGCTTTGTGCCGTCCCTGCTCAGACGGGATCCTCAGCACAGCCCTGAAGATCTGCACATAGGAGAAAACAATGAATACAAAACAACCAAATCCAAAAGACATAGTAACAGCAATGAGCCCAAGTTCTCTGAGATAGGATTTGAAGCAGGAGAGCTTGAGGATCTGTGGGATTTCACAGAAGAACTGGTCCAGGGCATTGCCATGGCACAGGGGCAGGGAAAATGTACTGGCCGTGTGCATGAGAGCATTGAGAAAGCCACTGGCCCAGGCAGCTGCTGCCATGTGGGCACAAGTTCTGCTGCCCAGGAGGGTCCCATAGTGCAGGGGTTTGCAGATGGACACGTAGCGGTCGTAGCACATGATGGTCAGGAGGGAAATTTCTGCTCCAGTGAAGAACAGAAAGAAAAAGAGCTGTGCAGCACATCCTGTGTAGAAGATGGTGCTGGTGTCCCAGAGGGAATTGTGCATGGCTTTGGGGACAGTGGTTAAGATGGAGCCCAGGTCGCTGAGGGCCAGGTTGAGCAGGAAGAAGAACATGGGCGTGTGCAGGTGGTGGCCGCAGGCTACGGCGCTGATGATGAGGCCGTTGCCCAGGAGGGCAGCCAGGGAGATGCCCAGGAAGAGGCAGAAGTGCAGGAGCTGCAGCTGCCGCGTGTCTGCCAGTGCCAGCAGGAGGAAGTGGCTGATAGAGCTGCTGTTTTGCTGTGGCTGCACATAGGCCCCTGTTCATGGAGAAAATTACAGTGAAGAGTTAGAGGCGTTACCTGTAACAAAAATCAAAGACATTTCCCAAACCCCCTCCCCTGGAACACACATAGACAGCATTTTGTGTTCTACACTTCTGGGGTTTTCTTCATAAACACCCTTATATCAGTCCTGCTGTTCCTGGAAATCAGAAACCCTCCGCATTTCTGCTGCACTCAGGGAGAACAGAATAAGTTCTGTGCGGAGAAGTGATGAGAGGAGAGTGAGGGGAGATGCTCTCTCATTCTGACCTCTTTTGAATTTCTCTGGGCTTTAACCTTTCTCTGGGGGAGGATGATCACCTTTCCACATTTTCCCTAAAAATGCCCCAGGTACATCTGAGAGCAGATGGATCCACCACAGCTCAGCTCCACATTTGTAGGCAAGGACTCACATTGCTCATTTCACCCACCCAGCAGCATTTTCAGTGTCACAACACCTCTGCCTTTTCCCATCAATCTTATAACTCAGAGATGCTCTAGGACAGGTTTGCATCCTTGATTGAAGCTCCCAGCTTGGACTGAAATCTCAGGGACACTTCCAAGTGTCCTTCTGATGGCACTGGATGAAGGGAGATGCAGCTCCTTCCCTGGCTGCACTGCCAGCATTGCCCAGAGCCAGGCACTGGGGACAGCTGTGTCACCCTGAGCCAGCTGTGCCCCCTGCCAGAGCCCCCAGTGCCGGGCAGCTGCTCCCAGCCCTGTGCTCTGCAGAGGGAACTGGGCCCGGGGCTGCAGAGCTGCCCCATGGCTCTGCTGCAGCTCTGCCTGCACAGGAGGGGCTGCACACCTTGGAGCCCCGGCCCTGAGGGCAGAGGCTTGGCTGGGGCACAGGAGGGAGGGGGTTTGTGCAGAGGGAGGGGCTGCACTGGAGGGGATCGTCTGGACATCTCTAAACTCTCCCTGCCTCAACATTTCTGGGTTTTGTTTTCTCTCCTTCCCTGATCTTCTCTCTGCTTCCTGGAGATTTTCCTCCTGCAGGTGTCTCCCTGTGCCTGATCTCTCCCTGCCAGCACTCCCAGACCCCAAATCTCTGTGCCCTCTCCTTGGCCTGACAGAACCCTGCCTGTTTGCAGGGCACTGGCTGGGGACAGGTTCTGTTTGCAGCTTGGAGAAAGGACAGCTCAGACTGAGCCTGATGGATCCAGGAAAGGTGTTGCTGCTGCTGTCCACGGGCAGAGAGGCTGAAAGTACATTAGGGATCTCCTGTGAACCTACTGATCACTAAAAGCAAAAATTTGGATGCCTCAGGCACTTGCCAAATTTCATTGTTAATAATTCATAATAAATCTTTAATATATATCTCCCTAACCCAGACATTCTCCAATATTAGGAAACTGAATACGAAGTCATCGGAAATTTCCTCACTTTTATCAAAATCCCTTTCTTGGAAATATTATATGTCAGATCAGAAGCCCTCAGCATGTCAGAGCGTCATGATCATTTCACCTCCCCTGCCCCAGAAATACCCAGAGTTGTACTCACAGGGTCTGTGGGCATTGGGATGTTCCAGCTTTAGGAGATCTCTCCAGGAGCTGCAGCTGCATTGTCCTGCAGCCAGAGGTTCCTGTGCCAAGGGCTGGCAGTGATTCTGCCCCAGGCACTTCTCAGCCCCTTCCCAGCCCTGACTGATTGAAGCTCTCTGTGCCTCTGTGCTGTGCCTGGGCTGGCTGCAGGCAGTGCCCCAGCCCTGCTGGGCTGGGAGAAGAGCTGCTCAGCAAGAGAAATGTGCTTTTGAAGCTCTGCTTGGTTACCAGCATCACCCTCTGTGCCAGGAGCCCGGCCCAGCTCAGCAGCACAGACACAGCACAAGGACTTTAATGACCCTCTGGGGCTTTGTGCTCAGGCCCTGAACATCAGGCCCTGAGAGGGAGCTGCAGAAACCTCTCCAGAACTCCAAGTCAGAACCCAACTCCAAAGTTTCTTGGACTTTTAATGGGTCCCACTGAGGGACACGACTGAGAAAGTGTCCCCAGGCCCCAGGCAGATCAGAGAACTGGAGGCACTGATGCCAGGTGGGGACAAAGAGAAGCCAAGTCTTGGTGCCCTGGGGCACAGCAGGGTCTGTGCCACCAAGGGCTGTGAGGAGACACCTTGTCCTGAGGCCCTGGGGCCTCCTGGCACAGCCCCAGCCAGGCTGGGCACTGTCAGCCCCTGGTCCTGCCCTCAGCATCCCCCCCTAGCCCACATCCCAGTGGCCTCAAGGATCTGCTGGAAGGAGTCCCTGGGGAGCCTTGGTCAGGAATGGCCCTGGGGGCTCCTTCATGCTCCCAGGGACTGCAGGTTTTTCAAAGGACTTTGGCTTTTCCTTTTGCCTTGGAGTCGCTGAGAGGTTTGTGCAATCATGGCCTCCAATCATCTGCTGTAATTAGTCCCTGCAGAGGTTTTGTAATTAACAATACTCAGTGCACCCTATTAATGCTTCAAGGTACTTCAGTTATTTGAAGGTACTTAGTGTCTGCCTTTTGCTACAGACTCTGTGATAGGTTTGTGCAATCATGGCCCCAATTATCTGCTTTAAAGAGTCCCTTGAGAGCATTGTAATGACACTCAGTGGGGCTCATTAATACTCGAAGATACTCAACTTTTTTCATGTACTTTGGATTTTCCTTTCTACACCAAGAGGTTTTTGTGCCATTTTGAGTCTCTGAGAGGTTTTTGTGCAATCCTGGCCTCCAGTTCTCTCTTCCAAGGACTCCATGAGGAGCCTGTGCTGGGGATGGACCTCAGTGGGACCCATATATGCCTCAAGAAACTTTTGGGTCTTCTTCTGACTTTGATTCCTGGAACGGTTTGTACAATCTCCTCTCAGGCCCTGAGGTTCCAGGGCTCAGCTCCAAATGCACCACGGGGCTCAGTAGGATCAAGCAAGTCCTGACAAACCATGGCTGTGCCTTGATTTCCCTCTTGTCCGGGGGAGTTCATCAGGAACATTCCTGTAGTGGTTTTTGTTCACCATTTGAGATTTCTTGGCCAATGCATTATTTAGTGTGGTGGGTTCAGTGTTGGCTAATTACCAGTGCACTCACTGGAATATACTTACTCATTTCCTGGTCTGAGATAGGATTAGGAGAAAGGCAAAGTAGGCTCTAAATTTTTAAAGAGTGCAAATAAAAGTTTATTAACAGTAACTAAAAGAAAGAGCAATAAGAATCAGAAGAAAACTTTCAGAACATTTCCTCTCTCCATATAACCTGACACTGTATAGAGACAAAACCTAAAATTTTCCCTCCATTTACCGCCTTTAGAATAGTCTTTCTTGACTTCACTCAGGGAGAGAAGTTCCTCTTGTTAATATTTTGGAGACTTCTCCACAAGAAAACTGTTATCTCATTTCTTTTCATTTCCACGAATAGCAGCTGCTCAGAAAAATCTGTAATTGTGAAGTCTCTCTCATTTTTTCACTGTTTTTCCCACAATTGTGTTTATGGGCCATGTCAGCTTATGGGGTGTTGGTTTAAATATGAGCTGATTAAGAGCAAAGGTTCTCTTCATCTATTTCTGAAATCATCTTCATCTCTGGGAACAGAGGTCTTCTTCTCTCCCTTGGGCACAGGGTCTCATCACTTTGCTCTTTCCAGTGTTCAAACTTCTCATCGGATCACAGCTACTGCAACATTTCCTTACTTTATCATGGAGGCCTTTGCTGAACAAGTCATCTCCCCATACTTTTCAATGCATTATAGGGAAAAAGAGAGTCTGATGTATCAATGACATCCTTCTCCATAGCTTTAGCAGAGGATTCCAGACCCATGATCAAGGCATCTCCTCATCCCTCCCATCTGGGACTCAACTTCCTCTTCCCTGCCCTCGGTGTGTCCATGTTGCTCCTCTGTGTGCCTGCCCTGTGTCCTTTTCTCTCACTGGAGGGAGGATGGCAGCACTGGCAGAGTCAATATCTACCTGGGGCTGCAGATGGTTCCGTGAGCCCAGCCAGGCTTGGTGGCTAATTCTTGTTTTGGCCATGGTCCCTGGACATGAAGACCAGTTCTTTTCCTTAGGAATGAAGGAACAAAGCCCCACTCTTTAGGGGTAGATGAGAGGTGATCACCAGAAGCAAAAGCCAGCCAGAGATGCCAGATTTTCTTCGGAGACATATCTTTGAATATAGGAAATACTTTAGGCAGAGTGTCAGTTTCAGCAATGGGCATCTGAAATGGCAGACAGTTCTTTTCCATATAAAGGAAAGCACAGAGCCCCAGTGCTCCAGGAGCTGATGAGAGGCAGCCCTTGACATCCCAAGATCAGCCAGACCTGTCAGGTGGACCCTGGCAGGCCAATCCAGACAGACCTGGTCCATATTCCCTCGCTTCCATGGGGCCCCACAGTGTCCCAATGGTCCCTGGCTTCCAGGAGGCCCTGAGGTGTCACAATGTCCCCTTGGTGACACGGGGCCCTGAAGGGTCAGAATGGTCTCCATGGTTCCATCAGGCCCCACAGAGTCATAATGGTCTCTGGGTCCATGAAGCCCCATGGTGTCACCATGGCCCCTTGGTTCCATGGGCTCCAGTGGTGCCACAATGATCCCCTTGGTTCCATGAGGTGCCCACAGTGTCACAGTGATCTCCATGGGAAGGAAAGAACCGAGCCCCAGGGTGGCAGGGGCAGCCACCAGAGGCCAAGGCCAGCCAGGCTTGAGAGTACTGGCAGATTTTGTCTGGAAGTAACCCTTGGATATAGGGAATTTTAGAGGTGGAATCCCAATTTCACACATGGACACCCAAAGTAGAAGGATGGTTCTTTTCCACAGGAAGAAAAGCACAGAACACTGGTGTTTCAGGGGTAGATGAAAGGCGGCCACCAGAGCCCTAAGGCACCCAGACCTCTCTGTTCTGGTAGCTTTTATCTGAAAGCAACTCTTGGATATATGGAATTTGGGAGGTAGAACTGCAAGTACGGCCATTTCTGTGTAGATAAGAAGGACGGTTCTTTTCCATAGGAAGGAAAGCACAGAGCCCCAATGTTTCAAAAGCAGATGAGAGGCAGCCCGTGTGTTTCAGAAGAGACCAAGGGCAGCCGACCTTTCTGTCCTGGCTGCTTTCACTTGGGGCATCCTTGGATGTACGTGGAATCCCAGTTTTGTCCATGGGCAGCTAAACAGGATGAATTCTTTTTTCCTATAAGAAAAGAAAGTGTGAAGTCCAAGTGTCCTGGAAGAAGATGAGAGGTGGCCCCCCTTAGGCCAAGCCAGCCAGACCTTGGCACCTTTCATCTAGAGGCTATCCTTGGACATAGGACATTTTGGAGGGCAAATCTCAATTTTGGCTGTGGGCACGTGGACAGGAAGAAGAGTTCTTTTCATGAGGAAGGAAAGCACAGAGCCTCAGTGTTTCAGAGGCACATGAGTGCCAGCCCTCAGAAGCCAAGGCCAGCCAGACATGTCTCTGACCTATCTTAGCTGCTTTTGTCTGGGATCTATCCTTGGATATAGGAAATTCTGGAGGCAGATGCCAAATTTTGGCCATGGGTGCATAGTTGAGATGGATGATTTCTTCCCATAAGAAAGAAAAGCACATGGCCCAAGAGTTTCAAAGGCAGATAAGAGGTGGCCCCTGGGTGGCCAAGGCAGCCAGAGGTGTTTCTCCTGGCAGATTTCATCTGGGAACAATCCTTGCAGTATAAGGAAATTTGGAGAAGGAATCCTGCTTTTGTCCCTGGGATCCCGAAGAAGAAGAAGAGTTCTCTCTAATAGGAAGGAAAGCCCAGAGCCCCAGTGCTTCAAGGGCAGATGAGAAGCAGCCCTCGACATGCCAAGGTCAGCCAGACCTGTCAGGTGGTCCCCAGGGGGCCCAGCCAGCCAGACCTATTCCATGTTCCCTTGGTTCTGTGGGACCCCACAGTGTCACAATGGTGTCCTTGGTTCCATCAGGCCCTGGAGTGTCACAATGTTCCCCTTGCTTCTGCAGTGTCACAATGGCCCCATGCTTCCATGAGGCCTTGCAATGTCACAATGGCTTCATGGTTCCGCAGAGCCCTGATGTGTCACAATGGTCCCTCGGCTCCGTGTGCCCTCGCTGTGTCACAACGGCTCCTCTGTGACACTGCGGCTGCACAAGTTCACCATGGCCCCTTGGTTCCCTGGTTCAATAGTGCCACCATGATCCCCTTGGTTCCACAACTTCCCACAGTGTCACACTGGCCCCTTGGTTCCATGAGGATCTGCAGGGTCACACAGGTTTGTGACATTTGTCCTTGCTGCCCCTCACATCCCCCTGCCCCACAAACAGCCCTGAGCCACCCCTGAGGGACAGGCCCTGCTGTGCCAGGCTGGGCTCAGGGCTTGGCCTTTCTGCTTCCTCCAGCCAGCCCAGGCCTTGCTCAGCATTGCAGTTCCCTGCTCTGAGCCTTGGGCTCCCTGCAATCCTGGCCTCAAGGATCTGCTCTCTCCAGTCCCTGGGGAGCCTTTGGCAGTCCCTGTCCTCAGTGGGGCCCAGTGATGCTCCAAGGGACTTGGAGTTTTGCTTCTGACTCCTTGAGCAGCTTCCTCAGCCTTCTCTATGTGACTGACTCAGCCCCAGATCCACCATATGGATCATAAAATACAGAAAGCCCTCAGGGGCGCTTTGTCTTCCTTAAATGGTCTGCAAATCTCCAGGGCTTGTGCAGCTGATTGGAGCCAGTTTGGAGTTCTTGTAAGGAGGAAGATTTCCAAGTGCACCTCCTGAATTTTTTTCTTTTATAAAGGCAATATTTTTTTGTTTTCCAGTTCAGAGAAGAGCTGATAGAACCATTCCCCAGGTGATCTTGATGCTCAATGTCACCTTAGGAGGTCTGGGCTTGTAGAAGAATGAGCCCCTTGAGGGCTGACCCTGTTTGGACAAGCTGCTCCTCACCCCCAGCCTCTCCATGTCTGACATTGCCCACCTGGCACTGACATCCCTGTGCCCTGCAGCAGAACCTTGTCCCTGAGCTCTGCAGCTCCATGTCCCAGCCCATTGCACCGTGTCCCACCTGCTCTCCTCAGGGCTCTGCCTGCATACTGGCCCAGGAGAAGTTTTTCTCTGGGAAAGAAAGAATGGAAAAGGCCTGAGCAGGTTTCCTGAACAACAAACCCCACTCAGGAGCCACCTGCTTAGTACAGGCTGCCTGGAATGGTGTCACCTTTCTACAAGGGACAGTGTCACCAGAAATGATCTCTGGAAGCAGAATTCTCTGAGTCTCCCAGCTGAATTCTCTGTCCCTGACCTTTCCCTGAATCTCTGATGCAGATGGAAGCTGCTGGTGCCATCCTCACCTTTTACCTCTCTTTGGAATGCAAATAGATGTTCCCAGATATGTTAAGCACTATTTGCTCAATGTTTCTATAAATCTTTTGTGTTCCCCATGGAACAAAGGGGCCATTTTGGCACTGAGGGGGTGATGTGGAACCAAGGAGTCATTTGTGACCCTGGGGTCCCATGGAACCAAGGGGCTATGGTGACCCAGCAGGGCCACGTGGATCCAGTGGTCCATTGTGACACAGTGGATCCAAGGAGACCATGGAGACAACCCCAGAACCTCATGGAACCAAGGAGTCCATGGTGACCCAGCAGGGCTGCATGGAGCCAAGGGTCCATGGTGACACTGCCCATCCAAGGAGGCCATTTGGACACTGTGGAAGCTCATGGAGTGAGGTGGCCATTGTGACACTGAAGAACTTCATGACACCAAATATCCATGGGGACACAGCAGGGCATCATGGAACCCAGGAACCGCTGTTGGAAGTGCAGAAACTCATGGAACCAGGGGTTGTTGGGACACTGCAGAACCAACACAGCTGCTGCACTTTGTCCCCTGCCCTGCACAGCTCCTTGGGAGGCACGGCAGGAGCAGCACCCTGGGAGCCTCAGGAATGCCCCTCTGGGATCCATGGCACACGCTCCTAGGGCCTGGAATTCCAGTTTCCAGCTAGGAAAAGATGTTCCTGCTCTTGAAGGCAAAGCTCATATGGAAGAGCCAAAAGCCACATGGAGCAAGATCTTAAAGTGACATTTCACTGTCAGCCTTCATAACTTCACCCATGGTTGTTGTAGCGTATGGGTTGGGAATGAAATCAGGGCAGGGCCTTTGGTGGGAGCTGTCCTGGGTCAAGGGAGGCAATGAGAGAGAAACAGAGCAGGGAAAGGAAGGCAGGAGAGAAAGGAGGTGTTTTGGTTTAGAAACACAGTTTCTGCTAAGAAAGGCACGGGCCTCCACTGAATTGGAAAAATGTAGACTCTTTCTTTCAGAATTGTTATCAATTTGAAATTAAGGACGGCTGTCAGGTAAAAATATGGAAGCAGGAATAACAGTTTTTTACTAGGGAAGAAAATAAAAAGATAAAAGAAGCAATGAAGTGAATTAAAGAACACTGACAGGGTCAGAATACAACCTGACACTCTGTTGGACAGGGTGTTGGCCGCAGTCCAATTGGAATTGTGGCTGCAGTCCTCCAGGAGTGTCAGGTGTGGTTCTGTTGGAGAAGTGATCCTGTAGAAAAGGGAGTCTTCTTCTGAAGAGGCAGTGGAAGAGGCAGCTGTTCCTCTGAGAAATCCAGCACAGAAAAGCTGTGTTGGTGGGCCAGAATCTCAAGACTAGATGCAGGTAGGAATGCTTGGCTCCTCCATCTGGGCTGAACATCTCACAATGTGATGTTACAGTTCTTATCAGTCATGCAGTGACATTCAATAGCCCATTATCAGCAGATGTCTCCCCTGAGGGAGGATTGATTGTGGAAGAGATAAGAAAAAACTGCCCACTTAACACAGGACAACTGCCATACAGATGGCAAATAGAACACATCTTGCTTTTCAGTCTGGGACAGGAGGTCACAAACAAAATCAGCTGAGAAGGCAGCACTCTGAAAAGCAAACCAGAACTGACAGAAAAGGAATGGGACAGAAATCAATAGTTCTGGAAGTTTCATTTGCTATCAAAATAAATCACACCCACTCAGCCCCGCACAATCCTGACCCCACAACCTCAAATTTGGATCTCACTTCTCCTGATCTCCTTACAACCCCATATCACCCTGGAGGCTGTGGAATTGAGTAATTTTGGCATGGGACTGAGGTGGGAACCAGCCATTTTGAGGTGGGATTCACCTATTTTGGGGTAAGATTTTGGGGTTTCGAGTGGGATTGAGTCATTTTGAGGTGACAGACAAATCCACCTTGGCTTTTGGAGTGCAAAGATATGGAAAATACTACCAGATATCCCCCAAGAACCAACAGATCCTCCAGAATATGTTCCCAAACAGTAAATTCCACCTCAAATACCTCTTAAATGGTGGGACTTTTGACATCTCTGATCAATAATAATTTTAGTCATTTTTCAGGTGTTTTTAAGTGAAAAATACAAATCAGAAGAAAATTAGGGCCAAATGAAAACCAGAGACCCCTTGAACATGTCCTGGGCACTAGAGAAAACAAACTCATCAGAAATTAAACTTAACACTTCATAAAACGCCTTGAGGAATATTTGCTCTTCCCACAAGTCACTTGTGATGGAAATGCAAATAAATCCCAAACATTAATAAACCAACAACAGAAGCAATTCTGTGGCAATTTCAAATTTCATCAGTTCCAGCAGAGCTCCAACTCATATGCTGGCAGGTTCCAAAAAGAGAAATGTGGAAATTTGGCCCAATACAGATTATTAAAGGTAGGGAAAGGTCTGTGTAACTGTCACAAAGGACAGGGACCAAGAAAATAATGATTCTCATATTTGGAAAAGCCCACAAACTTATGAATTCAGGATTTACTTGGGAATTTCGCTACCTGAACTGAACTTCTCGTAGGATTTAAGTAGCCTTGTGTTCCTCACCTTGGGGTGAATGATCCTTATCAGTCTCTCTGGTATCATTTATTCCCTTTCCTCCAGTGGTTTTAACAAACTTTTCAAGGAAGGACAACAAAATATTTTCTTTACACTGGCCACCCACAAGAGCCATTTTCCTCATAAGTTCTCCCAAAAGTTGCTCAGAGGAAGCTGCATCTAAGTTTTCAAGAGTTCCTCCAGAAAGAGCCACATGCTCCTCAGAAGAGGGAACCAGACTGTTGTCAAAGACACCTGGGGTCAGTCAACAGTGCCCTGAACTCACTGTGCAAAAATAATGTCACAATCTGGTTAATAAAATTGTTAGAGAGATGCCTCTGCCCCAATTCAGGTTCTAACAAGACCAAATCCAAAGTGGATTTTATTGAACAGTAAATGTGAGGTAGAGAGAGAGATGGAAGGAAAGAGAAAAGGGGGGAAAGCAAGGGAGTGACAGGGACAGAGATCTCCCCTGGGGCGGGGCAAGTGTGACATTGTCCCCTGTGTGCGTGGCCTTCCCAGGGTGGGGGTTTTACACCTGAGCCAGTTTGGGTAACGGGGGTGGTGTTCACCCCCCACCCCGAGCAGGGATTGCCTCACTCTTTCAGGTTACAGTGTCAGATGTAACCAAAAGTATTTTCAGTCTCCATCTCCATAAACTGTTATCAACAGGTGGGGCAGTGTTCTTTATCTCTTCCATGGCTCAGCCTTGATAACGCCCTGCAGGGGCCATCTTCTGTTAATGGGCCATTGAGTGTCACTGCAGCACTGATAAAATTACATCATCCCATTGTGGGATGCTCCGCCCAGGGGGAGGAACCAAGCATTCCTGCCTGGATATAATCTCACCATTTGCAACACCAGACCACCTTGCCTACTGCATTCCCAGAGGACAAAAGCTCCATAACCACCACTGGACCTGCAGAGGAAGACCAGACCCTTCTACAGGATCACTGCTTTGACAGAATCACATTCATCACTCCAACAGGGCTGCAGCCACCATTTCATCAGACTGCTACCACCACCCTGAGCAACAGGGTGTCAGGTTATATCCTGACTCTGTCAGATTAAACCAGTGCTTCTGTATCATTGCCTTAATCCTATTTTTTTTACTCAATTGTAATTCTGGCTTAGAGTCTCTCACTGGTTTACCTTCAAACCAGTACAAAACTCACTGTGCTCATCCCTTGTTTTCCTCCCAAAACAGGATTTTCCATACCCAAACGTTTGCCAGATGGAGGAGAAGGTTGCAAGGAAGAGGAAGATGCCCTGGGACCCTGAGGCAGGTGAGGAGGAAGTCAGTGCCCCTTTCCTCCTCTCTCCTGCTCCATCTCCCAGCCCAGCACGGCCCCCGGCTGCAGGACAGCCCCGCTGCCGGAGCCCTCCTGCTGGGGACGCACTGGGGGGATCTCCTTGCCCTTCCCTGTTGCACGGAGGCAAATCCCATCCTCTCCTTGTCCTTCCTCCCCCAGAGCAGGATCTGAGGATGGAGAGCAGGGAGGAAAAATCCCTGCTGCAGAACCTCATGGAAGAGGTTGTTTTGAGCGGCTCCACGGTGCAGGAATCCAACGGGAAGGAAAAGCCCTGGAGATCTCACAGGAGGAGGGGCTGCAAGGCCAGCCCAAGGTGCTCTGAGGAGGAAAGGCCCACTCTGGGCCAGGAAGGTGGGAAGAGCTTCAGCCAGAGCTTGGAGCTGTTGGTCACTGGGCACCATAATGGTGGGGAGAAGCCCTCCAAGTGCTTGGAGTGTAGGAAGAGCTTCAGGCACAGCAAAACCCTGATCCGCCATCAGATGATCCACACCGGAGAATGGCCCTACGAGTGTGGGGAGTGTGGGAAGAGCTTCAGCTGCAGCTCTGCCCTTGCCACCCACCAACGCATCCACACTGGGGAGAGGCCTTACGAGTGGCCCGACTGTCAGAAGAGGTTTCACACCAGCTCAAATGTCTTTGTACATCATCAGATTCACGCGGATGAGAGGCCCTTCCTCTGCCCTGACTGCGGGAAGGGCTTCAAGCACAGCTCCAACCTTGTCAGGCACCGGCGCATCCACACTGGGGAGAGGCCCTACGAGTGTCCCCAATGTGGGAAGAGCTTCTCAGACCACTCATTCTTTACCCGGCACCAGCGGTGCCACCAGTAAGGGAAGCCCTGTGAGAACCCCGCCTGCAGGAAGAGCTTCGTGCGCTGCTCCAGCTTCATCCCCATCAGAGGACCCACCCTGATCAGAGCCCTGGTGACCATATTCCCTGTGATACACAGAGGGAAGTGGCTGATGTTCCTTTTATTTTTGCTCCAGTTATCTTTTATCTTCCTCCATTCAAAACACAGAAAATTGGGGTTTAAATTAACAAATGCATCAAACACATCGAAAGCCTCACATCTTAGTTGTATTTTGGGGAATCTTGGATTCCGGGAGATATCTGTGATGATATGGGGGACTTTCAGGGCTATTTGGTTTAGTTTTCTTTATTTCTTGGCACTCCAAAAAATGAGAGAGACTGATCTGTCAGCTGAAAACCACTCAGTGCCACTAAAAACTACTGAATCCCACCCCAAAATTACTCAATTCCACCGCCTCTCAGGGTGAAATTGGGTTGCAAGGGGATTGGGCAAAGCAGGATGCAAATCAGGATGGGCATTGGGTGGGGTGGGATGGGTGGGATGGGGATTGGGAGGTGTGAAATGGGGGAGGTACAGCTTGAGAAGGGATCATGATGTCCAGGAGGAGTGGGATGGGTTGGGATAGGGATTAGGGATGTGGTCTGGGGTCTGGAATGAGACAGCAAAAATTTGGGGATGATTAAGATAGGGGGAGGCCATTATTGGGTGAGTTTTTTAATAGTCTCCATTAATGAAGAGATGCTGGGGTATCTAACATTCCTGAGGCAGTTTTGGGGCACTCCCCAATTCCTGGAGGGTTTCCTGAGAGCAGATCCATGGAGCCCCACTGCTAGGGTGGTTCCCATGGGCCTGAACTCAGTGCTGTGCCAGAGTCCATTGCCTCGGTGCTGGAGAGCAGAGAAATGATGAATGGCCCCGGACATCTCCTGTGTGTGTTTGTGGAGGCCTGTGAGCTTACTGGGGAAAGAACAGTGGCAATCCCCTAGAGAGATGCATTTCAGGCTCTGGACATTCCTCACAGCTCAGGGTGAGGAAACAATCTTCCACCATGGTGCTCTGCAGCACTGTGTCAATTTGTCCCAGTTCTGTGCTCCCCATTGGCTCGTTGGCCTTCCCTACCATTTTACCCTTATCTGTCCAAGTTCTAGTGAGTTCTCCCTTCCCTGTTTCCCATTGGTTTATGTCCCTAACAATGCACCCTGGCATTCCCTATTGGTCCCTGAGCCCTCCAAAAATTGCATCTCTGATGTTCTTCTCTGCCCCCTCTTTTCCTGTATTTGATCCAGTTCAGGGAGAGCCTGAGCTCTTTTGTGGCTCTAGGCAGGAAGATGCTGAGGATCTCCCAGAGAGGCTCAGCAGGCAGTAGGATTGTGCCTGCATCTCACTCTGGAAATGCCAGTGGCTCAAGTGAGAGCTGTGGGAATGATTTAGAATGCACTGAGAGGGGCCACAGTCCTGCAAGGCTCTTACATCAGGAGCAAAGAGCAGCCTGGAGGCTGGGGAAGGCTGGAGCTGTACCACTGGGTGCTCATCCCTCACCTTCATGGGGAGCTGCCCCCAGAGTTGCTATGTATCACTTTGATGGTTCTCCCGTTGGGTGTATTTTGGAGCAGCTGTTATCTGTGTATTTTTATGGTGATCCCGTGGAAAGCAGCCACTTGCCTGCTGTGATGAACTCAAAACTAATACTAACTCCTCATTCCTTTTGGTTTTATTTGGATTTTTAAAATCTATTTGTTTGATTGGTTTGCGTGGGTTTCTTTGTTTCTGGGTTTTGTTGGTTTTGGTTTGAGTTTTTTGTTTGCTTTATTATAAGACTCAGGTGAAGTTGGCATAGCCAAACTCAAGAAAATGCACACCAGGCTTGACTTTCCAGAAATTACTTTTGGCTGGGTTTAATGGAATCCTCCAGGCTCAGGATCACCAGTACATTGGCAGGTTTTGCTCCGCAACATCACCTTGCCCAGACTCTGCTCGGTGTTTCACAAATGGAGAAGACAATGGATATTGTGCCAAGCTTCCTTTCAAACAGCCAAACCTGCATCAGCATGACAGAAAAAAAGAAAAAAACAGAGACTATATTCACCAATTAGAGCAGAACCAGTGTCCCACCATCTTGCCCTCCACTGTTATTAATTTTGAACATTTAGAGGCAAAGCTGGGCCTAAAGCTTCCATCTCCCAGTTCCTGATGCCATTTGACTCCAGCCTGGGGTCCCCCTGATCACACTGCCTGCTGTCCACGTGGGGCTGGGGATGCTCAGCCTGGAAAGAGGAGACCCTGGGGAGGCCTCACTGCAGCTCTGCAGCACTGCAAGGGTGCCACAAGAAAGACTGGGACAGAGTGTTCCACAGGGCCTGTGGCACCAGGACAAGGGGGGACGGCTTTCAGCTGCAGGAGGCTGATTGAAGTTGGATCTGAGGAAGCTGCTCTTTGGGACTGAGGGTGCTGAGGCACTGGCCCGGGCTGTGGATGCCCCATCCTTGGGAACAGGGCTCTGAGCACCATGCTCTGGGGGAACGTTGCTAAGCATGAAACCAAAGGCTCTCTAGCTCAATGGTCATGTCACAATCCATGTCCCATCTGGAACTGCCAGCAGCCAGCAAGCAGCACAACACAACCGCTGGCCCTGGGCTCAGCACACGCTGCACGCTGCTCCTGCTGCTCCTGTCACCCTTCTTGTTCCTGCCCCCATACCTCCTATCATCAGTCTCCAAAGCTGCCTAAGGCTTGGATTGTGTCATCCATTCTTGCAGGATGCTCACATTTGCCCTGAGGATGGTAGGGTGCCATTCCATGGAGGTGGATCCCCCCAGCTGCCCGTATGGGCTGGAGTTCTGGGCGGATGGGGTGGGACAGGGACCCCACTCTGAGGTTTTGCTACCTCTGCAGGCTGTGGCAGGCAGAGAGGACAAGATGGAGGTGGACACACCAATTGATATGGAGGAGGAGATGGAGGTGGATGGAGAACAGACTGGAGAGGAAGAGATGGAGGTGGATGTGGACGTGGAAGAGGAGATGGACGTGGACAAGGAAGAGTACACCGAGGACATGGATGTTGATGAAAAAGATGAAGAGGAGGCCATGGTCCTGGGATGAAGAGCGATGCCAGCAGCAGGACAGGCATGTGGTCCCCACAGGCAGAGTGGGTTCCCTGCAGCCAGGCTGGGGCAGGGCTGGGCTGGGTGGTCTCTGCTCAGGCACGTGGTACCCAGTGCCTTGGATTCTGGTGGCCATGCCCAGCCTGTCCTGTGCTTGCTTTGGGCCACACAAGCCCCATCCCAGTGCCTGGGGCCCAGCCCCCAGACCCAGCCAGCCTCAGCTCTGGCAGCAGAGTCCCGCTGTGCCAGCCGGGGGACACACGGAAGAGCCCTCTGTGCCTGACTGCAGTGACCATGGCACCTGCTTTTCTTCCTGACTGATGGAGATCCCGGACAGAGATGCCACCCTTTTGTACATAGATTTTAGAGTTTGTTGTTGTCTTTAGGATATAGGTGTTAGGGCTTTGTTTTGACTTCTGTAAATACATTTCAAATACTGTTGTTAGATATGTTCTTAGGTATATACCTTCTATAAACTGTTGTTATTATAAATATTCTTACAAATCTAGATGTGTTCTGTGTTTTCATTGCTGTTCTTCTGTAAATAAACAACCGTGATTTTTCCCACCCCAGTTCTCTTTCCATTTGCTTCGGGCACAGGCAGTATTGGCCAAGTTGCGGTTTCCACTTGCTCCAGGTTCCCAGCGCTGGAGGTTCATGGGGGAGCTGGCACAGCCACCCCAGGAGTGGTTGTCCCACTCAAAGGGTCCCGCTGACAGAGGTCACTGTCTCCTTGCAGTCTCTCTGGACACACTGGGTAGCTGCAGGGGCAAATCCCAGCGTGCCCTGTCCCACGGGATCCCATGTTGGGACTCAGTGTCTCAGCCAGGGTGAGCACTGCTTGTGGCCCTGGGCTCAGCATGGCAGGCCTGGTGCTCACACCAGTGCAGACTTCAAGCTGGCCATGCACAGCTCCGTGTTTCTCCCAAAAATATCACTGCTGCAGCACCTGGGATTCCCCAGTGCTCGGCTTTTTATCCCCACTGCATGGAGGATCACATGGCAAGGCAAAGGATGGATCCCATGTGGCATCCAAGCTGCCCTGATCCAGGCTGGGCACAGCCTGATGAACGATGAACACATCTCGCAGGGATATGGAAACGTCCCCTGAAAACCCAGTTCAGGGAGAGCCTGAGCTCTTTTGTGGCTCTAGGCAGGAAGATGCTCAGGATCTCCCAGAGAGGCTCAGCAGGCAGTAGGATTGTGCCTGCATCTCGCTCTGGACATGCCAGTGGCTCAAGTGAGAGCTGTGGGAATGATTTAGAATGCACTGAGAGGGGCCACAGTCCTGCAAGGCTCTTACATCAGGAGCAAAGAGCAGCCTGGAGGCTGGGGAAGGCTGGAGCTGTACCACTGTGTGCTCATCCCTCACCTTCATGGGCAGCTGCCCCCAGAGTTGCTATGTATGACTTTGATGGTTCTCCCAATGGGTGTATTTTGGAGCAGCTGTTATCTGTGTTTTTTTATGGTGATCCCGTGGAAAGCAGACACTTGCCTGCTGTGATGAACTCAAAACTAATACTAATTCCTCATTCCCTTTGGTTTTATCTGGGCTATTTTAGTCTCTGTGTTTGATTGCTTTGCGTGGGTTTGTTTGCTTCTGGGTTTGGCCTGTTTTGGTTTGAGTTTTCTGTTTGCTTTTTCATAAGACTCAGGTGAAGTTGGCATAGCCAAACTCAAGAAAATGTACACCAGGCTTGACTTTCCAGAAATTACTTTTGGCTGGGTTTAATTGAATCCTCCAGGCTCAGGATCACCAGTACATTGGCAGGTTTTGCTCTGCAACATCAGCTTGCCCAGACTCTGCTCGGTGTTTCACAAATGGAGAAGACAATGGATATTGTGCCAAGCTTCCTTTCAAACAGCCAAACCGGCATCAGCATGACAGAAAAAAAGAAAAAAACAGAGACTATATTCACCAATTAGTGCAGAACCAGTGTCCCACCATCTTGCCCTCCACTATTATTAATTTTGAACATTTAGAGGCAAACCTGGGCCTAAAGCTTCCATCTCTCCGTTCCTGATGCCATTTGACTCCAGCCTGGACTCCCCCTGATCACACTGCCTGCTGTCCACGTGGCGCTGGGGATGCTCAGCCTGGAAAGAGGAGACCCTGGGGAGGCCTCACTGCAGCTCTGCAGGACTGCAAGGGTGCCACAAGAAAGATTGGGACAGGGTGTTCCACAGGGCCTGTGGCAACAGGACAAGGGGGGACGGCTTTCAGCTGCAGGAGGCTGATTGAAGTTGGATCTGAGGAAGCTGCTCTTTGGGACTGAGGGTGATGAGGCACTGGCCCGGGCTGTGGATGCCCCATCCTTGGGAACAGGGCTCTGAGCACCATGCTCTGGGGGAACGTTGCTAAGCATGGAACCAAAGGCTCTCTAGCTCAATGGTCATGTCACAATCCATGTCCCATCTGGAACTGCCAGCAGCCAGCAAGCAGCACAACACAACCGCTGGCCCTGGGCTCAGCACACGCTGCACTCTGCTCCCGCTGCTCCTGTCACCCTTCTTGTTCCTGCCCAGATACCTCATCTCTTCAGTCTCCAAAGCTGCCTAAGGCCTGGATTGTGTCATCCATCCCTGCATGATGCTCACATTTGCCCTGAGGATGGTAGGGTGCCATTCCATGGAGGTGGATCCCCCCAGCTGCCCGGGTGGGCTGGAGTTCTGGGCGGATGGGGTGGGACAGGGACCCCACTCTGAGGTTTTGCTACCTCTGCAGGCTGTGGCAGGTAGAGAAGACAAGATGGAGGTGGACACACAGACTGATAGAGAGGAGAAGATGGAAGTGGAGGGAGAAAAGACAGGAGAGGAAGAGGTGGAGGTGGATGTGGATGTGGAAGAGGAGATGGACGTGGACACGTAAGAGTACACCGAGGACATGGACATAGATGAAAAAGATGAAGAGGAGGCCATGGTCCTTGGATGAAGACCGATGCCAGCAGCAGGACAGGCATGTGGTCCCCACAGGCAGAGTGGGTTCCCTGCAGCCATGCTGGGGCGGGGCTGGGCTGGGTGGTCTCTGCTCAGGCACGTGGTACCCAGTGCCTTGGATTCTGGTGGCCATGCCCAGCCTGTCCTGTGCTTGCTTTGGGCCACACAAGCCCCATGCCAGTGCCTGGGGCCCAGCCCCCAGACCCAGCCAGCCTCAGCTCTGGCAGCAGAGTCCCGCTGTGCCAGCCTGGGGACACAGGGAAGAGCCCTCTGTGCCTGACTGCAGTGACCATGGCACCTGCTTTTCTTCCTGACTGATGGAGATCCCGGACAGAGATGCCACCCTTTTGTACATAGTTTTTACAGTTTGTTGTTGACTTTAGGATATAGGTTTTAGGGCTTTGTTTTTTCTTCTGTAAATACATTTCAGATATTGTTGTTAGATATGTTCTTAGGTATATACCTTCTATAAACTGTTGTTATTACAAATATTCTTACAAATCTAGATGTGTTCTGTGTTTTCATTGCTGTTCTTCTGTAAATAAACAACCGTGATTTTTCCCACCCCAGTTCTCTTTCCATTTGCTTCAGGCACAGGCTGTATTGGCCAAGTTGTGGTTTCCACTTGCTCCAGGTTCCCAGCGCTGGAGGTTCATGGGGGAGCTGGCACAGCCACCCCAGGAGTGGTTGTCCCACTCAAAGGGTCCCGCTGACAGAGGTCACTGTCTCCTTGCAGTCTCTCTGGACACACTGGGTAGCTGCAGGGGCAAATCCCAGCGTGCCCTGTCCCACGGGATCCCATGTTGGGACTCAGTGTCTCAGCCAGGGTGAGCACTGCTTGTGGCCCTGGGCTCAGCATGGCAGGCCTGGTGCTCACACCAGTGCAGACTTCAAGCTGGCCATGCACAGCTCCGTGTTTCTCCCAAAAATATCACTGCTGCAGCACATGGGGATTCCCCAGTGCTGGGCTTTTTATCCCTACTGCATGGAGGATCACATGGCAGGGCAAAGGATGGATCCCATGTGGCATCCAAGCTGCCCCGATCCAGGCTGGGCACAGCCTGATGAACGATGAACACATCTCGCAGGGATATGGAAACGTCCCCTGAAAACCCAGTTCAGGGAGAGCCTGAGCTCTTTTGTGGCTCTAGGCAGGAAGATGCTGAGGATCTCCCAGAGAGGCTCAGCAGGCAGTAGGATTGTGCCTGCATCTCGCTCTGGAAATGCCAGTGGCTCAAGTGAGAGCTGTGGGAATGATTTAGAATGCACTGAGAGGGGCCACAGTCCTGCAAGGCTCTTACATCAGGAGCAAAGAGCAGCCTGGAGGCTGGGGAAGGCTGGAGCTGTTCCACTGTGTGCTCATCCCTCACCTTCATGGGCAGCTGCCCCCAGAGTTGCTATGTATCACTTTGATGGTTCTCCCAATGGGTGTATTTTGGAGCAGCTGTTATCTGTGTTTTTTTATGGTGATCCCGTGGAAAGCAGCCACTTGCCTGCTGTGATGAACTCAAAACTAATACTAATTCCTCATTCCCTTTGGTTTTATCTGGGCTATTTTAGTCTCTGTGTTTGATTGCTTTGTGTGGGTTTGTTTGCTTCTGGGTTTGGCCTGTTTTGGTTTGAGTTTTCTGTTTGCTTTTTCATAAGACTCAGGTGAAGTTGGCATAGCCAAACTCAAGAAAATGTACACCAGGCTTGACTTTCCAGAAATTACTTTTGGCTGGGTTTAATTGAATCCTCCAGGCTCAGGATCACCAGTACATTGGCAGGTTTTGCTCCGCAACATCAGCTTGCCCAGACTCTACTCGGTGTTTCACAAATGGAGAAGACAATGGATATTGTGCCAAGCTTCCTTTCAAACAGCCAAACCGGCATCAGCATGAGAGAAAAAAAGAAAAAAACAGAGTCTATATTCACCAATTAGTGCAGAACCAGTGTCCCACCATCTTGCCCTCCACTGTTATTAATTTTGAACATTTAGAGGCAAACCTGGGCCAAAAGCATCCATCTCTCCGTTCCTGATGCCATTTGACTCCAGCCTGGACTCCCCCTGATCACACTGCCTGCTGTCCACGTGGCGCTGGGGATGCTCAGCCTGGAAAGAGGAGACCCTGGGGAGGCCTCACTGCAGCTCTGCAGCACTGCAAGGGTGCCACAAGAAAGACTGGGACAGAGTGTTCCACAGGGCCTGTGGCACCAGGACAAGGGGGGACGGCTTTCAGCTGCAGGAGGCTGATTGAAGTTGGATCTGAGGAAGCTGCTCTCTTCCACTGAGGGTGCTGAGGCACTGGCCCAGGCTGTGGATGCTCCATCCTTGGGAACAGGGCTCTGAGCACCATGCTCTGGGGGAACGTTGCTAAGCATGGAAGCAAAGGCTCTCTAGCTCAATGGTCATGTCACAATCCATGTCCCATCTGGAACTGCCAGCACCCAGCAAGCAGCACAACACAACCGCTGGCCCTGGGCTCAGCACACGCTGCACTCTGCTCCCGCTGCTCCTGTCACCCTTCTTGTTCCTGCCCAGATACCTCATCTCTTCAGTCTCCAAAGCTGCCTAAGGCCTGGATTGTGTCATCCATCCCTGCAGGATGCTGACATTTGTCCTGAGGAAGGTACGGTGCCATTCCATGGAGGTGGATCCCCCCAGCTGCCCGGGTGGGCTGGAGTTCTGGGCGGATGGGGTGGGACAGGGACCCCACTTTGAGGTTTTGCTACCTCTGCAGGCTGTGGCAGGCAGAGAGGACAAGATGGAGGTGGACACACAGACTGATAGAGAGGAAAAGATGGAAGTGGAGGGAGAAAAGACAGGAGAGGAAGGGATGGAGGTGGACACACCAATTGATAAGGAGGAGGAGATGGAGGTGGATGGAGAGCAGACTGGAGAGGAAGAGATGGAGGTGGATGTGGATGTGGAAGAGAAAATGGACGTGGACATGGAAGAGTACACCGAGGACATGGACATAGATGAAAAAGATGAAGAGGAGGCCATGGTCCTGCGATGAAGACCAATGCCAGCAGCAGGACAGGCATGTGGTCCCCACAGGCAGAGTGGGTTCCCTGCAGCCAGGCTGGGGCGGGGCTGGGCTGGGTGGTCTCTGCTCAGGCCTGTGGTACCCAGTGCCTTGGATTCTGGTGGCCATGCCCAGCCTGTCCTGTGCTTGCTTTGGGCCACACAAGCCCCATGCCAGTGCCTGGGGCCCAGCCCCCAGACCCAGCCAGCCTCAGCTCTGGCAGCAGAGTCCCGCTGTGCCAGCCTGGGGACACACGGAAGAGCCCTCTGTGCCTGACTGCAGTGACCATGGCACCTGCTTTTCTTCCTGACTGATGGAGATCCCGGACAGAGATGCCACCCTTTTGTACATAGTTTTTACAGTTTGTTGTTGTCTTTAGGATATAGGTTTTAGGGCTTTGTTTTTTCTTCTGTAAATACATTTCAGATATTGTTGTTAGATATGTTCTTAGGTATATACCTTCTATAAACTGTTGTTATTACAAATATTCTTACAAATCTAGATGTGTTCTGTGTTTTCATTGCTGTTCTTCTGTAAATAAACAACCGTGATTTTTCCCACCCCAGTTCTCTTTCCATTTGCTTCAGGCACAGGCTGTATTGGCCAAGTTGTGGTTTCCACTTGCTCCAGGTTCCCAGGGCTGGAGGTTCATGGAGGAGCTGGCACAGCCACCCCAGGAGTGGTTGTCCCACTCAGAGGGTCCCGCTGACAGAGGTCACTGTCTCCTTGCAGTCTCTCTGGACACACTGGGGAGCTGCAGGGGCAAATCCCAGCGTGCCCTGTCCCATGGGATCCCATGTTGGGACTCAGTGTCTCAGCCAGGGTGAGCACTGCTTGTGGCCCTGGGCTCAGCATGGCAGGCCTGGTGCTCACACCAGTGCAGACTTCAAGCTGGCCATGCACATCTCCATGTTTCTCCCAAAAATATCACTGCTGCAGCACATGGGGATTCCCCAGTGCTGGGCTTTTTATCCCTACTGCATGGAGGATCACATGGCAGGGCAAAGGATGGATCCCATGTGGCATCCAAGCTGCCCTGATCCAGGCTGGGCACAGCCTGATGAACGATGAACACATCTCGCAGGGATATGGAAACGTCCCCTGAAAACCCAGTTCAGGGAGAGCCTGAGCTCTTTTGTGGCTCTAGGCAGGAAGATGCTGAGGATCTCCCAGAGAGGCTCAGCAGGCAGTAGGATTGTGCCTGCATCTCGCTCTGGACATGCCAGTGGCTCAAGTGAGAGCTGTGGGAATGATTTAGAATGCACTGAGAGGGGCCACAGTCCTGCAAGGCTCTTACATCAGGAGCAAAGAGCAGCCTGGAGGCTGGGGAAGGCTGGAGCTGTACCACTGTGTGCTCATCCCTCACCTTCATGGGCAGCTGCCCCCAGAGTTGCTATGTATCACTTTGATGGTTCTCCCAATGGGTGTATTTTGGAGCAGCTGTTATCTGTGTTTTTTTATGGTGATCCCGTGGAAAGCAGCCACTTGCCTGCTGTGATGAACTCAAAACTAATACTAATTCCTCATTCCCTTTGGTTTTATCTGGGCTATTTTAGTCTCTGTGTTTGATTGCTTTGCGTGGGTTTGTTTGCTTCTGGGTTTGGCCTGTTTTGGTTTGAGTTTTCTGTTTGCTTTTTCATAAGACTCAGGTGAAGTTGGCATAGCCAAACTCAAGAAAATGTACACCAGGCTTGACTTTCCAGAAATTACTTTTGGCTGGGTTTAATTGAATCCTCCAGGCTCAGGATCACCAGTACATTGGCAGGTTTTGCTCTGCAACATCAGCTTGCCCAGACTCTGCTCGGTGTTTCACAAATGGAGAAGACAATGGATATTGTGCCAAGCTTCCTTTCAAACAGCCAAACCAGCATCAGCATGAGAGAAAAAAAGAAAAAAACATAGACTATATTCACCAATTAGTGCAGAACCAGTGTCCCACCATCTTGCCCTCCACTGTTATTAATTTTGAACATTTAGAGGCAAACCTGGGCCTAAAGCTTCCATCTCTCCGCTCCTGATGCCATTTGACTCCAGCCTGGACTCCCCCTGATCACACTGCCTGCTGTCCACGTGGCGCTGGGGATGCTCAGCCTGGAAAGAGGAGACCCTGGGGAGGCCTCACTGCAGCTCTGCAGCACTGCAAGGGTGCCACAAGAAAGACTGGGACAGAGTGTTCCACAGGGCCTGTGGCAACAGGACAAGGGGGGACGGCTTTCAGCTGCAGGAGGCTGATTGAAGTTGGATCTGAGGAAGCTGCTCTCTTCCACTGAGGGTGCTGAGGCACTGGCCCAGGCTGTGGATGCCCCATCCTTGGGAACAGGGCTCTGAGCACCATGCTCTGGGGGAACGTTGCTAAGCATGGAAGCAAAGGCTCTCTAGCTCAATGGTCATGTCACAATCCATGTCCCATCTGGAACTGCCAGCAGCCAGCAAGCAGCACAACACAACCGCTGGCCCTGGGCTCAGCACACGCTGCACTCTGCTCCCGCTGCTCCTGTCACCCTTCTTGTTCCTGCCCAGATACCTCATCTCTTCAGTCTCCAAAGCTGCCTAAGGCCTGGATTGTGTCATCCATCCCTGCAGGATGCTGACATTTGTCCTGAGGAAGGTACGGTGCCATTCCATGGAGGTGGATCCCCCCAGCTGCCCGGGTGGGCTGGAGTTCTGGGCGGATGGGGTGGGACAGGGACCCCACTCTGAGGTTTTGCTACCTCTGCAGGCTGTGGCAGGCAGAGAGGACAAGATGGAGGTGGACACACAGGCTGATAGAGAGGAAAAGATGGAAGTGGAGGGAGAAAAGACAGGAGAGGAATGGATGGAGGTGGACACACCAATTGATAAGGAGGAGGAGATGGAGGTGGATGGAGAGCAGACTGGAGAGGAAGAGATGGAGGTGGATGTGGATGTGGAAGAGAAAATGGACGTGGACATGGAAGAGTACACCGAGGACATGGACATAGATGAAAAAGATGAAGAGGAGGCCATGGTCCTGGGATGAAGACCGATGCCAGCAGCAGGACAGGCATGTGGTCCCCACAGGCAGAGTGGGTTCCCTGCAGCCAGGCTGGGGCGGGGCTGGGCTGAGTGGTCTCTGCTCAGGCCCGTAGTACCCAGTGCATTGGATTCTGGTGGCCATGCCCAGCCTGTCCTGTGCTTGCTTTGGGCCACACAAGCCCCATGCCAGTGCCTGGGGCCCAGCCCCCAGACCCAGCCAGCCTCAGCTCTGGCAGCAGAGTCCCGCTGTGCCAGCCTGGGGACACACGGAAGAGCCCTCTGTGCCTGACTGCAGTGACCATGGCACCTGCTTTTCTTCCTGACTGATGGAGATCCCGGACAGAGATGCCACCCTTTTGTACATAGTTTTTACAGTTTGTTGTTGACTTTAGGATATAGGTTTTAGGGCTTTGTTTTTTCTTCTGTAAATACATTTCAGATATTGTTGTTAGATATGTTCTTAGGTATATACCTTCTATAAACTGTTGTTATTACAAATATTCTTACAAATCTAGATGTGTTCTGTGTTTTCATTGCTGTTCTTCTGTAAATAAACAACCGTGATTTTTCCCACCCCAGTTCTCTTTCCATTTGCTTCAGGCACAGGCTGTATTGGCCAAGTTGTGGTTTCCACTTGCTCCAGGTTCCCAGGGCTGGAGGTTCATGGAGGAGCTGGCACAGCCACCCCAGGAGTGGTTGTCCCACTCAGAGGGTCCCGCTGACAGAGGTCACTGTCTCCTTGCAGTCTCTCTGGACACACTGGGTAGCTGCAGGGGCAAATCCCAGCGTGCCCTGTCCCATGGGATCCCATGTTGGGACTCAGTGTCTCAGCCAGGGTGAGCACTGCTTGTGGCCCTGGGCTCAGCATGGCAGGCCTGGTGCTCACACCAGTGCAGACTTCAAGCTGGCCATGCACATCTCCATGTTTCTCCGAAAAATATCACTGCTGCAGCACATGGGGATTCCCCAGTGCTGGGCTTTTTATCCCTACTGCATGGAGGATCACATGGCAGGGCAAAGGATGGATCCCATGTGGCATCCAAGCTGCCCTGATCCAGGCTGGGCACAGCCTGATGAACGATGAACACATCTCGCAGGGATATGGAAACGTCCCCTGAAAACCCAGTTCAGGGAGAGCCTGAGCTCTTTTGTGGCTCTAGGCAGGAAGATGCTGAGGATCTCCCAGAGAGGCTCAGCAGGCAGTAGGATTGTGCCTGCATCTCGCTCTGGAAATGCCAGTGGCTCAAGTGAGAGCTGTGGGAATGATTTAGAATGCACTGAGAGGGGCCACAGTCCTGCAAGGCTCTTACATCAGGAGCAAAGAGCAGCCTGGAGGCTGGGGAAGGCTGGAGCTGTTCCACTGTGTGCTCATCCCTCACCTTCATGGGCAGCTGCCCCCAGAGTTGCTATGTATCACTTGGATGGTTCTCCTGTTGGGTGTATTTTGGAGCAGCTGTTATCTGTGTTTTTTTATGGTGATCCCGTGGAAAGCAGCCACTTGCCTGCTGTGATGAACTCAAAACTAATACTAATTCCTCATTCCCTTTGGTTTTATCTGGGCTATTTTAGTCTCTGTGTTTGATTGCTTTGCGTGGGTTTGTTTGCTTCTGGGTTTGGCCTGTTTTGGTTTGAGTTTTCTGTTTGCGTTTTTCATAAGACTCAGGTGAAGTTGGCATAGCCAAACTCAAGAAAATGTACACCAGGCTTGACTTTCCAGAAATTACTTTTGGCTGGGTTTAATTGAATCCTCCAGGCTCAGGATCACCAGTACATTGGCAGGTTTTGCTCTGCAACATCAGCTTGCCCAGACTCTACTCGGTGTTTCACAAATGGAGAAGACAATGGATATTGTGCCAAGCTTCCTTTCAAACAGCCAAACCGGCATCAGCATGAGAGAAAAAAAGAAAAAAACAGAGACTATATTCACCAATTAGTGCAGAACCAGTGTCCCACCATCTTGCCCTCCACTGTTATTAATTTTGAACATTTAGAGGCAAACCTGGGCCTAAAGCTTCCATCTCTCCGCTCCTGATGCCATTTGACTCCAGCCTGGACTCCCCCTGATCACACTGCCTGCTGTCCACGTGGCGCTGGGGATGCTCAGCCTGGAAAGAGGAGACCCTGGGGAGGCCTCACTGCAGCTCTGCAGCACTGCAAGGGTGCCACAAGAAAGACTGGGACAGAGTGTTGCACAGGGCCTGTGGCACCAGGACAAGGGGGCACGGCTTTCAGCTGCAGGAGGCTGATTGAAGTTGGATCTGAGGAAGCTGCTCTCTTCCACTGAGGGTGCTGAGGCACTGGCCCAGGCTGTGGATGCCCCATCCTTGGGAACAGGGCTCTGAGCACCATGCTCTGGGGGAACGTTGCTAAGCATGGAACCAAAGGCTCTCTAGCTCAATGGTCATGTCACAATCCATGTCCCATCTGGAACTGCCAGCACCCAGCAAGCAGCACAACACAACCGCTGGCCCTGGGCTCAGCACACGCTGCACTCTGCTCCCGCTGCTCCTGTCACCCTTCTTGTTCCTGCCCAGATACCTCATCTCTTCAGTCTCCAAAGCTGCCTAAGGCCTGGATTGTGTCATCCATCCCTGCAGGATGCTGACATTTGTCCTGAGGAAGGTACGGTGCCATTCCATGGAGGTGGATCCCCCCAGCTGCCCGGGTGGGCTGGAGTTCTGGGCGGATGGGGTGGGACAGGGACCCCACTCTGAGGTTTTGCTACCTCTGCAGGCTGTGGCAGGCAGAGAGGACAAGATGGAGGTGGACACACAGGCTGATAGAGAGGAAAAGATGGAAGTGGAGGGAGAAAAGACAGGAGAGGAAGGGATGGAGGTGGACACACCAATTGATAAGGAGGAGGAGATGGAGGTGGATGGAGAGCAGACTGGAGAGGAAGAGATGGAGGTGGATGTGGATGTGGAAGAGGAGATGGACGTGGACATGGAAGAGTACACCGAGGACATGGACATAGATGAAAAAGATGAAGAGGAGGCCATGGTCCTGGGATGAAGACCGATGCCAGCAGCAGGACAGGCATGTGGTCCCCACAGGCAGAGTGGGTTCCCTGCAGCCAGGCTGGGGCGGGGCTGGGCTGGGTGGTCTCTGCTCAGGCCCGTGGTACCCAGTGCCTTGGATTCTGGTGGCCATGCCCAGCCTGTCCTGTGCTTGCTTTGGGCCACACAAGCCCCATGCCAGTGCCTGGGGCCCAGCCCCCAGACCCAGCCAGCCTCAGCTCTGGCAGCAGAGTCCCGCTGTGCCAGCCTGGGGACACACAGAAGAGCCCTCTGTGCCTGACTGCAGTGACCATGGCACCTGCTTTTCTTCCTGGAGTGATGGAGATCCCGGACAGAGATGGCACCCTTTTGTACATAGTTTTTACAGTTTGTTGTTGCCTTTAGGATATAGGTTTTAGGGCTTTGTTTTGTCTTCTGTAAATACATTTCAGATACTGTTGTTAGATATTTTCTTAGGTATATACATTCTATAAACTGTTGTTATTACAAATATTCTTACAAATCTAGATGTGTTCTGTGCTTTCATTGCTGTTCTTCTGTAAATAAACAACCGTGATTTTTCCCACCCCAGTTCTCTTTCCATTTGCTTCGGGCACAGGCAGTATTGGCCAAGTTATGGTTTCCGCTTGCTCCAGGTTCCCAGGGCTGGAGGTTCATGGGGGAGCTGGCACAGCCACCCCGGGAGTGGTTGTCCCACTCAGAGGGTCCCGCTGACAGAGGTCACTGTCTCCTTGCAGTCTCTCTGGACACACTGGGTAGCTGCAGGGGCAAATCCCAGCGTGCCCTGTCCCATGGGATCCCATGTTGGAGCAGGGCTGAGCCTGTGTTGTCCTGCAGAACCTCATCCATGGCTCTTCCCTGGGTAGCCCCAGTGATAGTAAAAGGGTTTTAAAATCATAGGGATTTAGGGTTAACAGGAAAAATAAGCTTAGTAGGCCCTGGAAAAATAAATACCCTAAGCACCAGAAGAACTTGTACTCACTACAACTGCACCTGCGTAGCTAGTACATGATAAATGGTATAATAGTTAGATGTGATGATTGTTTAGTCATTAAATATAATTACTGTTTAATCATAAGAATAATCATGAGAAACTGTGGTCAGGAACCTAAGAAAGATCACAAGAAACTCATGTCAATGTATATATTAGAACAACATAAATTTAATAATTAATATGTGAATTATGTAACAATAGAATATAAATTACGTTCAGCTTGAAAGCCATGTCGGAGTCAGATTTGGGTCTGTATCCCTGACTCCCAGAGCTCTTAGTGAAAGCACCTGCATATAATCATATCCTGTGATTATGTGTGTTCTGGAACGCTAACACCAGGGCCAGCGAGGGTGCACTGGGCTGTGGGCAACCCCTGCTCCTGGGCATCCTGAGGGGCTGGAGCAGCCTGGAGGCAGCCTCAGCACAGGGGCCTCGGTCCTACATGGACCAAGATTTCCTTTGGAAGCCCCCTCTGTCACCAGACTCTGGTACAAGCACAACACAAATTGATCCTCCTAGTTAAAGGTGTGATGTTCATTGGCACAAATTTGTCCCTTGGACTTTCTAGCACAGCAAATGTCAGCACTTGTCATCCCTGTTCTGCACTCCCTGCTCGGGCACCAAAACATCTGAACCTGACAGAACATCTTTAATTAGCACCAACCTGCAGAGAGCTGCGGGGGAGAACCCACCCCCAACCACCCAGAGGAACACTTAACATTGATAATCGGGGGCAAAGGTAAAACTAAAGTATTTTAATGCCAAGAGAGGGATTATTTAAATTGCTGAATTCATTCTCCAACAACAATAATGAAAGCTTTTGGTCTCCTCACCTGACATAGATGTGTATTGCTGAGGTGTGCTTCTGGGTTATGTCTCATTTTAATTCATCTGTTCAGAACTCTGATGCTGATCCTGGCTGAGGTGCAGAGATGATATTTCAGAGCCAGATGAGCTCAGCACAGCTTGTGCAACGCAGAATTTCCAGACCCAGACATTCAGACCATGTAAACGGAGACTTTTTCATCTCTGTGCAATGATCTGTATTAGGACCTCACTGCTGTACCACTGACTTCTCAAAGCTGGCCCCTTGATCCAGCTCTCCCCAGTCACTGCACAGACTTCACTCCAAGCGGTTTCTGATAGAGTTCAGTAGCACCTGGGGTTTAATCCTGGTTTTTCTTCATCTTCTCCTGAGCTGCCTCCAGACACGCTGTGTGGGCACTGTCTGACAGCAGAGCATTAACGTCTCACCTCCCTGACACTGAGGTTCATGTCACAGCTTTTCATCAAAAGCAGCAAATAAATGATTCCCACTGGGTCCCACACAGCTCTGTGGGGACTTTGTGTGGCTGCACTTCCAGCACCAGCCCTGGTGCACAGGAATTTCAGGAGGAGATACAGAAGCAATCGGCCATTCACACACAAAAACATCACTTTGCATGGCCCAGATCCCCACAACACAGCAGACTGTGGTAACCCACACTCTGCACTTTTACTTTCACCTCTGTGCCTTACTTTGCCTCTCACTAAACGCCTCCCAGTTTCCCTCATGCTCAGGTTCCCAAGATCATGACAAGCAGCACTGGGAGCCGGGAGGGAGGATGGGAACTGTCCCAAGGCTCGACAAGATTTCTCTTCTCAGGCCTGACAATTCCAGCCAAGGAGAGAGGAAAAGCTTGCATGAAAGAGGTGTGAAATCAAAGCAGTAAGCAAACTTAGGTTCAGTGAGGGAAACTGAAGAGGTTTTCAATGTTCAGAACAAGATTAGCAGCTCAGGAGGGATGCATCATTTTCCCTGCTATAACAACTCTGTGATGCAAATTGCGACTCAAATCCTCCTCCCCACCTCTGGGACCTCTTCAGCCACAAACGTGCTGCTGAATTTTTAAAGCAATGTGGAAGCTGGTCAGAAAGGTGGTTTGCAAATAAAAATCCCAGAGGACAGTTTGGAAACACCAGCAGGAGCAAAGAGAGGCAGAGCCTGGCCCCTGGGGTGCAGCACAGCTACATGACACATGCCTGAAACTCTAAGAAATTAAAGAACTTGCCACTTTTTTATCTCCCACAGGAAGTACAGAAGGTAACTTGAAAAAAAAATGGAAATGCCTGCAGCCTCCTGCCCACTGAGGAATAACACAGACCAAAAGAAAAAAAAAAAAATTAAAAAGAGAGAAAGAAATTGGACTTACTCACTGTTCTGGTTTGAAAGCAAAACTAGTGAGAGACTCTAAGTCAGAAATACAATTTATTGGGAAAAGGGGAAAAGGACAAAAATACATGCAATAATACAAAGGGAAATGCTACTGACAAAGTCAGAATACAACCTGGCCAGCATGCTGGCAGCAGTCCGAATTGGAGTAGCTGCAGTCGTCTTGGGATGGCAAATGTAGTTGCTATGTCTTCTCGGAGAACCTGTGAAAAGGCTCCCCTCTGTCTAGAAATCTCCAGTTTTATCCAGGTGGAAATTCCTAGCTCCTCCCCCCTGGGCAGAGCATCTCACAATGGGTCATTATGAGTCACGAGGTGTGTCCTTAATCACCTCCTCCTCCTGGACAGTGTTATCTCTGAGTCATGTGGCCAGGCATTGATGGGGCCATTAACAGCAGATAAGGAAAACTGCTCTAAGGCAACTCCTACTCAGATGGTAATTGGAAAACGTTTGTTTTTTTTTTTTTAATCTTGGACACTCACAGAGGAAAGCCTGGCAGCCAGTTTTATCCCCTTTCAAAGCATCTTTCTACCCCCATCTCCCTGGTTAGGATACAGGTCACTGCTTCAGTTTTTACCTGCTGTGTAAAAAAAAGGACCATCCCATAGGTTTGTGCCTGAGGAGTCAAAGGGAATTCCCATGCCTCGTGCCCATCTGTCCCTTGGTCTGTGTGTGTGTGCAGTGTCTTCTCCCAGATAACAACCAACAGGACAAGAGGAAACAGCCTCAAGTTGCACCAGTGGATCTCTAGATTGGATATTAGGAAAATTTCCTCACCAAAGAGTTGCCAGCAGTGGCACAGGCTGCCCAGGGCACTGGAGTCACCATCTCTGGAGGCATTTAAAAGAAGTGTGGATGTGGCACCTGGGGACATGGTTCAGTGGAGAGATTGGCACTCCTGCAGGAATGGTTGGATTCCATGAACTCTGAGAGCTTTTCCAAGCTAAACAATTCTTGCAAAGCTCCTTGACTCAGTGTCCCAGCCAGGGTGAGCACTGCTTGTGGCCCTGGGCTCAGCATGGCAGACCTGGTGCTCACACCAGTGCAGACTTCAAGCTGGCCATGCACAGCTCCGTGTTTCTCCCAAAAATATCACTGCTGAAGCACCTAGGGTTCCCCAGTGCTTGGCTTTTTATCCCTACTGCATGGAGGATCACATGGCAAGGCAAAGGATGGATCCCATGTGGCATCCAACCTGCCCTGATCCAGGCTGGGCACCAGCAAGGGAAGGTGCAGTGCAATGTCTGCACAACCCAAGCAGCCATCCTAGCCCAGCCACTGGATGAGATGGAAAAACAGGTGGGGAGCGACTCCAAACTGCACTGTCTGATTTATCTTAGCCAAAACCAGCACTGGGAGTTGTTGGGAGAAAGGGAGAATTCATGTGTTCGGTGACATGTGGAAGGGCCCTGATCAGATTCACAGAGTAAGGAAAAATTCTGCATCCCTGATTTGCAGTATTTGTAGCTAAAAATCACACCTGTCTGCCCAGGTAAAAGCAGATGTTACATAGAGAGCTGGGTGGGATTAGGTAACAAGCATATATGAATAGGAAAGCAGCAGTATGTGACTTCTGTGTACTTCTGAATGATGTTGCTCAAGACTGAGCTGCATAGTAATAAGAAATGGAAAAGCAATGATGAGAAAATTAATAGATGTACACAGCAATGGAGATGAGATTGGATTCTGGTTTGAGGCAGGACTTGGTTCCAATAAAATCTGTCGGGGAAGAGGCCTGGCTTAAACTCACATTGCTTGCTTTCCTTTGAAGAACAACAATATCCAAAACATGTCACATAAATATTCCTGGGGTAGAGGTTGGTGATTCAACTGCAAACCTCAGGAGAGGAAGGATTGCAGGAACCACAAGAGGAAGACAAATTGTAGTCTCATCAAACAACAGAAAAGTCCAGTGCCTGTGCATAAATATGCAGTGCTTGTGTTGAATTATTCCAGGAAAATGCAAGTCTGAAGTGAATCCCAGGTGTTTGACTTCACGAAAATTAGCAAGCCCTGATTTGATTTCCTTCCCAGATGGTGAATATGAAATCCCTGGGCAGATGCTTCAGTTCCAGGTGTAGGTAGAGTTACTGTATCCAGGAACCTCTCCTCTGCATCTCCCATTTTTCTGAAAACAAGTCCACACAGTGGCCCCAGTGGCCGGCACGTGTCACCCTCTGAGCTGCACTGGCTGAGATTTAGATTTCAGCCCAACTGAAGAACAACAAAGGCTCCTTTGTGCCCATACCCAGAGACAGAGCCCAGAACAGCTTTCAGCAACTGTTTGAGCACTGCCCGGGTATTTATCAGAACAATCTTAATTGATGCTGGAAGGGATTTAAAGGGCAAACACAGGTGGCTCTAATCCCCCTGCTCACTTAACCTGGGCAATGTGGCTCTTCTTTTGGCCAAGTTCATCAGCCCAGTTATAGAATCCTAGAATGGCTTGGGTTAGGAAGGAACTAATGACCATCTCGTTCCATGTCCCCTGCCTTCCACTATGCCAGGTTGCTCCAAGCCCTGTCCAATTGGCCTGTAACACCTCCAGGGATGGGGCTGCCACAGCTTCTCTGGCCAGTCGGTTCCAGGGTCTTTCCAACCTCACAAAAAAGAATTTCTTCCCACTCTCCTTCTAAACCTGTCCTTTGTCAGGCTGACCCCTGTAGAGTTGTGTTTGCACTGTATATCCCCTCATAATGCTTTGTTCCTCCATATCCCCTCTTTGTACCTGTTTGGTTCATCCCAGCTTTCCCATCAGTACCTGTATGTGCATCAAACCCCAACCCACACCCCTGTCTCCTCCCAGGTGATGTGTCCATCACCTGGTGACCCTTCCCCTTTGTCCAGATCCTTCCCCCAGGGTCACCAGGTAGCTGGACCCTGGCTGGGACTCCTCCCCGACCCCCTCCTCAGGGGTCACTCTGAGGCCTTGCCCCCCGAGAGCCGCTCCCATGTCCTTCCCCCGTTGGCTGTTAGGTTTTCCCCGCACCCCTATACCTGGCTGCTCTGGGCGGGGCCCGCTCTCTCTTGCTCTGGAGGCCCTTCGAAGTCAGATGTGGCCTGGGATCTCTCCAGGCCCTCATTAAACTTTGGAACTAATCCTGAGGGAGAGCACCTCTTTCCTTTGCTTGTGGGACCAGCTCATCTTTGTACTCATGTGGGAGCTTCTCCAAGCCCCCCGGGATCCAAGGAGAAGTTCCTTCCCTCTGCCCGCCTCGCCCCACTGCCCAGCTGGCCGGGCTCCACAGGGAATCTGTCCCCATGGATTCAAGGGTGAGATGCAGCACTGTGGCTCTGTGGTTTCTTTCCTGTAGAAAAGAACTGACCCTCTTGTCCAGGTGCTCTTGGCCTCAGGCACTTGACCACTCTAGAGGGACACAGGAGCTCTGTGCCCAGTGGGGTGGAGGCTGAGGACAGCAGAGGAGAGCCCTGGGAAGGACTGAAGGGTGATTTCAGAGATGGTGGATCCTTTGACATGGCAGAGAACAGCCAGAGAAAGAAAAGACTCATGTGAAGGGGGATGACAACAGCCTGCAGGGACAGAGGCACAGGGCAGGGACGCCGTGGGACAGCCTGGGCTGCAGAGGGCTCAGGGATGTGCAGCAGCTGCAAGGCCCTGACAGAGCCAACCTGTGCAGCCCTTTGGCCATGGCTGCTGGCCCTGGGCCTGAGGCCACCAGGGGACAAGTGACCCTTGCAGCCCTGGGGCCTCAGTGCCTCCTTGTCCCTGCTCAGCAGCCTGGCAGGGGCCGCCCCATGGTCCTGCCCTTGGCACTGCACATCCCCACATGCCAGTGCCCATCCCGGGAAGAGCCCTGAGCAATGAGGGAGGGACAGGATCTGCCTTGCCAGGGGCTGGGGCTCAGGCCTGGGCCCTTTGCATTCCTGAAACACATCCAGGTTTGCTCAGCACCAGAGACACTTTTGCCTTGTTTGTCCCCAGCTGTCATCTCTGCCTCCAGTGTTCTGCTCTGACTGGAACCTGGGGACACTGTCTCAGACATGTCCCTGATAGGGATCTTTTCAAAGTTGTCCTGGTTTGTAAGATAAGCTTGTATTCTATTTGTCATCTGTTGGAGGTTGGGCAGGTTTGTTATCTCTTCCAAGAACAATGGTTTGCTCGGAAGAGGTAATGGTTTGTTAATGGGCCATTGACTGACTCACTTGCAGGGCTGGTAAACGTAACATCATCCCATTGTGAGATGCTCCACCCAGAGGGGGAGGCCAAGCACTCTTTTATTGTATAAAGGGGTACCTTTTGGGAGACAGAGCAGCTTGTTCTCTCTTTGCGGGATTCCCAGAGAAGCAGCTCCTTCGGCAGGACTCCCGAGAGAAGCGGCTGGAGCGCGGTGAGGCGGCGGCAGCGGAGCTCGGAGGCAACCCCGGCGCAGAGGAAGACCAGCCCAACTGCCACCAGATCTTCAGAGAAAACTATACCCTTCTAAAGATCACCACTACAGCTGCAATTCATCAGCCACTGCAAGAGGAGCAGCTATCATTTCATCCGG
The DNA here is from genome assembly GCF_050655825.1 of Lonchura striata. NCBI lineage: Eukaryota > Metazoa > Chordata > Aves > Passeriformes > Estrildidae > Lonchura > Lonchura striata. The sequence continues at coordinate 7,180,275 of NC_140738.1, forward strand.
ACTGCTACCGACACCCCAAATCCTCAGGTTGTGGACTTTATGACTAGTTTTGTTTGTACCAATTGCATTTGCCTTTTTAAATTGTTATCTAGTTTTCTCCTAGTAAAGAATTGCATTTGCCTTTTTAAATTGTTATCTAGTTTTCTCCTAGTAAAGAATTGTTACTCCCATTCCCATATCTTTGCCTGAGAGCCTTTTACTTTAAAAAATCCTGGTAATTCGGAGGGAGGGGGTTTACCTTCTCCATTGCACAGGACGCTTTTGCCCTCCTTCACAGACTCCTGTCTTGTCAAACCAAGACAGATTTTGGCGCATCAATGTGGGGCTCGAGGGCATTTGAGAGGGAAAAAGGATTAACAGTTCTTAAGTAATTTGTTTTTTGTTGTGTGTAGAAACATCTTAAGCATCACCATGTGGTCTAGTTTAGCTTGGTTTGGGTGGCATGTGTTCGTAGCTATACTTTTCCCATTTGCAGACCCTTATCTAAAAATGGGTCCTATAACTAAGGCTACTGTGTCTGTTATCAAGTTTGGCTTCTGGGTTAATTGGGTGAGGAATTCATGGACCTTTAATTTCCTCTGGAAGGCAGGTACATGGATTCATAGCTATCACACACTAACTGTATGTTTTTGGGGTTACTTTAATAACGGTACCTACTGCGAGGAAATAGCGCCTGGGCAAACTTTCTCCCAACCTTTTAACCATCTTTTTGGGTCTGCTCCACCAGATCTCAAAGGGTTAAGATCCTCTCTAAGTTCTAATGATATCATACAATGGGTGGTGTCTCTGATAGTCCTGTTATATTTAGCACTCAGAGATAAGGGAAGATTAACCTGGATAACTACCCTCACACCTACACCACAGACTCGAGATGCTGCTGCTCCAGAGCCTGACCCTGCCCCACAGCCCACCTCAGAAATGAACCGCCCAGATTGGGTGAGGGTTCTGGTTAAGGAGATACGAGAGATGCTGAAGGAGTGCATTTCCCCAGCTGGTGAGAAACCGGCCCTTTGCCTTGAGGAGGGACAGTCTAATAGTACAGCTGTGGAACCCACAAATGTTACAACTGTCCAGGTTCCAGCTAAACCACAAAGGCAGTCACGGTCAGCAGCAGTTGCCCCGGTAGAAACAAGGAAGTCTAAGGTGAAAGCAGAGCACCCTGCAGATAGGGACAGGAATGGAGGAACCTCACAACCCACAGGGGAGCCAGAGATTGCTATCATCACCGAGTCCCTGACGTACGAAAGTCTTCGTAATCTGCATAAAGACATTGTGCGACGAGGGCGTGAGGCTTATGCTACCTGGCTACTCCGGGTTTGGGATCTTATGGGTACAGGCGTGCAGCTGGACGGTGGTGAGGCAAGGAACTTGGGACCCTTGACCCAGGACTCAGGTATAAATCAGGTTTTTGTAAGGGAACCAGGGTTCCTTTCTCTCTGGGAGCGGCTCTTAATGAGTGTCAGGGAGAGGTTTGTCCACAGAGAGAGAATGCAAGAGCACCATCATAGAATGCGCTGGAAGACCCTCGAGGAAGGGATCCAACAGCTGAGGGAAGTGGCAGTATTGGAGGTACTCTTTGGGAGGGATGGACGACACAATAATGATCCCGACAAGGTCAGGTGTACGGGACAAATGCTGTGGAGTCTGGCAAATCTTGGGCCATCTCAATACACCACCTTCATTGCAACAATCAATGCTGACGTTCACCGAGAGACAGTGGGTTCTGTTGCCAACAAACTTAGGAATTATGAGAGTATGATTAATGGCCCAATGCAGGCTCATATCTCAGCCGTCATTAAGGAGTTTAAAGAGGAGATGAGGGAGGAGATAAGGAAGGTTAATACAGCACCCATGAGAGTCACAGGCCCCAGAATCAGCGCCCAACAATCCCCAGCTAGAGAGAGAGGGTACACCCCAAGGGCTAATCTGTGGTTCTTCCTGCGTGACCATGGGGAAGACATGGGGAGGTGGGATGGGAAACCCACTTCTGTCCTGGCAGCACGGGTCCGTCAACTCAAGGAGGGAAACTCTAACCGGGGGAGTTCCACCAAAGTGAAGGTAGCCTCCACCTCCCGTGACCAAGCTTGTGGGTACGATCTGTCAGACCCCCTTTGAAGGGACCTCTAGTATGTATGCCCAGGAAAGGAATGATAACCAGTGTTAGAGGGGCCCTGTCTCTAGCCAGGGAGAGGCACGGGAAAAACGGATCTTCTGGACAGTGTGGATCCGATGGCCTGGCACATCAGAGCCACAAAAATATGATGCTTTAGTTGATACTGGTGCACAGTGTACTCTGATACCATCGGGACATGTGGGGGCAGAGCCTGTTTCCATTGCTGGTGTGACAGGGGGATCACAACAATTGACTCTGGTGGAAGCCGAGGTGAGCCTGACTGGGAAGGAGTGGAAGAAACATCCTATAGTGACTGGCCCAGATGCTCCGTGTATCCTAGGCATAGACTTCCTCCGGAACGGCTATTACAAAGACCCAAAGGGACTCAGGTGGGCTTTTGGAATAGCTGCTGTAGAGGCAGAAGACATTAAGCAATTGAACGCCTTGCCTGGACTGTCAGAAAACCCCTCTGCAGTAGGACTCCTAAGGGTGGAAGAACAACGCGTGCCAATTGCGACCTCGACAGTGCACCGCCGGCAGTATGGGATGGATCGAGATGCCGTGATCCCCATCCACAAAATGATTCGGGAGCTGGAGAGCCAAGGGGTGGTCAGCAAAACCCACTCACCCTTCAACAGCCCCATCTGGCCTGTGCGCAAATCTGACAAAGAATGGAGATTGACTGTGGACTATCGTGGCTTAAATGAAGTGACTCCACCGCTGAGCGCTGCTGTACCGGATATGCTGGAACTGCAGTACGAGCTGGAGTCCAAGGCAGCAAAGTGGTATGCCACCATTGATATTGCTAATGCGTTTTTCTCCATTCCTCTGGCAGTAGAATGCAGGCCTCAGTTCGCTTTCACCTGGAGGGGCGTGCAGTACACCTGGAATCGACTGTCCCAGGGGTGGAAACACAGCCCCACCATCTGCCATGGACTGATCCAGACTGCACTAGAAAAGGGTGAGGCTCCAGAACATCTACAGTATATTGATGATATCATTGTGTGGGGGAACACAGCAGCAGAAGTGTTCGAGAAAGAAGAGAAAATCATCCAGATACTACTAGAAGCTGGCTTCGCCATCAAGGAGAGCAAAGTCAAGGGACCTGCCCGAGAGATCCAGTTCCTGGGAGTGAAATGGCAAGACGGACGGCGCCAGATTCCCACTGAGGTCATCAACAAGATCACAGCTATGTCCCCACCAACCAGCAAAAAGGAAACACAAGCTTTCCTAGGTGCCATCGGTTTCTGGAGAATGCACATTCCCGAGTATAGCCAGATTGTGAGCCCTCTTTACCTGGTTACCCGCAAGAAGAATGATTTCCAGTGGGGCCCTGAGCAGCAACAAACATTCACCCAGATCAAGCAGGAGATCTCTCATGCTGTAGCCCTTGGCCCAGTCAGGACGGGACCAGAGTTGAGGAATGTGCTCTACTCTGCAGCCGGGAGCCATGGGTTGTCCTGGAGCCTTTGGCAGAAAGTGCCTGGGGAGACTCGAGGCCGACCACTGGGATTCTGGAGTTGGAGCTACAGAGGGTCTGAAGCCAACTACACCCCAACAGAGAAGGAAATCATGGCTGCCTATGAAGGAGTCCAGGCCACCTCAGAGGTGATTGGCACAGAAGCACAACTCCTCCTGGCACCCCGACTGCTGGTGCTGGGCTGGATGTTCAGAGGAAAGGTTCCTTCTACCCACCATGACACCAGAGCTACATGGAGCAAGTGGACTGCTCTCATCATGCAGCGTGCCCATATTGGTAAACTGAGTCGCCCTGGGATTTTGGAATTAATTACAAATTGGCCCAAAGGTGAAAGTTTTGGTGTCACAGATGAAGAAGAACCAGTGACACGGGCTGAAGAAGCTCCACCATACAACCAACTGCCAGCAGAGGAAACACGCTACGTTCTCTTCACTGGCGGTTCCTGTCGCATCATAGGGATGAACCAGAAGTGGAAAGCAGCTGTATGGAGTCCCACATGATGGGTTGCAGAGGCCACTGAAGGAGAAGGTGGATCAAGCCAGCTTGCTGAACTCAAAGCCATTCAACATTGCAGAAAGGGAGAAGTGGCCAAAGCTCTACCTCTACACTGATTCATGGATGGTAGCCAATGCTCTATGGGGGTGGCTGGAGAGGTGGAAAGAGGCTAACTGGCAGTGTAGAGGAAAACCAATTTGGACTGCTGAAGAATGGAAAGATATCGCTACCCGGGTAGAGAAGCTACCTGTGAAGGTTCTCCACGTAGATGCCCATGTCCCCAGAAGTAGAGCTAATGAAGAGCAGAAAAACAATCAGCAGGTAGATCAGGCTGCAAAGATACGGGTATCAAAGATAGACTTCGATTGGGAACACAAGGGAGAGTTGTTCCTAGCACGATGGGCCCGTGATGCCTCAGGCCATCAGGGCAGAGATGCCACCTACAAGTGGGCATGAGACCGAGGGATGGATCTAACCATGGACAGTGTTTCCCAGGTGATCTATGACTGTGAGACCTGTGCTGCCATCAAACAGGCCAAGAGGATGAAGCCCCTCTGGTATGGTGGGCGGGGGTCCAAGTACAAGTATGGGGAGGCCTGGCAGATTGACTACATCACACTGCCCCAGACACGCCAAGGCAAGCGCTACGTGCTCACCATGGTAAAAGCCACCACTGGATGGTTGGAAACCTACCCTGTGTCTCATGTTACAGCCTGTAACACCATCCTGGGCCTTGAGAAGCAGGTCCTTTGGAGGCATGGTACCCCTGAGAGGATTGAGTCAGACCATGGGACTCATTTTAAGAACAGTCTTATCAACACCTGGGCTAGGGAACATGGCATTGAGTGGGTGTACCACATCCCCTACCATGCACCAGCTGCAGGCAAAGTGGAGAGGTCAAATGGACTGTTAAAAACCACCTTAAAAGCATTGGGTGGGGGATCTTTCAAAAATTGGGAGCAACATTTAGCAAAGGCCACCTGGTTAGTTAACAGCCAAGGTTCCACCAATCGAGCAGGTCCTGCCCAGTCTGAGCCCCAGAATATAGTAGATTGAGATAAAGTCCCAGTGGCACATGCCAGACGTTTGTTAGGGAAATCAGTGTGGATCAATTCTGCCTCGAGTACAGACAAACCTATTTGTGGGATTGTCTTTGCTCAGGGACCAGGTTGTACATGGTGGATAATGCAGAGAGATGGAACAGCACGATGTGTACCTCAGGGAGATCTGATTGTGGGGTGAGACTCATATGCAAATATCACTGTTTGCTGGATGTTACTGCCAGTGTCTGTAAACGAAAACACACAGACATGAGACAGAAAAAATATGTAAGGCTCAAAGGTTTGAGCAAGTGAAATAGAAGGAAATGTGTGTCAAAGGTATGAGTAAGTGAAAGGTGGAAGTTTTAACTTGATGGAGTTTTTAACATGATGTTAAAGACATGGAGATAAGGGGTGGAATGTCCAAAGGTGACGTTATGGTGTTTGTATCTCCAATCGTGTGTTCTGTTTATGTTTGATATTATGTTCTGTGCTTTCAGAACTGGCTCTGAAAGTGAAGGTTTGTTTTGCCTTGTTATCAGCCGGCTCACCTCCCCCCATGCTCTACTGTCTAGAAGAGGCCAGTGCTGGCTGGCTTGCTTTGCTTTGCTTGCTGGCTTTTGCTTGCTTTGCTTTGCTTTTTTGCTTGCTTTTGCTTTTGCCTTTGCTTTTTAAATTAGTTTAGCTAAGCAGTCCAATTCTTTCCCTGGACTGTTTCTTTTCCCTTTCCCTTTCCTGAATATCATCTAACCTGCTCCAGACTGGGATCTGGGAAACACCGAGGAGCACCGGGAGCCTGCGCTCTGTGATCTGCAGCAGCCATCCCCAGTGCCCAGAGCAATCCCCAGCGCCCAGACCCGGGCGACCACTCCCAGGAGAGACTTTCTGGATTTGTCATCTCTTCAGAGTGGTGAAAGAGTTTGTTGTCATCTGGTGTTGCTCATTTTTCTAGTGCTGGGAAGGGTTTTGTTTGTTAAATAAACAGGTCATTTTCCACTTCTCTCAGAGAAAATTCTTCCCGAATCAGGTGGGTGGGGAGGGGCCGTGGGGGATTGTTTTCTGAGGGCTTCTTCCAGAGGTTTTTCTCACAAAATTTGCCCTAAACGAGGACAAATATTTTCCTGCCCATTTCGTGGCTGGAGAGAGTGAAAAAACAAACCCCGTTCTAATCATATTTTGGTTCCAATCACTTTGTGTTAGTATGGAGCAGTTACTGGCTTTGTTGTTTGAATCATAGTGTCTTTTAGAGTGAAGGCCTGTATGTGTTTCTGGTCCCTAGGATTTTTTTGAGATCTTAATTCCTCTATGGTCCCTATGTTTATATTCTTATCCAGGAATAGCTCTGGTATTGTCCCTAGTACGTAGTTTTTGCAGTAGAAGGGCACTGACAAGAATATCCATCGGGCTGGGCTTGGGTGTCATGGCTTGCAAGGGGGTTTATGAAGGTGCTGAAGTCTGTTCCAGGAATGCATGGCTCATAGTCATGGTTGTGCAGCCAGTTTGTTAGAGGGGAAGCAGGGGATGAGGCTTTTCAGCCGTTGCTTTCCTTCTTCTCCTCTGAATCTCTTAGCTCCCTATTAGAGAATGTTCCGTTTCCCCTGACTGTTAAAGAGACCATCTTCCTGGTGTTTAATCTGGTAAGCTTTCTCTCTACAGTCTGCAGTCTCTCTAGAATGAGGGCTGAGATTTCTAGAGGGGCTGAAGAGACCCCTGACCCAGGAGTAGACCCAGGTGTGAGAAATCCTGAGTGGTGTGGGAAATGGGGGAGATGGGAATTGGCACATAGAGGGTTTTCCCACATTCAAAATGATTTTACTGATTTGCCTAAAGTAGGAAGGTATAAACACTTATTGGTGATAATAGATCACTTGACTCACTTTGTAGAGGCATTCCCTACCTCCAGGGCAACTACACAAACATAGTAAAAATATTATTAGAAGTGATAATCCCCTGCTACAGACTAGCAGAAGTAATAGACTCAGACAGAGGGCCACACTTTGCCCCCAAAATAATTAAAGAAGTAGTTACAGCTCTAGGAACAAAGTGGCAATATCATACTCCCTGACATCCACAAAGCTCAGGTAAAGTGGAAAGGGTAGATGGGAAAATTAAGAAACAACTAACTAAATTGATGTATAAAACACAGTTATCTTGGGTAAAATGTTTACCTTTAGCCTTGTTAAATATAAGAACTCTGCCCAGAACCGATATTGGAATCTCTCCATTTGAAATGCTTTATGGGATGCCTTATGACATGGATTCTCCTATAGATCATCCTGAAATAAGTAATCAACAAATTAACCAATATGTCATGCAACTTGTGAAGGCTCGGGAAGGGCTTAGAAGTGCTGAGTTACTAGTGCAACAACCTCCTTTAGACCTAGCAATCCACAATATAAATCCAGGTGATAAGGTTTTAATAAGAAACCTAGAAAGAAACCTCACAACCCCAAATTGGGAAGCCTCCTATGTTGTTTTACTCACTATAGAAACTGCAGTCAGAACCGCCGAGGAGGGGTGGACCCATGTAATTCGAATAAAGGGAGCGATTTCTGCTGCTGCTGAAGAGCCCTGGAGAATAACCAGCCAGCCCGGGGATCTTAAGGTCACACTTAAATGGACTGAATGGACTCAGTAAGAAATGTACGAACCAGCTGGTAGACTGAGATATTGGACTATGGATATCCTATAACTAATGATTTTAGAGTATATTGTGCAAATAAGGATTGTGATTGTTACCCTTTTGTATGCTATATTTTTAAAATTTGCCAGGAACGGTGATGGGTCCATAGTTACAGAGGCACTCCTCCTAGGGGTATTTGTAAAGGTGTTATCAGTTAGAAAGAGAACTGACAGAGTCAGTCCTAAGGATTGGAGAAGAGAATGGGACCCTACCAAGGGAATCCCAAGAGTGGTGGGAGGTGTTTATTAAGGGGGCTAGACCTGAAAATTGTTGTTTCCACTCCAATGAACCAATTCCCCTAATTGTTCAAATTATCAAAGGGATTTGCCGGAAATCTTTACCTGGGATTCAGTGTGACTCACCACAAGTGAAGGATAAAAGCTGGGAATCATTCAAAAAGAGGCAACAAAAGCAGAGTTTGGGTCCTCCTGAAGAATATCCTTGCTGCTGAGAAGATGGTGCGCCTCGCGGCTTGGAGCAACCGAGTCGGTGAGCGAGGCAGAGGGATGAGAAGCGGTGGAGGAAAGAGCCCTCAGACTGGGACAATTCAAAGTATTTCAAGAACTGCCTCAAGGATACTGATCTCCCAAGGGTAAAGGTGAGCCCGGCAATAACATGTCAAAACAAACACTGGGAATGGGGAGATAATGATAATCAAATCCTGGGGCAGTTTGGACTCCACCCTTGCTGGCAAATTCTGTGCATATTAGTTATATGTTGTACCTGGCCTGGTCAAGGGGACTATGCACACCAGCCATTTAATTGGACTCTGACCAAAACAGACCAAGGGAAAGTTGTTAAGCATAATGCCACCACTGTAGCTCCCATTTTTTTGTTACTAACAAAGGCTTGATAAACTCTATGTGGGGATGGAGTAAACCTGAACTCCAGGCTACCCATTGGCGTCCTAGTTCCAATCCTGGGAGGGGATATTGTCATTATCCTGGGTAATATCTGTGTGGGTATTGGGGCTGTGAAGCCATAGCAACCGCCCAGGCTGTCACCCATCCAGATAAATTTTTAAAGACCTCATGGTACCCTGAGGGGTGTAAAATTCCGGGGTATGGCACTCAAGGAGAAATTCTGTATAAGGGGGATTGCAGGTCCCGTAACATTGTTGTTACTAAGTTTAACTTTCAAACCTTACATTTTTAATAAAATCATCGACATTGTAAACAGAAGATTAGAGGCAGCTCATCTAACACTTATTAGAGATAGGTAGGAAACATTGCCCAGGGACTTAGAAGTAGATGAAACCCTGGTCTTAAGCTACCAAGAGTTAAAGCGTTTTAATGAACAAATTGGTAAAGAGAAAAAGGGGGGTTTGTAATAAATAAAAATTATTTTGCTCATCAAACAAGCGATAAAGGAGATAAGAATTTGAACTGAGTAGGGAATACAACTAGCATAGAAGACTGTGTAACTAATTATGTACAAGTTAACTTTTAGGCCAAGGACAATCTGCAAGGAAGATGAGGAGCCTTCATTCCTATGACCACCAAGGGCAGAAAAAGAGACCCCCCAGGAACCAATTGTACCGGCACAGAGTGCACAGAGAGAAAATACGTCAACCAGAAATAAAAAGGGACTATAAAAACAAAAAGGTAAAAGGGGGAAGGTGCGCCGTGGTGGAAGAGAGGCTCCCTGGCCACCCAGCGCTGTTCTTTTGCTTAATACCACTTGCTTAATAAATTCTTGGTAATTGATTTATCTATAATTAGCCTCCCCAATTGAATTTGTCCATAACACCCCTGGCCCAGCAGCAGGGGACAGGGGGCACGGCCTGTCCCCCTGGCCCAGCAGCAGGGGACAGGGGGCACGGCCTGTCCCCCTGGCCCAGCAGCAACCCCGTGCCCTGCCCAAGGCGCTCCCAGCAGGGGCTGGGCCCCAGAGGCAGGGGGAGACCCCAGTCCCGGGGCAGCGTTTCTGCCCCGTCCCCTGTCCAGCCCAGCCTGCCCCGTGTGCGCAGTGACCGCTGGCACGGGCTGCCCTGGACACTGTGACCTGCTGGGGACACTGAGAGCTGCCCCGCTGTGACACTGCCCTTGGGATTGCACAGGCACCAAACAAACCCCAGCCAGCACCGCCCCTTGTCATGTCCCAGGCACCAGAGAGCATCAGAGCCAGCCCCGCTCCTGATGATGTCCCAGGCACCAAGGCACATCTCAGCCCTGTTCCTGGTGATGTCCCAGGCACCAGGGCACATCACAGCCCCGCTCCTGGTGATGTCCCAGGCACCAGGGCACATCCCAGCCCTCTTCCTGGTGAAGTTCCAGGCCCTATGAATGTCCCCAGTGTGGGAAGAGCTCATCACACAGCTCAGCCTTGACCCAAAACCAGCAGAGGCACCACAAAGGGCAGCCCTGCGAGTGCCCCAGTGTTGGAGGAGCTCCATGCGCTGCTCCAGCTCCATCCCCCACAGGAGGATCCGTGCTGGATGATCCCCAGTGAGCCCCGGTGGGCAGAGTCCTGGTGACCCGTGGTGCTGCTGATCCATGTCGGGAAGACACCCAGCTGGGGGGCTCCACATCCTCCTGGCTCCCCGTGGCCTGGATTTTCTTTTCATTTCTCTTTGCCCTTTCAAAACTCTTAAAAGCAGGTAAAAATAAAGATGTTGAGCTAAGACAAGGATGGGGACATGGGGAGGGTCTTGCAGGGGATGTGGGGGATGCTGGGTTTGAGGGACTTGAGGGTTCCTGGGAGGGACCTGGGAGTTTCTCAGGGCTTTGGGCACCCCAGGCTGAGCGGCTCCAGTTGCCCTGGGAGACCCTGGTGGAGGTTCTGGGCAGCTGGTCAAGGACCGCCTGCCCTGGAACTGTCCCCATGTGCCCCTGCAGCAGCTGCCCCATTCCTTACTCCCCTTCCATACTCCCCTTGCCCCTGCCTGTTCCCATGTCCCCCCTGTCCCGTTCCATCCTGTTCCCATCCCAATCCGGGCCCCGTTCTTGATCCCTGTACGGTATTCCCTGTCCCTGTACGGTATTCCCAGTCCTATTCCCTGTCCCCATTCCTGGTCCCTGTCCCCATTCCCTGTCTCTGTCACCATTCCCAGTCCCTGTCTCCATTCCCATTCCCCATTCCCCATTCCCATTCCCATTCCCTGTCCCCATTCCCGGTGAGACATTAATTTTGAAGAATTTAGAATTTTAGGAAAGTTAAGATGATAGTTAAATTGGATGTTGCTGACTTATTGGAAGTAGATAAATCGACTTTGTTCATAGTTAACAGTAGCTGGATCTTAGATAAGATATCCAGGATCTATTAACTCATTTCTTGCCAGCTTTTTGTTTGGGTAGCTGTGCTTATCATGAGAATGTGATAAACAGATTTCAGGGACACAAAAACAGTTGCAGACTTCCCATACTTTAGGAATCCATTAAGCACAGGAAAACGGCAAGGATTCATTTCTCACGTATGCATGGGAAAGGCAGAAAGGTCAGAACAAGGAAGACTTATTTTACTTCTTCATTTTGGAGACCCCTCCCCAAAATGGACCCCCGACTCATTTCAGGGAACAGAACCACACATGCTTAATTGCCTTTTTGCCAATTAGCATGTGAAGCGGATCAGAGGAAGTGACAGGGATATGAATATGCATTCATATTTTGTGTATTCAAGACTTCTGCAAATAAAAAAGGTTTGTAATACCTGTGATTTTTGCAGTGTGCATTAGGGAATTATCCGACGTACTGCCCATCTGTCTCAATAAACATACACTTTCTAACTTTAAACTCTTAGAGAGTTTTTGTCTGTCTCAGTTGGATATCGATATTAGATTGATATTCATATTTCAGTAAATCATTGTCTTAAAGAAGTCCTAGTATGTGTATTAACATGCCCTTTCTTAATATTCTAGTAATTATTCTTGCATTGCTTCAAGATAAACTGGTATGATTCAAAGAAGATCTACGGGGGTACACATAGAACATCTATTTGTCATAAGCAAATTGCAGTTGCAAAGATTTTCACTGAAATTCTGCCACTTGTCATCATTTTAAAAGTTAAAAGTCAGCTTTTATTAAAGTCAATAAAAGATTTCTAATTTCTAACAAAAAGGGAAAAGTATATGGTTTGCACTAGATAAAATATAAATACAGAAAATTTCTCCTAACCGAGTTCCTTGCCCATATCAAAACATCTCCCAATCAAGTTCTTTGCCCTGAACCTGGCTGGTAAAGAAAAATATTATCAGTAAACGTGGATGAAACTTTGCATAAGTTAATAGTATTCAAAATCCATGTGTTGTTCCTATTATTACTTATTATACAAAGAAAAAAGGGGAAAGGGGTTGGATTGAGGGTACACCCTCCTCGCCTCTGAGTCTGTTCTCATGTTTTACAATAAATCCTACAACAGAGCAATACAGCTGCCTAAAATATGGACACTGGAAGCCACAGACAGCATTACAAATGATCACCTGCCTCATGGACAGTTCATATAAGGACTTGATTTGTTTACTAATTATTTCTCATGTTTACAAACAGTTTTTCTTTTTACAGACTGTTTTCTGGGAGTTCGGTTTTTCCCCAAGGGATCAAGTGCTTAAAGGTTGTTTTTTAAAATTGGGTTTTCCTCTAAGGGTTAAATGGGCTCAGGGTTAAATAGCTTTCTGCTTTTAGAGATAAGTTCAATTTGTAACCAAGAAGCATTATGCCTGTGGCCTGAGTTCTCCCCTCCTGCAGCAGGGGAATGCTGCAGCTCCAGTGCAAATTAGATGCACGCTGTCCTCTGTCACCATGTTTGCAAAGGGCCCTTGCAGATGGGTGACAGAGAACAATACACAGAATTTTATAAAGAAAAGAAGGGTGAGGTGTTACCATGATTGACAGGGGTCTTGACCAATCAAATATCTCCCAAAACTGCAGGCACCTCACAGGCCAGAACCTGAAGGGGCGTGGAGCTCAAACCAATGAGAGCTTCCAGGCCTGGTCTTTCAAATGCCCTGTGTAAGGGGGGGCTTGGGAAATAAAATCTCTCTGTTGCCCCATGAACTCGGGAGGAGCAGTCTTTGTCTCCTGTGCCCTCACTGCCCCACGAGACCAAAGAGATGTTCACCAGGGCTCTCCCTGTTTGTGGCCGTCCATTGCCCAGCTGAGCAGGCAGCCAGTTGTGTTTGCAGTGAGCTGCCACAGGAAGACCCACAGCAGCTGGAGATTTGAATAGCAGGGCTTGGGCCAATTCTTCTTCTTTCAGAGTGCAAGAAAGACGCAAAAGCACATGGAAACATGGCAGTGTTTCGGTGGAGTCTCTTTGTCCTGTGAAGTTCAGTAGCTGTTAGTGTTTCTGTGCTGCTGCTAATCCCTTCCATGAAAAAATCATTCTGGGAAGGAGCAACAACATCTATCAAGCACCAAGTGTTGCCACCAGTTGCTCCAGGTGCTGCTACCAACAGCCCCTGTAGGACGGAGCACAGCCCCCAGTGCACACCAGCTTTGGCTGCCCTCTGGCAGAGAAGCCCTTTTGGGGCACAGGTTTCTGGGGCAGGAGACGGGCACCGGTGCTGCCAGGGCTCGGGGGAACTCTGCTTGGGCGGGGACTGTGCCTCACCTGCTGCTGTCAGCGCTGCCCGGGCCCCAGGGCTCAGAGCAGCATTCCTGCCCTGGCCCACACGTTCCTGGTCTGTGTCCCACGGCCGTGCTCAGGATGGCCACCATGTGGGACGTGTCCCGAGGAGGCCGTGCCAGCTTCTGTGGAGGCCCCGTGCCCTTCCTGCCGCGGCTGCGTCGGCAGCTGCGGGGGCTCCTGCTGCTCTGAGCCCGCAGAGCAGGGCAGCGTTTGCTGATGGGCTGAGCCCTTCCTAAAGATCCTGTTGGGCTGTCTGACACACCTGGGGCAAGGCATTCCTTCCACCCTGGGCCACTCTGGGGGGCTGGGGGTGGCCCCAGGGCAGGTGGCAGTGCCTGCAAGGGCCCTTGGTGACACGGTGCAGCATGGTCACTGTGGAATGGAATGGGACAGGGGATCCAAGGGCCCTTGGTGACACGGTGCAGCATGGTCACCGTGGAATGGAACAGGACAGGGATTCCAAGGGCCCTTGGTGACACGGTGCAGCATGGTCACCGTGGAATGGAACGGGACAGGGGATCCAAGGGCCCTTGGTGACACGCTGTGCCAGAGGTCTTGGCAGTGGCAGGCCCACGCCAGAGTGCTCCGTGCACGCGACGAGAGAGGACGGGAGAGAGCGGTGCTGTGAGGAGCCCTCACACAGCCACTCGTTCCTGGCTGACGCAGAGCTTTCCCGAGGTATTACACCTGCAGGTGAGCTTGTGGCCAGACCAGAGCACTTGGTGACCCCTGGCCTTCCCGAGGCATCTCTTCTGCAGCTGCCCTCGAGGTCAGACCGTGGCATTTGCTTTTCACCATCCTTGACAGGAGTCTCCTGTCCTTCTGGCTGGTGCCCCCAGGACCAGAGTGCAGGACTTGCTGTCCTGTAGCCTTGCCAAGACTTCACTCTTGCAGGTGCCCTCAAGGCACGACTGCAGCACTTGCTGACTCGGACCTTTTCCTTTTCACCTTCTGCAAGTAGCCATGAATCCAGGCAGTGTCGTAGAGCACAGACCTGCGAGCGGGCCCAAGCTGGCCTGGGGCAAGGAGGAGAAAGAAGGCCCTGGAGCTGCCCCAGCAGAGCAGCCTGAAGAGGTGGAGCAGTTCCAGCCATGGCAGAAGGGTGAGTGGCAGAGCTGGGCCACAGGGTTGGTGCCTGCAGCTAGCTTGGCCCCATGCCATGCCATGCCATGCCATGCCATGCCATGCCATGCCATGCCATGCCATGCCATGCCATGCCATGCCATGCCATGCCATGCCATCCCCTGGGGCCATGCCCATGGACAGGATGGAATAGGGGCCGGGCAGACACCCCACAGCCGTGCTCCATGCCCTGGGCCGTCGCGGGGCTGTCCCTGCCTGGGCAGCGCAGGGCTGGGCTGTGTTCTCCGGCCTCTCCCACAGCCCCTCAGCTCGGGCTGCACTCGCTCTTTGCCAGGTGCAGCCATGCAGCGCACACGAGAGCAGGAACACAGCCGTGGCCGCTTCCGCAGAACAGCGCAGGTACCTGCAGCCATCCCCACCTGGGCTGGGCCTGCTGGCACCGCTCAGCCCAGCACTGTGCTCGGAGCACTCCATGCAGCATCCCGGGCTTCTTGCCCTTCTGCTGCAGATGGTTTGCAAATTCATGAAGAGGATTCGGGAGGAAGAGAGCAGCGCCATGGGCACCGTGCTCAGAGCGTACTCTCCCATCTTCAAAACCAAGACCAGCGCTGCCCTGCTGGATATGCTTGTGGAGGAGGGTCCTTCCAGCCCAAAGCAAGTAAGCAGCCTGTGGCCTGGCTATTCTCCTCCCAGCAATTGCTTGGCCTCCCAAGCCACACCTGCTGCTCCCTGGAAGCTTTTGAGGCCATGGCAGTGTGGTGGCAAGGGAAGCACTTCTCTGGGGCAGCTGGGCACATTCCTTCCTCCGGCAGCTTTCCAAGTCTCCCCTGCCTTCTCCAGGTGCCCGCCATGGTGAGGTTCATCCACCAGTGGCTCATGGCCAATGAGTTTCCTGAGTACAATCTGTACAGGCCCCTTCTGGATCTGACAGAGGCACAGCCCTCTGACGTGGTGATGGCTCTCCTGCGTGTGGCCCCATTGTGTGACAGGTACGGGGCCCACCTGCCCAGAGGGCTCAGGGCTCAGCAGCCCTTCCCCCTGTGCAGCCTGTCCCAGGTGTCTGACACAGAGAATTCCAGGGCCCTCTGGCTGCTCCCTTTGCCAGCCCTGGCCCCTGCCAGCCCCCCAGCGTGCTGCCATGCTTCCCCCCTGCCCCTCAGGGGCCAGTGCCCACAGGGCTGGGCTGCCTGCGTGCTGCCAGTGAGGGGCAGTGGGCAGAGGCAGGGCTGGCAGAGCAGCTCAGCTCCCCGCTGCCACCCAGGCCACGCTGCTGTGTCCCAGACTCCTCTGAGACAGAGTTCTGACCCCACAGAGCTGCTCTGGCCATGTGGAAGAACATCATGTGCTCGCTGAGGACTGCAGAGCCGGCCATGCTCGTGCTCCTCGATGTGCTGGGGAGCTGGCCAGAGCACAGCACATGCACCTCCGATGGGGACCACACGGCTGTCCTTGCCCTGGCTGTGAGTTTCTGCCTTTGCTGGCCCCAAGGCCACCTCTCCAGCAGCTCTCCATCCTCCCTCCCCCACGGCGTCTCCCTGCCTCAGGCGCTGGGCTGAAACCTGGCCTCGGGGCAGCTCCAGGGCCACCAGGCCCGGTGCTCCCCCTGCGTCTCTCCGGGCCTCTCCCTCCCGTGCTCGGGCCCTGCCACACGGACACCTCGGCACTGAGCGCTGTCTCAGGCTGCTCTGTCCTTTGCAGGCAACCGTGGTGATGTGGAAGATCCTCCAGCTGCCCTGTGTGCCACATGTAGTCACCGTGCATTTCCCCGGCCTCTTTGTGCATCTGCTCTTCCAAGTGCTCTTCAGCACTCTGGATGTGCCAGAGGAGGTCAATACCTTCTGGAAGGGATGCCAGCAGCAACACGGTCTTGCCACCAGCCCCAGCAGGTGCTCCATGCCAGTCCTCCTGTCCCTGCCATGTGCCCAGGGCAGGGCCAGTGCTCCCAGTATAACCTCAGCTTTGCTCTGTGCACAGCTTTGCAGAGCAGACCCTCAAGGCCCTGCTCTGCCAACTTCACTATGAGGATGTGGTGGTGGCCATGGAAGACAAGCTTGGCTGGGACACACTGCTCTGTGCTGACACCCACCACTGTGCTGTGGGCGTGCTGGCCAGGTGAGACCCCCTGCTCCCCAGCTGTCCCCGGCATGTGTGCCCTGTGCCCGAGGTGCCCCACACAGTCCCCGTGGCCGTGGGCCAGAAGGCCTTGTCACCAAGGGACGGCCAAGGAGGCTGCAAAAGGCTGGGAGAGGAGCATGCCCAGGAGCAGGAACCTCCCAGAGGGCTCAGCTGCCCTTGCAGGGTGGTGGAGAAAGGCCAGACGCTGTGAGGCAGTCCTGGGAGAGGTTTGCCCCGCTGGCTCAGAGCTTTGGCTCCTGTTTCCTCCTGTCAGAGAAATGCACCGCGCATCCGAAGCCGCATGTTCCGGGATTGCGTTCCACCTGCTCGGGCTGCTCAGCAAGGACACGCCGTGCCGGGATTTGGCCGCCCTGGTGTTCCTTGTGGAGGTGAGCCTGAAGGCCGGCGCTGCCTCGCTGAGCTGCCTCCCGGCTCTCTGCCCTCTCTTGGCCGCAGTGCCTGGGACGGAGCCCGCGCCCTGTGCTGCTGCCTGGGCCCGGCCCTGGGCGGTTCTGGGCTCCCGCCGGCTGCTCCCCCATCACCGGCCTGTGCCTTTCAGATCCTGGAGCACCTGAACTTGAGTGAGTGCCGGGACAGCGTCCTGCAGTTCCTGTCCAAGCACCTGCAGAGCGAGTGCAGGGGGAGGCGTCGCTTGGCACTCCGAGGCCTCGTGGCGCTCGGCACCACCAGTGTCTCGGTGAGAAGAGCGCAGGGGCTGAAGCCGTGCTGCCAGCGTGGGGCTGGGGAAGGCAGTCCCTGGGGCTTGGCTGGCCTTGGGGCACTGAGGCAGCTGCTGCCAGCTCTCCTGCCTCCTGCTGCAGCTGCCCCAGGGCTTTGGCACAGGCCTTTGGCCCCTGGGCCCTGTGCCAGCAGGATGGTGTTTCACACACTTGTGTTCCACAAGTAGATGGCCATAAGGATGTGGAGCCTGCATGAAAGGCTCGTGGAACTCCTGCAGGAAGATGACAGCACCATGCTCAGGATGACCACGGTTCTCCTCAGGGGTTTATTCTTCTGCACTGGTGCCCCAGTAACCAGCGCCCTCGCCCTGCAGCTGGCTGAGGCGCTCCTGCCACTCTTTGACAACGTAAGGCTCTGCGCCTCCAGCCACGGCCAGCGGGTGCTGCCCGCACACTTTGTGCCCTGTGCACTCATAGGCTGTGCCCAGGTGGGCCTGAAGCAGCTGATGCTGAGGCCTTTCTTCCTCCCATCCATACAGGAGGACAGCGAGGTGCAGTTGTGCTCCATGTTTATCTTCAAGGAGATGCTGGATGTTTTTCCAGAAGAGGAAAAAAATGTCCTGAAGGCACATGTGCGGCAGAGCCTGCTGCCACTCTCCTTGCACTGCCATGATGAGAACCAGCGAGTGGCAGAGGTGAGGACTCGGCAGCTGCCGCTGGCCCCTGGCAGGGGCTGGGCTGGCCCTGCCCTGGCGCCTCGCAGGCTGCAGCTCCTGCTGGCCTTGGCACAGGGACAGGGTCCTGCGCCCTGGGCTCTGGGGCCATCTCCGTGTCTCTGCTGCTCTCCAGGCTTCTCAGGAAACACTGCTCTGTGCGGCCGAGTTCCTCAAGAGGAGGGATCTTGTACAGCTGGTGAAGAACCAGAAGCTGTGGCAGTTCCCCGAGTGCCTGGTAAGGAGGGCCGGAAAGCCGCAGCCCCAGCCTGGAGCAGCCCCTGAGCGCGGTGCTCGGTGTGCGGGCTGGCAGCTGTGCCCCTGCCCGCTGCTGCAGCCCGAGGCCGCGCGGGCTCTGCTCCAGGCTCCTGCGGCCCCAGCCGGGTGCCCATGGAGCCCCGGCCCGGGGGGCTGCGGGGCCAACCCTTCCCTCCTGCCGCTCTCTCCAGCTGGCAGAGGACAGCAGCAGCGTGGCCGAGCACCTGCGCCGGGCCCTGCCCTACCTGCAGAGCCCACAGGAGCCCCTGCGAGAGGCGGCCGTCAGGTTCATGGGTGAGCCACGAGCCGGGCCAGGAGGGAGTGTGGGCACAGGGCTGGCGGCACCGCTGGCAGGGAGCTGTGCCCTGGGCCTGACAGGCTCTGTGTTCCCAGGGACGGCCGGGCGGCACCTGAGGGGGAGGAAGGAAGAGCTCCAGCTCCTCTCTGAGGGTGACCAAGGGCAGCGGGCTGCCAGCGGGGGCTGCCGGGGGAGCTGCGAGCCCTGCCCCGGCTGCGGAGGGCTCTGCTCCCTGTGCGGACCAGGGCCGGCGTGGGCAGAGCACACAGAGCTTTCAGGGCACCTGGGGGATTCGTGGCCAGCAGCTTCGGGCTGATCCAGCTGGTCCCTGGTCCCTCTGGCCATGGCCAGAGCCGGCTGGGATGGCCCTGGCACAGAGTCCCCTCGGGTCCCGTCAGATGTGGGAACTGACCATGGCTCTGTTCCTCTCTCTTTCAGCCCTTGAAGGCACAGCCAATGACATCAGTGACACCGTCGGAAGCCTGGCAGTTCAAACATCGTACATTCTCCAGGAAGCAGAGAGAGCTCCATATTCCATCTTTGACAGCCTGCGTGATTGGCTCTGCAGGGCATGGAGGAGACGGCCTCGTCTGTTGGGGCTCGGCTGGCTGCGCTGCTGGAGCTCTGCAGAGAACTGATTGCAGAGGCTCTGTCTGCTTGTGCCACCTGAGCCAGCAGGAATGTTTTGTTTCTTTAAGATTGTTCTTTTCTTCTTTTGTTTTTCTTTAGCATGTTAATATAGGATGTGTTGCTATAGACAGACTCCCAGGATCTTTCTTTTGCTGCCCAGGCTCTGCAGGGCCGAGGGGAAGAGGGAGAAAAGGGTTCCTGGGCTCAGCAAGCTGCCCGGGCATGCAGGGTTCCCGGGAAAATGGCCAGAAGCCCCTTGGCCTTTGGTGGTTCTGCTGAAGCCTCTGTGCTGCCCACAGTGCAGATGGGCAGGGGCTGGAGCTGTGGGGATCTCTGTGAGAGCGGTGCCTGGAGATGGCCACAAGCCCTGTCCCAGGCAGGAAGCACAATCCATGTCCTCCTGCCCGTGTGTTGCTGGCTGGATTGCTGAGGGCTCCCAGGTGCCTCTTGGTGGGGCTCCTCTGGAGCTCCTGTGGGGCTGCGGCGCTGCTGCCGGGCAGGTTGGCCAGGCTGGGGAGACCCTGAGGGGACGGGGCCATGAAGGGATGAGGGGCTGCGGGAGCCCTGACAGGACAAGGCAGTGGGAAAGCACGAGGGGGACGTGTGAGGGAGTGGGTAACGTTGGCTCGGGTAGGAAAGTGGGTTGGAGCCAAAGAGACCACTCACCCTGATGTTCATGTGGCAAACAGAGCACGTTTATTCTCAAGCCCTTCTTTCTAAAGGGCCTTTGAAATACCCAGTCTGGATGATTTCACTGCTCTGATCTCTGTGCCCCTTCAGATTCTGGCCTGGGCAATGCCTGCAGCCTTGGGAGAGATGTGATGGGCCCGGCCCCTGTCAGTCAAAGCAGGGCTGGTACATTCACCCCGTACAAGCCAGCCTGCACGGTGACACACGGCAACAGAGTGCGAGGCACAGCTCCGGGAGCTCCCTGGGAACCTCAGCTCTGGGACCACTGTCTGCCCCAAGCTTCAGGGGCT
The DNA here is from genome assembly GCF_050655825.1 of Lonchura striata. Taxonomy (NCBI): domain Eukaryota; kingdom Metazoa; phylum Chordata; class Aves; order Passeriformes; family Estrildidae; genus Lonchura; species Lonchura striata. The sequence continues at coordinate 7,200,408 of NC_140738.1, forward strand.
GCAGTGGGAGCCCGGCTGGGCTCTGCCCTGGGGCCATCCTGCAGGGACAGCTGCAAACAGGGAGCATTCCCTGCCACAAAGAGCCAAGGCAGGGCTGCAGGGCAGCTGCTCCAGCCCCGACTGCACTGCTAAGTGCTGTGCTCTGGGGCTGGGGCTCCCCGCACAGGGGACTGCACTGGTGTGCCAGAGGAGACAGAGAAGCTGCTGCTTCAGCCTAACTGAGGTGGGTGCATGGGTTGGGAAGAGTGGGGAGGCTCAAGGGGATTCACAGAGCTCATCCTGCTGCAAGGATGAGGAAAAGGGAGCGGAAACTGAGCAGTGAGGAGAGCTGGGGGCTGGAGAGCAGCTCTGAATGAAACTAAAATCCCACCAGACCTCTTGAGACATTGCTGCTCCTCAGCCAGTGACAGGATGAGTCCCTAAGCCTGGGGCTCAGCCTTCCTCATGGTGAGGGGCACCAAGGAATGCAACAGTGTGATGGAGACTGGAATGGGCTGGGAACTCACTGGGGGAAAAGAAGGAGCAACTGGGAATTAAAAGGCAGGTGGGGGAGAGAACAGTTCAGAGAAGGGCTGAGGTACTGCTTGAGCAAGCTGCAAAAAGTCATTTGGGGTCATCCCAAATTGATTTCATTTCAGAAGTTATTGAACAAGTTTATTTTTTGGGTGGCTGCATGTTTTCTTGAGCTGTGTTGCTGAAATGCTCAAGCCAGTCTGTGCTGCAGGTCACCCCATTTCTCCTTTGGCTGATTGCAGCCCGGTGCTGAGCTCCAGCAGGGCCCTGGCAGAGCCCAGAGCAGCCTCAGCACCCGCAGAGCCCGGCTGCAAGGAGAGAAACCAGAAAGCCCCGTCAGCTGAAGGCTCCTGTCCCCTTGTCCCAGCCACCCGCGGTGCCCAGGCCATGCTGGCCGTGCCAGAGCTGTGCCCAGAGCTGCCCATCACTGCTGCCTTTGGGAGCAGGACTGGTGGGCAGGACATGTGCCCAGCCTGCAGCCAGCCACGGCACCTCCAGCCCTCAGCAGCTGCCCAGAGCAGGACGCTCCTGTGCTCGCTGCCATCTCCCCAGAGCTCTGATCCCACCATCCCCAGCAGACAGGACCCACCTCACGCCATCCCCCGCTGGAAGAAAAGCTGGTCCCAAACGATGCCCTCAGCCTTCTCCAAGGGCACGGCCCATCCACGCCGCAGCTGCTCCCAAGCACATCCTGATCCAGACTGGACTCCACCTGAAACACTTCCTCTAGAAAGACAAACATCAAATTATGGAAAATAGGTTACAGAGAAAAAGGGGAACAAGAAAAAAGATCAAAAATCTTATCTCTGTCAGGGCCCTAAGGAAGGTCCAACCCCTGCGTGCCAGGGAAAAACCCACCATGGGGGAGGGAATCCCAGGCTTTCTCCCTTCCCTTGCACGGCCCCCATGGTGATCCCAAAGCAAACAAGGGCAGCGGAGCAGCCCAAGCCCTTCCTTGCCTGCAAAGCAAAGCAGCCCCTGCACAGGGTCTGGAGTCCCACCTCTGCTCCCACCATGGGGGTTTGTTTGTGTCAGGCTGGCTGCCCCAGCCCAGCCCCAGCCCGAGGCACGGTGGGTGCTGGGGGCTGTTGGCAGGGCCAGGAGCCCACTCCCATTTCGTACCCACCCCAGCCCATGTCCCCAGCCCTGCCAAAAGCATCCTGGCAGCCGACTGAAGGATCAGCTGCATCCGCCCCAGCAAAGGGGGAACCTTTGGTTCCCAGCCAGGCTGTGCAATGCCCAAATCTGGGAGCATCCCCCAGTGTGTGAACTCATCTGCAAACTCCCTGTGGAGCCTGGCTTTGGAGGAGGTGTCAGAATCAAAGTCCACCATCTTCAGCCTGCCGGTGGTCAGGTGGAGCAAGAGATTGTCATCCTTGATGTCCTCACTGTCCCCAGCAGCAGCAGCCCCACCTGGGACAGCTTCTCCAGGGGCTCCTTCTTCCCTGGGCCAGACCAGGCTGTCAGGGCTCTGCCCAGGGCCCCAGCCATCCATGAACCATGGCAGGCAAAACCAGGGGGATGTTGGCCACCAGTGCTTGCCACACCAGGTCTCCAGCTCAGCTCCAGCCCATGAGCTGTGTTCCCTCCTGCTGACCCCTGCTCAGAACTACAGGCAGGACAAAACCTGTCCGGTTAGCTTTGCTACTGAGTGCCAAGAGATGTGTGGAGCTGTTACCTGCCAGGCCCCTTGATCCAACTGTGCACTTGGATCTCTCCCATCTTCTAGGGCAGAGGAACACCCTGCACCCAAGGATCACAGAAAATCTCTTCTAAGGATGGCCTGTCCAAGGGTTGCATGGACAAACACCTCTTAATGACATCCTGGCGCTCTGGGGAGAGAAACCAGAAATCACCAGTCATTTGGAGAAGTTGCCCCCTTTTCCCGTGCCCAGGCCATGCTGGGTGTGCTTAGAGGTGGGCCTAAACTTCCCCATGGATTTTCTGTTTGGAGGAGAGCAGGAGAGCAGGACATGTGCCACCTCCTCAGCAGCTGCCAGAGCAGAATGCCCATGAGCTGCTGCTGTCTCCCAGCACTGGTATTGCTCCCGAGGCCAGAGATGAGGATCCACCTTCAGAGAGCCATGGTGGGAACAAGATCTGACCCCAGATATCTCCTGGCCCCTCCTGAACGGGTGCTTCCCCATGACCAGGTGGTGCAGCAGGAGGCCCAGGGATCAGATCGTCGCTGCCTCGCCGTGGTAGCCTTGCTGGTGGATCCCCTCTGGTGGGCTGTAGGACAGGGTTCCTGTGGAACACTGACACAGTTCATCAGGGGGATGCTGCAGCCTCCAGCACCTGGAGGAGCAGCCCCCGCGCCTCCTCCTCCGGCAGGAACCCCCGCTCCGCCAGGAAACCCGACAGGTCCTGGCACCGCTCCGGATGCTCCAGCACCAGCACAAAGCTGTCGGGGAGCTGAAGCCACTCCAGGAGCTGAATGACACCAGCACAGCCAGAGGAGACCTTGTCCAGCAGCGCGATCTCCAGGGCTGCGCTGGTGCCGTGGGGCTGCGGGAGGAGCACGATGCCGTCAGTGGGGCTAATGCCGTGCCGGGGGTCGGGAACCCCTCAGCCAGCCCGGGATGCTCTGCGCCCTGCACTGGCCCCACGCCCGCTCTCCCTCCAGGCGTCCTGGCAGCTCCCACCCTGCCGGGCCCCGGCTCAGCCCCGCCCGGCACGGCCCGGCTTCTGCCGCTGGCCCCGCTCATCACCAGCTCGCCCCGGTGCCGGACGCGGTTCCCTGGCACCCTTTTGATGGCCACCTGCGAGCCGAGGGCAGCAGCGGGCTGAGCTCGCCGCCTGCCCCGCACAGCCCCATCCTTCTCCTCCTTCTCCTTCTCTCCCTCCTCCTCCTCCTTCCCCTCCTCCGTGCCCGCCGCCGGCCCCGCCGCTCCCCGGGCGCCGTCCGAGAGCCGCGTGGCCGCGCAGCCGCCGCCGCAGCCGCCGCTGCCCAGCAGCGAACCCGCCGGGGCCGCTCCTGCCGGGCCTCCTGCGCCTTCCCTGCGGGCGGGACGCGGCTGTCAGCGCTCGGCCCGGGCCAGGAGCGGCCCCGAGCGCCGCCCGAGCGCCCCGGGCCGGCCATGCCCCGGCGTTCTCCCCCGGCATCCCAGATTCGCCATGAAATGGGAACCCTGAGCTTGTGGAAGTGCCTGAAAGATGCCCTGTTCCTCTGCAGGGACACTCGGGCTGAGACAGGAGCCGGAGCCCTCTCTGGGGAAGCCTCCTCCGAGCTGGAATTTGTGCCGTCCTAGGAGAGGAGGAGGAGGGGAGAAGGCTGGCGCTGTGTGGCAGGAGCAGGAGGTTTGGGCCGCAGGACATTCCGTCTGCGCCGCTGCCCCGCAATGGGCGGGAACGCTGTGGGGAAGACTGGGGGACACTGGAGCGGGATATGGATGGCACTGGGGGGAACTGGGAGGGCCTGGGAATGAACTCAGGTGTACTGGGAGGGACTGGAGGGGCACTGGGCCTGTACTGGGCTGTGCTGGGGATGAACTGGGCTGTACTGGGAGGGACTGGAGGGGTTGAATGGCTGTTCCCACCCGCACTGCCTCCCATTGGCCGCGGCTCACGTCCATCATGGCCCCAACCAATCAGCGCCATGGATCATGGCTTTGGGGGCGGGGCCTGGGGTCTGCGCCATCTTTTCTTTTGCCTACAACTCCCGTCATGCTCTGCGGCCCCATAGAGCCCCATTAAAGCCGGGACTACAACGCCCGTCATGCCCCGCGCTCCACAGAACCCCCGGTACCGCACCCATCTGTCCCAGCAGTGTCCCCCAGACCCTCCGGGACCCCCAAGTGCCCCTCAGTGTCAATTCGGGACCCCCAAAATTTTACTGGCAAAGTACAAAAGAACAAGGAACTTTGGAAAAGCGTTTAATACAAATCCAATCCAACTTAAACTACTTGTCATAGCAGTAACTTCATTCACTCAGCCCATTTAGCCTGGAAACCCCTAAACACTGAAGTTGTTCAGGTATCCAAAAATGTTCCATATAAAGAGCATTAGAAGGAGAGGAAAGAGAGAGAGACAGGAAGAGAGAAGCTCCACAGAAAGACACACATGTGGCTCCGAGCTCCCGGGGCTCCAGTGTGGGTGAGACACAAACCCCAGGAGAAGGAAGAGTCCACACCAGGGGCTGACCTTGTGCTCCTTGGTTTTAAGCCCCTGGGCCTTTGTGGGCCTCCCCCCAGCTGGGACTTCTGATATCTCAGGTGTTCAGAGCTGGGTGAGCGCTGTCCCAGCAGAGTGACTGACTGACAGCTCAGCCCAAGGTGTCTGGGGACATTGATCTCATCCAGCCTCTGACAGCGACCACGGTGACACTGGGGAACCTCATGGAGCCTCATGGAGCCATGGGTCAGTTGTGACAAGGCTGGTCCAAGGACACCCTGGTGACACTGGGGAACCTCATGGAGCCATGGGTCAGTTGTGACAAGGCAGGTCCAAAGACACCCTGGTGACACCGGGGAACCTCATGGGACGATGGGTGAGTTGTGACAAGGCAGGTCCAAGGACACCCTGGTGACACTGGGGAACCTCATCGAGCCATGGATCAGTTGTGACACTGTGGGGACCTCGTGGAATCAGAGGAGACCATTGGGAAGCTCCCATGGATCCAAGGGCCCAGGGTGACACTGTGCAGCCCAGAGTGTCCCGGAGGAGCCATTGTAACACTGTGGGTCCCCATGGAAGCAAGGGAACATGGGACAGGCTGATGCCTTAAGTTTTAGCTTCCATATTTTCCCAATTCTGTGCTGTATCAGTCTGTAACTCTGAACTTCATGCAGAGTGTCAGCAAGTTCTTTTACAGTGTAGTCAGACAAAGCAATCCTTTTCCTGCCCGAGAACCATAGACACCGCTGCAGCTTCGGGCCCAAAAAGTGAAAACAGCAGCAAATTGAGGAGAGCAGACTGGGAGGGTGGGGCTGCATAACCTGAAGGTATAATTGGACAATTAACCCCAATATGGAAATGAACCAAATCTTAAAAAAGTGTGTAAACACGTGACCTGGCGTCCATCCTGGATGTACCCTCAGCCAGGCCCTTGTACTGCCCAGGTGAATCCTTTGAAGGCCTTTTTAATAAATCCCCACTTTACTCCTGTAACACTGTCCAGCCTCTGCTCTAGGTGGCCTCTCAAGGCATCAAGGTCTGGCTGGCTGGGCCACCTGGGGGCCACCTGACAGGTCCAGCTGACCTTGGCATGTCCAGGGCTGCTGCTCATCTGCCCCTGGAGCACTGTGGCTCGGTGCTCTCCTTCCTGTGGAAAGAACTGTCCTTCTCCTCCAGGTGCCCATGGCCAAAATTTGGATTCCTCTTCTTAGTTTGCTTCTATGCAAAGATTGTTCCCAGATGAAACCTGCCAGGACAGACAGACCTGGCTGGCTTGGCCACCCAGGGGCCACCTCTCATCTTCCTGTGAAACACTGGGACCCTGTGCTTTTCTTTCTTATGGGAAAAAAGCACCTTTCACATCCAGGCACCCATGACCAAAGTTGGGAATCCGCCTCCAGGATTCCCTATATCCAGGGATTTCTCCCAGGTGAAAGCTTCCAGGAGAGACAAGTCTGGCTGGCCTTGGTCTCCAAAGAGCTGATTCTTATCTGCCTTTGAAACACTGGGGCTTTGTGCTTTTCTTTCTGATGAAAAGAACTCTTCTTCCTGCCCAGGTGCCCATGGCCAGAACTGAGATTCCACCTTCAAAATTCTGAATATCCAAGGATTTCCCCCAGATGAAAGGTGCCAGAGAGACAGGTCTGGCTCTCTTGGCCTATAGTGACCACCTCTCATCTTCTTCCAAAACACCTGGGCTCCACGCTTTTCTTTCCTATGGGAAAAACCATCCATCTTGACCAGATGCCCATGGCCAAAGTTTGGAATCCTCCTCCAGAATTCCCTAGGTCCAAGGATTTCTCAGTGACAAAAGCTGCCAGGACAAACAGGTCTGGCTGGCCCAGCCTCCCAGGAACCTTCTCTCTCTGCTTCTGCCCCTGCAACACGGGGGCTCTGGTCTTTCCTTCCTATGGAAAAGAACCATCCTTCTTAACAATGCAGAAATGGCCGAAATTGGGGTTCCACCTCCCAGATTCCCTATATCCAAGGGTTGCTTTCAGACAAAAAAATACCACAACAGAGAGGTCTGGCTGCCCATAGCCTCTGATGGCCACCTTTCATCTGCCCCTGAAACACCAGTGTTCTGTCCTTGCCTTCCTATGGAAAAGAACCGTCCTTCACCTCCAGGCAGCCAGGTCTGAAACTGGGATTCCACCTCTAAAATTCCCTATATCCAAGGACAAAATCTGCCAGCACCATCTGATCTGGCTGCCCTTGGCCTCTGGTGGCTGTGGCTCATCTGCCCCTGCAGCACTGGGGCTGGGTTGTTCCCTTCCTGTGGAGACCATGGTGGCACGGTGAGGACCTGGTGGAACCATGGAGTCCATTGTGACACTCTGGGGCCATGGTGACACCACGGGGCTCCATGGAACCCAGAGACCACCATGACTCTGTGGGGCCTTGTAGAACCGTGGAGACCATTGTGACCCTTCAGAACCTCGTGTCACCAAGGGGGCATTGTGACACCTCAGGGCCTCCTGGAAGCAAGGGACCATTGGGACACTGTGGGGCTCCATGGAATGAAGGGAACAGGGAACAGGTCTGGCAGGCTTGGCTTCCCAGGGGCCACCTGACAGGTCTGGCTGATCATGGAATGTCAAGGGCTGCTTCTCATCTGCCCATGAACCACTGGGGCTCCGTGCTTTCCTTGCTATGGAAAAGAACTGTCCCTCTTTTTCGACACCCATGGACAAAATTGGTACTTCCCCTAAAAAATTTCCTGTATGCAAGGGTATCTGCCAGAAAAAAACCTGCCAGTTCTGCCTGGCCTTGGCCTCTGGTGGTATGAGCAGAATGTTTTCCTTTGCAAACACCTTGGACAGGACCCAGAGATCTCCCGAGCTGGGTTTTGCAGGCCTCAAGAACATAACCCATGTATGGAGGCTGATGTGCCTGGGCTCAGTTGTGAAGAGACTGAGGACAGATCAGGAGTGGCCTGGCAGGGCTTGAAGGGTGGATGTGGAAATGGTGGAGCTTTTCTCCATAGTGGGAATCAGGCAGGGAGAGAAATTATGCCCCAGATGCAGCTGGGGAAGTCCAGACTGGACACATGAGGAGAGGAATTTTCCTCCCAGGGCAGGGCTGTAGTGCAGCACATCCCCAGCAGGAGCCTGGAGCAGCCCAAGGCTTTGTGTGGCCAGGCAGGGGCAGCAGGAGGCAGAGCTGCCAGCAAAGGAAGGGCCAGCGAGGTGGGGCAGCCGGGGGTGACGACAGCCTGCAGGGACAGAGGCGCAGGGCAGGGACACCGTGGGACAGCCTGGGCTGCAGAGGGCTCAGGGATGTGCAGCAGCTGCAAGGCCCTGACAGAGCCAACCTGTGCAGCCCTTTGGCCATGGCTGCTGGCCCTGGGCCTGAGGCCACCAGGGGACAAGTGACCCTTGCAGCCCTGGGGCCTCAGTGCCTCCTTGTCCCTGCTCAGCAGCCTGGCAGGGGCCGCCCCATGGTCCTGCCCTTGGCACTGCACATCCCCACATGCCAGTGCCCATCCCGGGAAGAGCCCTGAGCAATGAGGGAGGGACAGGATCTGCCTTGCCAGGGGCTGGGGCTCAGGCCTGGGCCCTTTGCATTCCTGAAACACATCCAGGTTTGCTCAGCACCAGAGACACTTTTGCCTTGTTTGTCCCCAGCTGTCATCAGTGCCTCCAGTGTTCTGCTCTGACTGGAACCTGGGGACACTTTCTCAGTGTCCCTAAAAGGGATCTCTTTAAAGTACAAGAAACTTCAATGTTTCAATGTAACTGAGATCTTGGGAGTTTTGTGACATCACCGAAGGGGATGTGACATCACAGAGCTGGCTGTGACATCACAGAACAGACTGTGACTTCATAGGGTGACTTTGTGACATCACAGTCTTCTGTGACATCACAGCACTGCTGTATGGCATCACAGGATGACATCATAGAATTGGCTGTGACATCACAAGGGCTGTGTAACATCACGGAGATGGCTGTGTGACATCACAAGGGATGTGTGACATCACAGGGACATTGTGACATCACAGAGATGGCTGTGTGACATCACAAAGGCTGTGTGATATCACAAGGGCTTTGTGACATCACAGGGCCTGTGTGACAGCACAGGGGCTATGTGAGGTCACTGGGGAGGTTACTCTGCCCCATTCCCCTCCCAGTTCCCCCAGAGAAGTCCAATGCTGCTCATGCACAGCGGGGTCCCCTGTCCCCCCGGGTCCCCCCGCCCCCGGTGCCGCAGCCTCCCCCAGAGGATGTTCCACGAGATCAACCCCAGAGCCTGACACGGGGACGGGGGCTGGAGCCATGGGGGGTGGGACAGGGGGACAGGGATCCCCTGGCAGCGTCCCCATGTGCCCCAGGGCCAGAGCCTGGGCCAGGGCTCCTTCACCCTGTGACCAACGAGGGCTTGAGAGCACTGGAAAAATCCCCAGCAAGGGAGCAGCAAAAACCAGATTTAATATTAAGCGACAGCAGCACAAAGTTCCTTGGCAAGAGTCACTCTGCTCCTGACTGCACACTTCAGGCACAGCAAGGAAAAAAAGCAACAACAAAACCAAACAAAATCCAGACAATCAAAGCAGAAATTAAACACAAACTGTCTCTGTGTGAGTGTGACACAAGGACAGTGATGTCAAGGATAAAAGGAATATGGCCCAAAAGCTGAACACCTCAAACTTAACAGGACTTAACCTTAACTTCTACTTTAAATTTCACAATTAAGCAAAAGAAATGAGCTTAACAGTATTTAACGTAACTTATAACCTATGACTTTGCATTTTAACAGAGGAATAAGATTTAACAATATTCAACTTAGCTTATAACTTCTATTAAGTGTAACAACTTAGCAAAATAACAACTCTTAGCAGCATTTCACTTAGGTTATTCCTCATGACTTAACCTCACTTACAGGCCTGACTGGCTCAGCCATCCAAGGCACTCAGACCCCTCAGGGAGCAGCATTCCTGCCACATTTGCCCAGCACAGGCACTCCTGTGTGCACACAGACACAGAGAGTCAGTGCAAGGCACCTGTGAGAAATTCCCCTGAGCAAAGGGAAATGCTCCCTGGGGATGCTTTGGCATCTCCCCAACAGGGAAGGGTTGAGCCTGGAGGAGTGGGGGGATCGGCCCAGGCTCCCTCGTTGTTGGGGATCCCCGAGTGCAGCAAACGGGAGAGTTCCCGGCTCGGAGAGGCCCCACTCAGAGGGAGTCGCTGGCCCAGGAGAGCTCCAAGGGCTCCTTTTGGAGTGCTGTTTGTAGGGCCCCAAGAGAGGGGCTGCAGTCCCAGCCATGTTTCATCCTGGCCGCACTTGGCACCAGCAGCTTTCTTTGGCAGGGTGAGAACAGGGATGTTGTGCCACCGAGGGAACACAAACAGTTCCCAGGGCTGCTCCTAAAGCAGCTAGGAGCTGGCTGGGCAGCAGCAGTGCCTGGAGCAGAGCGTGTTTGTGCTGAGTTCCAGAGGAGCTGAGCCCAGGGGCTGCTGGCCAAGGCCGAGGCCAGCGAGCATTTCTCATCTGGCAGGGCGGCCTGAGAAGGGGAGGGGGGAATGCACCAGCACAGGAACCATGGAACCAAGGGACCATTGTGACACTGTGGGGCCTGTGAGACCAAGGGACCATTGTGACACTGTGGGGCACCATGGAACCAAGGGGCCATTGTGACACTGTGGGGCACCATGGAACCAAGGGGCCATTGTGACACTCTAGGGAATGTCGGGATCATTGTGACATTGAGAGGCCCCATCAAACCAAGGGTCCATTGTGACACCACTGGGCCTCATGGAACTGTGGAGATTATTATGACACTTTGGGGTATCATGGAACCAAGGGGCCATTGTGACATGGTGAGACCCCAGGGAGCCAAAGGTCCATTGTGACTCTGGAAGGCCTCATGGAGTCATGGAGACACCATTAAGAGACTTCACAGCCTCATGGAACCAAGGGGCCATTGTGACACTGTGGAGCACCATGGAACCAAGGAGACCATTGTGACACTGAGGCAACTCATGGGATCCTGGAGACCATTGGGACACTATGAGGCCCCATGGAATAAGCAAAGCATTGTGACACTGTGATGCCTCATGGCACCAGTGAGACCATTGTGACCCCAGGGGTCCCCACAGAACCAAGAGGACCATTGTGACACTGTGCGGCCTCGTGAAACCAAGAGGCCTTTGTGGCACTGCAGGGCTGCAGGGAACCAAAGGTCCATTGTGACACTGCAGGGCCTCGTGTCATCAGTGTTCCATTGTGACCCTGTGGAGCCAAAGGAGACCATTGTGACATCGCAAACCCCCAGCGTCCAAAGGTGCATTGTGACATTGCGGCCTCATGGAACAGAGGAGTCCCGTGACACTGTGGGGCCTGGGAACCACGGAGACCCCTGGGACACTGCGGGGCCCCAAGGAACCAAGGGAACATGGAACAGGTCTGGCTGGTTTGGCCTCCCAGGGGCTTCCTGACAGGTCCAGCTGACCTTGGCATGTTGAGGGTCTCTTCTCATCTGTGATTGAAGCACTGGTGCTTGGGGCTTTCCTTCCAATGGAAAAAGAACTCTCTCCTCCAGACATCCATGGCCAGAATTCAGATTTCACCACCATGTCCTTATATCCAGGGATGGTTCCCATAGGAATATTGCCACGAACAATCTGGCTGGGAGTCGTTTGGTAAGGGTCACTGCTCATCTGTCCCCAAAACAGTGGGGAAGGCTCTGTGCTTTCCCTCCTGTGGGAAAGAACTGCCCTGCTTCTCCAGGTGCCCATGTCCGAGATTGTGGTTCCACCTCCAAAATTCCTTATATCCACAGACTGCCCCCAGACAAAATCTGCCATTCCTGACAATTCTGACTGGTCTTGGCCTAGTCAGGCTCTCACCTGCCTTCCAAACACTGGGGCTCTGTGCTTTCCTTCCTATGGAAAAGGACTGTCCTTCTCCTGCAGGTGCCCATGGAAAAAAATTGGATTCCACCTCCAACATTGCCTGTTGTGACAGACTGGGGGAGATTGTTGGCTGGAAACATTTCATGTGTGGGGAGGAAGGGGCAGGTCCAGCCTTGCCCTGCCCTGGAACCCCAGCCTTGCCCTGCCCTGGAACCCCAGCCCTGCCCTGCCCTGGAACCCCAATCCCCCCAGAGCCTCTATCCCAGCCCAGCAGTGTCTGCCAGTCCCTGGCACAGCACAGGCAATGCTCCACAGCCACCTCTGGAGCCCCAGCCCAGCTCCTGAGTGACCAAATGACCCCAAGTCCCACCTGGGGGAAGGCCCAGGAAGACCAAGGGGTATTTAAGGCTGACCACAAGGCAAGCACACATCTTCACCCTACCTCCTCTTGGAATTTCCATCTGAACATTGCTGGAATCCAGGAGCTGGTAGCTGTGTGCTTCTCTGAATCTTATTTTTTCTCTCTTTCTGTATCTACCTCTTCTATTTCTGTACTCTTGCAAATATTGATTAACTTAAAATTGACCAGGCTCAGAGTTTGTGAAGTTGAATGGGCCAAGTTAATGCTTTGAGAAGTTTTTTTTGTTGATTGAATGCCATATTAAAACGTTTGCCAAAGTTTATCTGATTTTCTAAATTTCCCAGTAAAGGCTGTTTTGTCCTTTAGAGCTCCTGAGAAACTCTTGATAGTATTGCTTCAGTGCATCCAACGCAGAGGATACAGATTTTTGTCATTCCTTTCAAATGTCTCCGTGAGGGAGTTTTTTAGGGATGGGGGTCAGGGCTTGTGTGTCCTGCTTGTCACAGCCCAGGCAGGGCTTTCACAGCCCCATCCCACACTCCATTTCCCAGCTGGAGCCGCTGGTGCCTCTGAGTTCTGCTGCCCCAGCCCCAGGGACGCTCTCCTTGTCTGCCCATTCCCCCAGGGTCTCTGGGCAGGGATGGCCTCAGTGGGGGCTGCTGACATCCTCAGACACTTGGAGGCTGCTGCTGAATTTTACTGCTCCAGAGGCTTCTTCAGCCTTCAGCTCTTCAGTTCAGGAATTCAGTGCTCCAGGGCTCATTAACATTCAGAACACCTTAACAAGCCAAGCCTCTGGGAATAATTTGATTTAAGCTTTCAAATCCTTTGTGGTTGGTTAGGCAGATTCCATTAGTGTAGTTTAAATGAATGAATTTTATTTACACAGGGAGTGAGAAACCATTTTTTAGGTCCCGTTTTGATTTTTTACTTAATTTTTGACATTGAATCCAAGTACCTCCCCATGCAGTTTGAATAGATATGAAAATCAAGACCCTTTGTGGCTGACAATCCATCAGACTCTATCCCTACCCCCACCCCACCATTTCCCCCATCCAAGCCCTGGCACTCAGAGCAGCCTTGTGCAAATCTGAGCTCCCTCCAGCCCAGGCTGCACCTGCAGGTTTCAGCTCCTTGGCTCCCACTCCCACCTGCTTTCCTTGGAGAAGGAGCTGCTCCAGACACAGAGGGATGTTCATTTATTGCCAGCCAACAAAACCAAGGGAAGGCACAGCTCCATCAAATGCAAAAGTCATTCCTCTGCTGGCTATTAAATCCACTGTGCGCAGCAGACAGTCTCAGAGCAATGGAAAACACCTTCTGTGCCCAGCACAGATCCCAAAGTCCCCCCCAAACCCTCCCTGCCCCAATTCTGCCCAGATTTGCTCTTTGCACACACGAGTTACAGGCTGAAGACAGGAGCTCCCTCCATGCCCAGAGGGAGGAAAAGAGGGAAAGTGGATGAAAAGCTCTCCTGTGCAGAGCCAAGGTCCAAGTGCAGCCCCTGCAGGGGGAACCACAACTTATAAGGTTTGTGTCCTTTGGGCTCAGGGATGGTGACACTCAGAGGCACAGAAAGGTTTCTTGCCAACAAACACAAGTTGAACATTGGAACAGTTTAATAACCATCACAGCTCTTCCCTCAGCTCTCTGGGATGTCCCAGCAGCATCTGACATGTCCCCCATCCCCAAGGGATTTCTCTGGATGAACAGTTTTAGACAAAGACATAAGAAAATGCAATTCTGTGATAGATATAAATCTAAGTAAGTGGTTGACTAATGTGATATTTATTTGAACTTCAGAAAGATTGGGCAACTCCCTAAAGCTCAAATCATGAGACCAGTCATTTGAGAGGCTCTTGAATGACCAGAGAGCACCTAGAGGAGGATATCTGGGAGCAACAGGAAGAACATAGATCCAGCTGGTCAAGTGAAGAGATGTCCTTAGACATGGCCATTTCAACAGGACAGCTGGAAACCCCTGAAGAAAGAGGGAGATGATGTAATAATCAGAATATTGGTGACACAAGGAGATGGGAAGATCAGTATTTCTTGTCCTTTTCTCATCAGCACCCTCCCAGGAGATCTCTGTTCCTGGAGAGAAAACTTTTGTGTTTCTTAAATGACACAGATAATAAAAATGTCCTTCTATAATGTGAAATGTACAAGTAATAACACCTCTGCTCCTTTCCAGGCAGACATCAGCTGTGTGCCCATGAACAGGCAGTGCCACTTGTGCCCTGAGGTGCCCAGCTGGGATTGGATCTCTCAGAGAGGAGCTGAGGGAGAGCAGAGCACCTTGCAAGCTGCAGGTCCCTGCCAGCCCCGCAGGGCTCCTGTGCCATCAACATCTGCTCTGCTCCAGTCTGGAACAGGGCCCAGCACGGTGCCGGGACCATCAGACAGCTGAGGTGTGAGCTGGAATCCCATGGCCTCCCCATGGCACAGCAGCCCTGCATTTCCCTGCTCCAGCCTTGGTCTCCAGCACAGCCATGGAGGCTCTTTGGGCTCCTGAGTGTTCCTGCAGCCCCCAAGGGCAGCTGAGCTCTGCCTTGGGCACAGGCAGCCCTGGCCAGCGCAGGCCATGCTCAGCAATTCCTTCTCTGTGCCCGGCCTTGCTGCCAGCCCCGGCAGCGGCTGCGTGGCCCCTCGGTGGCCCTGTGCTGGCCCAGCCATGGTGCCACAGCCCCTGTGCAGCCCAGCCCAGGACAGGAGCATTGCGGCTGGGAACGGCCCCTGTGCCGTGGGGCCCTGGGCAGCCTTGGGGCTCTGTGCCCCATGGCCTCCCTGCTGGGCAGCCTCTGCCAGCTCCTGCCGAGCCCGTGGCACCTGTGGGGCTGCACAGACAGCCCTGCCCGGGCTCTGCCGGCCTCTGGGCCAGCAGAGAGGCGGCCAGGGCTGGCCATGGCCGGGAACAGGCCCTGAGCCCCGCAGGAGGATGGAGCTGGGCCACAGCCAAACTCAGCCCAGGGCAGAGCTGGGCTCAGCAGCCAGGGCTGCCCAGGGCTGGCACAGACAGAGGCTGGTGCTGACAAATGTCCTGGGCCCCTCCCTGCTCTGTCCATGCCCCAGGGGCACAGAGCAGCCTCCTCTCTCGGGCTCTTGCCTGTTTTCAATGCCTGCCCAGGCGCTGGCCCTGCCCCACAAGGCCTGGGCTGAGTCCTGCCCCTGCCCGCTCAGCCAGGCTGAGATGGACACTGATGGTTTCTGTGCCAGGCTCTCCCAGCCCAGCCCAGCTCCCTGCCAGCTCTGCCAGCTGCCCTGAGCTCTGGGCAGCACCAAGGGCCTCTCCCCAGCACAGCCCAGCCGGCTCTGGCCCCACAGCTCTGCTCAGCCCAGGCTGCTCTGGGCACTGCCCCACGGCCTCAGCCCCTGCCAAGGGCACAGCAGCAGCTGCAGCTCAGCCAGGACTCAGCCCCACCATGGGGGAAGGGGCTTGGCCAAGGCCAAAGGAGCTCCCTGGCTGCCCTGCTCCCCTCTGCCTGAGGTGCTGAGAGCTCTGCAGCCCCTCCTGCCATCCCATCTGCCCAGGCCAGCACAAGAGCCCCGGCCCTGGGGCCCTCCAGAGCTGCTCCAGCTCCAGGCCCAGGGCCCATCCCAGAGCTGGGGTAGCCACAGAGCTGTGCCCATTTCTGCTCATTGCTGCTCTGATGGGGATGCATCCTCAGCCACTTGGGGGTTGATGATGAATTTTCCTATTCCAGAGGCCTCTTCTTTCCTGAGCTCTTCAGTTCAGGAATTTAGTGAGAAAAGCACATAAACATTTGTTCAAAACATCCAAACAATAAAAGCTGCTGGAAATAATTTAAGTTTTCAGTTCTTCTGTGGTTAATTATACAGATTTCAGAAGTATATTCAAAGTGAATTTACTATATTGAAAACAATACAGAGAAAACAGTTTTGTCCTGTTTTCTTTTCCTGTTTATAGATTGATATCAGCAGTTGCTATGGACCCCCAGCACCTTATAATGAATTCTGAACAAATACAAAAAATCAAGACCCTTCATGGCTGACAATCAATAACACTTAGGTCCCCACACTCTCCACACCAAGGCTGGTGTGGGGTCTGGAGCACAAGTCCTGTCAGAGCGACTGAGGGAGCTGGGGATGTTGATCCTGGAGAAGAGGAGGCTCAGGGGAGACATCATGACTCTCTACAATTCCCTGACAGGAGGGTGAAGCCAGGTGAGGGTCGGGCTCTATTCCCAGGGACCAGGGACACGACAAGAGGACACAGCCTTCAGCTGCACCAGGGGATGTTTACACTGGGCATCAGGAAATATTCTTCACACAAAGGGGGATTGAGCATTGGAATGGGCTGCCCAGGGAATTGGGTGAGTCACCATAACTGAAGGTGTTTCAGGAAAGACTGGCTGTGGCACTCAGTGCCATGGTCTTGGTGACAAGGTGGTGTTGGGTCCCAGGTTGGACTCGATGCTCTCCTAGGCCTTTTCCAGCCTGGTTGATACTCTGATGATTGTGACACTGCAGGACCCTGCGGAAGCAAGAGGCCATTGTGACACTGCGGGGCCTGGGGGCACTGAGAGGACCATGGTGACACTGTGTACGACATGGCACCACAGAGCCACGAGGCCACTGTGACACTGTGGGGCTGAATGGAAGCAAGGAATGCATTGTGACAGTCCGGGTCCTGGTGGGATCACAGAGGCCATTGTGACCCTGCAGGGCCTTGTGGAACCATGCAGAGCTTTGTGACAGAGCAGGACCTCATATCATGATGGGGCCATGGTGACACTGCAGGGCCCCATGGAACCAAGGAGCCAGTGCTGCTCCTCAGGGACTCATGGAATGTAGGAAACATGTTGGACACCGTGGTGGACCTTGGGACCAAGAGGCCATTGTGACACTGTGGCACCAAGGAGAGCATTGCTGCCTTGCCAGACCTCATGGAACCAAGGATCCCCTGTGACACTGCAGGGCCTTGGGGGACCATGGTGACATTTTGACACTGCAGGGCCTAAGGATCTAAGGGACTTTGTGACACCAAGGGGTCTCATGGAACCAAAGGGACATTGTGACACTGGGAGGCCTCATGGAATCATGGAGACCATTGGAGCACTCTGGGTCCTCATGGAACCCTGGAGACACCAAGTTGTCTGGTAGTGTTGATCTGCTGGAGGGTAGGAGGGCTCTGCACAGGGCCCTGGACAGGCTGGATCCAGGGCCCAAATCCAACAAGGTGAGGTTTAACAAGTCCAAGTGCCAGGTCCTGCACTTTGGCCACAACAACCCCTGCAGCGCTACAGGCAGGGGACAGAGGGGCTGGACAGCAGACAGGCAGAAAAGGACCTGCAGGGACTGATGGACAGCAGGCTGGACATGAGGCAGCAGTGTGCCCAGGTGGCCAAGAAGGGCAATGGCTCCTGGCCTGGATCAGGAATGTTGTGGCCAGCAGGAGCAGGGAAGTGATTCTTCCCCTGTGCTCAGCACTGGTTGGGCAGCACCTCGAGGGCTGTGTCCAGTTCTGGGCCCCCAGTTTAGGAAGGACATGGAGGGGCTGGAGCATGTCCAGAGAAGGGCAACAAGGCTGGTGAGGAGTCTGGAGCACAAGTCCTGTGAGGAGCGGCTGAGGGGTCTGGGGCTGTTTATCCTGGAGAAGAGGAGGCTCAGGGGACACAAGGTGGTGTCAGGGCACAGGTTGGACTTGATGATTTCCAAGGTATTTTCCAACCTTGCTGATTCTGGGATTCTCTGAAACCACCCTTGGAGCAGTTGCAGGAGGAGCCCTGGGCCTCCTCTTCAGAAGCTCCAGCAGCCCAGGTCCCTCAGCTTCTCCTCACAGCCCCAAAGCCCATCCTGTCAGTCCTGCAGAGCCTCTGCAGCTCCTCCTCACTGCCCAGAACAGGGAGCCCCACAGCCAGACACAGCAGCCCAGATGTGCTCACGGTGGTTTTCTGTGCTGAGCATTGGCCTGGCCGTGTTCTTGAGAGAGCCTGGGCAAGGAGCCTGGAGCCCCCAGGCCCTGGCCTGAGGCGTCAGCGCTGCCCCAGCAGTGCCCATGGCCTGTCCCTGCTGCAGCCCCGGCACTGCCACCCCAGGACTGTGCCCGGCCCCGAGAGCACTCAGGCCCTGCAGCAACACCAGGGCCACCAGGGCAGCGGGGCAGGGCCACGGGAGCAGCACTGGCAGCACCAAGTGCTGCTGCTCCTGGGCACAGCTGCTGTGCCAGCCCTGATCTGCCCCAGCTCTGCACACAGACATTGCTGCTGCAGCTCCAGAGAAGGCAACAAAAGGGCATCTCTGCAGAAAACTGTGCTGGGAGATCCTTTAGTTCCTTTAAAGGCACCGTGAGTGCAGCCCCTCATTGACACAATCTGTGGCCACAGGGAAGGTGGAGGGAAACAAAATGAGAAATGGCACTACCAATTTTATTTATGGAGAACAATATGAAAACAGTAAAATAAAGAAAAAAACACTAAATGAAACCAACAAGGAGAAAAAAAAAAAAACAAAACACTTTTATTGCCAGTGGTTTGCAGAAATTGATCAGCAGTTTAATGTTTCTGAAACCATCCTGTCGTCAGTTTCCACAGTGCAGCCTTGAGCTCCTGGTTCCTCAGGCTGTAGATGAGGGGGTTCAGGGCTGGAGGCACCACTGAGTACAGAACTGACAGGGCCAGATCCAGGGATGGGGAGGACATGGAGCGGGTTTTCAGGTAGGAACACATGCCAGTGCTGAGGAACAGAGAGACCACGGCCAAGTGAGGGAGGCAGGTGGAAAAGGCTTTATGCTGTCCCTGCTCAGAAGGGATCCTCAGCACAGCCTTGAAGATCTGCACATAGGAGAAAACAATGAACACAAAACAGCCAAGTCCTAAACAGGCACTTAGTGCAATGAGCCCAAGTTCTCTGAGGTAGTATTTGGAGCAGGAGAGCTTGAGGATCTCTGGGATTTCACAGAAGAACTGGCCCAGGGCATTGCCATGGCACAGGGGCAGGGAAAATGTATTAGCTGTGTGCAGCAGTGAATAAAGAAAGGCACTGGCCCAGGCAGCTGCTGCCATGTGGGCACAAGCTCTGCTGCCCAGGAGGGTCCCATAGTGCAGGGGTTTGCAGATGGACACGTAGCGGTCATAGCACATGATGGTCAGGATGGAAAGCTCTGCTGAGATGAAGAGCATGAAGAAAAAGAGCTGTGCAGCACATCCTGAGTAGGAGATGTTCCTGGTACCCCAGAGGGAATTGTGCATGGCTTTGGGGACAGTGGTGCAGATGGAGCCCAGGTCGCTGAGGGCCAGGTTGAGCAGGAAGAAGAACATGGGCATGTGCAGGTGGTGGCCTCAGGCTACGGCGCTGATGATGAGGCCATTGCCCAGGAGGGCAGCCAGGGAGATGCCCAGGAAGAGGCAGAAGTGCAGGAGCTGCAGCTGCCGCGTGTCTGCCAGTGCCAGCAGGAGGAAGTGGCTGATGGAGCTGCTGTTGGACATTTGCTGTGGCTGCACATGGGCACCTGTTCATGGAGAAAGGACAGGGACAAGTCAGGAGAGGCTGCTCGGAGCCAAACCTGGGCCATTCCCTGTAGCCTGTTCTGCTGGTTCTCACCCACCCTTGTTCCTGCTCTGGGGAAACCTTCAGACAAGTCTGTGCCTGAGCTCCAGTTGTGCTGGCTGAGTGTGCCAGGAACAGCCAGGCCTGTGCATGGGGGCTCTCAAGGAGCCATCCCTGCCCTGTTGCCCTGGGTTTTTTGCCATGTGGCAGAGGGACAAGGCTGGATATTCAGGATTTGTCAGCGGAATCACTCCTACTCCAGAAAGGCTTTGATACCATCTGCACTCACATTTCTAAAGGAAACAGATGGCAGGAGATGATTTTAGGAATAATTTTCCTACCCACACATCATTGCTCACTCTCTGAGATCAGAAATCACCAGCATTCCTGCTGCACTCAGAGTTTGCCACTGAGAGATGTGACAGGCAAAGGATTCCCTGTGGCTGAGGGAAGGTGACGGGCTGGATGGGTTTTTTCCCCCCAGTACTGCTCTGTTCAGCCCCCTCTGCTTCCCTGAGCATCTCCCTGGGCCTGGACATCCCCTCCTGAGAGGTGCCTTGTCCCTGCCAGCGCTCACAGAGCCCATCCCACCCTGTGTGCCCTCGGCCCGGCCCTACAGAAACCTGCCTGTGTGCAGGGCCCTGGCTGGGGCAGGCTCTGTGTGCAGCTGGGCAAGGGCAGCTCAGGAGAGCCCTGCTGGGCCCTGCAGAGGTGATGCTGCTGCTGCCCAGGGCTGAGGAGTGGCTGAAGGCCCTTTGGCAGGCTCCCAGCAGAGAGACTGACCAGCCAAAGTGTCTTGGTTCGACAAGACAGGAGTCTGTGGAAGAGGGCAAAGCCTCCTGTGCAATGGAGAACGGCAAACCCCCCTCCCTCTGAATTACCAGGATCTTTAAATTAAAGGGCTCTCAGGCAAAGATGTGGGAATGGGAGTATCAATTCTTTACTAGGAGAAAACTAGACAACAATTTAAAAAGGCAAATGCAATCGGTACAAACAAAACCAGTGAGAAAGTCCAGAACCTGAGGAGTCGGGGTGCCCGTAGCAGTTCTGCTGGGACAATTGCTCCCCTTGCAATGGTTGATGAGTTGCAGCTGAAGTGGTGATCTTTAGAAGGGTATAGTTTTCCTCTGAAGATCTGGTGGCAGTGGGGCCGGTCTTCCTCTGCGCCGGGGTTGCCTCCGAGCTCCGCTGCCGTCGCCTCAGCGCGCTCCGGCTGCTTCGCTGCGAGATCCCGCGAAGAGAGAGAGAGAGAGAGCGAGCTGCTTCTCTGGGAATCCCGCGAAGAGAGAGAGAGCGAGCTGCTTCTCTCCCTAAAAGCTACCCCTTTATACCATAATAGAGTGCTTGGCTTCCCCCTCTGGGTGGGACCCCTCACGGTGTTACATTTACCAGCCCGGCAGTGAGTCAGTCAATAGTGTATAAACAAACCATTGCCTCTACAGGGCAAACCATTGTCTCTGAGAGAGATAACAAAACCTGTCCGACAGGTTTGCCTTCAACAGATGGCAAATAGAATACAAGCTTATTTTACAACCCAGGACACAAAGTCACAGTTCTGGAGTCTTTGTAAATGTTCAAACATTCCTTTGATGATCCTGTGTATCCCTTTCAACTCAGAATGTTCTGTCATTCTGGGATTTCAATTCCTGTTCTGCTTCTCTCAACCCCCTGTTGTCTATAATTGAAGGAGAAAAAAAGCCCTTGCAACAGTGTTAGAACAGTAAAGTAAAAACCAGACCTTTATTGGAAGCTTCCAGGTGTCCCAGTGGGGATGAGGCACAACCGGCCCCTGATTTCAACAATTCATTAAGGTTGATTAATTAGGATACTTAACAAGGACATTCAAAAGGATATTCACTTGTCCCAGTTACACACTCCTGGCTCAACACATTGGAGTAGGTCCAAGGACTTTTTTCCCCCAGTTTTCGTTATCACTGCTGGCATACAAAAACCAAAATGTTCTTCTTGTAGGTCCTCTTCCTGATGAAAAGACTATATAATATTCAAAAATGCATTTATACAGTCAGGTTATTTTTCTAAATTCTAAGAAAAACCATAAGGAAATATACTAGTGTTAATTAAATATTATAGATATAGAGATATATAATATAACTTTAATATTGTTCAGTAAGAGTTTAAGAGAGGTAATCAAGAGTTTAATAGCAATAATAAAGGATTATAGTTTTCTAAGTATATAAGTATAATCCTAGGCTTACCTTCTTTGGGAAGTGCCCTCCAGAGCTGTGCCCAGGCTGGTCTGGAGCTGGGAGCAGCCCTGCCCCAGCCAGCCCCTCTCAGCAGCAGCACCTGCCCTGCTCAGGGTGGCTCCTTCCCCCCACAGCTCCTGGCCAGCGCTGGGAGCAGCTCCAGGGCCGGCTGAGAGCTGTCCCTGGCAGGCAGCAGAGTCCCTGGCCCAGCACAGCGCCCTGGGCTGCAGGACCCTGCTCTGCAGGACAGCCCTGGGCACCCCTGGCTGCTCTGCACAGGAGATGAGCAGAGAATGCACTCACAGGCTCTGTGGGCATTGGCATGTTCCAGCTTTAGGAGATCTCTCCAGGAGCTGCAGCTGCATTGTCCTGCAGCCAGAGGTTCCTGTGCCAAGGGCTGGCAGTGATTCTGCCCCAGGCACTTCTCAGCCCCTTCCCAGCCCTGACTGGTTGAAGCTCTCTGTGCCTCTGTGCTGTGCCCGCGCTGGCTGCAGGCAGTGCCCCAGCCCTGCTGGGCTGGGAGAAGAGCTGCTCAGCAAGAGAAATGTGCTTTTGAAGCTCTGCTTGGTTACCAGGATCACCCTCTGTGCCAGGAGCCCGGCCCAGCTCAGCAGCACAGACACAGCACAAGGACTTTAATGACCCTCTGGGGCTTTGTGCTCAAGCCCTGAACATCAGGCCCTGAGAGGGAGCTGCAGAAACCTCTGCAGAACTCCAAGTCAGACTCCAACTCCAAAGTTTCTTGGACTTTTAATGGGTCCCACTGAGGGACACGACTGAGAAAGTGGCCCCAGGTCCCAGGCAGAGCAGAGAACTGGAGGCACTGATGCCAGGTGGGGACAAAGAGAAGCCAAGTCTTGGTGCCCTGGGGCACAGCAGGGTCTGTGCCACCAAGGGCTGTGAGGAAACACCTTGTCCTGAGGCCCTGGGGCCTCCTGGAACAGCCCCAGCCAGGCTGGGCACTGTCAGCCCCTGGTCCTGCCCTCAGTATCCCCCCCATGCCCACATCCCAGTGGCCTCAAGGATCTGCTGGAAGGAGTCCCTGGGGAGCCTTGGTCAGGAATGGCCCTGGGGGCTCCTTCATGCTCCCAGGGACTGCAGGTTTTTCAAAGGACTTTGGCTTTTGCCTTGGAGTCTCTGAGAGGTTTCTGCAATCTAGGCCTCCAATTATCTGCTGTAATTAGTCCCTGGAGAGACTTTGTCAGGAACAACACTCAGTGGGGCCCATTAATTCTTCAAGGTACTTCAGTTTTATTAAGGTACTTGGTGTTTGCCTTTTGATACAGACTGTGAGAGGTTTCTGCAATCATGGCCCCAATTATCTGTTTTAATGAGTCCCTTGAGAGCTTTGTACTGACACTCAGTGGGGCTCATGAATACTTTAAGATTCTTAACATTTGTGAGGTACTTTGGATTTTCCTTTCCACATTGAGAGTTCTTTGTGCCATTTTCAGTCTCTGAGAGGTTTTTGTGCCATCCTGGCCTCCAGGTCTCTCCTCCAAGGACTCCATGAAGAGCCTGTGGTATAGATGGACCTTTGTGGTTCCCATTAATGCTTTAGACTCCAACCACTTTGGGGTTTTCCTCTGACTTTGACTCCGGGAAAGGTTTGTGCAATCTCCTCTCAGGCCCTGAGGTTCCAGGTCTCAGCTCCAAATGCACCACGGAGCTCATTAGGATCAAGGAAGTCCTGAAAAACCATGGCTTTACCTTGATTTCCCTCTGCTCTAATGCAGTTCATCAGGAAGTTTTCTGTAGTGGTTTTGGCTTGCCAATTTGAGATTTCTCGGCCAATGCATCAATTAGTGTGGTGAGTTCAGTTTTGGCTAATTACCAGTGCACTCACTAGAATATACTTACTCATTTCCTGCTGTGAGATAGGAGTAGGAGAAAAGCAAATGGGCTGAAAACTTTAAAAGGGAATAATGAAAAGTTTATTAACAGTAACTAAAAGAAAGAGTAGTAAGAATCATATCAAAACTTTCACAAAACTTCCTCTCTCCATACAACTTTTTCTTTTTATTGACAATATATGGACACAAAACCTAAAATTTTGAGTACGTTTACCACCTCTAAAATAGTCTTTCTTCACTTCACTTAGGGAGAGGAGTCTCTCTTTCTTGCTATGGAGACTCCTCCATAAGAAAACAGTTCTCTTGGGGCTCTCAATTTCCACGAATAGCAGCCACTTGGAAAAATGAAATTGTGAAATCCCTGACATTTTTTCACAGCTTTTCCCACAGCACTGTTTATGGGCCATGTCAACTTATGGCATATTAGCTTAAAGATGAGCTGTTTCAGACCAAATATTTTCTTCTTCTATTTCTGAAATCATCTTCATCTCTGGGAACAGAGGTCTCCTTCTCTTCCTGAGGACACAGGGTTTCATCACTCTGCTGCATTTCATTGTTCAAACTTCTCATGAGATAACAGCTACTGCAAAATTTGCTCACGTTAGCATGGAGGCTTTTGCTAAACAAGTTATCTCCCCATACTTTTGAATGCCTTACAGGGAAGAAAGAGAGTCTGATGTATCAATGACATCCTTCTCCATAGCTTTAGCAGAGGATTTCAGCTCCAAGATCAAGGCATCTCCTCATCCCTCCCATCTGGGACTCAACTTCCTCTTCCCTGCCCTCGGTGTGTCCATGCTGCTCCTCTGTGTGCCTGCCCTGTGTCCTTTTCTCTCACTGTAGGGAGGATGGCAGCACTGGCAGAGTCAATATCTGCCCAGGGCTGCAGATGGTTCTGTGAGCCTGGCCGGGCTCATTGGCCAATTCTAAATTTGGCCATGGTTCCTGGATATGAAGACCAGTTCTTTTCCATAGCAATGAAGGAACAGAGCGCCATTGTTTAAGGGACAGACAAGAGGTGAACACCAGATGCAAAAGCCAGCCAGTGATGCCAGATTCTTTTTGAAGAGATACCCTTACAAATAGGAAATTTTTTAGGGTGAGTACCAATTTTGGCAATGGACATCTGAAATAACAGACTTTTTTTCCATACAGAGGAGTGTTCCAGAAGCTGATGAAAGGCAGCCCTTGACATCCCAAGATCAGCCAGACCTGTCAGGTGGCCCCTGGGAGGACAAGCCAGCCAGACCTGGTCCATGTTCCCTCGCTTCCATGGGGCCCCTCAGTGTCCCAATGGTCCCTGGCTTCCAGGAGGCCCTGAGGTGTCACAATGCCCCCTTGGTGACACAAGGCCCTGAAGGGTCGGAATGGTCTCCATGGTTCCATCAGGCCCCACAGAGTCATAATGGTCTCTGGGTCCATGAAGCCCCGCGGTGTCACCATGGCCCCTTGGTTCCATGGGCTCCAGTGGTGCCACAATGATCCCCTTGGTTCCATGAGGTGCCCACAGTGTCACAGTGATCTCCATGGGAAGGAAAGAACCGAGCCCCAGTATGGCAGGGGCAGCCACCAGAGGCCAAGGCCAGCCAGACTTGATGGTACTGGCAGATTTTGGCTGGGAGCAACCCTTGGATCTAGGGAATTTTAGAAGTGGGATCCCAGTTTCAGATATGGACATCTGGAGAAGTAGAGGTTTTTCCATAGGAAGGAAAGCACAAACCCAGTGTTTCAAAGGCAGAAGAAGAAAGAGGTAGCTCCTGGGAGGCTGAGACAGCCAGACCTGTTCTTCCTGGCACCTTTTGTCATGGAGGAATCATTGCATACATGGAATTTGGGAGGAGATATCGCAATTTTGACCACGGACACCTTGAGTAGAAGGACAATTCTTTTCATTGGAAAGAATGCACCAAGCCCTAGGGTTTCAAAAGCAGATGAGAGGCAGCTCCCAAGAGGCCAAGGGCAGCCAGACCTGTCTGTCCTGGCAGCTTTCACTTGGGATCTATCCTTGGATGTACAGAGTCTTGGAGGAGGAATCCCAGTTTTGGCCATGGCCCATGGAGGAGAAGGAGAGTTCTCTCCCATAGGAAGGAAAGCCCAGAGCCCCAGTGCCTCAGGGCAGGTGAGAAGCAGCCCTGGACTTGCCAAGATGGTCAGGTGGTCCCCAGGAGGCCCAGCCAGCCAGACCTGGTCCATGTTCCCTTGGTTTGGTGGTGATGCCTTGAGAGGCTGCCTAGAACAGAGCTAGGCAGTGTTAAAGGAATAAAGCAGGTATTCATTAAAAGGCCTTCAAGGGATACATCTTGGGCAGTACAAGAGCCTGGCCCTGGCTCCATCCTAAATGGAGTCCAGGTCACGAGTTTTCACTGGGACAAACAGGGAGATTTGGTCTGGCAGGATGTGTAAAACAATCTCCTGTGATATCTACTTGTTCTCACACAGAGCACTTGGCTGCAGGGACACATTCCCATCGTTCCTGCCCAGGTTTCAGGATTCAAACACTGCTGTCCTTCCCAGGAGCTGTTTTTCAGCTCCCTTGGGAGGCCTTTTGGCCTCTGGAGCCACACTCTGGCTCCATTATTAGCACTGCTGGATCCAAACCCTTTATCTCCACCAACAGTAGTGATTTCAGGTGGATATCCTTTTTTCCCCAATTGTTTTAAACACTAAAAGTGTCAATAATTGTGCTACCCTGACATGGGTTTGAATAATGCAATGTTGTTCACTATCCTTTAACCAAATTACTTCATTTTCCCCTTGATAATCTGCATCAGTTCCTCCTCCCATGGCATGAGCACTTTGCAAGGCCAAGCTCCAGTGAGCAGTTACCAAACCAAAGTGTCCTGGAGGAATCTGGATTCCTGTTCCTGCATTGTTAACTCTCATTTGCTTCTGATTTATCCTATACTAATTCCAGTGCATGAAGGTCCAGCCCTGCAGCCTCTGGGCTGGCCCTGCCAGGGCCATCACACCCAGAACAATTTCCCAGGCAGTCCCAGTCTCACTGTCCAGGGCTGTATTTGCACATTGGGAGCAGCCATGCACAGCCAGGGGGTTTCCATTTCCCCAGGGGCCATTGTTAAGGGCATGGAGCACATCTGGAGATGGGTTCTCCATGGGGACAGGTTCCCAGGACTCATTCTTTAACTGCTCTTTTAACAACCCATTCTCCGCCTCCTCCTCCTCGTCCTCCTTCTCTTCCTCCTCCTCTTCTTCCTGCTACTGGTCTTCTTCTTCCTCCTTGTCCTCTTGCTCCTCCTTGTCCTCCTCCTCCATTTACTTGTCCTCCTACTCCCCTTCCTCCTCCTTGCCCTGCTCATCCTTATCCTCCTCCTCCTCATCGTCCTCATCCACACCCTCATTCTCATCCTCTTCCTCCTCCTTTTCCTCCTCATCCTGCTTGTCCTCCTCATCCTCGTCCTTTTCCTTATCCTCATCCTCATCCTCCTCCTCATCCTCCTCCTCATCCTCCTCCTCCTTATCTTCCACATCCTTATCCTTCTCCTCCTCATTGTCCTCCTCCTCATCCTCACTCTCCTCCTTCTCCTCCTCCTCATCTTCCTCCTCCTCCTCCTCATCCTCCCCATCTTGCTCGTCCTCATCCTCCTCATCCTTCTCCTCCTGGTCCTCCTCTTCCTTGTCCTCCTCCTCCTCCTCCTCTGCCTCCTCCTCCTCCTCCTCCTCCTCTGAGTGTGGTTCTCAAGAGTCAATGACTCTAGGATTCCAGAACCTGGAACTCCGGGATTCCATGGCTCTGTGACCCCATGGATGGATTCAGGACTGTCTCCAAGGCCACGAGGGAACGTTGGTGCCAGCGGGAGGGGCTGCACTGCAGGGGCACCAACAGCTGAGAGGCGACTGCAGCTGCTGCTGCTGCTGCTGCTGCTGCTGCTGCTGCTACCGCTGCTGCTGCTGCTTGTGGGGGTGCTGCTGGCAGGGGCAGGGCCCTGGTGTGGCTGAGCATTGCCATCTCAGCCTGTGAGCTCCTGGGAGCTCAGGACAGAGCCAGGACTGACCCAGGTTGGCACTGCACTTGAGGACGGACACAGAGAATGGAAAGTGCCCATGGAGTGGTTCCAAGCAGGTCTGTGGGAAGGAGGGAGGGAGGGAGGATGAATCCCCTGCCCAAGGCTGCCAAGGGAAGGCTTTGGGAGGGAAAGGAAGCCTTGACCTGACACTAAGCCCTTCAAGGGCTCAGTTGCCCATGCTGAGCAGGATTTCATCAGGCTTTGTCTCACAACCGCAGCAGGGTCAGAAGTTGTGGGAGCAGCTGGAAAGAAGAGCCGTGTATTCCCTCCCCCCAGCCCATTTGGGAACATTTGGGAAAGGTCTCCATTGTCTGCCTGCAGCCAGCTTGGGGGGCCCTTCCTCTCCTCCTCCTGCTTGGGGGACTGGGCTTGGTTTCTTCTGCCATCTGCAATGCTGAGCTTCTCTCTCCTCAAACCTGGCTGCTCAGGTTCATGTCCCTGTGTCTCACACCTTCCTCCTCTTCCTCCTCATCACGTGCTTATGGAGCCTCTTTGGGCAGCTGGACTGGAACTGGCAGCAGCAGGCAAGCCCTGAGGAGCACCTCTGGCCTCCAGCCTTTCTGCAGGGCTGGCCAGAGCCTTCCTGCCAGGGGCGAGCCTCTTTCCTGTCGCTTCCCGAGGCAATATAGTCTGGATCTTGGCTCTGTCCTCCTTTCTTTCTCTTTCAGGGAAGGATCAACCATGGCTGAAGGACTCTTCCATAGTTACCTGGTGTTGATGGACATTGTCAGCATCAACCAGCCCCCTGGAAAGAATGGGATTTCTCCTGAGGATGACAAAGGAATTGTCCAGAGGATGAAGGAGCAGGAGGTAACCCTTCGGCAGCACCAGCTGCACTTGGAGGAGGAAATTGCAGACCTGGAAGCCAGACAGGAGTGTTTGGCATGGCCTTTGTGGGAACTGGAGGAAAGATCCAATGGCACACATGCACAGTGGTTTGCTTGGGTGTCCCTGCCACATTCATGATCTGGAGGCAGCGTAGGAATGTAGCCAGAGGGGAGCACAGAGAAGGAAAGACTGACCCGGGGCTCTTGGGGAAATCCTGGAAAGGAGTGGCCTTCCTGCCAAAGCCCTTGGGCTGCTCAGGGCCATTTGCATCTCCATGGGCAGAACTGGAGGATATCTTCCAGCATTTGTGGATAGACTTGTTGAATTACCTCTGTTCAAACAAAGGGGAACTGGAGAGGGTTCTTTCAAAGTGTGACTCCTCCCTATTCCATCAGCAATAGTCTCACCGGATTTATGGGTCAGGAACATGTACAACACATGGCAGGGAAGCTGGGCAAGCAGTGAGTGCTGTACCAGCACGGCCAGAACGGTGCAAGAGCCAGCGCCAAACAGGCTGAGGCAGCCAGGCCAGTCCCATCTTTCCAGGGCTCTGGGCTGAACACACAGCTTCAAAAACGTCAGGTGTGCTCCCCACAGAGCCTTCTACAGAGCTCTGGGTGAGGACTGCCAGCTTTCCTCTTTATTTTGTATCAATGTTCTGGTTTGAAAGCAAAACCAGTGAGAGACTCTAAATCAGAAATACAATTTATTGGGAAAAGAGAAAAAACCCAAAAATACGTGCAATACCACAAAAAGAAGACCACTGACAAAGTCAGAATACAACCTAACACCCCTCTGGCCAGCATGCTGGTGCAGTCCAAATTGGAGTGGCTGCAGTCCTCTTGGAATTGCAGATGTGGTTGCTGTGTCTTCTTGGAAACCTGTGGAAAGGCTGCCTCTCTGTCTAGAAAGTCCCGGTTTTATCCAGGTGGGAATGCCTAGCTCCTCCCCCCTGGCCGGAGCATCTCACAATTGGCTGATGTTATTCTGAGTCACGAGGTGTGTCCTTGATCACCTGTTGAACAGAACTGTCTCCTGGAGAGTGTCTCTGAGCCATGTGGCAAGACATTGATGGGCCTATTAACAGGAGTTAAGGAAAACTGCCCAGAGGCAGCTCCTACTCAGATGGTAATAAGAAACATCTTGGTGCTCCAATCTTGGACAATCAGAAAAGGAAATTTTTCTCTCGTTTTGCCCATCTTACCTATGCAGATGTGTTGGGAGGCCATCTCTCTGTTTGTGTAGGTGTTGAACCTGAGAAAGGCAGTCTGTAGTGTCAGCTGGATACCTGAGAGCTGTCACATAAGCAGTAAGGGTGAACTGTCAATGTAAATCATTATAAAGAATGTAGTATGTTCCAGTCCCTCTTAACATTAAAATTCAGTGCCACCTGTGGCTCCAGTGGCCTGTGGATTAGGCATGTCTTTACCAAAAATGTAATGGTTATTGTAATATTTTTCAATTGGAATTGGGTCCAAAAGCAGGAGGATCTTGGTGCGAAATTAGTATTCAGCCTAATCATTACAACTAATCATGAGTTTTATTGAATAAATGCACATGTACAAATGTGCCAGCAGTTAGACTCTTTGATGAGTAGGTTTGAGGCATTTTTTCATTTAGTCTGTAGTGTGAACTTCAGTGCCTGCAGACGTACATATTAAATTTCCCTCTTGGCCACCACTTGATGATTATCATCACTAGAATTAAATTCTTAGTGTAGTGAGGAGGTGGGAACTAGATAAGAAAGTCTGTTGGGTTTGCATGGCCAGGTTTTGGTAGGTGAAGTAATGGTTTCTGTAAGAAGCTGTTGGAAGCTCCCCCATGCCCACAGAGCAAATGCCAGCCGGCTCCAGGAGAGGCACACTGGCCTGGGCCGGGCCCGTCAGGGATGTGCTGATGCCTCTGTTATTGCTGTGAATATGTAAACTCACTGAAGAAGGGAAAAGCAATTGCAGCAAAGGAATTGTGTCCAGAAAGGAGCGAGGGTGTGTGAGAGGAGCAGCCCTGCAGACAGCCAGGTCCGTGCAGGAGGGGCAGGAGGTGCTCTGGGCACGGGGATGCTGAGATTGCCCTGCAGCCCTGGGGCAGCCCTGGGGAGGCAGCTGAGCCCTGAGCACAGGGAGGGCACGGGGATGCTGAGACTGCCCTGCAGCCCTGCAGGAGCACATGCCCCAGCAGGAGGATGCCTGAGAGGAGGCTGTGAGCCCGTGGGAGGCCTGTGCTGGAACAGATTGCTGGCAGGGACCTGCAGACCTGTGGAGAGAGGACCCCACCCCAGAGGAGGTTTCCCGGTTGGACGTGTGATCCTGGGAGGACCCGAGCTGGAGCAGGTTGTCCTTGAAGGACTGCGCTTGTGGAAGAGTGATCCCCGTTGGAACAGTTTGGGAAGAACTTGTCAGGAAAATTAATCCACAAACACCAGAGGTTTATGTCATAGCCACAAGCCCCCAGCTGGGTAATAATTAGTATTGACCCCATGATTCACAGAAGGCTGATAACCTCTTTATTATATTATATATCATTATTAAGAAACCCATTGCTTTTATATACAGTTATAATACACCTGGACCTAATTGGTCCACTAATCCAATCACCACCACCATTGGCTAATTAAAAAAACACCCTTTGGCAAACAAATCTCCATAACACATTCCACATGTTCACAACAGCAGGTGCAGCAAGTGAAGATAAGAATTGTTTCTCATTCTTTTCTCTGTTCTTCTCACAGCCTGCCCCCAGGACAATGCCTGGGAAAGTTGTTTCTCTCTGTGGCCATAGAGCTGCCTGCCACAGGTTTATGTCCTAAACAGAGACAGAGGAGTCCTTTTATTTTATTCAAATAAAGGGAGAGGCCATGGGGCATTCCCTTGAAGTCTTTCCAATTTTTGGAGGACGCAGCCTCCTTTTTATCCTAATTTCCCTTCTGTCTTTCCACACTGGATGAGGTACTTAAGCGGTCCTGATATGCCTGATACCAAAGATTCCCCTCTAATGTACGTCACTCACTTTTAGATTTTAATTTTCATGGAATCTATGTTTTTTCCCCATTGTTTATTTCATCTTTCAATATCCAATTTCATTTATCAGCAATCCTACAGTTCGTTTGTTGTCTGAGATTGAGAGGCCAGATGTTTTCTATTGCCATCTGTGTAGCAGTTGCCTCTGGACTGTTTTCCTTATCTCCTGTGAATGGGCCCATCAATGTTTCCCACATGGCTCAGAGATAACTCCCTTCAGAGCCATTTCTGTTTAACAGGGGATCAAGTGTTGCAGCATTTCTGAGAGACAGAGGTCATGATTTATGTTTGGAATGAGATTTGAGCTACTCCAGTCTGGGCCTCAGATTTGGGCCTTGTGAGGCCTTCCAGCCTCTGACACAGTTAGAAATTAAGAGTTTGTGGTGCATTTAGAAATTGTATTAAGGTGTGATGGGGAGCACTGGGCTGTCTGGGTGTGAAGTAGTATAGGTTTATAGTGTAAGGTTTCGGCCACCTTAAGACAAAGAAAAAAATGTTAGCTTGCCAATCAGAGTGCCTTTGTAAATTGTAAACTATGTAGATGTGTATAAAAACTGCCATCTTCTCTCAAATAAGCAGAGAACGTTGCATTAATTATATTGGTTGGATGTGCGTTCTGTCCGGCCAGCTTTTCCGTTTTATGACATCCCTGGCTTTTATCAAGGACCCACTGTGTTACTCAGAATGACATCAGCCCATGGTGAGATGCTCCACCCAGAGGGAAGAGCTAAACATTCCAACCTAGATATATCCTGGGATTTCTAGACAGAGAGGCAGCCTTCCCACAGGTTTCCAAGAGGACACAGCTGGGGTTTTCCACTGGACCAACTACACCTTTTCTACAGGACCACTGCTCTCACAGAAACCAGCTTTGGCTGCCCTCGGGCAGAGAAGCCCTTTTGGGGCACAGGTTTCTGGGGCAGGAGACGGGCACCGGTGCTGCCAGGGCTCGGGGGAACTCTGCTTGGGCGGGGACTGTGCCTCACCTGCTGCTGTCAGCGCTGCCCGGGCCCCAGGGCTCAGAGCAGCATTCCTGCCCTGGCCCACACGTTCCCGGTCTGTGTCCCACGGCCGTGCTCAGGATGGCCACCATGTGGGACATGTCCCGAGGAGGCCGTGCCAGCTTCTGTGGAGGCCCCGTGCCCTTCCCGCCGTGGCTGCGTCGGCAGCTGCGGGGGCTCCTGCTGCTCTGAGCCCGCAGAGCAGGGCAGCGTTTGCTGATGGGCTGAGCCCTTCCTAAAGATCCTGTTGGGCTGTCTGACACACCTGGGGCAAGGCATTCCTTCCAACCTGGGCCACTCTGGGGGGCTGGGGGTGGCCCCAGGGCAGGTGGCAGTGAGTGCAAGGGCCCTTTGTGACACGGTGCAGCATGGTCACCGTGGAATGGAACGGGACAGGGGATCCAAGGGCCCTTGGTGACACGGTGCAGCATGGTCACCGTGGAATGGAACGGGACAGGGTATCCAAGGGCCCTTTGTGACATGCTGTGGCAGAGGTGTTGGCAGTGACAAGGCCACGCCACAGTGCTCGGTGCACGCGACGGGACAGGACAGGGCAGAGCAGTGCTGTGAGGAGCCCTTGCACAGCCGCTCGTTCCTTGCTGACCCTGAGGCTTTCCCGAGGCGTTACTCCTGCAGGTGACCTTGTGGGCAGACCAGAGCACTTGGTGAGCCCTGGACTTCCTGAGGCATCTCTTCTGCAGCTGTCTTCGAGGGCAGACTGTGGCATTTGCTTTGCACCATCCTTGACAGGAGTCTCCTGTCCTTGTGGCTGAAGCCCCCAGGACCAGAGTGCAGGACTTGCTGACTCGGACCTTTTCCGAGCCACCTTCTCCTACAAGTAGCCATGAATCCAGGTAGTGACATAGAGCACAGACCTGCGAGCTTGCCCAAGCTGGCCTGGGGGAAGGAGGAGAAAGAAGGCCCTGAAGCTGCCCCAGCACAGCAGCCTGAGGAGGTGGAGCAGTTCCAGCCACCGCAGAAGGGTGAGTGGCAGAGCTGGGCCACAGTGCCGGTGCCTTCAGCCAGCTTGGCCCCATCCCATCCCATCCCATCCCATCCCATCCCATCCCATCCCATCCCATCCCATCCCATCCCATCCCATCCCATCCCATCCCATCCCATCCCCTGGGGCCGTGCCCATGGACAGGATGGAATAGGGGCCGGGCAGACACCCCACAGCCGTGCTCCATGCCCTGGGCCGTCATGGGGCTGTCCCTGCCTGGGCAGCGCAGGGCTGGGCTGTGTTCTCCGGCCTCTCCCGCAGCCCCTCAGCTCGGGCTGCGCTCGCTCTTTGCCAGGTGCAGCCGTGCAGCGCACACGAGAGCAGGAACGCACCCGTGGCCGCTTCCGCAGAACAGCGCAGGTACCTGCAGCCATCCCCACCTGGGCTGGGCCTGCTGGCACTGCTCAGCCCAGCAGCACACCTGCAGCTCTCCATGGCTTCTTGCCCTTCTCCTACAGCTCGTTTGCAAATTCATCAAGAGAATTTGGCAGGAAGAGACCAGCGCCATGGGCCCTGGGCTCAGAGCATACTCAGAGCTCCTCGGACATGAGACCAGTGCCGCCCTGCTGGATTTGCTTGTGCAGAGGGGTGTTTCCAGAGCAGAGCAAGTAGGCAGCTGTGGCCAGGCTTCAATTCCCCCATGAGTCACACGGCTTCCCAAGCCACAGTGCTGGCCCCTGTGAGCCTTTGAGGCCATCGCAGTGTGGTGGGAAGGGAAGCACTTCTCTGGGGACACTGGGAACACTGCTCCCTCTGGCAGCTTCCCAAGTCTCCCTGTGCCTTCTCCAGGTGCCTGCCATGCTGAGATACATCCACCAGTGGCTCATGGCCAATGATTCTGATGGGCATAGGCTGGACAACACCCTGCTGTATCTCACAGAAGCGCAGCCAAATGACGCAGTAATGACACTCCTGCGTGTGGCCCCATCCTGTGACAGGTACAGGGCCCACCTGCCCAGAGGGCTCAGGGCTCACCCCAACCCATCGCCCTGCACAGCCTGTCCCAGGTGTCTGACCCACAGAGAGTACCAGGGCCCTCTGGCTGCTCCCTCTGCCAGCCCTGGCACGTCAGCCCCCGAGCCTGCTGCCATGCTCCCTCGCTGCCCCACAGGGGCCTGTCCCCACAGGGCTGGGCTGCCTGGCTGCTGCTGGAGAGGGGCAGTGGGCAAAGGCAGAGCCAGTGGTCAACCCAGGCCCCTAGAGATGCCCAGGCCACGGTGCTGTGTCGGAGATCCCCTGAGACAGATCTCTAACCCCACAGAGCTGCCATGGCCATGTGGAAGACCATCATGTGCACGCCCTGGACTGCAGAGCTGGCACAGCAGATACTCCTGGATGTGCTGGGGAGCTGGCCAGAGCACAGCACGTGCACCTCCGATGGGGACAAAATGGGTGTCTTTGTTCTGGCTGTGAGTTTCTGCCAGTGGCCTTTGCTGGCCCCAAGACCCCTCTCCAGCAGCTCTCCATCCTCCCTCTCCCACTGCATCTCCCTGCCTCAGGGCCTGAAAGCGGGCCTAGGGACAGCTGCAGGGCCACCAGGCCCGCTGCTCCCCCTGTGTCTCTCTGGGCCTCTCCCTGCCACACTCAGGCCCTGCCACATGAACACCTTGGCACTGAGCGCTGTCTCGGGGGACTTTGTCCTTTGCAGGCAACTGTGGTGATGTGGAAGATCCTCCAGGAGCCCTGTGTCCCAGATATAGTGATGGAGCATTTCCCGCAGTTATTTGTGCATCTGCTCTTCCAAGTGTTCTTCAGCACCAAAGAGATGCCAGAGGTGGTTGGTACCTTCTGGAAGGAATGCCAGGAAGAACATGGCCTTGCCACCTGCCCCAACAGGTGCTCTATCCCAGTCCTTCTGTCCCTGCCACATGGCCAGGGCAGGAGCCAGTGCTCCCAGTGTGACCCGGGCTTTGATCTGCACTCAGGTTTGCAGTGAGGACCATGAAGTCCCTGCTGTGCTAAATGGACTATGAGGATGTAGTGGTGTCAGTGGAACGCAAGCGTGGCTGGGGCACACTGCTCTGTGCTGACACCCACATTTATGCCGTGGGTCTGCTGGCCAGGTGAGACCTCCTTCTCCCCATTGCTCCTGGCATTTGTGCTCTGTGTCTGGGATATCCCACTCAGTCCCCATGGCTCTGGGCCAGGGGACGAGGGATGGCCAAGCAGACTGGGAAAGGCTGGGAGAGGAGGGTGCCCAGTAGCAGCCACATCTCAAAGGGCCCAAGTCCCCCTGCAGGGTGGGGGGTAAAGACAAGAACTGCATCAGTCTGTCCTGGGAGGGGCTTCCCCCCCAGCTCAGGGTCTTAGTGTCGTAGGAGCAGGCCCCCAGCTGGGTAATCATTATCACTGACTCCATGTGTTGCAGAAGTCTGATCAATAATAATCTTTATTAGGAAACCCATTGTTCTTATAGATAGTTATGATATAGGTTGATTGAATTGATTTTCTAGTCTAGACACGATCACCATTAGTTAATTAAGAAAGCACCCTTTGGTAGACAAATCTCCGTAACATATTCCACACGTTCACAATACCAGGTGCAGCATGTTAAGATAAGAATGTGTTTTCATTCTTTCCTCTTATCTTCTCTGACTTTCTCAGGCAATGCCTGGGAAAGTTGTCTCTCTCTGGGGCCAGAGAGCTGCTGCCACATCTTAATGCCATTTACCTCCTTGCAGGGAGATGCACAATGAATCCATCGATTTGTGCAAAAGCATCTCAGGCTGTCTCCTTGAGTTGCTCAGCAAAGAGATGCCATACTGGAACTTCCCTGCCCTGGCATTCCTTGTGGAGGTGAGTCTGAAGGCCAGCGCTGCCTCCCAGCTCTCTGCCCTCTCGTAGCCGCAGCTGCCTGGGACGGTGCCCACGCCCTGTGCTGCTGCCTGGTCCCCGCCCTGTGCGGTTCTGGGCTCCTGCCGGCCGGGTCCCCTGTCACTGCCCTGTGCCTTTCAGGTCCTGCATTGCCTGGACTTGAGCGCATGCAGTGACAGCATCATGGATCTCTTGTTGAGGCACTTGCTGAGTGAGTGCACAGAGATGCGCCGCCAGGTTCTGAGGGCCCTCCTCTTGCTCAGGGATAATCCCTCGCTGGTAAGGAGGGGGCAGCAGCTGAAGCCGTGCAGGCAGCGTGGGGCTGGGGAACGCAGTCGCTGGAACTTGGCTGGGCTTCAGGCACTGGGGCAGTCGCTCCCAGCTCTCCTGCCTCCCACTTCAGCTGCCCGAGTGCTGCGGGACAGGCCTTTGGCCTCTGGGCCCTGTGGCAGCAGGGTGGCCTTTCACACACCTTTGCTCCGCACAGGCCAAAAGAATGTGGAGCCTGACCGAAAGCCTCGGAGAGCTCCTGCAGGAAAATGATAGTGATGTGGTCAGGATGGCCATTGTTCTAGTTAGTGATTTGTTCCTGGATAATGACACCCCAATACCCAGCCCCATCGCCCTGCAGCTGGCTAAGGTGCTCCTGCCACTCTTTGACCACGTAAGGCTCTGTGCCCTCAGCCACGGCCACTGGCTGCTGCCCAGACACTTGGTGCCCTGTGGAGATGCAGGCCTGCACCAACGTGGGCCAGAATCAGCTGATGCCAAGGTCTTGTTTCCTTCCTGTTCCACAGGATGATAGCCACGTGCAGCAGCTCTCCATGTTTGTCTTTCGAACCTTGCTGTCTGCTGTAGCAGAAGAAGGAAAAAAGCCCCTGATGACACAAGTGTGTAAGAGCCTGCTGCCACTCTTCTTCCACTGCCATGAGGAGAATCAGTGTGTGGCAGAGGTGAGGACTCACGGGCTGCTGCTGTTCCCCTGGGAGGGGGCTCGGCTGCCTCCTGCCCTGGCGCCTGGCGGGCTGCAGCCTCCTCCTGGCCCTGGCACAGGGATGCTGATCCTGGGCCCTGGGCTGCGGGGCCATTTCCGTGTCTCTATTGCTCTCCAGTCTTCTCGGGAAACCCTGCTTTGTTTGGCCAAATTCCTGAATAGGAGAGACCTTGAAAAATCTGTAAAGAAGGAGAAACTGTGGAGGTTCATTAAGATCCTGGTAAGGAGGGCCGGGAAGCTGCAGCCCCAGCCTGGAGCAGCCCCTGAGCGCGGTGCTCGGTGTGCGGGCTGGCAGCTGTGCCCCTGCCCGCTGCTGCAGCCCGAGGCTGCGCGGGCTCTGCTCCAGGCTGTGCTGTCAGTGTCACATCACAGACATGTCAGTGTGACATCACAGAGATGACAGTGTGACATCACAGAGAGCTTTGTGACATCACAATGAGTCAATGTGACATCACCGAGATGTCCATGTGACATCACAGATATCTGTGTGACATCACAAAGAGCTGTGTGACATCATAGAGATCTCCATGTGACATCACAGAAATGTCTCTGTGACATCACAGTAGGTTGTGTGACATCACAAAGGTGTCCATGTGACATCACAGAGAGTGGTGTGACATCACAGAGATGTCATTATGACATCACAGAGTGTGTGAAATCACAGGGAAGTCAATGTGACATCACAGAGAGCTGTGTGACATCACAAAGATGTCAGTGTGACATCACAGAGATGTTCATGTGACATCACAGGAGGCTGTGTGACATCACAGAGATGTCTCTGTGACATCACAGGAAGTTGTGTGACATAACAGAGATGTCAGTGTGACCTCACAGAGAGCTTTGTGACATCACAGGGTTAGTGTGAAATCACAGAGAGCTGTGCCACGTCACAAAGGTTTCAGTGTGACATCATAGAGATGTAATTGTGACATCATAGGAGGTTGTATGACATCACTGAGCTGACCATGTGGCATCACAGAGAGCTGTGTGACATCACAGAGATGTCAGAGTGACCTCACACAGATGTCTTTGTGACAGCAAGTGGAGATTGTGTGACATCACAAAGATGATCTTGTGACAAGACAGAGAGCAGTGTGACATCACAGAGATGTCCATGTGACATCACAAAAAGCTGTGTGACATCACAGAGAGCTATGTGACATTAAAGACAGTTGTGTGACATCACAGAAATGTCAGTGTGACATCAAAGAGAGTTGTGTGTCTGTGTGACCTCACAAAAAGATGTGTGACATCACAGAGTTGATTGTGTGACATCACAGGAGGTTGTGTGATATCACTGAGATCTCAGTGTGACGTCACAAAGAGCTGTGTGACGTCACAGACATATCAGTGTGACATCAAAGAGAGTTGTGTGACATCACAGAGATGTCCGTGTGACATCACAGAGAGCTGTCTGACATTAGAGAGATGTCAGTGTGACATCACAAAAATGTCTCTGTGACATCAGAGGAGGATGTGTGAGAGCACAGCGATCACATAGAGCTTTGTGGCATCACAGAGTTGTCTGTGTACATCACAAGAGATATTGTGACATCAGAAAGATGTCCCTGTGAAATCACAGAGAGCTGTGTGACATAACAGAGATGTCAGTGTGACATCACAGGAAGTTGTATGATATCACAGAAATGTTTGTGGGACATCACAGAGGGCTTTGTGACATCACATAGCTGTCACTGTGACATCACAAACAGCTATGTGACCTCACAGTTTCAGTGTGACATCACAGAGATGTCCGTGTGACATCACAGAGAGGCCGAAGGCCTTTCCCAAAGCACTGGGGCAGGTGAGGCAGGAGAGCTAGGAGCAGCTGCCTCAGCTCCTGAAGCCCTGACAGACCAAGGGGCTGCTTTGCCCAGCGCAGCTTCAGCCACTGCCCCCTTCTCACCATCCAAGGATCCATGGTGAGCAGTGCGAGGCCTCAGTCAGGCTCCACATTCTTTTGGCCTCTGTGGAACAAAGGTGTGTGAAAGGCCACCCTGCTGCCACAGGGCCCAGAGGCCAAAGGCCTGTCCCGCAGCACTCGGGCAGCTGAAGTGGGAGGCAGGAGAGCTGGGAGTGGCTGCACCAGTGCCTGAAGCCCAGCCAAGTTCCAGCGACTGCGTTCCACAGCCCCACGCTGCCTGCACGGCTTCAGCTGCTGCCCCTCCTTACCAGCGAGGGATTATCCCTGAGCAAGAGGAGGGCCCTCAGAACCTGGCGGCGCATCTCTGTGCGCTCGCTCAGCAAGTGCCTCGACAAGAGATCCATGATGCTGTCACTGCATGCACCCAAGTCCAGACAATGCAGGACCTGAAAGGCACAGGGCAGTGACAGGGGACCCGGCCGGCAGGAGCCCAGAACCGCACAGGGCGGGGACCAGGCAGCAGCACAGGGCGTGGGCACCGTCCCAGGCAGCTGCGGCTACGAGAGGGCAGAGAGCTGGGAGGCAGCGCCGGCCTTCAGACTCACCTCCACAAGGAATGCCAGGGCAGGGAAGTTCCAGTATGGCATCTCTTTGCGGAGCAACTGAAGGAGACAGTCTGAGATGCTTTTGCACAAGCAGGTGGATTCATTGCGCATCTCCCTGGAAGACGGAAAATGGCACTAAGATGTGGCAGCAGCTCTCTGGCCTCAGAGAGAAACAGACAACTTTCCCAGGCATTGCCTGAGAAAGTCAGAGAAGATAAGAGGAAAGAATGAAAATCTTTCTTATCTTAACATGCTGCACCTGGTTTTGTGAACATATGGAATATGTTACGGAGATTTGTCTACCAAAGGGTGCTTTCTTAATTAACTAATGGTGATAGTGTTTAGACTAGAAAACCAATTCAATCAACCTATATCATAACTATCTATAAGAACAATGGGTTTCCTAATAAAGTTAATTATTGATCAGACTTCTGCGATACCTGGAGTCAGTGATAATGATTACCCGGCTGGGGGCCTGCTCCTACGACACTAAGACCCTGAGCCAGGGTGGGGGGAAGCCCCTCCCAGGACAGACTGATGCAGTTCTTGTCTTTACCCCCCACCCTGCAGGGGGACTTGGGCCCTTTGAGATGTGGCTGCTACTGGGAACCCTCCTCTCCCAGCCTTTCCCAGTCTGCTTGGCCATCCCTCGTCCCTCTGGCCCACAGCCACGGGGACTGAGTGGGATACCCCAGACACAGAGCACAAATGCCGGGAGCAATGGGGAGAAGGGGGTCTCACCTGGCCAGCAGACCCACGGCATAAATGTGGGTGTCAGCACAGAGCAGCGTGTCCCAGCCACGCTTGCGTTCCATGGCCACCACCACATCCTCATAGTCTATTCGGCACAGCAGGGACTTCAGGGTCCTCACTGCAAACCTGAGTGCAGAGCAAAGCCCGGGTCACACTGGGAGCACTGGCTCCTGCCCTGGCTGTGTGTCAGGGACAGAAGGACTGGGATGGAGCACCTGTTGGGGCTGGTGGCTAGGCCGTGTTCTTCCTGGCATCCCTTCCAGAAGGTACCAACCACCTCTGGCATCTCTTTGGTGCTGAAGAACACTTGGAAGAGCAGATGCAAAAATAACTGTGGGAAATGCTCCATCACTATGTCTGGGACACAGGGCTCCTGGAGGATCTTCCATATCACCACAGTTGCCTGCAAAGGACAAAGTCCCCCGAGACAGCGCTCAGTGCCGAGGTGTTTGTGTGGCAGAGCCCGAGCATGGGACGGAGAGGCCCAGAGAGCCACAGCGGGAGCACCGGGCCTGGTGGCCCTGCAGCTGTCCCTAGGCCAGCTTTCAGCCCAGTGCCTGAGGCAGGGAGACGCTGTGGGGGAGGGAGGATGGAGAACTGCTGGAGAGGTGGCCTTGGGGCCAGCAAAGTCCACTGGCAGAAACTCACAGCCAGGACAAAGACACCCGTTTTGTCCCCATCGGAGGTGCACGTGCTGTGCTCTGGCCAGCTCCCCAGCACATCCAGGAGTATCTGCTGTGCCAGCTCTGCAGTCCAGGGCGTGCACATGATGGTCTTCCACATAGCCATGGCAGCTCTGTGGGGTTAGAGATCTGTCTCAGGGGATCTCAGACACACACCATGGCCTGGGCATCTCTAGGGGCCTGGGTTGACCGACGGCTCTGTCTTTTCACACTGCCCCTCTCCAGCAGCATTCAGACAGCCCAGCCCTGTGGGGACAGGCCCCTGTGGGGCAGCGAGGGAGAATGGCAGCAGGCTCAGGGGCTGACGTGCCAGGGCTGGGAAAGGGAGCAGCCAGAGGGCCCTGGGACTCTCTGTTGGTCAGACACCTGGCACAGGCTGTGCAGGGCGATGGGTTGGGTTGAGCCCTGAGCCCTCTGGGCAGGTGGGCCCCGTACCTGTCACAGGATGGGGCCACACGCAGGAGTGTCATTACTGCGTCATTTGGCTGCGCTTCTGTGAGATACAGCAGGGCGTTGTCCAGCCTGTGCTCTGCAGAATCATTGGCCATGAGCCACTGGTGGATGTACCTCACCATGGCAGGCACCTGGAGAAGGCACAGGGAGACTTGGGAAGCTGCCAGAGGGAGCAGTGTTCCCAGTGTCCCCAGAGAAGTGCTTCCCTTCCCACCACAATGTGATGGCCTCAAAGGCTCACAGGGCCCAGCACTGTGGCTTGGGAAGCCGTGTGACTCATGGGGGAATTGAAGCCTGGCCACAGCTGCCTACTTGCTCTGCTCTGGAAACACCCCTCTGCACAAGCAAATCCAGCAGGGCGGCACTGGTCTCATGTCCGAGGAGCTCTGAGTAGGCTCTGAGCCCAGGGCCCATGGCGCTGGTCTCTTCCTGCCAAATTCTCTTGATGAATTTGCAAACGAGCTGTAGGAGAAGGGCAAGAAGCCATGGAGTGCTGCAGGCGTGCTGCTGGGCTGAGCAGTGCCAGCAGGCCCAGCCCAGGTGGGGATGGCTGCAGGTACCTGCGCTGTTCTGCGGAAGCGGCCACGGGTGCGTTCCTGCTCTCGTGTGCGCTGCACGGCTGCACCTGGCAAAGAGCGAGCGCAGCCTGAGCTGAGGGGCTGCGGGAGAGGCCGGAGAACACAGCCCAGCCCTGCGCTGCCCAGGCAGGGAGAGCCCCAGGATGCCCCAGGGCATGGAGCACGGCCACTGCGGCGTGTCTGACCTGTAGTAGATAGGGACAGGCGAACGGAAGATTTCGGGATGTGATGGAAAGAAAGAGCCCCATCCCCCTCTCACCCTGCAACATGTTATCCATTACCCCAAAGAATGTAACCACACCTAACCCTGTAGTTTTCCACTCCTGACTAACCCTAGAGACCCTGCCAACCCCCCCTGACGTAGCAGAGTCCCCCAAGACTATTTAAACCCATGAGATAAGATAATAAAGGCTTTCGACCGTCCACCACATTGGTGTCCTGCGTGTGTCGTTAGCCCGAGTGGACCAGGGAAGACTGGGCTGCCGTGCTGTTCCTTGCAACCAGGTCGCCGTTGCCTCCCATGAAGGCAACACTGCCCGGGCCGCTCTTCCGTCCTGTCCATGGACATGTCACCAGAGGATGGGATGTGACGGGATGGGATGGGATGGGATGGGATGGGATGGGATGGGATGGGATGGGATGGGATGGGATGGGATGGGATGGGATTGGGCCAAGCTGGCTGAAGGCACCGGCCTTGCAGCCTGGCTCTGCCACTCACCCTCCTGTGGTGGATGGAACAGCACCACCTCTTCAGTCTCCTGTGCTGGGGCAGCTGCAGGGTCGCCTTCTTCCTCCTCCATCCAGGTCAGCTTGGGCACTCTTAGGGCTCCCTGCCCCATGTCACTGACCGGATTTCTGGCTACCCTCAGGAGAGATGCCTTGGAAAACTCTGGGCTACCAAGTCCCACGGTCTGCCCTCAAGGGCACCTGCAGAATTGAAGTCTCGGAAGGCCGCAGGTTACTGAGTCCTGTGGTCTGGCCTCGAGGTCAGCTGCAGGAATAATGCCTCAGAAAAGCTCTGGGTCGGACAGGAACGAGCGCGCTGTGCGGGGGCTCCTCACAGCACCGCTCTGTCCCGTCCTGTCCCTTCTCCTGCTCTGAGCACTGTGGCGTGCTCTTGCCACTTCCAGCTCCTATGCCAGCATGTGTCACAAAGGGCCCTTGGAAACCCAGCTCCATTCCATGCTGCACCGTGTCAGCAAGGGCCCTTGGACACCGGGCTCCATTCCATGCTGCATGTGTCACAAAGGGCCCTTGGAAATACTGCCCCTGCACTGGGGCTGCCCCCTGCCCACCCAAAGTGGTCCAGGTTGGAAGGAATCCCTGGCCTCAAGTGTCTGAGACAGCCCAGCAGGATCTTTAGGAAGGGCTCAGCCCATCAGCAAACGCTGCCCTGCTCTGCAGGCTCAGGGCAGCAGAAGGAGCCCCCAGGGCTGCCGACGCAGCCGCGCTGGGAAGGGCACGGGGCCTTCCACAGAAGCTGGCACGGCCTCCTCGGGACACATCCCGGATCGTGG
This sequence comes from Lonchura striata, assembly GCF_050655825.1. Classification (NCBI taxonomy): domain Eukaryota; kingdom Metazoa; phylum Chordata; class Aves; order Passeriformes; family Estrildidae; genus Lonchura; species Lonchura striata. The sequence continues at coordinate 7,243,953 of NC_140738.1, forward strand.
CCATCCCAAACCCTCAAGTGTGACACGGACAAGGAACTGTGGGCCAGGGCAGGAATGCTGCTCTGAGCCCTGGGGCCTGGGGAGCGCTGACACCAGCAGGTGAGGCAGTCCCTGCCCAAGCAGACCTGCCACCCCCGAAGCCCTGGCAGGGCTGGTGCCATCTCCTGCCCCAGAGACCTTTGCACCCGGGGGCTTCTGTGCCAGAGGGAGCCAAAGCCCAGGGGCACTGGGGGCTGTGCTCCTGCCTGCAGGGGCTGTTGGCAGGAACACCTGGAGCAACTGCTGGCAACAATGAGTAGATGGCAAAATGGTTAACCCTGCCCCGGGATAGAGATCTAAGTGGCCATTAGAGTACAGCTCTCCCCTCTTGTTCCCTGCAGCAGAATCAGGACCATGAACAAAAGCAGTCACAGATATTCTTTCTGGGCTCTATAAGCAAAGCTGTGCCAAACCACAGATGCTGCCTTCAAACAGACTCAAATTCCAGCCTAGACCTCTCACCTCCCAGACAACTCATTCTCCAACACACCTTCAACACCAACAGCCTGCAAACACCACACAGAAGCCCTCAACATCCCGCCAGGACCCCCAGCTGTCCCTGTCCCGGTCCCTGTCCCTGTCCCTGTCCCTGTCCCTGTCCCTGTCCCTGTCCTTGTCCCTGTCCCACCCTCCCACAGATGCCCTGGTTCCCTGATATGCCATGGGATGGCACTCAGGAGGATCTGCTCCAAGGCCTTCCCCGGCAGCAAGCTCAGGCTGCCAGGCCTATGGATCCTGGATCATCCTTCCCACCGAGCCTTCCATTGGCACGGCTCTTCCATTGGCACATCTGCGCTCAGCTGGGACTACTCCGCTCACCCAGGGCTGCTGGTAAAGGATGGAGAGCAGCCTGGCAAGCTCTTTCTCCAGCTCCCTCTGTGCTCTTGGGGAAGGTAGAACCTTCCACAGGAAAGCAACTGCTGCCACAAGGAGTGGGTGGCATCAGGCAGCTCTGGGGAAGCCCCTCAGGAATGCTGTATCCTGAGGGAACACTGTTGGCCTTGACCTGTTGGCACCTGCAAAAGCTTCAAATCAGCTGCCTCAGCTTCCAGGGCCTCTCTTGGCCAGCATCCTGACGTGGATGCAGGACGGCTGCCAGGCACTGCTGGGACCCAGCGGGACAGGACCAGCTGTCTCGTGCCCACGCAGCAGCCCTGATACAGCCAGGGCCATCCCGAGAGCAGACAGATGCTCACAGGCCAGCAGAGAGGAGCAAGGAGCCCTGGGCTCCTCTCAGGGTACCTCAGCTGGGCTCGCTCCACAACACGCCCCCATTGGAAGGCCTGCTGATGCCCAGCTGCCAGAAATGCCTCCCTTGTGCTCTCCAAGATGCACAGGGAGAGCCAGTGAGCAGGACACCTTGGCAGGCAAACCTTCCAAGCCTTTTCTGAGGCCTGGCACACACCAAGATCAGCCAAGACTCTCCACCACACTGCCTGGCCCACCCAGCCCAGCTCTGTGCTGGCCCTGGGCCACAGCAGCTCCCAGTAAGCAGGAGGCAAATCTTGCCAAGAGTTGAAACACAGCAGACAGGGAAGATGTGAAAAGTGAGTGTGTAAAGGCCTTTTAATTCACAGCTCCCACAGAGAGCTTTGGGGCTCACAGATGGACAGAGATGGTTCTGCTCACCCCTCTGTCCAAAGGGGGGTAACACACGCTGCTGCAGGTGCTTTGGTTGGTTCCTGCAGGTCCAGGTGGATGCCAAACCTGCTCTTCACAGGCTTCTCCCTTGCCCTGCCCCTCTGCCAGGTTCTCTAAAAACCCTACAGCCCTGCCTTTGCCCTGTCTTTTGGGGGTAAGAAATGGATTCTGGAGCTTTGTGAAACCAAGCCCCATCTCGTTTGTTCCTGGCACCCGCAGCTGCACGCTCCCTGGACACCATGAACTCAACTTCTGGAGGATTTGTGGGTTCTGGGGGAATTTTGGGCAGTGTTCTCCATCTCTTTGCACTCCAAAAGCCAAGAGGGATGAATTTGTCACCACAAAACCACTCAATCCCACTAAAAACAACTGAATTTTTACCTATAAAGGCACAATCCCACCTCAAATTGCATGTTCTGACCTCAAAAAAACTCAATCCCACAGAAAGCTCACTTGATTCCACAGCTGCCAGGGTGAGATGGGGTTGGGAGGAGATTGGGAGAAGTGGGATCCCAGTTTGGAGTGGTGGGATGTATTTGATAGCAAAGAAAACTTTCAGAGTTACTGATTTATGTCCCCTTCATTTTCAGTCAGTTCTGTTTGTAGAGTGGCTCCTTCTCAGCTGATTAAATTCCTATAAAAATAATTTTTTTAAAATCAGCTGGCCCAAACAATCCAAAAAACCAACATTCATATAAAAACACCCATCTGCAATTATATTTTTTAAAACTATTTAAATTTTTTTAGAGTGTTTAAGGGTGTTTTTAAAGTTTAATTGTTTGGTTAAATTGTATGAGACATTATAGTGGTGTTTGGTTTCGTGTTTAGTATATCTGTAGTATGAATTGTTTTACTAAGGTGTGTTCCATTGTATGTTTAGATTGGCCGGTGCTGCGAGAGGCGCTGGGCTCTGCCTGGCAACTGATGAGTCAGAGCCGTCCCGGGCGCTGATTGGCTGAAAATCGCCAGGCGGGACCAGCGCCGAGTTTCTGCCCGGGAACTGAATCGTCATCAACGCCGCGCGCTCTGATTGGCCAGGATCTGCTTCGGGGCGGGGCCGGGAGGAACTGGGGACCCCCAGGAGCCCCCCGGGTTTGGGGGTTTCCATCCCCCCTCGGCCCCCGGGGCGGCCTTGGGGCCACCCCAAAACCCCAAAATGGGGAGGGTCCCCGGAGCCGCTTGGAAGCCCCAAAAATGGGCTGGAAGCGGCAGGAGCCGCCCCAAGAAGGGATTGAAGGGTCCGGTCCGGGAATGGCTCCGATCCGGATTGGGGCGGGCTGGGATTGAGGGAGGGTCCGGTCAGCGGCTGCGGAGGGGCTGGGATTGGGGAGGGGTCCGGGATTGAGGGGATGGGTCCATTCCGGGACTGGGGCAGGATCGCTCCCTGGGGGTGGGCTCCATTATTGAGTCAGGGCCTCTCCCCTTCCCGATCCCAATCCCGTTCCCTGATCCTGTTCCCGATCCCAATCCCATTACCATTTCTGTTCCCGTTCCCGGGCCAGTTCCCGATCCTGATCCCATTCCCCTTCCTGTTCTCGATCCCAATCCCACCGCTGTTTCCAGGGAATGGCTCCTATCCCAACCCCGACTCCAAACCCGGGGGGTCAAACACTGGGGTCAAACACCCCAAATCCCAACACTGGGAGGGGGGAGGTCAAACAGCCCCAAACCCAAACTCTGGGATGTCAACCTCCCCCCTGCCCCAAACCCCCCAAATCCCAGATCCTGGGGTGTCAAACACTCCCCAGTTCCCAAAAGATGGTGTTAAATCCTCTTGACCCGAAATCCTGGGGTTCAAAATATTTGGGGTGTCCAACACCCCCAATTCCCAAAGTCTGGGGTCAAATACCTCCAAATCCCAAATCCTGATGTGTCAAACACCCCCAGCCCCCAAAGTTTGGGGTTAAAACCCCCAAGACCCGACTCCTGGGGTTTGAAATATCTGGGTTGTCCAACCCTCCTCCTCGTCAAAGTTTGGGGTCAAACCCCTCAATTCCCAAACTTTGGGATTAATCCCCCCCAATCCCAAACCCTGGGGTGTCAAATCCCCCTGATCTCCCCCACTTTGAGGTTAAATCCCCCAAAATCAGTTGGTCAACCCCCCAAGTTTCCAAATTGTTGGGTCTAAACCCCCAAACCCCAAATCCTGGGGGTTGAAACACCTGGTTTGCCAACCACCCTGACCCAAACATTTGGGGATGAAACCCCCTGATTCCCAAATCTTGGGAAAAAAAAAAGATCCCAAACCCTGGGGTGTCAAGCTCCCCCAGTTCCCAAAGTTTGGGATCAAAAACTCCCAAACCCCGAGGTGTCAAACCCCCCTAAACCCCAAATTTTAGGATCAATCCTTCCAGTCCCCAAAGTTTGGGGTCATGACCCCCCCCCCTCCCCCCACAAATGTGGGGCCTGTGGGACCGAGGGACCATTGTGACACCGCGGGGCCTCGGGGAACCATGGAGACCATTATGACTCTTTGGGGTGTCATGGAACCAAGGGGCCATTGTGCCTCTGTGGGGCACCATGGAACCAAGGATTCCATTGTGACACTGAGGGGACTCATGGGATCATGGAAACCATTGGGACACTATGAGCCCCCATGGAATAAGGAAAGCATTGTGACACTGTGAGGCCTCATGGCACCAGTGAGACCATTGTGACCCTGGGGGTGCCCACAGAACCAAGAGGACCATTGTGACACTGTGGGGCCTCGTGAAACCAAGAGGCCTTTGTGGCACGGCAGGGCTGCAGGGAACCAAAGGTCCATTGTGACACTGCAGGGCCTCGTGTCATCAGTGTTCCATTGTGACCCTGTGGAGCCAAAGGAGACCATTGTGACATCGCAAACCTCAGGGCCGAAAGGTCCATTGTTACATTGTGGCCTCATGGAACAGAGGAGTCCCGTGACACTGTGGGGCCTGGGGAACCACGGAGACCACTGGGACACTGTGGGGCCCCAAGGAACCAAGGGAACACGGAGCAGGTCTGGCTGGTTTGGCCTCCAGGGGCTGCCTGACAGCTTGGCACCTGCAGGGTCTCTTCTCATCTGCTATTGAAGCACTGGGGCTCGGGGCTTTCTTTCCTATGGAAAAGAACTCTCCTTCTCCTCCAGGTGTCCATGGCCAGAATTCAGATTTCATCTCTATTTCCTTATATCCAGGGATTGTTCCCATGGACATATTGCCAGGAAAAATCAGGCTGGCAGTCATTTCTTAAGGGTCACTGCTTACCTGTCCACAAAAGACTAGGGAAGGCTCCATGCTTTCCCTCCTATGGGGAAGAACTCTCCTGCTTCTCCAGGTGCCCATGGGCAAAATTTGGATTCTGTCTCCAAAATTCCCTATATCCAGAGACTGCCCCCAGACAACATCTGCCCTTCCTGCCAAGTCTGGCTGGCCTTGGCCTAATGAGGCTCTCACCTGACTTCCTCTGCACTAGGGCTCTATGCTTTCCTTCCTATGGAAAAAAACTGTCCCTCTCCTGCAGGTGGTCATGGCCAGAATTGGAATTTCACCTCCAAGTGCAGATTGTGACAGACTGGAGGTGATTGTTGGCTGGAAACATTTCATGTGTGAGGGAGGAAAGGGCAGGTCCACCCTTGCCCTGCCCTGGAACCCCAGCCCTGCCCTGCCCTGGAACCCCAATCCTCCCAGAGCCTCTATCCCAGCCCAGCAGTGTCTGCCAGTCCCTGGCACAGCACAGGCAATGCTGCACAGCCACCTCTGGAGCCCCAGCCCAGCTCCTGAGTGACCAAATGACCCCAAGTCCCACCTGGGGGAAGGGCCCAGGAAGACCAAGGGGTATTTAAGGCTGACCACAAGGCAAGCACACATCTTGACCTTACCTCCTCTTGGAATTTCCATCTGAACACTGCTGGAATCCAGGAGTTGGTAGATGAGTGTGTGCTTCTCTCTGTGTATCTTATTTTTCTCTCTTTCTGTATCTACTTCTTCTATTTCTGTACTCTTGCAAATATTGATTAACTTAAAATTGAACAGGCTTAGAGTTTGTGAAGCTGAGTGGGCCAAGTTAATGCTTTGAGAAGTTTTGTTGTTGTTGTTGTTGTTGTTGTTGATTGAATGCTATATTAAAACGTTTGCCAAAGTTTCTCTGATTTTCTAAATTTCCCAGTAAAAGCTGGTTTGTTGTTTAGAGCTCCTGAGAAACTCTTGATAATATTGCTTCAGTACATCCAAATCAGAGGACACAGATTATTGTCATTCCTTTTAAATGTCTCCATTAGAGAGTTAAATGTCTCCTTGGTGCCACAGGGTCACACCGGCCCCTTGTTTCCATGGGGCCCTGCAGTGTCACACTGGTGGTGTCATATTGGATCCTTGGTTCCAGGAGGCCCAGATGTGTCACGCTGGCCTCTTGTTTCCATGGGGCTCCATAGTGTCACAATGGTCCCTTGCTTCCATGAGGCCTTGCAGGGTCACAGGGGTCTCCTTGGGGCCACAGGATCACAATGGACCCTTGGTTCCATGGGCACTCACAGTGTCAGAAGGGTCTCCTTGGTTCCATGGGGCCCTGCAGAGCTCCTTGATTCAACGAGGCCTCAAAGTGTCAGAATGGCCTCCAGGATTCCAATGGGCCCCACAATGTCACAATGGACCTTTGGTTCCGTGGGGTCCCACACTGTTCCATGAATCCTTAGTTCCATGGGCCCTGTAGCTCCTTGGTTCCATGGTGCCACTCAGTGTGACAGCTGCCCCTTGGCCTGCCAACACTCCATAGTGTCACAACGGCCCCTCGGTTCAATGGGGCCTTGTGGTGTCACAATGGCTCAGTGAGGCCTTTAGTGTCACAAGAGTGTCCCTGATTCCATGAGTGTTGGAACCCTGGATGCTGAGAATGTTAAACTTGCTGTGCTGAAAGGCACAGACTTGCAAGAGAACACTGCATTTGACCTGAGGCTGTGAAGAAGGCTTCCAAAATTGATTAATAGCACTGGGGTTACAGGTGTGCAGTTGGTTAGACGTGTATACAACCACAGGGTGGAAAAGTTAGAGTTTGGGGGTTTAGAACATAGTAATAAATATGAAGCAAGATGGAGGTTTTAGGGTGGAGACAGGTTCTTCTCATTTACCTTCTTCTTACCTCCTTCTTCATGGGTTTGGGTGATATTTTGTGATTGGACAGAAAAGTCTGCACTGCTGGCTTCGAGGGATCAGTTATTGGGTCAAAAGGGAAAATAATTTCGGTGTAATTTCTTGATTGGATAGTTTTAAAAGACCTTGTAACAAGAGATATTTGGCCATTTTGTGACTTGCTAATGAAAGACTGCAGAACTCAGTTGTGAGGCTGCAACACTGATAAGAAACAAGAAGAACCTGAGTCTGAACACGAACTACCCTCTCAAGTACCTTCAATCCTGATCACAACACAGGTAGAAAAAACAAGCACAGCACCCACACCTAAGGCCTGGCAGTGTGACAACAGACCATTGGTGTCACTGAGCCCCACAGTGTCACGATGGTCCCCTTGGCCCCACGAGGCTCTGCAGTGCCACAGAGGCCCTTTGGTTTCACAAGGCCTCAAAATGTAGAAATGGTCTCCATGGTCCCATGAGGCCCTGCTGGGTCACAATGGACCTTTGGTTCCAGGATGCCCCAGAGTGACACAATGGTGACACAATGGTTCCATTGGACCCTTCATCCCACGGAGACCCACAGTGTTCACTGCAGTCCCCTTGGTTCTATGAGGCCCTGCCATGCTCTTTGGCCCCTTGGTTCCAGTGGGTCCCAAAGTGTCAGAACAGTCTCCATGGTTCCATGAGGCCCCACAAAGTCACTGTGCTCTCCTTGGTTCCACAGGGCCCCACAGTGTCACAATGGACTCTTGGCTCCATGAGGTGCCACGCTGTGTCACAATGGCTCATGGTTCCATGAGGCCACACAGTTTAACAAAGGTCCCTTGGTTCCATGAGGCCTCGCTGTGTCACAATGGACTTGGAGTTCCATGAGCTTTCCTACTGCCAAAAACAGTCTCCCTGGTTCCAGAGTGTCACCATGGTCCCATTGTTCCATGAGGTTCCATGGCAGAACCTTGGTTCCATGGCCACCTTGGTTCCGTGTGATCTTGCAGTGTCACCATGGACCTGTGGTTCCACGACGCCTTGCTGTGTCAGAATGGCCACTTGGTTCCAAGAGGTTTCTCAGGGTCACAATGGTCTCCTTGGATCCGTGGTATCACAATGGGCCATTGGTTCAATGTGGCCCCAGGGTGCCAAAATGGATTTGGGTTCCATGGGATTCCGCTGTGTCACCATGGACCCTTTGTTCCATGAGTTTGCACAGTCACAGCTGACTCCTGGGTTCTGTGAGGCCCCATGGCCACCAAATCTCTGAAATATCAGAACAAGACTCCTTAACACTAATTTGCTATTTAAGAGGGGATCATTTATTCAGGCCTTGGGTCTAGTGAGGGATAACTCCTAACCGTATGTGGACATGTAACTCTACCAGTGTGTTGCTTATACACAGTCGCTAAATGTGTATTACAATTTACCCATTTCCATAAAACCCACCCCAAGTTCCCAGGTTCAGTCCTTGCTTTTTGTATCACTGCACCCTTGAGCCAGATGTCTTCTACACTTCCAACTGTCCTTGCTGGAAAAGCAGCTCCTGCACACCCTGTTCCTGTGTTAAAAGTTCCCAGGCAAGGTAAAAATGGAATAAACCCTTTTGGTATCAGCCCAAGGCTTTGTGTGTCCAGGCAGGGGCAGCAGGAGGCAGAGCTGCCAGCAAAGGAAGGGCCAGCGAGGTGGGGCAGCCGGGGGTGACGACAGCCTGCAGGGACAGAGGCGCAGGGCAGGGACACCGTGGGACAGCCTGGGCTGCAGAGGGCTCAGGGATGTGCAGCAGCTGCAAGGCCCTGACAGAGCCAACCTGTGCAGCCCTTTGGCCATGGCTGCTGGCCCTGGGCCTGAGGCCACCAGGGGACAAGTGACCCTTGCAGCCCTGGGGCCTCAGTGCCTCCTTGTCCCTGCTCAGCAGCCTGGCAGGGGCCGCCCCATGGTCCTGCCCTTGGCGCTGCACATCCCCACATGCCAGTGCCCATCCCGGGAAGAGCCCTGAGCAATGAGGGAGGGACAGGATCTGCCTTGCCAGGGGCTGGGGCTCAGGCCTGGGCCCTTTGCATTCCTGAAACACATCCAGGTTTGCTCAGCACCAGAGCCACCTTCCCCTTGCTTGTCCCCAGCTGTCATCACTGCCTCCAGTGTTCTGCTCTGACTGGAACCTGGGGACACTTTCTCAGTCCTGTTCCTCAGTGGGACCCATTAAAACTTCAAGAAACTTTGGAGTTTAAATTTAGCTTTGAGTTCTTGAGAAGTTTTTTGAAGACACTCTCAGGGACTGAGTCTGATGTAAACAACACCAAAGCCCTGAGAGGGTCATTAAAGTTTTCCTCTTCCAGTTGTGGAGAAAGATTTCAAAGAGCTTGTAAGAAATACACATTCCTGTTTTAAAGGGTGTATTTTATTACATTTCTCTTTAGATCAGAGGCGATTGCAGCATTCTGTGATTGATATTGAGCCAGGGTCTCCCCTCAGGAGCTCTGGCCTGCTCAGAGAAGCTGTGCCCTGAGCTCTGGCCCAGCGTGGACAACCTTGCTCCACATTGCCCCAGCCCATCCTGTCTGTCCTCACTCACCTGGGACCTGCTGTGCTCGCAGAGCTGGCTGCACCCAGCCTAAGAGGGGCTTTCCCTTTTTCTATGTTTGGAACAATCTAAAACCCCTGAGTTTCCCCATGGAAACAGACACCCTCCTCAGGTGTGTGCCAGCCCAAGGTGCCACCAAAACCACTCCAGACCGGCCCTGGGCCAGCTGTGAGGGTGGATCATCAGCCCCAACTGCACTGGGCACTGCAAGGGGCTGTAGCCATGGGCACTGCACTGACCCCACTGCTGGGTTTGGCTGCCACGGCAGCCCTGAGAAATGAAGCTGTCCTTGGAAACACTGGGGAGGACTGGGACATACTGGGGAATACTGGGAATGCTGTGGGAGACACTGGGACATACTGGGAGTGATGCTGTGGAGGGCTGGGACAGCCTGGGAACATGAGGAATGCTGAGGGGGAATCTGGGTGGGCTGGGATGGACTTGGGGGTACACTGGGACACACTGGGACATACTGGGAGTGAAACTGGGAGTGAAACTGGGGGATACTGGGACAAACTAGGGACATTGCGGGGAAGACTGGGCAACACTGGGGCATACTGTGGATGACATTGGGAGGAACTGGGAGGGCCTGGGAATAAACTCAGGTGTATTGGGAGGGACTGGGCTGTACTGGGAGGGATTGGAGGGGCACTGGGGCTGCACTGGGAATGGGCTGTTCCCGCCCCCGCCGCCTCCCATTTGCCGAGGCTCCCGCACATCATCACAGCCCCAACCAATCAGCGACAGGCGTCATGGCTTTGGGGGCGGTGCCTGAAGTCAGCGCCATCTTTTCTTTTGCCTACATCTCCCATCATGCACCGCAGCCCAATAGAGCCCCATTAGGGCCGGGACTACAACGCCCGTCATGCCCCGCGCTCCACAGAACCCCGGTACCGCCCCCATCTCTCCCGTCAGTGCCCCCCAGACCCTCCGGGATCCCCAAGTGCCCCTCAGCGCCCATTCGGGAGCCCCCAAAAGCGTCCTCGGATCTCCTGAGTGCTCCCAGCCCCACAGATGCCCGGTACAGCCACTTCTGGGAATTCCTCTCCTCTCATCCCCCGCGGCCCCAGAGCCCCTCCGAACACAGTTCTGCGCCTAAAATTCTTGCCGCGCCCTGTGCCCTAAGGAACCTGGTTAAATCTCCCCAAGCTCCCCCGAGTGCCCCAGAGCCCCCGAGGACCTCAAGTCGCGGCTCGGATGCAAAAGTGTCTCCCGAGGGCCTTCCCGGGCCCCAAACGCCGCGTCCGAGACACTTCCGGGACTACAGCTCCCATCATGCTCCGCGGCGCACGGCCAGCGCTGTTCCAGCCGTGACTTCATCTCCCGTCATGCACCGCGCCCCACCGAGAGCCGCTGTAGGTGTTCTAGAACTCCCGTGATGCTCCGCGGCCCCGTTGCACCGCATTGTACCCGCGCCTACAACTCCCATCAGCCCCCGCGCCCAGCGAGCCCCGCCCGAGCCCCCCGAGTGCTCCCCCGGACCCCGAAGGGCCCCAAATTCCCCTCGCTGACCTCCAGGGCCCGGACCCCCGAGTGCTCCCCCGGACCCCGAACTGCCCCTCAGGATCCCTGAGTGCCCCTCCAAGCGCCCGCCCGGCTCCCCCAGGGGTCCCCCAGACCCTCAAGTTCTCTCTGAATTCCCTCCCCAGACACAAAACTGCCCCAAATGTGCCCAGAAATGTTTCCACGGGCCCCAAAGTGGCCACTTTTACCCTGTCTGTGAAAATGGTAGAAATTGATGACAAAAATAATACAAATAAAAGAAAATACAATAAAGGGGCAAAATCAATTGCCAATAGTGGTCAATGAATTAATGAAGGGTATTGTGTTACTTAGAACCAATGACCAATGATTTCTTGGTTGCAAAACCCATATAGAGATTTTTTTTATACAAACATTAAAATAAAATAATAAAGTAATGAATAATAATTTTATGCATAAGCAAAATAAAATTTAAACTGTTATTCAGCTAAAATTAATTTATTAAATTAATTTAATTAAAATATAACTACATTTTAATTATGAAGAAGAATGCATAATTTTCTAAAAATGTATTGGTATGTCAGTCCCAGGTGGGCAATATCTGGGGGTAAGGGGCATGTGGTAAATGGATGTGATTCATGCTGAAGGCAATATGTATTCAATTGCCATCTGTTAGAGGTTGGTTCACTGTATTGTTTATTTTATCTTTTTATTTTCTTCCCTCATAAAGAACTGTTATTCCTGCTCCCATATTTTTGCCTTAGAGCTCCCCTTAACTTCAAATTTACAGCAATTCAGAGGGAGGGGATCTACATTTTTTTTCCCATTTCAGGGGAGGCTCCTGCCTTCCTTAGCAGACTCCTGTCTTTGCAAACCAAGACAGATTTTGGCACCCAACGTGCGGCTCGAGGGCACAGGAACAAAAAAGGGAATAACAGTTCTTGAGTAATCCAATTTCTGTGTGCTGCTACAGAAACCTCGTTCAGCGGCACCCTGTGCTCCAGCCTGCCCTGGTTTGGGTGACATGGAACCGTGGCTGCATTTCTCCATTTGCAGGCCCTGATCTAAACACGGCTCCTACAGCCAAGGCTGCTGTGGCTGTTCTCCGGTTTGTTTTATGGGTGAATAAGGGGAAGAATTCAGGATCTTTAACTTCCTCTGGGAAGCAGGCACATGGATTCACAGCTATCACACACTAACTGTGTGCTTTTGGGGTTACTTTAATAATGGCACCTACTGTGAGGAAATGAGACAGCGGGAAATTTTCTCCCAAGCCTTTAACCATCTCTTTGGGTCTGCCCCACCAGTTTGTGAAGGGCTCAGATCCACTCCAAATACCAATGATATCATACAGGGGCTGTGTTGCTGTTAGCCCTGTTCTATTTGGCACTGAGAGACAAGGGAAGATTAACCTGGATAACCACCCTGACACCCAGCCCAGAACCTGACACGGCCCCAGAGACCAGGGATGCTGCTGCCCCAGAGCCTGACCCTGCCCCACAGCCACCCCAGATATGAACCACCCAGACTGGGTGGGGGTCTGGTGAGGGAGATGCAGGAGATGCTGAAGGAGTGCATTTCCCCAGCTGGTGAGAAGCCCTCCCCTTGCCTCGAAAAAAGAGAGTCTGATGGGGCAGCAGTGGAACCCACAGATGTTACAACTGTCCAGGTTCCAGCCGAGCCACAAAGGCAGCCACAGCCAGCAGCAGACGCCCCTGTAGAAACAAGGAGGTCTAAGATGGAATCAGAGCACCCAGATAAGGGAAGGCCCTCACAACCCACAGGGGAGCCAGAGGTTGTGATCATCACCGAGTCCCTGATGTACAAAAGTCTCTGTAACCTGCACAAGGACATTGAACGATGGAGACGTGAGGCTTATACAACCTGACTGCTTCAAGTCTGAGACCTCATGGGTACAGGTGTCCAGCTGGGTGTTGGTAAGGCAAGGAATTGAGACCCTTGACTGAGGACTCAGGTATGAATCAGATTTTTGTAAGGGAGCCTTTGCCTCTGGGAGCGGATTTTAATGAGTGTCAGAGAGAGGTTTGTCCACAGGGAGAGAAAGCAGGAGCACCAGCATAGAACGTGCTGGGAAACCCTTGAGGAAGGGATCCAACAGCTGAGGGAAGTGGCAGCATTGGAGGTACTCTTTGGGAGGGATGGACATCATGATAATGACCTCGACAAGGTCAGGGGCACAGGGCAAATGCTGTGGAGTCTGGCAAGGCTGGGGCCATCACAGTACACCCCCTTCATTGCCACGATCAATGCCGATAGCAGCCGAGAGACAGTGGGCTCTGCTGCCAACAGCTGAGAAATTGTGAGAGTATGATCCATGGCCCAGTGCAGGCTCATGGCTCTGCTGTGGGCAAGGAACTCAAAGAGGAGGTGAGGGAGATGAGGGAGAAGGTGAGGAGGAACAGTTCCCACATTGCCCCAGTGCGAGTCACAGGCCCCAAAGTCAGAGCCCAACGTTCCCCAGCCAGAGAGAGAGGGTACGCCCCACGGGCTGGCCTGGAGTTCTTTCTGCGTGACCATGGGGAAGACATGGGAAGGTGGGATGGGAAACCCATTTCTGTCCTGGCAGTGTGGGTGTGTCAGCTCAAGGAGGGAAGCACTGACCAAGGGAATTCCAGTAAAGTGAAGGCAGCCTGAACCCCCCATGATCGAGCTGCCAAGTATGATCTGTCAGACCCCCTTGAAGGGACCTCTAGTATGTATGCCCAGGAAAGGAATGATAACCAGTGTTAGAGGGGCCCTGTCTCTAGCCAGGGAGAGGCACGGGAAAAACGGATCTTCTGGACAGTGTGGATCCGATGGCCTGGCACATCAGAGCCACAAAAATATGATGCTTTAGTTGATACTGGTGCACAGTGTACTCTGATACCATCGGGACATGTGGGGGCAGAGCCTGTTTCCATTGCTGGTGTGACAGGGGGATCACAACAATTGACTCTGGTGGAAGCCGAGGTGAGCCTGACTGGGAAGGAGTGGAAGAAACATCCTATAGTGACTGGCCCAGATGCTCCGTGTATCCTAGGCATAGACTTCCTCCGGAACGGATATTACAAAGACCCAAAGGGACTCAGGTGGGCTTTTGGAATAGCCGCTGTAGAGGCGGAAGACATTAGGCAATTGAACGCCTTGCCTGGACTGTCAGAGAACCCATCTGCAGTAGGACTCCTGAGGGTGGAAGAGCAACGAGTGCCAATTGCCACCTCGACAGTGCACCGCCGGCAGTATTGAACGGATTGGGATGCTGTGAACCCCATCCACAGAATGATCCGTGAGCTGGAGAGCCAAGGGGTGGTCAGTAAGGCCCACTTACCCTTCCACAGCCCATCTGGCCTGTGCACATGTCTAATGGAGAATGGAGATTGACTGTGGACTATTGTGGCTTGAATAAAGTAACTCCACAGCGCTGCTGTGCCAGACATGCTGGAACTCCAGCACAAGCTGGAGTCCAAGGCAGCAGAGTGGTATGCCACTGCTGACATTGCTAATGTGTTTTTCTCCATTCCTCTGGCAGTAGAATGCAGGCCTCAGTTTGCTTTCACCTGGAGGGGCGTGCAGTACTCCTGGAACCGACTGCCCCAGGGGTGGAAACACAGCCCCACCATCTGCCATGGACTGATCCAGGCTGCACTGGAAAAGGGTGAAGCTCCAGAACACTTGCAATACGTCAGTGATATCACTGGTGGGGGAACACAGCAATGGAAGTGTTTGAGAAAGGAGACAGGATCGTCCAGGTTCTGCTGGAAGCTTTGCCATCAAGAAGAGCAAAGTCAAGGGTCCTGCCTGAGAGATCCAGTTCCTGGGGTAAAGTGGCGAGATGGACAGCGCCAGATTCCAACTGAGGTCATCAATAAGATCACCGTGATGTCTCTACCCACCACCAAGAAGAAACACAAGCTTTCCTAGGTGCCATAGGTTTTCGGAGAATGCACATTCTCAAGTATGGCCATATTTTGAGCCCTCCCTACCTGGTCGCCCGCAAAAAAACCAATTTCCACTGGGGTCCTGAGCAGCAACAAGCTTTCACCCAGATCAAGCAGGAGATCGCTCATGCTGTAGCCCTTGGCCCAGTCAGGACAGGACCAGATTTCAGAAGTGTCTTCAAACTGGATAGACTATATTGAAAACAATGCAGAGAGAATTGTTTTGTCCTTTTAACTTTTCTTATTTATATCTTGATATCAGCAATATCCAATTGATATTGACCCCCAGCACCTTGTTATGCAATCTGAATACATATGAAAATCATGATCCTTCATGGCTAACAATCAATAACACTTTGTCCCTACCCTTCCCCCACCATTTCCCTCATCCAACCCCTGGCACTCCTATGCATCAGGAACCTTGTGGCCAGCAGGACCAGGGCAGTGATTCTTCCCCTGCGAGACAGAGTGAAAATTTAACAGGGTAGAAATCCATTTGGATTTAGGTGAAATGTGCTCCTTTGAGCTTGCTAACATGGGTGAAATATGCTGTTTAGTCTGGTAACTGCAGCACTAGCAAAGTTGCCCCAGCTAAAGAGAAAGAATGCAAATTTCCACACTAAAAAGAGATAAGAAAGACTGCTTGGGCCTTTAAGCAGACCATGCAGAGTGACCCAGGAGTTCTTTCTGTACTTTCTGACAAGAACAAGTGTAACTAGCTGTAAGTGTAACATGAAATCATGAGAATGAATATGCATGAACCTATTGTGAAATTCTATGCCTATGGAAATTAATTAAGGGTAATAAAAAAGGTTTGGGACTTCTCAGGGGTGCGCATGTCCATTGAAGGGCAATGAGTCCCTACATGTGTCCAGCTCTGTAAATAAACATACCATTCTTTACAAATCTTTATTGGAATTGTGGGGTTTTTAGTTTTCATCCGTATTTCACCTGTGCTGGGCACTGGTTGGGCAGCACCTCGAGTGCTGGGTCCAGTTCTGGGGTCCCCAATTTAGGAAGTGTCAGATTCCAGGACACTGCAGCACCAAGGAATTCATTGTGGCACTCTGAGGCTTCATGGAACCAAGAGACCACTGTGACCCTACAGGGCCTTGTGGAACCATGCAGAGCTTTGTGACAGAGCAGGACCTCGTGTCATGATCGGGCCATTGTGACCCTGCAGGGCCCTATGGAACCGAGGGGCCAGTGCTGCCCCTCAGGAACTCACGGAATGCAGGAAACATGTTTGACACCGTGGTGGCCCTTGGGACCAAGAGGCCATTGTGACACTGTGGGACCAAGGAGAGCATTGCTGCCCTGCCAGACCTCATGGAACCAAGGATCCACTGTGACACTGCAGGGCCTTGAGGGACCACGGTGACATTGTGACACTGCAGGGCCCAAGAATCCAAGGGACTTTGTGACACCAAGGGGTCCCATGGAACCAAAGGGACATTGTGACATTGGGAGGCCTCATGGAATCATGGACACCATTGGGACACTCTGGGGACTCATGGAACTCTGGTGACACCAAGTTGTCTGGGAGTGTTGGTCTGCTGGAGGGTAGGAGGGCTCTGCAGAGGGACCTGGGCAGGCTGGATCCAGGGCCCAAATCCAACAAGATGAAGTTTAACAAGTCCAAGTGCCAGGTCCTGCACTTTGGCCACAACAACCCCTGCAGCGGTACAGGCTGGGGACAGAGGGGCTGGACAGCAGCCAGGCAGAAAGGGACCTGCAGGGACTGATGGACAGCAGGCTGGACATGAGGCAGCAGTGTGCCCAGGTGGCCAAGAAGGCCAATGGCTCCTGGCCTGGATCAGGAATGGTGTGGCCAGCAGGATCAGGGCAGTGATTCTTCCCCTGTGCATAGCACTGGTTGGGCAGCACCTCGAGTGCTGTGTCCAGTTCTGGGCCTGTCCTGGGTTGTAAGATAAGCTTTTATTCTATTTGCCATCTGTTGAAGGCAAACCGGTTGGACAGGTTTTTGTTATCTCTTTCAGAGACAATGGTTTGCCCCGTAGAGGCAATGGTTTGTTTATACACTATTGACTGACTCACTGCCGGGCTGGTAAATGTAACACCGTGAGGGGTCCCACCCAGAGGGGGAAGCCAAGCACTCTATTATTGTTTAAAGGGGTAGCTTTTTGGGGAGAGGAGGCAGCTCTCTGGGCGGGACTCCGAGAGAAGCAGCTCGCTCTCTCTCTTCGCAGGATTCCCAGAGAAGCAGCTCTCTCTCTCTCTCTCTTCGCGGGATCTCGCAGCGAAGCAGCCGGCGCGCGCTGAGGCAACGGCAGCGGAGCTCGGAGGCAACCCCGGCGCAGAGGAAGACTGGCCCCACTGCCACCAGATCTTCAGAGGAAAACTATACCCTTCTAAAGATCACCACTTCAGCTGCAACTCATCAACCATTGCAAGGGGAGCAATTGTCCCAGCAGAACTGCTACGGGCACCCCGACTCCTCAGGTTCTGGACTTTCTCACTGGTTTTGTTTGTACCGATTGCATTTGCCTTTTAAAATTGTTGTCTAGTTTTCTCCTAGTAAAGAATTGTTACTCCCATTCCCACATCTTTGCCTGAGAGCCTTTTGATTTAAAACTCCTAGTAATTCAGAGGGAGGGGGTTTACCTTCTCCATTGCACAGGAGGCTTTGCCCTCTTCCACAGACTCCTGTCTTGTCGAACCAAGACAGGGCCCCAAATTTAGGAAGGACATGGAGGGGCTGGAGCATGTCCAGAGAAGAGCAACAAGCCGGTGATGCATCTGGAATACAAGTCCTGTGAGGAGAGGCTGATGTTGATCCTGGAGAAGAGGAAGCTCAGGGGAGACAAGACAATGTCAGGGCACAGCTTGGATGTGATGATCTCCAAGGTCTTTTCCAACCTTGCTGATGCTGGGATTCTCTGAAACCACCCTTGGAGCGGTTGCAGGAGAAGCCCTGGGCCTCCTCTTCAGAAGCTGCAGCAGTCCAGGTCCCTCAGCTTCTCCTCACAGCCCCAAAGCCCATCCTGTCAGTCCTGCAGAGCCTCTGCAGCTCCTCCTCACTGCCCAGAACAGGGAGCCCCACAGCCAGACACAGCAGGCCAGATGTGCCCCCCTGGCCTGGGGTGCCTCTGGCAAGGGAGCAGCACCAGGCACTGCAGGAGCCTGCAGACAATTCCTGTAGCACCTGTGGGATGATCCTGCTCCCCAAGGGACGTTCCCATGGTGCCAAGTCAGGAACTGCAATGGGGAGTGGGGCCAGAGAGGAAAGGGCAAACAGGGATGGGCTGTGTGCAGGGGAGGGAATAGGGGTGGACAACAGGAAGAAATTGTATCAGGAAGAAGAAAGAACGCAAAGGTGAAGCTAAGGAAATGCTCAGGGCAGTTTGGGGGTGGCTGCCAGGCAGCCCTAGCTCTGAGCAGCAGCATCTGCAGTGGGACAGGAAACTCCCAGCTGATGGGAACAAACTTTCTGGCTGACTGCAGAGGCCAGGACAAAGCTGATTCGTTTCCCTGGTGTCCCCAGCCCTTCCTGGCCCCAGGGGCTGATGGCATTTGTGCTCCCTCAGGTTCATGTCCCCACACCAACAGCCTGGGGCTGCTCACGGGGGTTTTCTGTGCTGAGCATTGGCCTGGCTGTGTTCTTGAGAGAGCCTGGGCAAGGAGCCTGGAGCCCCCAGGCCCTGGCCTGAGGCGTCAGCGCTGCCCCAGCAGTGCCCATGGCCTGTCCCTGCTGCAGCCCTGGCACTGCCACCCCCAGGATTGTGCCCGGCCCCGAGAGCACTCAGGCCCTGCAGCAACACCAGGGCCACCAGGGCAGCGGGGCAGGGCCACGGGAGCAGCACTGGCAGCACCAAGTGCTGCTGATCCTGGGCACAGCTGCTGTGCCAGCCCTGATCTGCCCCAGCTCTGCACACAGGCATTGCTGCTGCAGCTCCAGAGAAGGCAACCAAAGGGCATCTCTGCAGAAAACTCTGCTGGGAGATCCTTTAGTTCCTTTAAAGCCACGAAAAGCGCAACCTCTCATTGACACAGTCTGTGGCCACGGGGAAGATGGTGAGAAGCCAAATGAGAAATGGCGCAAAAAATTTCATTTATCAGAGACAATATGAAAAAAGTAAAACAAAGAATAAGAACCTGCAAAATGAAACCAACAAGAAATATCAAAAACGACTTTTAATATAAGCGATTTGCAGAAATGGGCCAGGACTTTAATGTTTCCGAAACCATCCAGTCACCATTCTCCTCACTGCAGTCTTGAGCTCCTGGTTCCTCAGGCTGTAGATGAGGGGGTTCAAGGCTGGAGACACCACCGAGTACAGAACTGACAGGGACAGATCCAGGGATGGGGAGGACATCGAGGGGGGCTTCAGGTGAGCAAACATGACAGTGCTTAAGAACAGGGAGACTACGGCCAGGTGAGGGAGGCAGGTGGGAAAGGCTTTGTGCTGTCCCTGCTCATTGGGGATCCTCAGCACAGCCCTGAAGATCTGCACATAGGAGAAAACAATGAACACAAAACATCCAAATCCGAAAGACATATCAACTGTAATGAGCCCAAGTTCCCTGAGGTAGGATTTGGAGCAGGAGAGCTTGAGGATCTGTGGGATATCACAGAAGAACTGGCCCAGGGCACTGCCATGGCACAGGGGCAGGGAAAATGTATTGGCTGTGTGCAGCAGAGCATTGAGAAAGGCACTGGCCCAGGCAGCTGCTGCCATGTGGGCACAAGCTCTGCTGCCCAGGAGGGTCCCGTAGTGCAGGGGTTTGCAGATGGACACGTAGCGGTCGTAGCACATGATGGTCAGGAGGGAATACTCTGCTCCAAGGAAGAACAGAAGGAAAAAGAGCTGTGCAACACATCCTGTGTAGGAGATGGTGCTGATGTCCCAGAGGGAATTGTGCATGGCTTTGGGGACAGTGGTGCAGATGGAGCCCAGGTCGCTGAGGGCCAGGTTGAGCAGGAAGAAGAACATGGGCGTGTGCAGGTGGTGGCCGCAGGCTACGGCGCTGATGATGAGGCCGTTGCCCAGGAGGGCAGCCAGGGAGATGCCCAGGAAGAGGCAGAAGTGCAGGAGCTGCAGCTGCCGTGTGTCTGCCAGTGCCAGCAGGAGGAAGTGGCTGATGGAGCTGCTGTTGGACATTTGCTGTGGCTGCACATGGGCACCTGTTCATGGAGAAAGGGTCAGTGAAGAGTTAGAGGAGATGACTGTAATGAAACTTAAAGCCATTTCCCATACACCCTCCTCTGTAACACAGATGAATACACTTCTGTATTTGTTTTGAGGTTTTCTTCTTATGCTGCCCCCATGTTTCTCCTGGTATTCTTGCATATCAGAAACCCTCAGCATATCTCCTTTCCATTGAAGAATACAGTGAATTTTCTGAGGAAATATGATGAGTGGAGACTCACTTTGCTCATTTCACCAACCCAGCAGCATTTTCAGTGTCACAACACCTCTACACTTCCCCATCAAGCTTATAATTCAGAGATGCTCTAGGACAGGTTTGCACCCTGCATTGAATCTCCCAGCTTGGACTGAAATCTCAGGGAGACTTCCAAGTGTCCCTCTGATGGCACTGGATGAAGGGAGGTGCAGCTCCTTCCCTGGCTGCACTGCCAGCACTGCCCAGAGCCGGGCACTGGGGACAGCTGTGTCACCCTGAGCCAGCTGTGCCCCCTGCCAGAGCCCCCAGTGCCGGGCAGCTGCTCCCAGCCCTGTGCTCTGCAGAGGGAACTGGGCCCGGGGCTGCAGAGCTGCCCCACGGCTCTGCTGCAGCTCTGCCTGCACAGGAGGGGCTGCACGCCTTGGAGCCCCGGCCCTGAGGGCAGAGGCTTGGCTGGGGCACAGGAGGGAGGGGGCTTGTGCAGAGGGAGGGGCTGCACTGGAGGGGATCCTCTGGACATCTCTAAACTCTCCCTGCCTCAGCATTTCTGGGTTTTGTTTTCTCTCCTTCCCTGATCTTCTCTGTGCTTCCTGGAGATATTCCTCCTGCAGGTGTTTCCCTGCGTCTGATCTCTCCCTGCCAGCACACCCAGACCCCAAATCTCTGTGTACTCTCCTTGGCCTGACAGAACCCTGCCTGTTTGCTGGGCACTGGCTGGGGCAGGTTCTGTTTGCAGCTTGGAGAAAGGACAGCTCAGACTGAGCCTGATGGCTCCAGCAAAGGTGATGCTGCAGCTGCTGTCCATGGGCAGAGTGGCTGAAAGCACATTAGGGATCTCCTGTGAACCTATTAATTACTAAAATAACACTTATATTGTCTCATGCACTTGTCAAAATTCATAATCCACCATTAATATTTATCCCCCCTCCCTGCCACTCTCCAATAATAGGAAACCGAATAAAAAGTCTTAGGAAATTTCCTCCTTTTTATCAAAATTGTTGTCTTGGAAAAATTCTATGACTGATCAGAACCCCTCAGAATGTCAGAGATTCATGAATATTTCACCTTCCCAGCACCAGAAATACTCAGAGTTGTACTCACCGGGTCAGTGGGCATTGGGATGTTCCAGCTTTAGGAGATCTCTCCAGGAGCTGCAGCTGCATTGTCCTGCAGCCAGAGGTTCCTGTTCCAAGGACTGGCAGTGATTCTGCCCCAGGCACTTCTCAGCCCCTTCCCAGCCCTGACTGATTGAAGCTCTCTGTGCCTCTGTGCTGTGCCTGGGCTGGCTGCAGGCAGTGTCCCAGCCCTGCTGGGCTGGGAGAAGAGCTGCTCAGCAAGAGAAATGTGCTTTTGAAGCTCTGCTTGGTTACCAGGATCACCCTCTGTGCCAGGAGCCCGGCCCAGCTCAGCAGCACAGACACAGCACAAGGACTTTAATGACCCTCTGGGGCTTTGTGCTCAGGCCCTGAACATCAGGCCCTGAGAGGCAGCTGCAGAAACCTCTCCAGAACTCCAAGTCAGAATCCAACTCCAAAGTTTCTCTGACTTTTAATGTGTCCCACTGAGGGACACGACTGAGAAAGTGTCCCCAGGCCCCAGGCAGAGCAGAGAACTGGAGGCACTGATGGCAGGTGGGGACAAAGAGAAGCCAAGTCTTGGTGCCCTGGGGCACAGCAGGGTCTGTGCCACCAAGGGCTGTGAGGAGACACCTTGTCCTGAGGCCCTGGGGCCTCCTGGCACAGCCCCAGCCAGGCTGGGCACTGTCACCCCCTGGTTCTGCCCTCAGCATCCCCCCCATGCCCACATCCCAGTGGGGTCAAGGATCTCCTGGAAGGAGTCCCTGGGGAGCCTTGGTCAGGAATGGCCCTGGGGGCTCCTTCATGCTCCCAGGGACTGCAGGTTTTTCAAAGGACTTTGGCTTTTCCTTTGGCCTTGGAGTCTCTGAGAGGTTTCTGCAATCATGGCTTCCAATTATCTGCTTTAATTAGTCCCTGGAGAGGCTTTGTCAGGAACAACACTCAGTGGGGCTCATTAATGCTTCAAGGTACTTCAGTTTTATTAAGGTACTTGGTGTTTCCCTTTTGATACAGACTCTGTGAGAGGTTTGTGCAATCATGGCCCCAATTATCTGCTTTAATGAGTCTCTTGAGAGCTTTGTACAGGCACTCAGTGGGGCTCATTAATACTTTGAGATTCTTAACTTTTGCAAGGTACTTTGGATTTTCCTTTCCACATTGAGAGTTCTTTGTGCCATTTTCAGTCTCTGAGAGGTTCTTGTGCCATCCTGGCCTCCAGTTCTCTCCTCCAAGGAGTCCATGAGGAGCCTGTGGTATAGATGGACCTTTGTGGTTCCCATTAATGCTTTAGACTCCAACCACTTTGGGGTTTTCCTCTGACTTGGACTCCTGGAAAGGTTTGTGCAATCTCCTCTCAGGCCCTGAAGTTCCAGGTCTCAGCTCCAAATGCACCACAGGGCTCATTAGGATCAAGCAAGTCCTGACAAACCATGGCTGTGCCTCGATTTCTCTCTGCTCTCGTGCAGTTTGTCAGGAAGTTTCTGTAGTGGTTTTGGTTCATCATTTTGAGATTTCTCGGCCAATGCTTCAATTAGTGTGGTGGGTTCATCGCTGGCTAATTACTAGTGCACTCACTAGAATATACTTACTCATTTCCTGCTGTGAGATAGGATTAGGAGAAAGGCAAAGTGTTTTCAAAATTTTAAAAGGTTATAAATAAAATTGTATTAACAATAACTAAAGAAAGAGTAATAAGAATCAGAACAAAACTTTCAGAACACTTCCTCTCTCCATACAACCTGACAATGTAAAGAGACAAAACCTAAAATTTTCAGTCAGTTTACCATCTCTAAAATAGTCTTTCTTCACTGCACTTAGGCAGAGAAGTTCCTCTTGTTAATGTTATGGACACTTCTACACAAGAAAACAGTTATCTCATGGCTTTTCATTTCCACAAATAGCAGCTGCCTGGAGAAATCTGCAATCATGAACTCCCTCCCATATTTTCCCACAGATGTGCTTATGGCCCTTGTCAGCTTATGGGGTACTAATTTTGAGATGAGCTGTTTAAGAGCAAAGGTTCTCTTCATCTCTTTCTGAAATCATCTTCATCTCTGGGAACAGAGGTCTTCTTCTCTCCCTGAGGGCACAGGGTCTCATCACTGTTCTCCCTTTCTCTGTTCAAACCTCTCATGTGATCACAGCTACTGCAACATTTGCTTACTTTAGCATGGAGGCCTTTGCTGAAACAAGTCATCGCCCCATACTTTTCAATGCCTTACAGGGAAAAAGAGAGTCTGATGTATCCATGACATCCTTCTCCATAGCTTTAGCAGAGGATTCCAGCCCCAAGATCAAGGCATCTCCTCATCCCTCCCATCTGGGACTCAACTTCCTCTTCCCTGCCCTCGGTGTGTTCATGTTGCTCCTCTGTGTGCCTGCCCTGTGTCCTTTTCTCTCACTGGAGGGAGGATGGCAGCACTGGCAGAGTCAATATCTCCCGGGGCTGCAGATGGTTCCGTGAGCCCGGCCGGGCTCGGTGCTGGCGGCCGGAGCTGTTTTGCCATGGAGGTTTCTGCAGCGGCTGCGCTGGGGCTGTGTCAGGCTGGGCCGCGCTGGGGCAGGGCCAGGATCTCAGCAGCCAGGCCAGAGCCCAGCAGCAGCACGGCCGGGGCCGATGGCTTCTCCTGCCCTGCCCGCCGGCTGCGGGCGAAGCCCAAGGGCGGCAGAGCCTTGGCCGAGCCGGCCCGGCCCGGGGCTGCTCCTGGGGCCCGGCGGATCCTGGCCGGGCCCGGGCTGGCGGCGGGGCAGGGCTCGGCAGGGCCAGATGTCAGCACCCGCAGCCACGGCCCGGCCTCGGCCCCGCGGCCTCCCCTGCCCTGCCCGGCAGCCGATGGCGCCTGGCGGCTCCCTGGGAAGGGGCCCGGCCCCACGGCAGGAGCCGCCCGGCCCCACGGCCGAGACGGGGCTGGGCCGGCCTCGGCACCTCTGTGGGGCCAGAAGGGAGAGAGACCCAGCCAGGCTTTCTCATCTGTAACTTGTCCATATGTAGTGGTCATGTGCCCAAGCCCCCAAAACCTCTCATTGGGAGATCTCTGGGCCCTCTCCAAGGTGTTTTCTAATAAAAATATTCAGCTCATGGTCTGTGAAAATTACCAGAGGACAGGGCTAACTCATCCTGTCTGTCCTGGCTACTTTTGTCTGGGAGCAATCCTTGGATATACGGACTTTAGGAGGCCATAGTCTAATTTTGGCCATGGACCATGGACAAGAAGACCATTTCTTTTCCACAGGAATGAAGGAACAGAGCCCCATTGTTTCAGGGGCAGATGAAAGGTGACCACCACAGTGCAAGGCCAGCGAGAGCTGGCTGTTTTTTTCCTAAAACATAACCTTGCATACAGGAAATTGTTTATGGAGAATACCAGTTTTGGCAATGGGCATCTGAACACAGACAGTTCTTTTCTATAGCAAGGAAAGCACATAGCCCCTTTGCTCCAGGAGCTGATGAGAAGCAGCCCTTGGCATTCCAACATCAGCCAGACCTGTCAGGTGACCCCTGGGAGGCCAAGCCAGCCAGCCAGCATCCCCAAGAGGCCAAGGGCAGCCAAATCTGTCTGTCCTGGCAGATTTCACTGGGAGCAATCATTGGATGTACAGAGTTTTGGAGGTGGAATTCCAGTTCTGGCCATGGACGCCTGCTCAGGATGGATTTTTTTTTCCTATAGGAAAGAAAAGCTCAAAATCCAAGTGTTCTGGAAGAAGATGAGATGTGGCCAGCCTTAGGCCAAGCCAGCCAGACCTCTCTCTCCTGACAACTTTCATCTAGGGGCTATCCTTGGACATAGGGCATTTTGGAGGTGGAATCTCTGTTTTGGCCGTGGGCACCTGGACAGGAAGAAGAATTCTTTTCATTAGAAATGAAAGCACAGAGCCCCAGAGTTTCAGAGGCACATGAGTGCCAGTCCTCAGGAAGCCAAGGCCAGCCAGATTTGTGATTCCTGGCATCATTTTTCTGGGAGCTATCATTGGATATAGGGAATTCTGGAGGCAGATGCCCAATTTTGGCCATGGGTACCTGGTTGAGATGGATGGTTTTTCCCCATAATAAAGAAAAGCACATGGTCCCAGTGTTTGAAAGGCAGATGAGAGGTGGACCCTGGGTGGCCAAGGCAGCCAGATCTGTCTCTCCTGGCAGATTTCATCTATAAACAATCCTTGCAATATAAGGAAATTTGGCGGAGGAATTCCAGTTTTGGCTATAGGCCCCTGGAGGAGAAGAATAGTTCTCTCCCATAGGAAGGAAAGCCCAGAGCCCCAGTGTCACTATGGGACATGAGTAAACATGATGGGCACCTTTGCGTTTGTGACGGTAAAAGAAATGTAATTTATTTCTGACTCCAACATTTATAGTTTTCCAAAGATGACAGTGGATTGGAGGGTGAAAGTGCCACCTCTCCAATGACACTGGACAAAACTACCGTCCATCAAATTTCCCCTCCTCTATGAAGGAATGCAAAGCAATAAGTTATTTACAGAAAGTTGTGTGAGAAAATTTGCTACAAGAATGTAAACTCAGAAGGTTTTAGAAAATCTTAAAAAATCAGGCCAACACCCCAGTGCTTCAGGGGCAGATGAGAAGTAGCCCTCGACATGCCAAGGTCAGCCAGACCTGTCAGGTGGTCCCCAGGAGGCCCAGCCAGCCAGACCTGTTCCATGTTCCCTTGGTTTCCTGGGACCCCACAGTGTCACAATGGTGTCCTTGGTTCCATGAGGCCCTGGAGTGTCACAATGTTCCCCTTGCTTCTGCAGTGTCACAATGGCCCCGTGCTTCCATGAGGTCTTGGAATGTCACAATAGATTTGTGGTTCCACAGAGCCCTGATGTGTCACAATGGCCCCTCAGCTCCGTGTGCCCTCGCTGTGTCACAACAGCTCCTCTGTGTCACTGCGGCTGCACAAGGTCACCATGGACCCTTGGTTCCTTGGGGTCTCTGAGTTCACAATGGTCTCCTTGATTGCATGAGGCAGCACAGTGTCACCATGGCCCCTTGGTTCCATGAGGATCTGCAGGGTCACACAGATTTGTGACATTTGTCCTTGCTGCCCCTCACATCCCCCTGCCCCACAAACAGCCCTGAGTCACCCGTGAGGGACAGGCCCTGCTGTGCCAGGCTGGGCTCAGGGCTTGGCCTTTCTGCTTCCCCCAGCCAGCCCAGGCCTTGCTCAGCATTGCAGTTCCCTGCTCTGAGCCTTGGGCTCCCTGCAATCCTGGCCTCAAGGATCTGCTCTCACCAGTCCCTGAGAGCCTTTGGCAGTCCCTGCCCTCAGTGGGGCCCAGTGATGCTCCAAGGGACTTGGAGTTTTGCTCCTGACTCCTTGAGCAGCTTCTTCAGCCTTCTCTCAGTGCCTGAGGGTTCTGGACTCAGCCCCAAATCCATCATGGGGATCATCAAAATGAAAGAATACTTCAGGGGCGCTTTGTCTTCATTCAATTGTCTGCAAATCTCCTGGGCTTGTGCAGCTGATTTGAGTCAGTTTGGAGTCCTTGTAAGGAGGAAGATTTCCAAGTGCACCTCCTGATTTTTTTTCTTTAATCAAGTGAGTATTCTTAGTTTCCAGTTCAGAGAGAGCTGATTAGAAGCATTCCCCTGGTGACCTTGATACTCAGTGTCTCATTAGGAGGTCTGGGCATGTAGAAGAATGAGCCCCCTGAGGGCTGATCCTGTTTGGAAAGCTGCTCCTCACCCCCAGCCTCACCATGTCTGACATTTCCCACCTGGCACTGACATCCCTGTGCCCTGCAGCAGAACCTTGTCCCTGAGCTCTGCAGCTCCATGTCCCAGCCCATTGCACCATGTCCCACCTGCTCTCCTCAGGGCTTTGCCTGCACACAGACACAAGAGAAGTTTTCCTGTTGGGAAAAAAAGAATGGAAAAGCCTGAGCAGGTTTCCTAAACAATAAACCCCACTCAGGAGCCACCTGCTCAGTACAGGCTGCCTGGAGTGGTGTCACCTTTCTACAAGGGACAGTGTGGTCAGAAATGATCTCTGGAAGCAGAATTCTCTGAGTCTCCCAGCTGAGTTCTCTGTCCCTGTCCTTTCCCTGGATCTCTGTTGCAGATGGAAGCTGCTGGTGCCAGCCTCACCTTTAACTTGTCTTTGGAATGCAAACAGATGTTCCCAAGTGTTTTAAGCGGGATTTGCTCAATGTTTTTATAAATCTTTTGTGTTCCCCATGGAATGAAGGGGCCATTTTGGCACTGAGTGTGTGACGTGGAAGCAAGGAGTCAATTGTGACCCTGGGGTCCCATGGAACCAAGGGGCCATGGTGACACAGCAGGGCCACATGGATCCAGTGGTCCATTGTGACACGGAGGATCCAAGGAGACCATGGAGACACCCCCAGAACCTCATGGAACCAAGGAGTCCATGGTGACCCAGCGGGGCTGCATGAAGCCAATGGTCCATGGTGACACTGCCCATCCAAGGAGGCCATTTGGACACTGTGGAAGCTCATGGAGCGAGGTGGCCATTGTGACACTGAAGAACTTCATGACATCAAGTATCCATGGGGACACAGCAGGACATCATGGAACCCAGGAACCGCTATTGGCAGTGTGGAAACTCCTGGAACCAGGGGCCATGGTGGCACTGCAGCACCAACACAGCTGCTGCACCTTGTCCCCTGCCCTGCACAGCTCCTTGGGAGGCACGGCAGGAGCAGCACCCTGGGACCTTGGGAATGCCCCTCTGGGATCCATGGCACACACTCCCAGGGGCTGGAATTCCAGTTCCCAGCCAGGAAAAGATGTTCCTGCCCTTGAAGGCAAAGCTCTTATGAAAGAGCCAAAAGCCAAGTGCAGCAAGATCTTACAGTGACATTTCACTGCCAGCCTTCACATTTTCACCTGTGGTTGCTATAGCTCATGGATTGGGAATTAAATCAGGGCAGGAAGATTGCTGAGAGCTGCCCTGGGTCAAGGGAGGCAATGAGAGAGAAACAGAGCAGGCAAAGGAAGGCAGGAGAGAAAGGAGGTGTTTTGGTTTGGAAGGAGAGGTGTCTGCTAAGGATGGAAAGAGCCTCCCCTGAAATGTAAAAATGTAGACCCTTTCTTTCAGAATTGGTATTAATTTGAAATTAAGGGGGGCTCTCAGGTAAAAATATGGGAGCAGGAATCACAATTTTTTTTTAATAGGGAAGAAAATGAAAATATGAACAATGCAGTGAACCAAAACAACACTGACAGAGTCAGAATACAACCTGACACCCTGCTGGACAGGATGTTGGCCACAGTCTAATTGGAATTGGGGCTGCAGTCCTCCTGCAGTGTCAGGTGTGGTTCTGTTGGAGAAGTGATCCTGTAGGAATGGGAATCTTCTTCTGAAGAGGAAGGAGCAGCTGTTCCTATGGGAAAATCCAGCCCAGAAAAAGCTGTGTTGGTGGGCCAGAATCTCAAGACTAGATGCAGGTAGGAATGCTTGGCTCCTCCCTCTGGGCGGAACATCTCACAATGGGATGTTATAGTTCTTATCAGTCATGCAGTGACATTCAATAGCCCATTATCAGCAGATGTCTCCCCTGAGGGAGGATTGATTGTGGAAGAGATAAGGAAAAACTGCCCACTTAACACAGGACAACTGCCATACAGATGGCAAATAGAACACATCTTGCTTTTCAGTCTGGGAAGGGAGGACACAAACAAAATCAGCTGAGAAGGCGGCACTCTGAAAAACAAACAAGAACTGACAGAAAAGGAATGGGACAGAAATCAATAATTCTGATAATTTTACTTATTATCAAAATAAATCACACCCACCCAGCCCCACACAATCCTGATCCCACAACCTCAAATTTGGATCTCACTTCTCCCAGTCACCTTCCAACCCCATCTCATCCTGGAGGCTGAGGAACTGAGTAATTTTGGCATGGGACTGAGGTGGGAACCAGCCATTTTGAGGTAGGATTGAGTCACTTTGAGGTGACAGACCAATCCACCTTGGCTTTTGGAGTGCAAAGATATGGAGAATACTACCAGATATCCCCCAAGAAGCCACAAATCCTCCAGAATATGTTCCCAAACAATAAATTCCACCTCAAATACCTCTTAAATGGTGGCACTTTTGACATCTCTGGTCAATACTCTTTTTAGTCATTTTTCAGGTGTTTTTAATTGATAAAGACAAATCGGAAGTAAATTAGGGCCAAACCAAAACCAGAGACCCCTTGAGCATCCCCTGGACACTGGACAAAACAAACTCAGCAGAAATCAAATTTAACCCTCCATAAAATGCCTTGAGGAAGATTTGCTCTTCCCACAAGTCATTTCTGATGGAAACACAAATAAATCCCAAACATTAATAAACCAACAACAGAAGCAATTCTCTGGCAATTCCAAATTTCATCAGTTCCAACACAGCTCCAGCTCAGATGCTGGCAGGTTCAAAAAAAAAAAAAAAAAAAAACCACATGGAAATTTGTCCCAATACAGATTATTAAAGGAAAGGAGAGGTCTGTGTAGCTATCACAAAGGTGACAGGGACCAAGAAAATAATGCTTCTTCCCCCAAAGCCCATGAATTCAGGAGTTATTTGGGAATTTAGCTACTTGAGCTGGGCTTCTTGTAGGATTTAAGTAGCCTTGTGTTCCTCACTTTGAGGTGAATGATCCTTGTCAGTCTTGCTGGTATCATTTGGTCCCTTTCCTCCAGTGATTTTAACAGACTTTTCAAAGAAGGAAAACAAAATATTTTTCTTTACACTGGCCACCCACAAGAGCCATTTTCCTCATAAGTTCTCCCAAAAGTCACTCAGAGGAAACTGCATCCAAGTGTTCAAGAGTTCCTCCAGAAAGAGCCACAAACTCCTCAGAGGATAGAACCAGGCTGTTGTCAAAAGCACTTGGGGTCAGCCAACAGTGCCCTGAACTCACTGTGCAAAATAATGTTGCAATCTGGATAATAAAATTGTTAGAGAGATGCCTCTGCCCCAATTAAGGTGCTCACAAGACCAAATCCAAAGTGGATTTTATCGAACAGTAAATGTGAGGTAGAGAGAGATGGAAAGAAAAAGAGGAGGGAGCAAGGGAGTAACAAGACAGAAATCTCCCCTGGGGCAGGGCAAGTGTGACATTGTCCCCTGTGTGCGTGGCCTTCCCAGGGTGGGGGTTTTACACCTGAGCCAGTTTGGGTAAGGGGGGTGGTGTTCACCCCCCACCCCGAGCAGGGATTGCCTCACTGTTTCAGGTTACAATGTCAGATGTAACCAAAAGTGTTTTCAGTCCCCATCTCCATAAACTGTTATCAACAGGTGGGGCAGTGTTCTTTATCTCTTCCATGGCTCAGCCCTGATAACGCCCTCCAGGGACCATCTTCTGTTAATGGGCCATTGAGTGTCACTGCAGCACTGATAAAATTACGTCATCCCATTGTGGGATGCTCCGCCCAGGGGGAGGAACCAAGCATTCCTGCCTGGATATAATCTCACCATTTGCAACACCACGATCACATTGCCTACTGGATTCCCAGAGGACAAGAGCTCCATAACCACCACTGGACCTTCAGAGGAAGACCAGACCCTTCTACAGGATCACTGCTTTGACAGAATCACGTTCATCACTCCAGCCAGACTGCAGCCACCATTTCATCAGACTGCTACCACCACTCTGTGCAACGGGGTGTCCGGTTATATCCTGACTCTGTCAGGTTAAGGCAGTGTTTCTCTATCATTACCTTGATCTTAATTTTCTTACTCAATTGTGATTCTGGCTTAGACTCTCTCCCTGTTTTGCTTTGAAACAGTACAAAACTCACTGTGCTCATCCCTTGTTTTCCTCCCAAAACAGGATTTCCCATCCCAAAACCTTCACGAAATGGAGAAGGAGGCTGCGAGGAAGAGGAAGGAGACCTGGGACACCAAGGCGGGTGAGGAGGAAGTCAGTGCCCCTTTCCCCCTCTCTCCTGCTCCATCTCCCAGCCCAGCCTGGCCCCCAGCTGCAGTACAGTGTCGCTGCCGGTGCCCTCCTGCCAGGGACGCACTGGGGGTATCTCCTTGCCCTTCCCTCTGGCACAGAGGCAAATCCCATCCTCTCCTTGTCCTTCCTCCCGCAGATGAGGTGCTGAGGGTGGAGAGCAGAGAGGACAAATCCCCATGGCAGAACCTTGTGGAAGAGGCTGTTTTGAGTGGCTCCATGGTGCAGGAACCCAATGGGAGCTGCACGAGGAGGGGCTGCAAACGCAGATCGAGGGGATCTGAGGAGGAAAGATGCGCTCTGGTCCAGGAAGGTGGACAGAGCTTCAGCCAGAGCTCAGGGCTGGTGGTCCCTGAGCAGCTTCATGATGAGGAGAAGCCCCATAAGTGCTCAGAGTGTGGAAAGAGCTTCAGGTCAAACTCCAACCTGATCCAGCACCAGAGGATCCACACTGGGGAGAAGCCCTACGAGTGTGAGGAATGTGGGAAGAGCTTTTTGTCAAATTCCAACATGATCCAGCACACGAGGATTCACACTGGGGAGAGGCCCTACGAGTGTGGGGAATGTGGGAAGAGCTTCAGGCGGATCTCCCACCTGAGCAGCCACAAGAGGATCCACACTGGGGAAAGGCCCTATGAGTGTAGGGAGTGTGGGAAGAGCTTCAGGCAGTGTGGTGCCCTGATTGTCCACCAGAAGATCCACACTGGGGAGCGACCCTACGAGTGTTCCAAGTGTGGGAAGGGGTTTCAGACTCGCTCCTATCTCCTCTTGCACTATCGAGCTTATACAAATGAGAGGCCCTTTTGCTGCCCCGACTGCGGGAAAGGATTCAAGCACAACTCCAACCTTGTCACCCACCGGCACATCCACACCGGGGAGAGGCCCTACGAGTGTCCCTGGTGTGGGAAGAGCTTCTCAGACCGCTCATTCTTTACCCGGCACCAACGGAGGCACCAGTAAGGGAAGCCCTGCGAGTACCCCAACTGCAGGAAGAGCTTCGTGCTTTGCTCCAGTTCCCTCCCCCACTGCAGGACCCACATTGGGCACAGGTCTGGTGACCCACATTCCCTGTGATCAATGTTGGGAACAGACCTGGCTGCTTCTCCTTTTGGTTTGGCCCTAATTTTCCTCTGATTCATCTTTATTCTTCAAACACAGCCAAAACAGGGTTAAATTAAAGAAACTGATCAAAAATATCTGAAGTGTCACCATTTCACAGGAGTTTGAGGGGGAATTTAGGATTTAGGGACGCATTCTGTGTGGAGTGCCCCTGTTGCTAAGAGGCAGGAGTTTGATCTCACCCTTCTTGTGTTGCCAATAATTCCTCCCTTGACCCAAACCCAAACTCCACCCCTGGGATACCCTATACAAATCCCATGGCTCTGCCTTTGCCCTGTATTTCGGTGATAAGAAATGGATTTTGGAGTTTTGTGAAACCAAGATACATCTCATTTGTTCCTGCCGCCGGCAGCTGCACTCACCCTGGACACCATGAACTCAACTTCTGGAGGATTTGTGGGTTCTGGGGTGATTTTGGGCAGTGTTCTCCATCTCTTTGCATTTCAAAAGCCAAGAGGGATGAATTTGTCACCACAAAACCACTCAATCCCACTGAAAATAACTGGATTTTAAACTATAAAAGCACAATCCCACCTCAAATTGCTTGTTCCCCCTCAAAAAAACCCTCAATCCCACACAAAGCTCACTCGATTCCACAGCTGACCGGGTGGGATGGGGTTGGGAGGAGATTGGGAGAATTGTGATCCCAGTTTGGAGTGGAGAGATTGGGATTGTGTGGGGCTGGGTGGTTGGGATGTATCTGATAGTGAATAAAACTTTCAGAGTTAATGATGTTTGTCCCATTCATTTTTAGTCAGTTCTGTTTGCAGAGTGGCTCCTTCTCAGCTGTTTAAATTCCTATAAAAATCCTTTTTAAAAAAATCATCTAACCCAAACAATCCAAAAACCAATATCCATATAAAACCACCCATCTGCAATTACATTTTTTAAAAATAATATTTTAGAGTACTTAAGGGTGTTACTAAAGTTTAATTGTTTGGCTAAAATGTATGAGAAATTATAATGGTGTTCGGTTTTGTATTTAGCATATTTGCAATATGAATTGTTTTACTAAGATATGGTAGATTGATTGTTAATTTTTTATATTGGTTAGCGCTGCGAGAGGCGCTGGGCTCTGCCTGGCAACTGATGAGTCAGAGCCGTCCCGGGCGCTGATTGGCTGAAAATCGCCAGGCGGGACCAGCGCCGAGTTCCTGCCCGGGAACTGAATCGTCATCAACGCCGCGCGCTCTGATTGGCCAGGATCTGCTTCGGGGCGGGGCCGGGAGGAACTGGGGACCCCCAGGAGCCCCCCGGGTTTGGGGGTTTCCATCCCCCCTCGGCCCCGGGGCGGCCTTGGGGCCACCCCAACACCCCAAAATGGGGAGGGTCCCCGGAGCCGCTTGGAAGCCCCAAAAATGGGCTGGAAGCGGCAGGAGCCGCCCCAAGAAGGGATTGAAGGGTCCGGTCCGGGAATGGCTCCGATCCGGATTGGGGCGGGCTGGGATTGAGGGAGGGTCCGGTCAGCGGCTGCGGAGGGGCTGGGATTGGGGAGGGGTCCGGGATTGAGGGGATGGGTCCATTCCGGGACTGGGGCAGGATCGCTTCCTGGGGGTGGGCTCCATTATTGAGTCAGGGTCTCTCCCCTTCCCGATCCCAATCCTGTTCCCTGATCCTGTTCCCCATCCCAATCCCATTCCCATTTCTGTTCCCGTTCCCGGGCCACTTCCCGATCCCGATCTCATTCCCAACCCCATTACACTCCCGATCCCACTTCCGTTCCTGTTCTCGATCCCAATCCCACCGCTGTTTCCAGTGAATGCCTCCAATCTCAACCCCGATCCCAAACCCAGGGGGTCAAACATCCCCAAACACAAACTCTGGGATGTCAACCTCCCCCTGTCCCAAACCCCAGATTTTAGGATCAAACCCCCCAAATCCCAGATCCTGGGCTGTCAAACACTCCCCAAATCCCAAACGTTGGTGTTAAACCCTCCTGACCCATAATCCTGGGGTTCAAAACATTTGGGGTGTCCAACACCCCCAATTCCCAAAGTGTGAGGTCAAATACCCCCAAATCCCAAATCCTGATGTGTCAAACACCCCCAGCCCCCAAAGTTTGGGGTTAAAACCCCAAGCCTAGACTCCTGGGGTTTGAAATATCTGGGTTGTCCAACCCTCCACCTCGCCAAAGTTTGGGGTCAAACCCCTCAATTCCCAAACTTTGGGGTCAACCCCCCCCAATCCCAAACCCTGGGGTGTCAAATCCCCCTGATCTCCCCCACTTTGGGGTTAAATCCCCCAAAATCAGTTGGTCAATCCCCCCAGTTTCCAAATTTTTGGGTCTAAACCCCCAAACCCCAAATCCTGGGGGTTGAAACACCTGGGTTGTCCAATCACCCTGATCCCAACGTTTGGGGGTGAAACCCCCTGATCCCCAAATCATGGGAAAAAAACCGCAAAATCCCAAACCCTGGGGTGTCAAACTCCCCCAGTTCCCAAAGTTTGGGGTCAAAAACTCCCAAACCCCAAGGTGTCAAACCCCCCCTAAACCCCAAATTTTAGGATCAATCCTCCCAGTCCCCAAAGTTTCGGGTCATGACCCCCCCATATCCACTCCAGTCCTGGGGGACACAGTGGGGTTTGTTTGGGGTTATTTGGGGTTTGTTTGGGGTTATTTGGAGTTTGTTTGGGGTTATTTGGGGTTTGTTTGGGGTTTTTTGGGGTTTGTTTGGGGTTATTTGGGGTTTGTTTGGGGTTATTTGGGGCAGCTCCAGGTGCAATGTCTGCAGAAAGACCCTGGGTACAACACCGGGAAAAAAAGGGGAATGGGTGGAAATTGGGGGATTCAGGATGGGGAAAGATCCTGCGTGGGAAAAGGGGATTTATGGTGGACAGGGAAGGATTTGGGATGGGAAAAGGGGATTTGGGATGTGGAAAGGGGAACGAGGCGGGGAATTGGGGTGGAAAAGAGAGATTTTGGTATTGGAAAAGGGATTTGGGGACAGACAAAGGATGTGGGGAGAAAAAAGGAGAATTTGTCATGGGAAAAGGAGGATTTAGGTTGGGAAAAGAAGGATTTAGGGTCAAAAAGACATTAGGGATTAAAAGTGATTTTGGGGTTAAAAAAGGAGGATTTGGAATAAAAAAAATGAGGATTTGGGATAGAAAAGGAGGATGTAGGACAAAAAAGGATTTAGGATAAAAAAGGGAGGATTTGGGCTGGGCTGAGCTGAACTTACCTGGGGGAGTGGGGGCCTGCAGGGGGTTTGGGGCAGGGTCAGGACCATTTTTGGGGCAGTTTTCTGAGATTTTGGAGTATTTTCTTGGGATTTGGCGGGAGGTCTATGGGATTTGGGTGCAGGTTTATGGGATTTAGGGTGTTTAGGGGTGGTTTTGATGGATTTTTGGGTGTTTCTATGGGATTAGGGAGCACGTTTATGGGATTTCAGGGGTTTCTATGGGATTTTGGGGTGCTTTGAGGGATTTCAGGGTATTTCTATGGGATTTTTAGGTGGTCTGGAGGGACTGCAGGGTGTTTCCATGGGATTTTGGGGCAGCTTGAAGGCATTTGAGGTGTTTTGGGGCAGATTTATGGCATTCAGGTGCAGCTTTGAAGAATTTCAGGGTGGTTTGGAGGGATTTCAAGGCATTCCTCTGAGATTACAGGGTGGTTTGGAGGGATTTGGGGTGTTTGGGGGCAGATTTTGGTTATTTAGTGGTGGGTTTGAGGCAGTTTTTGAGGGGTATTTCAGGCCCATTTTGGGGGGGTTTGGGGTTATTTTGGTGGGGTTTGGGGTGTTCTGGGTCACTTTTTGGCGAAGGAGATCTCCATGGGTGGCTCTGGGTGATGCTGGAGCCCTGCAGGGCCTCGTGGGCGGCGCCCGCCTGCACCTCGGTGTCCAACTGCAGCGAGGCGATGTCGCGGCGCCCGGGCACCAGCGCAGCTCCTGGAACCCCGGGAACCTGGGATGGGAACGGGGCCAGGAGAGCCCGGAACACCCGGGAACCTTCCCCAGACACCCGGGAACCTTCCCCAGACACCCGGGAACCTTCCCCAGACACCCGGGAATGTTCCCCAGACACCCGGGAATGTTCCCCAGACACCCGGGAACCTTCCCCAGACACCCGGGAATGTTCCCCAGACACCCGGGAACCTCCCCCAGACACCCCGGGAACCTCCCCCATACACCCCGGGAATGTTCCCCAGACACCCAGGAATGTTCCCCAGACACCCAGGAATGTTCCCCAGACACCCGGGAATATCCCCCAAAATCAAGAAATGCTCAAAAAAAAAAAAATCATCCTAAACATTTCCCCCAGAAATTCAGAAATGTTCCCCAAAGAAATCCAGAAATGTTCCTCAAAAAACTCCTGAAATATTCTCAAAAAACTAGGAAATTTACCCAGAAAATCCAGAAACATTTCTCCCCAAATCCAAACCCAACCCTGTTCCCCATCCGGAATAATTTCCAAACAATACAGAAACATTCCCAAAAAATCCAGAAATTCCCCCACCAAAAAAATTCAGAAATTCCCCCCTAAAAAATCCAGAAATTCATCCCCAAAAATCCAGAAATTTCCCACCAAAACTCCAAACATTTCCTCCCTAAGAAGTCCAGAATTTCCTCCCACTCAAATTTGTTATTTTCCTCAAAAAACTCAGAAATTTCCTCCTAAAAATCCAGACATTCCCCCCCAAAATTCCAATATTGTCCAAAAAAAATCCAGCCCCAAGCCCCCTCAGCCTCTCACCCCCCAAGCCCCAAAATCCCGCAGTGCCCCAAAGCCCGGCCGGAATGCCGGAATGCCGGGATTGCCCCAGATCTCCCTGGCTGAGGAGCAGGGGGAGCATCAGCTCCTGGGGCTGCTCAGGGAGCTGGGCAGGAACAGGATGTGCTTCGGGGCTTTGCCACAGCTGGGGGACACGGGAGACAAACCCCAAAAGCTGCCCCAGAGCTGCCCAAAGTCACTCTGGATACGCAACACAAAATCTGCCCAAAATCCCAAGAGAAAACACCAAAATCCCAACAAAATCCTGAAAAAAAAACACAAAAAAATACCCCACCGAAATATTAATAATTAAAAAAAACTCACAAAAATCTCCCCAAAATCCCCCACAAAAATATCACCAAAATCCCATAAAATCCCCAAAAAAACTACCCAAAATCCAGCAAAAATCTCCCAAAAAATACTCCCAAAACCCCACCAAAATCCAATAAAAATCACTCAAAATCCTCACAAAAAATCCCACCAAAAATACCATTAAAATCACATAAAAATTCCACCATAGAATCCTCGAAAATGCCAGAAAATCCACACAAAATACCA
This sequence comes from Lonchura striata, assembly GCF_050655825.1. NCBI lineage: Eukaryota > Metazoa > Chordata > Aves > Passeriformes > Estrildidae > Lonchura > Lonchura striata. The sequence goes on from NC_140738.1 coordinate 7,281,456, forward strand.
GGAAAATCTCCACAAAAATTCCACCCAAAAGCCCACAAAACTCACCCCAAAACTCCTCACAAAAATCACCCCAAGGCTCATAGAAATCCCTCAAAATCCCCATAAAAAATTGCCCTCAAAATCCCCAGAAATCCCACAGAAAAATCCCTCAAAAAGTCCCACTAAATTCCCATGAAAATCCCACAGAATCCACACAGAAAAAAACTGTACAAAAATGCCCCCAAAAGTTCCCCAATCACACAAAATCCACACAAAAAAATCCCACCAAATCACCCAAAATATCCCACCAAAATTTCCCCAAACCCCCCCCAAAATCCACACCAAATCCACTCAAAAAATTCGCACCAAAATCCCACCAAGCCCCTCTCAAATTCCCCAAAAATGCCCCCAAGTCCTATCACATCCCACCCGAAGTGCGAGGAAATCCACCCAAAAAATCCCCACGAAAACTTCCCTCAAAATCCCGGCCAAACCTCCCAGGAGCAGCCCAAGAATCCCGCACAGATCGCTGCGAGTGCCCGAATCGCCCGGAACAATCGCCGAGCCATCCCCGGCCGGCCCCGCGCTCCGGCCCCGCTCTCTGTGGGGCCGGGGCCTCTCCCCCCTTGGCTCTGCGCTGGTCCCGTTCGCGCTCCGCTCCCGCTCCCGCCCCACCAGCGCTCCCTGCCCTGGGCCGCGCTGGCCGAGCCCGGCCGGGCGCGCTGGATCCGCTGGGACGGCGCATCCCGGCCCCGGCCCCGGCCCCGCGGGGCTCCCGGGGCAGCTCCGGCCGGGATGCGGCACTGCCGCGGGGCTTTGGGCTTTCCCGGCGCTGCCCGGCGGCTCCCGGGCATCTGCGGCTTCCCGGGATTCGGGGAGCTTCCAGAGGGGACCTGGGCTGGCTCCGGGGGGATTTGGGATCACTCCGGGGGGAGCTGGGGACGGCTCGGGGGGTTTGGGGTTGTTCCCGAGGATTTTGGGGGCATCTGGGAGAGGTTCCAGAGGGGATCTGGGGCTTTCTGAGGGGTCTGGGGGAATTCAGAGGGGATCTGGGGAAGATTTGGGGCTTTCTGAGGGATCTGGGGGAATTCTCAGGGATTTGGGGCAGTTCCAAGAAGGATTTTGGGGTTTTCCAAGGGATTTTCAAGAGTTCTGAGGGATTTGGGGAGGCTCCAGAAGGGATCTGGGGCAGTTCCAAGAGCAATCAGGGACGTTTTTGAGGGATATTGGCAAGTCCTAGAAGGAATTTGGGAAATTCCAGCAGGATTTTGGGGGAATTCAGAGGAATTTAGGAGGTTCCAACAGGGGTCTGGGGTCCTTCCCAGGGGATTCGGGGTGGATTTCTGTTTCTTCCCCGGATTTCAGGCTTTTCCCCAAAATTTCCTGTTTTCCCAAGGATCTGTGGATTTCCCCTGGATTTGGATCTCACTGTGGGTAGAAGGGGAAGGTTTGGGAGATTCAGGGTGAATTCTGGGGGGTTCCTGGCTGGATTTGGGTGTTTCCCACAGGATTTTGGGTGGGTTCCCAATTGAATTTTGTGCTTTTTTTCCCAGATTTTAAGGCCTGTTCCCAAAATTGGGGTATTTTTCTGAAGATTCTGCTGTTACCACGGGTTTATCCCAGAAGGGGAAGCTTTGGGGAGTTTTAGGGTGGATTTTAGGGATAACTGAGGCTGGATTTGGGTTTTTTCCCAAGGATTTTGGAGTTTTCCCCAGAATTTCAGGATTGTTCCCAAAATCGCAGGATTTCTACTCTGATTTCTCTCTCACCATGGGCTTGTGGTAGAAGGGGAAGCTTTGGGGGGCTCCTGGTTGGACTATGGGGATATTTGAGGCTGCATTTTGAGATTTTCCCCCAGGAATTCAGGATTTCTCCCAGAATTTCAGGATTTTTTCCCCAAAATGTCAGGATTTTCCCAGGGATTTGGATCTCACCATGGACTTGTCAAAGAAGGGGAAGCTTTAGGATGTTCCTGGTTGGATTTAGGGGGTGTTCCCAATTCGATTTCAGGGATTTTAGGGGGAATCCTGGTTGGGTTTGGTTTTTTTCCCTCAGGATTTTGGGTTTTTTCCCTGAGAATTCCAGGATTTTCCCCCAGCATTTCTGTCTCACCACGGGCTTGTCATAAAAGGGGAAGCTTTGGGGTGTTCGGGGTGCATTTGGAGGGTTTCCAAGTTGGATTTTGGGGATAGCTGAGGCCAGAGTTTGGCGGTTTTTCCCCAGCATTGCAGTTCTTTCCCCAGTGCCAGAACTCCCCCAGTCGCTGTCTCCCCACGGGTTGGCCGCAGGAGGGGAAGCCCTGCAGGGAGCGCAGGGCGTTGGTGGCGCTGCTCATCTCCCTGAAGGTGAGGAAGGCCTGGCCCCGCAGGCCGAGACTGCGCCAAACCAAAATGTCCAAAATCTGCCCAAACGGCGAGGAAACGGCGCAGAGGGACTTCTCCAGCTCGGGGACACCCAGGGGACAGCCTGAGCCCCTGGGGACAGGCACGGACACTCTCAGAGCCCCCAGGACCCCCCAGCCATCCCCGTCCTCCTTGGTGTCCCGGTTCAGGTGGTTGATGGAGACGCTGGGCTGGGGCCGGGGGTCCTGCACCGCCAGGGCCGGGACCCCTCTGTGGGGACAGGGGGGCTTCAGGGGGCGTCTGGGGGGCTGCGACCCCTTCACCCCCTGGCACCCCTTTAGGTGCCCCCAGAGCCCCAAATCCACCCAGACCCACCTAAAGCCCCCAGGTACCCTCAGATCCCCCCACTTTACCCCCAAATTGACCCCAGACCCACCTGAGACCGCCCAAATCCTATCAGACCCCCCCAAATCCCCCTTACACCCCTGAATCCTACCTAAACCCTATGAAATCCCCTCAGACACCCCCAAATTCCCTCAGATCCCCTCAGAACCCCCCAGTTCCTCTCACAACCCCCCCAAAATCCCCTCAGACCCTCCAATGCCCCTCAGATCTTCCTAAACCCACCTGAGAACGCTCCAGACCCTCTCAAGCTCCCCGCTAAGCTCCCTAAAGCCCCTCAGACCCACCAAAGCCCCCTCAGACCCCCGCATTGCCCCCAAACCCACCGCACACCCCCTATTTCCCGTCAATCCCCCCCAAAATCCCCAATTTCTCCCCAGACCCGCCCCAAACCCCCCCAGCTCCCCCCGGCCCCCCCTCAGCTCCTCCTCAGCCGCGCTCTCCTCACAGTTTCGCGCCTCCGCCACGCGCGCGGGCTCCCCAGCCAATAGCGGCGCGCCCCGTGCCGAACTGACCAATCAGCGCGCGGCTCCCTCAGCAGTGCCCGCCTCCCCGCGCCACGGCAGCCAATCAGAGGGAGCCGGGAGCGGGCTCGAGCGGGCCCTGCGGGCGGCGCTGCCAGAGCGGGGGAGGCGCTGGGAGAGGCCGGAGCTGCGGGAGCGGCTGGGCCGGCGCCGCTGGGGAGGGGGGTCCGCACAGGGGCTGGGGCTGGGGATGGGGGGGCTGGGGAGGGGCTGGGGGCATCGGGGCCTTTGGAGAGGGATCCGGGGGAGTTTCGGGAGGGGTCTGGGGGTCCTGGGCTGGGTTTTGGGAAGGGTATGAGAGGGGTCCTGTGGGAGGGGTCTGGAGATGTCAGGGAGGGTCTGGGGAGGGGTCTAGGGGCATTGTGGGGGGATCTGGAGGGGGCTCTGGGGCTCCAGATGCTCCCTCAGCAGAAGTGCTGTCAGTCTGTTCATTCAGCACTGTCAGAGCTGGGCTCTCTCCCAGCGAGGCTGGAGCCTCACCTGTGGCTGGAGGCACCTGCAGGAATTCCCAGTGTCCAGGAGTGGCTCTGCAGCCCTTGGCTGTGACAGCTTCCCCAGCTGCTGTGTGGACCTGGGGCATGGCAAAGCCTGAGGGTAACTGGTGCTGGATCTTTCTTAGCCACTGCTGCAACCTTTGGTGGTGATGGTTGGGTGCATTGCTGAGCTGCTCCTGCTGTGATCCTTTGTGCTTTGAGCTACAGTCAATGGCACTGGTTCCTTCAGCTGGTGTCTGTGCCTTTGGTGCTGACCCTGCCCAGGGGTAAAACAAATCTGGCACAGTCTGGCCAGATCACAACAAAATGTCACTTTTTATATGTAAATGTGAGGAATCAGTCCCATCAGAAATTCCCAGATGGGAAGCCCTTCCCTGGAGTTCCCTAACTCTGGAGTGGGCTGAGGTGGGAGCACCATGTGAGCAGTGGGACAGTCGGTTAAAAGAGGCTGAACCCCTGGATGCCTTAAAATGCATCCAAAAATTGCATATGGAAGAAGGAAAAAAACTTGTGGGTTTGGGAAGATGAGGGTGAATTTTGTTAACAGCACATTTGAAACAGCACCAACAGAAGGAAGAATTGTTTTTGGAATGCTCCCACATGGAGGGACAGAGAAAGGTTTAAATAATGAATCAGGTTCATTTGTGCAAGGGAAATATAATTATTATTATTAATAATAGCAGTTATATAAAAATATAATGTGATCATATATATTTTTTGACGTAATAAAAAATTGATAATGTGAAATAATTCTGACAATACTAATTTGTCAGCTTTGGCTACTCGCTGTGACACTGAATCCCCTACAGAAAAGGACTGGCCAAGACGCAAATGTCAGTGGTAAATTCTGCAAGACTGTATACAAAGAATAAAGCAGGAAGGGATGAAATTGGCTATTTTTATAGGGCTTGCTGATACTGTGGTGTGGAATGCTTTGTGGGTTACATGAGAAATACAGTGATTAGGAGTGCTGGGGTTTTCATGTACCAGACAATCCACAAGATGCAGGATTGGTTGAATGGGTGAAGGGGTTGTTAAAAGAGCAGTTAAAGAATGAGGATCTGGGAACCTGTCCCCATGGAGAACCCATCTCCCAGATGTGCTCCATGCCCTTAACAATGGCCCTGGGGAAATGGAAACCCCCTGGCTGTGCATGGCTGCTCCCAATGTGCAAATACAGCCCTGGGCAGTGAGACTGGGACTGCCTGGGAAATTGTTCTGGGTGTGATGGCCCTGGCAGGGCCAGCCCAGAGGCTGCAGGGCTGGACCTTCATCCACTGGAATTAGGATAAATCAGAAGCAAATGAGAGTTAGCAATACAGGAACAGGAATCCAGATTCCTCCAGGACACTTTGGTTTGGTAACTGCTTACTGGAATTTGGCCATGCAAAGTGCTCCTGTCATGGGAGGAGGAACTGATGGAGATTATCAAGGGGTAAATGAAGTAATTTGGTTAAAGGACAGTGAACAAGATTGGATTATTCAAACCCATGTCAGGGTAGCACAATTATTGACATTGTCAGTGTTTAAAACAATAGGGAAAAAAGGAGATCCACCTCAAATCACTGCTTTTGGTGGAGATAAAGGGTTTGGATCCAGCAGTGCTAATAATGAGCCAGAGTGTGGGTTCAGAGGCCAAAAGGCCTCCCGAGGCAGCTGAAGAACAGCTCCTGGGAAGGACAGCAGTGTTTGAATCCTGAAACCTGGGCAGGAACAATGGGAATGTGTCCCTGCAGCCAAGTGCTCTGTGTGAGAACAGGTAGATATTACAGGAGATTGTTTTACACATCCTGCCAGGCCAAATCTCCCTGTTTGCCCCAGTGAAAACTCGTGACCTGGACTTCATCTAGGATGGAGCCAGGGCCAGGCTCTTGTACTGCCCAAGATGTATCCCTTGAAGGCCTTTTAATAAATACCTGCTTTATTCCTTTAACACTGCCTAGCTCTGTTCTAGGCAGCCTCTCAAGGCATCACCACCAAACCAAGGGAACATGGACCAGGTCTGGCTGGCTCGGCCTCCTGGGGACCACCTGGCCACCTTGGCATGTCGAGGGCTGCTTCTCACCTGCCCTGAGGCACTGGGGTGTTGCCTTCATGGAAGACAACGGCGACCTGGTTGCAAGGAACAGCACGGCAGCCCAGTCTCCCCTGGGCCACTCGGGCTAACGACACACGCAGGACACCAATGTGGTGGACGGTCGAAAAGCCTCTATTATCTTATCTCATGGGTTTAAATAGTCTTGGGGGACTCTGCTACGTCAGGAGGGGTTGGTAGGGTCTCTAGGGTTAGTCAGGAGTGGAAAACTACTGGGTTAGGTGTGGTTACATTCTTTGGGGTAATGGATAACATGTTGCAGGGTGAGAGGGGGATGGGGGTCTTTCTTTCCATCACATCCCGAAACCTTCCGTTCGCCTGTCCCTATCTACTACACTGGGGCTCTGGGCTCTCCTTCCTATGGGAGAGAACTCTCCTTCTCCTCCATGGGCCATGGCCAAAACTGGGATTCCTCCTCCAAAACTCTGTACTTCCAAGGATAGCTCCCAAGTGAAAGCTGCCAGGACAGACAAGTCTAGCTGCCCTTGGCCTCTTGGAGGCTGCCTCTCATCTGGTTTTGAAACACTGGGGCTTGGTGCGTTCCTTCCAATGAAAAGAATTGTCCTTCTCAAGGTGAACGTGGTCAAAATGGAGATTCCTCCTCCCAGATTCCATATATCCAAGGATTCCTCCATGACAAAAGCTGCCAGGAAGAACAGGTCTGGTTGCCTCAGCCTTCCAGGAGCCACCTCTTTCTTCTTCTGTCTTTCAAACACAGGAGCTCTGTGCTTTCCTTCCAATGGAAAAAAAACCATCATTCTTATCTATGCAGAAATGGCCGTGCTTGCGGTTCCACCTCCCAAATTCCCTATATTCAAGAGCTGCTTTCAGAAAAAAGCTATCAGGACAGAGAGGTCTGGCTGCCTTAGGCCACTGTGGCCATCTTTCATCTGCCCTTGAAACACCAGCGTTCCATGCTTTTCTTCCTATACAGAGAACCATCCTTCTATTCTGGGTGTTCAAGTCTGAAATTGGGATTCCACCTCTAAAATTCCCTATATCCAAGGGTTCCTCCCAGCCAAAATCTGCCAGTACTGTCAAGTCTGGCTGGTTTTGGTCTCTGGTGGCTGCCCCTGCCACACTAGGGCTCGGTTCTTTCCTTCCCATGGAGATCACTGTGACACTGTGGGCACCTCATGGAACCAAGGGGATCATTGTGGCACCACTGGAGCCCATGGAACCAAGGGGCCATGGTGACGGCGTGGGGCTTCATGGACCCAGAGACCATTATGACTCTGTGGGGCCTGATGGAACCATGGAGACCATTCTGACCCTTCAGGGCCTTGTGTCACCAAGGGAGCATTGTGACACCTCAGAGCCTCCTGGAAGCAAGGGACCATTGGGACACTGTGGGGCCCCATGGAAGCGAGGGAATATGGACCAGGTCTGGCTGGCTTGGCCTGCCAGGGGCCACCTGACAGGTCTGGCTGATCTTGGGATGTCAAGGGCTGCCTTTCATCAGCTTCTGGAACACTCCTCTGTATGGAAAAAAAAGTCTGTTATTTCAGATGTCCATTGCCAAAATTGGTACTCTCGCTAAAAAATTTCCTATTTGTAAAGGTATCTCTTCAAACAGAATCTGGCATCACTGGCTGGCCTTTGCATCTGGTGGTCACCTCTTGTCTGCCCCTAAAACAATGGCGCTCTGTTCCTTCATTGCTATGGAAAAGAACTGGTCTTCATGTCCAGAAAACATGGCCAAAATTAGAATTGGCCAATGAGCCCAGCCAGGGTCATGTAACCATCTGCAGCCCCGGGCAGATATTGACTCTGCCAGTGCTGCCATCCTCCCTCCAGTGAGAGAAAAGGACACAGGGCAGGCACACAGAGGAGCAACATGGACACACCGAGGGCAGGGAAGAGGAAGTTGAGTCCCAGGTTGGAGGGAAGAGGAGATGCTTTGATCTTGGGGCTGAAATCCTCTGTTAAAGCTATGGAGAAGGATGTCATTGATACATCAGACTCTCTTTCTTCCCTCTAAGGCATTCAAAAGTATGGGGAGATAACTTGTTCAGCAAAAGCCTCCATGCTAACGTGAGCAAATTTTGCAGTAGCTGTTATCTCATGAGAAGTTTGAACAATGAAATGCAGCAGAGTGATGAAACCCTGTGTCCTCAGGAAGAGAAGGAGACCTCTGTTCCCAGAGATGAAGATGATTTCAGAAATAGAAGAAGAAAATATTTGGTCTTAAACAGCTCATCTTTAAGCTAATACGCCATAAGTTGACATGGCCCATAAACAGTGCTGTGGGAAAAGCTGTGAAAAAATGGCAGGGATTTCACAATTTCATTTTTCCAAGTGGCTGCTATTCGTGGAAATTGAGAGCCCCAAGAGAACTGTTTTCTTATGGAGGAGTCTCCATAGCAAGAAAGAGACTCCTCTCGCTAAGTGAAGTGAAGAAAGACTATTTTAGAGGTGGTAAACGTACTCAAAATTTTAGGTTTTGTGTCCATATATTGTCAATAAGAAAGAAAAAGTTGTATGGAGAGAGGAAGTTTTGTGAAAGTTTTGATATGATTCTTACTACTCTTTCTTTTAGTTACTGTTAATAAACTTTTCTTTATACCCTTTTAAAGTTTTCAGCCCATTTGCTTTTCTCCTACTCCTATCTCACAGCAGGAAATGAGTAAGTATATTCTAGTGAGTGCACTGGTAATTAACCAAAACTGAACTCACCACACTAATTGATGCATTGGCCGAGAAATCTCAAATTGGCAAGACAAAACCACTACAGAAAACTTCCTGATGAACTGCACTAGAGCAGAGGGAAATCAAGTAAAGCCATGTGTTTTCAGGACTTGCTTTATCCTAATGAGCCCTGTGGTGCATTTGAAGCTGAGCCCTGTAACCTCAGGGCCTGAGAGGAGATTGCACAAACCTTTCCCGGAGTCAAAGTCAGAGGAAAACCCCAAAGTGGTTGGAGTCTAAAGCATTAATGGGAACCACAAAGGTCCATCTATACCACAGGCTCTTCATGGAGTCCTTGGAGGAGAGACCTGGAGGCCAGGATGGCACAAAAACCTCTCAGAGACTGAAAATAGCACAAAGAACTCTCAATGTGGAAAGGAAAATCCAAAGTACCTCACAAATGTTAAGAATCTTAAAGTATTCATGAGCCCCACTGAGTGTCAGTACAAAGCTCTCAAGGGACTCATTAAAACAGATAATTGGGGCCATGATTGCAGAAACCTCTCACAGTCTGTATCAAAAGGCAAACACCAAGTACCTTAATAAAACTGAAGTACCTTGAAGCATTAATGGGCCCCACTGAGTGTTGTTCCTGACAAAGCCTCTCCAGGGACTAATTAAAGCAGATAATTGGAGGCCAGGATTGCAGAAACCTCTCAGAGACTCCAAGGCAAAAGCCAAAGTCCTTTGAAAAACCTGCAGTCCCTGGGAGCATGAAGGAGCCCCCAGAGCCATTCCTGACCAAGGCTCCCCAGGGACTCCTTCCAGCAGATCCTTGAGGCCACTGGGATGTGGGCTAGGGGGGGATGCTGAGGGCAGGACCAGGGGCTGACAGTGCCCAGCCTGACTGGGGCTGTGCCAGGAGGCCCCAGGGCCTCAGGACAAGGTGTCTCCTCACAGCCCTTGGTGGCACAGACCCTGCTGTGCCCCAGGGCACCAAGACTTGGCTTCTCTTTGTCCCCTCCTGGCATCAGTGCCTCCAGTTCTCTGCTCTGCCTGGGGCCTGGGGACACTTTCTCAGTCTTGTCCCTCAGTGGGACCCATTAAAAGTCCAAGAAACTTTGGAGTTGGAGTCTGACTTGGAGTTCTGGAGAGGTTTCTGCAGCTCCCTCTCAGGGCCTGATGTTCAGGGCCTGAGCACAAAGTCCCAGAGGGTCATTAAAGTCCTTGTGCTGTGTCTGTGCTGCTGAGCTGGGCCGGGCTTCTGGCACCAAGGGTGATCCTGGTAACCAAGCAGAGCTTCAAAAGCACATTTCTCTTGCTGAGCAGCTCTTCTGCCAGCCCAGCAGGGCTGGGGCACTGCCTGCAGCCAGCGCGGGCACAGCACAGAGGCACAGAGAGCTTCAATCAGTCAGGGCTGGGAAGGGGCTGAGAAGTGCCTGGGGCAGAATCACTGCCAGCCCTTGGCACAGGAACCTCTGGCTGCAGGACAATGCAGCTGCAGCTCCTGGAGAGATCTCCTAAAGCTGGAACATGCCAATGCCCACAGACCCTGTGAGTGCATTCTCTGCTCATCTCCTGTGCAGAGCAGCCAGGGGCGCCCAGGGCTGTCCTGCAGAGCAGGGTCCTGCAGCCCAGGGTGCTGTGCTGGGCCAGGGACTCTGCTGCCTGCCAGGGACAGCTCTCAGCCGGCCCTGGAGCTGCTCCCAGCGCTGGCCAGGAGCTGTGGGGGGAAGGAGCCACCCTGAGCAGGGCAGGTGCTGCTGCTGAGAGGGGCTGGCTGGGGCAGGGCTGCTCCAGCTCCAGACCAGCCTGGGCACAGCTCCGGAGGACACTTCCCAAAGAAGGTAAGCCTAGGATTATACTTATATACTTAGAAAACTATAATCCTTTATTATTGCTATTAAACTCTTGATTACCTGTTAGAGGGAATGCCGCGGGAGACAAGACTCATGATATCATGATCATCAAGTCTCAGTTTATTGTAACAGATTACACAGTTTATATATGTTTGTTAATTAGCTCATACATATTGCAAAAGCCAAGCTCATGATTGGTTGCTATGTGACTTGTACTATTATCTTAAAAGTATCTTTATGATCGATACATGCCTGTCCAGCTGGCCTTGCAGTTAGAACAGCTTAGTACCCCTTTGTTCTTCTCTATCTACTTCTACATACCAAGCAGTTTCAATATCCTGCTTTCTGCACACCATCTACTCTTCAGGGCCATGCGAACTTTGCAGCAGTCACGTAGCCCTCCCTATTTGGATTAATTTTACAGTATCATGTCCCTTGTTGTTCAACCATTCCTCTGTCAGGCTCTCTTCAATTACCTCTCTTAAACTCTTACTGAACAATATTAAAGTTTTATTATATATCTCTATATCTATAATATTTAATTAACTCTAGTGCATTTCCTTGTGGTTTTTCTTAGAATTTAGAAAAATAACCTGACTGTATAAATGCATTTTTGAATATTATATAGTCTTTTCAACAGGAAGAGGACCTACAAGAAGAACATTTTGGTTTTTGTATGCCAGCAGTGATAACGAAAACTGGGGGAAAAAAGTCCTTGGACCTACTCCAATGTGTTGAGCCAGGAGTGTGTAACTGGGACAAGTGAATATCCTTTTGAATGTCCTTGTTAAATATCCTAATTAATCAACCTTAATGAATTGTTGAAATCAGGGGCTGGGTGTGCCTCATCCCCACTAGGACACCTGGAAGCTTCCAATAATGGTCTGGTTTTTACTTTACTGTTCTAATACTGTTGCAAGGGCTTTTTTCTCCTTTAATTATAGACAACAGGGGGTTGAGAGAAGCAGAACAGGAATTGAAATCCCAGAATGACAGAACATTCTGAGTTGAAAGGGATACACAGGATCATCAAAGGAATGTTTGAACATTTACAGGGACTCCAGAACTGTGACTTTGGGTGGTCAGTGTCTCTGCTGGGAGCCTCCCAAAGGGCCTTCAGCCACTCCTCAGCCCTGGGCAGCAGCAGCATCACCTCTGCAGGGCCCAGCAGGGCTCTCCTGAGCTGCCCTTGCCCAGCTGCACACAGAGCCTGCCCCAGCCAGGGCCCTGCACACAGGCAGGTTTCTGTAGGGCCGGGCCGAGGGCACACAGGGTGGGATGGGCTCTGTGAGCGCTGGCAGGGACAAGGCACCTCTCAGGAGGGGATGTCCAGGCCCAGGGAGATGCTCAGGGAAGCAGAGGGGGCTGAGCAGAGCAGTGCTGGGGGAACAAGCCCATCCAGCCCCTCACCTTCCCTCAGCCACAGGGAATCCTTTGCCTCTTTCATCTCTCAGTGGCAAACTCTGAGTGCAGCAGGAATGCTGGGGATTTCTGATCTCAGAGAGTGAGCAATGATGTGTGCGTAGGAAAATTATTCCTAAAATCATCTCCTGCCATCTGTTTCCTTTAGAAATGTGAGTGCAGATGGTATCAAAGCCTTTCTGGAGTAGGAGTGATTCCCCTGACAAATCCTGAATATCCAGTCTTGTCCCTCTGCCACATGGCCAAAAACCCAGGGCAACAGGGCAGGGATGGCTCCTCGAGAGTCCCCACACACAGTCCTTGCAGATCCTGGCACACTCAGCCAGCACAACTGGAGCTCAGGCAGGGACCTAGGTGAAGGTTTTCCCAGAGCAGGAACAAGGGTGGGTGAGTCCCAGCAGGACAGGCTGCAGGGAATGGCCCAGGTTTGTCTCCAAGCAGTCTCTCCTGACTTGTCCCTGTCCTTTCTCCATGAACAGGTGCCCATGTGCAGCCACAGCAAATGTCCAACAGCAGCTCCATCAGCCACTTCCTCCTGCTGGCACTGGCAGACACGCGGCAGCTGCAGCTCCTGCACTTCTTCCTCTTCCTGGGCATCTCCCTGGCTGCCCTCCTGGGCAACGGCCTCATCATCAGCGCCGTAGCCTGCGGCCACCACCTGCACACGCCCATGTTCTTCTTCCTGCTCAACCTGGCCCTCAGCGACCTGGGCTCCATCTGCACCACTGTCCCCAAAGCCATGCACAATTCCCTTTGGGGTACCAGGAACATCTCCTACACAGGATGTGCTGCACAGCTCTTTTTCTTCATGCTCTTCATCTCAGCAGAGCTTTCCCTCCTGACCATCATGTGCTACGACCGCTACGTGTCCATCTGCAAACCCCTGCACTACGAGACCCTCCTGGGCAGCAGAGCTTGTGCCCACATGGCAGCAGCTGCCTGGGCCAGTGCCTTTCTTTATTCACTGCTGCACACAGCTAATACATTTTCCCTGCCCCTGTGCCATGGCAATGCCCTGGACCAGTTCTTCTGTGAAATCCCAGAGATCCTCAAACTCTCCTGCTCCAAATCCTACCTCAGAGAACTTGGGCTCATTGCACTAAGTGCCTGTTTAGGACTTGGCTGTTTTGTGTTCATTGTTTTCTCCTATGTGCAGATCTTCAGGGCTGTGCTGAGGATCCCCTCTGAGCAGGGACGGCACAAAGCCTTTTCCACCTGCCTCCCTCACTTGGCCGTGGTCTCTCTGTTCCTCAGCACTGGCATGTGTTCCTACCTGAAAACCCCCTCCATGTCCTCCCCATCCCTGGATCTGGCCCTGTCAGTTCTGTACTCGGTGGTGCCTCCAGCCCTGAACCCCCTCATCTACAGCCTGAGGAACCAGGAGCTCAAGGCTGCACTGTCGAAACTGACGACAGGATGGTTTCAGAAACATTAAACTGCTGATCAATTTCTGCAAACCACTGGCAATAAAAGTGTTTTTTTTTTTTTCTCCTTGTTGGTTTCATTTAGTGTTTTTTTCTTTCTTTTACTGTTTTCATATTGTTCTCCATAAATAAAATTGTTAGTGCCATTTCTCATTTTGTTTCTCTCCACCTTCCCTGTGGCCACAGACTGTGTCAATGAGGGGCTGCACTCTCGGTGCCTTTAAAGGAACTAAAGGCTCTCCCATCACAGTTTTCTGCAGAGATGCCCTTTTGTTGCCTCCTCTGGAGCTGCAGCAGCAATGTCTGTGTGCAGAGCTGGGGCAGATCAGGGCTGGCACAGCAGCTGTGCCCAGGAGCAGCAGCACTTGGTGCTGCCAGTGCTGCTCCCGTGGCCCTGCCCCACTGCCCTGGTGGCCCTGGTGTTGCTGCAGGGCCTGAGTGCTCTCGGGGCCGGGCACAGTCCTGGGGGTGGCAGTGCCGGGGCTGCAGCAGGGACAGGCCATGGGCACTGCTGGGGCAGCGCTGACGCCTCAGGCCAGGGCCTGGGGGCTCCAGGCTCCTTGCCCAGGCTCTCTCAAGAACACAGCCAGGCCAATGCTCAGCACAGAAAACCCCCGTGAGCAGCCCCAGGCTGTTGGTGTGGGGACATGAACCTGAGGGAGCACAAATGCCATCAGCCCCTGGGGCCAGGAAGGGCTGGGGGATGTCAGGGAAACCACTCAGCTTTGTCCTGGCCTCTGCAGTCAGCCAGAAAGTTTTTTCCTTTCAGCTGGGAGTTTCCTGTCCCACTGGAGACGCTGCTGCTCAGAGACAGAGCTGCCTGGCAGCCACCCCCAAACTGCCCGGAGCATGTCCTTGGCTTCACCTTTGCTTTCTTTACTCTTCCCTGGACCAGATTTCTTCCTCTTGCCCAGCCCTGTTCCCTCCCCTGCACACGGCCTATCCTTGTTTGCCCTTTCCTCTCTGGCCCCACTCCCCATTGCAGTTCCTGACTTGGCACCATGGGAACATCCCTTGGGGAGCAGGATCATCCCACAAGTGCTGCAGGAATTGTCTGCAGGCTCCTGCAGTGCCTGGTGCTGCTCCCTTGCCAGAGGCACCCCAGGCCAGGGGGGCACATCTGGGCTGCTGTGTCTGGCTGTGGGGCTCCCTGTTCTGGGCAGTGAGGAGGAGCTGCAGAGGCTCTGCAGGACTGACAGGATGGGCTTTGGGGCTGTGAGGAGAAGCTGAGAGCCCTGGGCTGCTGGAGCTTCTGAAGAGGAGGCCCAGGGCTTCTCCTGCAACTGCTCCAAGGGTGTTTTCAGATAATCCCAGAATCAGCAAGGCTGGAAAAGACCTTGGAGATCATCGAGTCCAACCTGTGCCCTGACACCACCTTGTCTTCCCTGAGCCTCCTCTTCTCCAGGATCAACAACCCCAGCTCCTTCAGCCACTCCTCACAGCACTTGTGCTCCAGATCCCTCACTAGCCTTGTTGCCCTTCTCTGGACATGCTCCAGCCCCTCCATGTCCTTCCTGAATTGGGGGGCCCAGAACTGGACACAGCACTCGAGGTGCTGCCCAACCAGTGCCCAGCACAGGGGAAGAATCACTGCCCTGCTCCTGCTGGCCACACCATTCCTGATCCAGGCCAGGAGCCATTGGCCTTCTTGGCCACCTGGGCACTCTGCTGGCTCATGTCCAGCCTGCTGTCCATCAGTCCCTGCAGGTCCCTTTCTGCCTGGCTGCTGTCCAGCCCCTCTGTCCCCAGCCTGTAGCACTGCAGGGGTTGTTGTGGCCAAAGTGCCGGACCCGGCACTCGGACTTGTTAAACCTCACCTTGTTGGATTTGGGCCCTGGATCCAGCCTGCTCAGGGCCCTGTGCAGAGCCCTCGACCCTCCAGCAGATCAGCACTCCCAGATAACTTGGTGTCACCAGGGTTAATGAGGCCCCAGAGTGTCCCAATGGTCTCCACGATTCCATGAGGTCTCCCAGTGTCACAATGTCCCTTTGGTTCCATGGGACCCCTTGGTGTCACAAAGTCCCTTGGATCCTTGGGCCCTGCAGTGTCACAATGTCACCGTGGTCCCCCAAGGCCCTGCAGTGTCACAGTGGATCCTTGGTTCCATGAGGTCTGGCAGGCAGCAATGCTCTCCTTGGTCCCACAGTGTCACAATGGCCTCTTGGTCCCAAGAGCCACCACGGTGTCAAACATGTTTCCTTCATTCCAGGAGTCCCTGAGGAGCACCACTGCCCCCTCAGTTCCATGGGGCCCTGTAGTGTCACCATGGCCCCATCATGACACGAGGTCCTGCTCTGTCACAAAGCTCTGCAGGGTTCCACAAGGCACTGCAGGGTCACAGTGGCCTCTTGGTTCCATGAAGCCTCAGAGTGACACAAGGAATTCCTTGGTGCTGCAGTGTCACAATGGAGCCCTGGTGATAAAAGATCCTGCAGTGTCACCATGGGTCCTTGGTTCTATGGGGCACCACAGCAACACAATTTTTCCCTCAGTTCCCAGAGTCCTTGCAATGGAGCAATGGCCCCTTGATTCCATTGTCCCCAGGCTCTCCCAAGGGTCTCCTTGGTCCCTCAGTGTCACAATGGCCCCTTGGTTCCACAAGGCCCCGCAGGATCACGGTGGCCTCTCTGGTCCCACCAGGACCCAGACTGTCACAATGCACTCCTTGCTTCCATTCAGCCCCACAGTGTCACAGTGGCCCCGTGGCTCTGTGGTGCCATGTCACACACAGTGTCACCATGGTCCTCTCAGCGCCACGAGGCCCCGCAGTGTCACAATGGCCCCTTGCTTCCCCAGGGCCCTGCAGTGTCACAATCATCAGAGAATCCACCAGGCTGGAAAAGACCTTGGAGAGCATCAAGTCCAACCTGGGACCCAACACCACCTTGTCACCCAGACCATGGCCCTGAGTGCCACAGCCAAGTCTTTCCTGAAACACTTCCAGGGACAGAGACTCACCCACCTCCCTGGGCTGCCCATTCCAATGCCCAATCACCCTTTGTGTGAAGAATATTTCCTGATGTCCAGCCTAAACATCCCCTCGTGCAGCTGAAGGCTGTGTCCTTTTGTCCTGTCCCTGTTCTTTTGGAAAAGAGCCCAACCCGCACCTGGCTGTCTGTGCAGCCCCACAGGTGCCACGGGCTCTGCAGGAGCTGGCAGAGGCTGCCCAGCAGGGAGGCCATGGGGCACAGAGCCCCAAGGCTGCCCAGGGCCCCACGGCACAGGGGCCGTTCCCAGCCGCAATGCTCCTGTCCTGGGCTGGGCTGCACAGGGGCTGTGGCACCATGGCTGGGCCAGCACAGGGCCACAGAGGGGCCACGCAGCCGCTGCCGGGGCTGGCAGCAAGGCCGGGCACAGACAAGGAATTGCTGAGCATGGCCTGCGCTGGCCAGGGCTGCCTGTGCCCAAGGCAGAGCTCAGCTGCCCTTGGGGCTGCAGGAACACTCAGGAGCCCAAAGAGCCTCCATGGCTGTGCTGGAGACCAAGGCTGGAGCAGGGAAATGCAGGGCTGCTGTGCCATGGGGAGGCCATGGAATTCCAGCTCACACCTCAGCTCTCTGATGGTCCCGGCACCGTGCTGGGCCCTGTTCCAGACTGGAGCAGAGCAGATGTTCATGGCACAGGAGCCCTGTGGGACTGGCAGGGACCTGCAGCTTGCAAGGTGCTCTGCTCTCCCTCAGCTCCTCTCTGAGAGATCCAATCCCAGCTCGGCATCTCATGGCACAAGTGGCACTGCCTGTTCATGGGCACACAACTGATGTCTGCCTGGAAACAGGCACAGGTTTTAATACCTGTTAGTTTCAAAACATACCTGTACATCTTTATTATCTGGGAAATTTGAGTACTTTTAGGAAATGGCAAAATCTTACCACCCGGCATGGGAATTTCCTGGAAATATACTGATAGCAGGAGAAATAATACTAATATTACTCTTGACTTCTGTCACCAATATTCTGTTTATTCTTTCCTCTCCCTCTTCCTTCAGCTGTTACCAGCTCTTCTGTTGAAATAGTCATGTCTAAGGACGTCTCTTCACTAGGCCAGATGGTTGTATGTCATTCCTCTTCCTCCAAGATTTCCCCCTCTAAGTTCTCTCTGGTCATTCAAGGGCCTCTCATCTGCCTGGTTTCATGCTTTGATATTCAGGGAGTTGTCCACTCTTTCTAAAGTTCAAATAAATATCATATCAGTCAACACCCTTCTTGTGTTTATATCTATCACATAACTATATTTTCATATATGTTTGTCTAAATCTGTTCCTGTAGAGAAATCCCTTGGAGATGGGGGACATGTCAGATGCTGCTGGGACATCCCAGAGAGCTGAGGGAAGAGCTGTGATGGTTATTTAACGGTTCACATGCTCAGCTTGTGTTTGTTGGCAAGAAACCTTTCTGTGCCTCTGAGTGTCACCAGTCCTGAGCCCAAAGGACACAAACCTGATGAGTTGTGGTTCCCACTGCAGGGGCTGCACTTGGACCTTGGCTCTGCACAGGAGAGCTCTTCATCCACTTTCCCTCTTTTCCTCCCTCTGGGCATGGAGGGAGCTCCTGACTTCAGCCTGTGTCTTGTGTGTGCAAAGAGCAAATCCGGGCAGAATCGGGGCAGGGAGGGTTTTGGGGGACATTGGGATCTGTGCTGGGCACAGAAGGTGTTTTCCATTGCTCTGAGACTGTCTGCTGTGCACAGTGGATTTAATAGCCAGCAGTGGAATGACTTTTGCTTTTGATGGAGCTGTGCCTTCCCTTGGCTTTGTTGGCTGGCAAGAAATGAACATTCCTCTGTGTCTGGGGCAGCTCCTTCTCCAAGGAAAGCAGATGGGAGTTGGAGCCAAGGAGCTGAAACCTGCAGGTGCAGCCTGGGCTGGAGGGAGCTCAGATTTGCACAAGGCTGCTCTGAGTGCCAGGGCTTGGATGGGGGAAATGGTGGGGTGGGGGTAGGGACAGAGTCTGATGGATTGTCAGACACAAAGCATCTTGATTCAGCTTCACCAACTTTAAGCCTGATCTATTTTAAGTTAATCAAAATGTTCAAGAGGAGAGAAGTATAAGATTAAGACACAGAAAGAGAGAAAGACAGAATAGATACAGAGAAGCACACAAAGGTACCAGCTCCTGGATTCCAGTGGTGTTCAATTGGAAATTCCAAGAGGAGGTAGAGTCAAGATGTGTGCTTGCCTTTTGGTCAGCCTTAAATTCCCTTGGTCTTCCTGGGCCCTTCCCCCAGGTGGGACTTGGGGTCATTTGGTCACTCAGGAGCTGGGCTGGGGCTCCAGAGGTGGCTGTGGAGCATTGCCTGTGCTGTGCCAGGGACTGGCAGACACTGCTGGGTTGGGATAGAGGCTCTGGGGGGATTGGGGTTCCAGGGCAGGGCAAGGCTGGGGTTCCAGGGCAGGGCAAGGCTGGACCTGCCCCTTCCTCCCTCACACATGAAATGTTTCCAGCCAACAATCTCCTCCAGTCTGTCAGGCAGTGCTGGAGGTGAAATCCCAGTATGGCCATTGGCACCTGTAGGAGAAGGACAGTTCTTTTCCATAGGAAGGAAAACACAGAGCCCCACTGTTTGGAAGGCAGGTGAGAGCCTCACTAGGCCAAGGCCAGCCAGACTTTTCAGAAATAGCAGATTTTGTCTGGGAGCAGTCTTTGGATTTAGGGAATTTTGGAGACAATCTCAATTTTGGCCATGGGCACCTGGAGAAGCAGGACAGTTCTTTCCCAAAGGAAGGAAAGCATGGAGCCTTCCCCAGTGTTTTAGGGACAGATAAGCAGTGACCCTTACCAAACAACTGCCTGCCAGATTTGTCCTGGCAATATGTCCATGGGAACAATCCCTGGATATAAGGAAATGGAGGTGAAATCCCAATTCAGGCCATGTGTGCCTAGAGAAGGAGAGTTCTTTTCCATAGGAAGGAAAGCCCCGAGCCCCAGTGCTTCAATAGCAGATGAGAAGAGACCCTCCAGGTGCCAAGCTGTCAGGCAGCCCCTGGAGGCCAAACCAGCCAGACCTGTTCCATGTTCCCTTGGTTCCTTGGGGCCCCACAGTGTCCCAGGGGTCTCCGTGGTTCCCCAGGCCCCACAATGTCACAGGACTCCTCTGTTCCATGAGGCCACAATGTAACAATGGACCTTTCGGCCCTGGGGTTTGTGGTGTCACAATGGTTTCCTTTGGCTCCCCAGTGTCACAATGGAACACTGATGACACGAGGCCCTGCAGTGTCACAATGGACCTTTGGTTCCCTGCAGCCCTGCCGTGCCACAAAGGCCTCTTGGTTTCACGAGGCCCCACAGTGTCACAATGGTCCTCTTGGTTCTGTGGGGACCCCTGGGGTCACAATGGTCTCACTGGTGCCATGAGGCCTCACAGTGTCACAATGCTTTCCTTATTCCGTGGGGCCTCATAGTGTCCCAATCATCTCCATGATCCCATGAGTCGCCTCAGTGTCACAATGGTCTCCTTGGTTCCATGGTGCCTCACAGTGTCACAATGGCCCCGTGTTTCCATGAGGCTGTGAAGTCTCTTCATGGTGTCTCCGTGACTCCATGAGGCCTTCCAGTGTCACAATGGACCTTTGGCTCCCTGGGGTCTCGCAGTGTCACAATGTTCCCTTAGTCCCATGAAACCTCAAAGTGTCATAATGGTCTCCACAGTTCCATGAGGCCACACAGTGTCACAATGGTCCCTTGGTCTCACAGGCCCCACAGTGTCACAATGGTCCCTTGGTTCCATGGTTCCTGTGCTGGTGCATTCCCCCCTCCCCTTCTCAGGCCGCCCTGCCAGCTGAGAAATGCTCGCTGGCCTCGGCCTTGGCCAGCAGCCCCTGGGCTCAGCTCCTCTGGAGCTCAGCACAAACACGCTCTGCTCCAGGCACTGCTGCTGCCCAGCCAGCTCCTGGCTGCTTCAGGAGCAGCCCTGGGAACTGTTTGTGTTCCCTCAGTGGCACAACATCCCTGTTCTCACCCTGCCAAAGAAAGCTGCTGATGCCAAGTGCGGCCAGGATGAAACATGGCTGGGACTGCAGCCCCTCTCTTGGGGCCCTACAAACAGCGCTCCAAAAGGAGCCCTTGGAGCTCTCCTGGGCCAGCGACTCCCTCTGAGTGGGGCCTCTCCGAGCCGGGAACTCTCCCGTTTGCTGCACTCGGGGATCCCCAACAACGAGGGAGCCTGGGCGATCCCCCCACTCCTCCAGGCTCAACCCTTCCCTGCTGGGGAGATGCCAAATCATCCTCATGGAGCATTTCCCTTTGCTCAGGGGAATTTCTCACAGGTGCCTTGCACTGACTCTCTGTGTCTGTGTGCACACAGGAGTGCCTGTGCTGGGCAAATGTGGCAGAAATGCTCTGAGTGCCTTGGATAGCTGAGCCAGTCAGGCCTGTAGGTGAGGTTAAATCACAAGGTCTAAGTGAAATGCTTCTAAGAGTTGTCCTTTTGCTAAGTTGTTATGTTTTATATAAGTTATAAGCTGAGTTAAATATTTTTAAATGTTATTCCTCTGTTAAATTGCTACGTTGTAGGTTATAAGTTAGGTTAAATACTGTTAAGCTCTTTTCTTTTGCTAAATTGTGACTGTGAAGCTATCATTTAAGGTTAAGGTGTAAGTCCTGTTAAGTTTGAACTCTGTTAAGCTTTTAGGCCATATTCCTTTTATCCTTGCCCTCACTGCCCTTTTGTCACACACACACACACACACACACACAGTGACAGTTCTCGATTCATTTCTGGTTTGATTGCCTGGATTTTGTTTGGTTTCGTTGTTGCTTTGTTTCCTTGCTGTGCCTGAAGTGTCCAGTCAGGAGCAGAGTGACTCTTGCCAAGGAACTTTGTGCTGCTGTCACTTTAATATTAAATCTGGTTTTTGCTGGGGATTTTTTCAGCGCTCTCAAGCCCTCGTTGGTCACAGGGTGAAGGAGCCCTGGCCCAGGTTCTGGCCCTGGAGGACATGGGGATGCTGCTGGGGGGTCCCTGTCCCCCTGTCCCACCCCCCATGGCTCCAGCCCCCATCCCCGTGTCAGGCTCTGGGGTCGATCTCGTGGAACATCCTCTGGGGGAGGCTGCAGCGCCGGGGGCGGGGGGACTCGGGGGGACAGGGGACCCCGCTGTGCACGAGCAGCGTTGGACTTCTCTGGGGGAACTGGGAGGGGAATGGGGCAGAGTGACCTCCCCAGTGACCTCACACAGCCCCTGTGCTGTCACACAGCCCCTGTGATATCACAGAGCCAACTCTATGATGTCACCCTGTGATGCCATACAGCAGTGCTCTGATATCACAGAAGACTATGATGTCACAAAGTCACTATGTGAAGTCACAGTCCATTCTGTGATGTCACAGCCTGCTCTATGATGTTACAACACTCTCTGATGCCACAGAGCCACCCTCGATGATGGCAGAGTCTGCTCGATGGCCTCACACCCTACTCTGGGACATCACAGCCAGCTCTGTGATGTCACATCCCCCTCAGAGATGTCACAAACCTCTCAGGATCTCAGTTATATTGAAACATTGAAGTTTCTTGTACTTTGAAGAGATCACTGTTAGGGACACTGAGAAAGTGTCCCCAGGTTCCAGTCAGAGCAGAACACTGGAGGCACTGATGACAGCTGGGGACAAGCAAGGGGAAGGTGTCTCTGGTGCTGAGCAAACCTGGATGTGTTTCAGGAATGCAAAGGGCCCAGGCCTGAGCCCCAGCCCCTGGCAAGGCAGATCCTGTCCCTCCCTCATTGCTCAGGGCTCTTCCTGGGATGGGCACTGGCATGTGGGGATGTGCAGTGCCAAGGGCAGGACCATGGGGCAGCCCCTGCCAGGCTGCTGAGCAGGGACAAGGAGGCACTGAGGCCCCAGGGCTGCAAGGGTCCCTTGTCCCCTCGTGGCCTCAGGCCCAGGGCCAGCAGCCATGGCCAAAGGGCTGCACAGGTTGGCTCTGTCAGGGCCTTGCAGCTGCTGCACATCCCTGAGCCCTCTGCAGCCCAGGCTGTCCCACGGTGTCCCTGCCCTGCGCCTCTGTCCCTGCAGGCTGTCGTCACCCCCGGCTGCTCCACCTCACTGGCCCTTCCTTTGCTGGCAGCTCTGCCTCCTGCTGCCCCTGCCTGGCCACACAGAGCCTTGGGCTGCTCCAGGCTCCTGCTGGGGACGTGTTGCACCACAGCCCTGCCCTGGGAGGGAAATTCCTTTCTCCTCCTGTGTCCAGTCTGGACTTCCCCAGCTGCATTTGTGGCATAATTTCTCTCCCTGCCTGATTCCCACTATGGAGAAAAGCTCCACCATTTCCACATCCACCCTTCAAGCCCTGCCAGGCCACTCCTGATCTGTCCTCAGTCTCTTCACAGCTGAGCCCAGGCACATCAGCCTCCATACATGGGTTATGTTCTTGAGGCCTGCAAAACCCAGCTCGGGAGATCTCTGGGCCCTCTCCAAGGTGTTTGCAAAGGAAAACCTTCTGCTAATATCACCAGAGGCCAAGGTCAGGCAGAACTGTCTGTCCTGGCAGCTTTTGTCTGGGAGCAATCCTAGGATAGATGGAATGTTGGCAGCCAAATTCCAGTTCCTGCCATGGCCCCGGGACAAGAGGGACAGTTCTTTTCTGCAGGAAGAAAGGAACAGAGCCCCAGTGCTTCTGAGGCAACTGAGATGCGACCACCAGAGGCAAAGGCCAGCCAGAGCTGGCAGGTTTTTTTCTGGCAGATACCCTTGCATACAGGAAATTTTTTAGGGGAAGTACCAATTTTGTCCATGGATGTCTGAAAAGAGGGACAGTTCTTTGCCATAGCAAGGAAAGCACGGAGCCCCAGTGGTTCATGGGCAGATGAGAAGCAGCCCTTGACATTCCAAGATCAGCCAGACCTGTCAGGTGGCCCCTGGGAGGCCAAGCCTGCCAGACCTGTTCCCTGTTCCCCTCATTCCATGGAGCCCCACAGTGTCCCAATGGTCCCTTGCTTCCAGGAGGCCCTGAGGTGTCACAATGCCCCCTTGGTGACACGAGGCCCTGAAGGGTCGGAATGGTCTCCATGGTTCCACAAGGCCCCACAGAGTCATGGTGGTCTCTGGGTTCCAGGGAGCTCCGCGGTGTCACCATGGCCCCAGAGTGTCACAATGGACTCCATGGTTCCACCAGGTCCTCACCGTGCCACCGTGGTCTCCACAGGAAGGGAACAACCCAGCCCCAGTGCTGCAGGGGCAGATGAGCCACAGCCACCAGAGGCCAAGGGCAGCCAGATCAGATGGTGCTGGCAGATTTTGTCCTTGGATATAGGGAATTTTAGAGGTGGAATACCAGTTTCAGACCTGCTGCCTGGAGGAGAAGGACGGTTCTTTTCCATAGGAAGGCAAGGACAGAACACCGGTGTTTGAGGGGCAGATGAAAGGTGACCATCAGAGGCCAAGGGCAGCAGACCTCTCCATTGTGGTATTTTTTTGTCTGAAAGCAACCCTTGCATATAGGGAATTTGGGAGGTGGAACCCCAATTTCGGCCATTTCTGCATTGTTAAGAAGGATGGTTCTTTTCCATAGGAAGGAAAGCCCAGAGCCCCAGTGTTGCAGGGGCAGAAGCAGAGAGAGAAGGCTCCTGGGAGGCCGGGCCAGCCAGACCTGTTTGTCCTGGCAGCTTTGTCACTGAAAATTCCTTGGACCTAGGGAATTCTGGAGGAGGATTCCAAACTTTGGCCATGGGAATCTGGTCAAGATGGATGGTTTTTCCCATAGGAAAGAAAAGCGTGGAGCCCAGGTGTTTTGGAAGAAGATGAGAGGTGGTCACCATAGGCCAAGAGAGCCAGACCTGTCTCTCCTGGCACCTTTCATCTGGGGGAAATCCTTGGATATTCAGAATTTTGAAGGTGGAATCTCAGTTCTGGCCATGGGCACCTGGGCAGGAAGAAGAGTTCTTTTCATCAGAAAGGAAAGCACAAAGCCCCAGTGTTTCAAAGGCATATAAGGATCATCTCTTTGGAGACCAAGGCCAGCCAGACTTGTCTCTCCTGGAAGGTTTCACCTGGGAGAAATCCCTGGATATAGGGAATCCTGGAGGCAGATTCCCAACTTTGGCCATGGGTGCCTGGATGTGAAAGGTGCTTTTTTCCCATAAGAAAGAAAAGCACAGGGTCCCAGTGTTTCACAGGAAGATGAGAGGTGGCCCCTGGGTGGCCAAGCCAGCCGAACCTGTCTGTCCTGGCAGGTTTCATCTGGGAACAATCTTTGCATAGAAGCAAACTAAGAAGAGGAATCCAAATTTTGGCCATGGGCACCTGGAGGAGAAGGACAGTTCTTTCCACAGGAAGGAGAGCACCGAGCCCCAGTGCTCCAGGGGCAGATGAGCAGCAGCCCTGGACATGCCAAGGTCAGCTGGACCTATCAGGTGGCCCCCAGGTGGCCCAGCCAGCCAGGCCTTGATGCCTTGAGAGGCCACCTAGAGCAGAGGCTGGACAGTGTTACAGGAGTAAAGTGGGGATTTATTAAAAAGGCCTTCAAAGGATTCACCTGGGCAGTACAAGGGCCTGGCTGAGGGTACATCCAGGATGGACGCCAGGTCACGTGTTTACACACTTTTTTAAGATTTGGTTCATTTCCATATTGGGGTTAATTGTCCAATTATACCTTCAGGTTATGCAGCCCCACCCTCCCAGTCTGCTCTCCTCAATTTGCTGCTGTTTTCACTTTTTGGGCCCGAAGCTGCAGCGGTGTCTATGGTTCTCAGGCAGGAAAAGGATTGCTTTGTCTGACTACACTGTAAGAGAACTTGCTGACACTCTGCATGAAGTTCAGAGTTACAGACTGATACAGCACAGAATTGGGAAAATATGGAAGCTAAAACTTAAGGCATCAGTCTGTCCCATGTTCCCTTGCTTCCATGGGGACACACAGTGTTAAAATGGCTCCTCTGGGACACTCTGGGCTGCACAGTGTCACCCTGGGCCCTTGGATCCATGGGAGCTTCCCAATGGTCCCCTCTGATTCCACGAGGTCCCCACAGTGTCACAACTGATCCATGGCTCGATGAGGTTCCCCAGTGTCACCAGGGTGTCCTTGGACCTGCCTTGTCACAACTCACCCATCGTCCCATGAGGTTCCCCGGTGTCACCAGGGTGTCTTTGGACCTGCCTTGTCACAACTGACCCATGGCTCCATGAGGTTCCCCAGTGTCACCATGGTGTCCTTGGACCTGCCTTGTCACAACTGACCCATGGCTCCATGAGGTTCCCCAGTGTCACCAGGGTGTCCTTGGACCTGCCTTGTCACAACTGACCCATGGCTCCATGAGGCTCCATGAGGTTCCCCAGTGTCACCGTGGTCGCTGTCAGAGGCTGGATGAGATCAATGTCCCCAGACACCTTGGGCTGAGCTGTCAGTCAGTCACTCTGCTGGGACAGCGCTCACCCAGCTCTGAACACCTGAGATATCAGAAGTCCCAGCTGGGGGGAGGCCCACAAAGGCCCAGGGGCTTAAAACCAAGGAGCACAAGGTCAGCCCCTGGTCTGGACTCTGCCTTCTCCTGGGGTTTGTGTCATGCCCACACTGGAGCCCCAGGAGCTGGGAGCCACATGTGTGTCTTTCTGTGGAGCTTCTCTCTTCCTGTCTCTCTCTCTTTCCTCTCCTTCTAATGCTCTTTATATGGAACATTTTTGGGTACCTGAACAACTTCAGTGTTTAGGGGTTTCCAGGCTAAATGGGCTGAGTGAATGAAGTTACTGCTATGACAAGTAGTTTAAGTTGGATTGGATTTGTATTAAACGCTTTTCCAAAGTTCCTTGTTCTTTTGTACTTTTCCAGTAAAATTTTGGGGGTCCCGAATTGACACTGAGGGGCACTTGGGGGTCCCGGAGGGTCTGGGGGACACTGATGGGACAGATGGGGGCGGTACCGGGGTTCTGTGGAGCGCGGGGCATGACGGGCGTTGTAGTCCCGGCTTTAATGGGGCTCTATGGGGCCGCACAGCATGACGGGAGTTGTAGGCAAAAGAAAAGATGGCGCAGGCCCTAGGCCCCGCCCCCAAAGCCATGATCCCTGGCGCTGATTGGTTGGAATCGTGATAGGCGGGAGCCTCGGCCAATCGGAGGCAGTGCGGGTGGGAACAGCCATTCAACCCCTCCAGTCCCTCCCAGTACAGCCCAGTTCATCCCCAGTACAGCCCAGTACAGCCCCAGTGCCCCTCCAGTCCCTCCCAGCACAGCCCAGTTCATCCCCAGTACAGCCCAGTACAGCCCCAGTGCCCCTCCAGTCCCTCCCAGTACACCTGAGTTCATTCCCAGGCCCTCCCAGTTCCCCCCAGTGCCATCCATATCCCGCTCCAGTGTCCCCCAGCCTTCCCCACAGCGTTCCTGCCCATTGCGGGGCAGCGGCGCAGACTGAATGTCCTGCCGCCCAAACCTCCTGCTCCTGCCACACAGCGCCAGCCTTCTCCCCTCCTCCTCTCCCAGCACGGCACAAATTCCAGCTCGGAGGAGGCTTCCCCAGAGAGGGCTCCGGCTCCTGTCTCAGCCCGAGTGTCCCTGCAGAGATACAGGGCATCCTTCAGGCACTTCCACAAGCTCAGGGTTCCCATTTCATGGCGAATCTGGGATGCCGGGGGAGAACGCCGGGGCATGGCCGGCCCGGGGCGCTCGGGCGGCGCTCGGGGCCGCTCCTGGCCCGGGCCGAGCGCTGACAGCCGCGTCCCGCCCGCAGGGAAGGCGCAGGAGGCCCGGCAGGAGCGGCCCCGGCGGGTTCGCTGCTGGGCAGCGGCGGCTGCGGCGGCGGCTGCGCGGCCACGCGGCTCTCGGACGGCGCCCGGGGAGCGGCGGGGCCGGCGGCGGGCGCGGAGGAGGGGAAGGAGGAGGAGGAGGAGGAGGAGAGAAGGAGAAGGAGGAGAAGGATGGGGCTGTGCGGGGCAGGCGGCGAGCTCAGCCCGCTGCTGCCCTCGGCTCGCAGGTGGCCATCAAAAGGGTGCCAGGGAACCGCGTCCGGCGCCGGGGCGAGCTGGTGATGAGCGGGGCCAGCGGCAGAAGCCGGGCCGTGCCGGGCGGGGCTGAGCCGGGGCCCGGCAGGGTGGGAGCTGCCAGGACGCCTGGAGGGAGAGCGGGCGTGGGGCCAGCGCAGGGCGCAGAGCATCCCGGGCTGGCCGAGGGGTTCCCGACCCCCGGCACGGCATCAGCCCCACTGACGGCATCGTGCTCCTCCCGCAGCCCCACGGCACCAGCGCAGCCCTGGAGATCGCGCTGCTGGACAAGGTCTCCTCTGGCTGTGCTGGTGTCATTCAGCTCCTGGAGTGGCTTCAGCTCCCCGACAGCTTTGTGCTGGTGCTGGAGCATCCGGAGCGGTGCCAGGACCTGTCGGGTTTCCTGGCGGAGCGGGGGTTCCTGCCGGAGGAGGAGGCGCGGGGGCTGCTCCTCCAGGTGCTGGAGGCTGCAGCATGCCCCTGATGAACTGTGTCTGTGTTCCACAGGAACCCTGTCCTACAGCCCACCAGAGTGGATCCACCAGCAATGCTACCACGGCGAGGCAGCGACGATCTGATCCCTGGGCCTCCTGCTGCACCACCTGGTCATGGGGAAGCACCCGTTCAGGAGGGGCCAGGAGATATCTGGGGCAGATCTTGTTCCCACCATGGCTCTCTCAAGGTGGATCCTCATCTCTGGCCTCGGGAGCAATACCAGTGCTGGGAGACAGCAGCAGCTCATGGGCATTCTGCTCTGGCAGCTGCTGAGGAGGTGGCACATGTCCTGCTCTCCTGCTCTCCTCCAAACAGAAAATCCATGGGGAAGTTTAGGCCCACCTCTAAGCACACCCAGCATGGCCTGGGCACGGGAAAAGGGGGCAACTTCTCCAAATGACTGGTGATTTCTGGTTTCTCTCCCCAGAGCGCCAGGATGTCATTAAGAGGTGTTTGTCCATGCAACCCTTGGACAGGCCATCCTTAGAAGAGATTTTCCATGATCCATGTTCCTCTGCCCTAGAAGATGGGAGAGATCCAAGTGCACAGTTGGATCAAGGGGCCTGGCAGGTAACAGCTCCACACATCTCTTGGCACTCAGTAGCAAAGCCAACCAGACAGGTTTTGTCCTGCCTGTAGTTCTGAGCAGGGGTCAGCAGGAGGGAACACAGCTCATGGGCTGGAGCTGAGCTGGAGACCTGGTGTGGCAAGCACTGGTGGCCAACATTCCCCTGGTTTTGCCTGCCATGGTTCATGGATGGCTGGGGCCCTGGGCAGAGCCCTGACAGCCTGGTCTGGCCCAGGGAAGAAGGAGCCCCTGGAGAAGCTGTCCCAGGTGGGGCTGCTGCTGCTGGGGACAGTGAGGACATCAAGGATGACAACCTCTTGCTCCACCTGACCACCGGCAGGCTGAAGATGGTGGACTTTGATTCTGACACCTCCTCCAAAGCCAGGCTCCACAGGGAGTTTGCAGATGAGTTCACACACTGGGGGATGCTCCCAGATTTGGGCATTGCACAGCCTGGCTGGGAACCAAAGGTTCCCCCTTTGCTGGGGCGGATGCAGCTGATCCTTCAGTCGGCTGCCAGGATGCTTTTGGAAGGGCTGGGGACATGGGCTGGGGTGGATATGAAATGGGAGTGGGCTCCTGGCCCTGCCAACAGCCCCCAGCACCCACCGTGCCTCGGGCTGGGGCTGGGCTGGGGCAGCCAGCCCCACACAAACAAACCCCCATGGTGGGAGCAGAGGTGGGACTCCAGACCCTGTGCAGGGTCTGCTTTCCTTTGCAGGCAAGGAAGGACTTGGGCTGCTCCACTGCCCTTGTTTGCTTTGGGATCACCATGGCGGCAGTGCAGGGGAAGGGAGAAAGCCTGGGATTCCCTCCCCCATGGTGGGTTTTTCCCTGGCACGCAGGGGTTGGACCTTCCTTAGGGCCTTGACAGAGATAAGATTTTTGACCTTTTTTCTTGTTCCCCTTTTTCTCTGTAACCTATTTTTCATAATTTGATGTTTGTCTTTCTAGAGGAAGTGTTTCAGGTGGAGTCCAGTCTGGATCAGGACGTGCTTGGGAGCAGCTGCAGCGTGGATGGGCTGTGCCCTTGGAGAAGGCTGAGGGCATCGTTTGGGAGCAGCTTTTCTTCCAGCGGGGGATGGCGTGAGGTGGGTCCTGTCTGCTGGGGATGGTGGGATCAGAGCTCTGGGGAGATGGCAGCGAGCACAGGAGCGTCCTGCTCTGGGCAGCTGCTGAGGGCTGGAGGTGCTGTGGCTGGCTGCAGGCTGGGCACATGTCCTGCCCTCCTGCTCTGCTCCCAAAGGCAGCAGTGATGGGCAGCTCTGGGCACAGCTCTGGCACGGCCAGCATGGCCTGGGCACCGCGGGCGGCTGGGACAAGGGGACAGGAGCCTTCAGCTGACGGGGCTTTCTGGTTTCTCTCCTTGCAGCCGGGCTCTGCGGGTGCTGAGGCTGCTCTGGGCTCTGCCAGGGCCCTGCTGGAGCTCAGCACCGGGCTGCAATCAGCCAAAGGAGAAATGGGGTGACCTGCAGCACAGACTGGCTTGAGCATTTCAGCAATACAGCTCAAGAAAACATGCAGCCACCCAAAAAATAAACTTGTTCAATAACTTCTGAAATGAAATCAATCTGGGATGACCCCAAATGACTTTTTGCAGCTTGCTCAAGCAGTAGCTCAGCCCTTCTCTGAACTGTTCTCTCTTCTCCCTGCCTTTTACATCCCAACTGCTTCCTCTTTTCCCCCAGTGAGCTCCCAGCCCATTCCAGTCTCCATCACACTGTTGCATTCCTTGGTGCCCCTCACCATGAGGAAGGCTGAGTCCCAGGCTTAGGGACTCATCCTGTCACTGGCTGAGGAGCAGCAATGTCTCAAGAGGTCTGGTGGGATTTTAGTGTCATTCAGAGCTGCTCTCCAGCCCCCAGCTCTCCTCACTGCTCAGTTTCCGCTCCCTTTTCCTCATCCTTGCAGCAGGATGAGCTCTGTGAATCCCCTTGAGCCTCCCCACTCTTCCCAACCCATGCACCCACCTCAGCTAGGTTGAAGCAGCAGCTTCTCTGTCTCCTCTGGCACACCAGTGCAGTCCCCTGTGCAGGGAGCCCCAGCCCCAGAGCACAGCACTCAGCAGTGCAGTCGGGGCTGGAGCAGCTGCCCTGCAGCCCTGGCTTGGCTCTTTGTGGCAGGGAATGCTCCCTGTTTGCAGCTGTCCCTGCAGGATGGCCCCAGGGCAGAGCCCAGCCGGGCTCCCACTGCAGCCCCTGAAGCTTGGGGCAGACAGTGGTCCCAGAGCTGAGGTTCGCGGGGAGCTCCCGGAGCTGTGCCTCGCACTCTGTTGCTGTGTGTCACCGTGCAGGCTGGCTTGTACGGGGTGAATGTACCAGCCCTGCTTTGACTGACAGGGGCCGGGCCCATCACATCTCTCCCAAGGCTGCAGGCATTGCCCAGGCCAGAATCTGAAGGGGCACAGAGATCAGAGCAGTGAAATCATCCAGACCGGGTTTTCAAAGGCCCTTTAGAAGGAAGGGCTTGAGAATAAATGTGCTCTGTTTGCCACACAAACATCAGGGTGAGTGGTCTCTTTGGCTCCAACCCACTTTCCTCCCTGAGCCAACGTTACCCTCTCCCTCACACGTCCCCCTCGTGCCTTCCCACTGCCTTGTCCTGTCAGGGCTCCCACAGCCCCTCATCCCTTCATGGCCCCGTCCCCTCAGGGTCTCCCCAGCCCGGCCAGCCTGCCCGGCTGCAGCGACGCAGCCCCACAGGAGCTCCAGAGGAGCCCCAGCAAGAGGCACCTGGGAGCTCTCAGCAATCCAGCCAGCAACACACGGGCAGGAGGACACGGATGGCGCTTCCTGCCTGGGACAGGGCTTGTGGCCATCTACAGGCACCGCTCTCACAGTGATCCCCACAGCTCCAGCCCCTGCCCATCTGCTCTGTGGGCAGCACAAGGGCTTCATCAGAGCCACCAAAGGCCAAGGGGCTTCTGGCCATTTTCCCTGCAACCCTGCAAGCCTGGGCAGCTTGCTGAGCCCAGGAACCCTTTTCTCCCTCTTCCCCTTGGCCCTGCAGAGCCTGGGCAGCCAAAGAAAGATCCTGGGAGTCTGTCTATAGCAACACATCCTATATTAACATGCTAAAGAAAAACAAAAAGAAAGAAAAGAACAATCTTAACGAAACAAAACATTCCTGCTGGCTCAGGTGGCCCCAGCAGACAGAGCCTCTGGAATCAGCTCTGTGCAGAGCTCCAGCAGCACAGCCAGCCGAGCCTCGACAGACGAGGCCGTCTCCTCCATGCCCTGCAGAGCCGATCACGCAGGTTGTCAAAGATGGAATATGGAGCTCTCTCTGCTTCCTGGACGATGTACGGTGTTTGAACTGCCAGGCTTGCGACGGCGTCACTGATGTCATTGGCTGTGCCTTCAAGGGCTGAAAGAGAGAGGAACAGAGCCATGGTCAGTTCCCACATCTGAGGGGACCCGAGGGGACTCTGTGCCAGGGCCATCCCAGCCGGCTCTGGCCATGGCCAGCAGGGAGCAGGGACCAGCTGGATCAGCCCGAAGCTGCTGGCCACGAATCCCCCAGGTGCCCTGAAAGCTCTGTGTGCTCTGCCCACGCCGGCCCTGGTCCGCACAGGGAGCAGAGCCCTCCGCAGCCGGGGCAGGGCTCGCAGCTCCCCCGGCAGCCCCCGCTGGCAGCCCGCTGCCCTCACTCACCCTCAGAGAGGAGCTGGAGCTCTTCCTTCCTCCCCCTCAGGTGCCGCCCGGCCGTCCCTGGGAACACAGAGCCTGTCAGGCCCAGGGCACAGCTCCCTGCCAGCGGCGCCGCCAGCCCTGTGCCCACACGCCCTCCTGGCCCGGCTCGTGGCTCACCCATGAACCTGACGGCCGCCTCTCGCAGGGGCTCCTGTGGGCTCTGCAGGTAGGGCAGGGCCCGGCGCAGGTGCTCGGCCATGCTGCTGCTGTCCTCTGCCAGCTGGAGAGAGCGGCAGGAGGGAAGGGTTGGCCCCGCAGCCCCCCGGGCCGGGGCTCCATGGGCACCCGGCTGGGGCCGCAGGAGCCTGGAGCAGAGCCCGCGCGGCCTCGGGCTGCAGCAGCGGGCAGGGGCACAGCTGCCAGCCCGCACACCGAGCACCGCGCTCAGGGGCTGCTCCAGGCTGGGGCTGCGGCTTCCCGGCCCTCCTTACCAGGCACTCGGGGAACTGCCACAGCTTCTGGTTCTTCACCAGCTGTTCAAGGTCCCTCCTCCTGAGGAACTCGGCCGCACAGAGCAGCGTTTCCTGAGAAGCCTGGAGAGCAGCAGAGACGCGGAGATGGCCCCACAGCCCAGGGCGCAGGACCCCGTCCCTGTGCCAAGGCCAGCAGGAGCTGCAGCCTGCGAGGCGCCAGGGCAGGGCCAGCCCAGCCCCTGCCAGGGGCCAGCGGCAGCTGCCGAGTCCTCACCTCTGCCACTCGCTGGTTCTCATCGTGGCAGTGGAAGAAGAGTGGTACCAGGCTCTGGCGCACGTGTGCCTTGAGGACCTTTTTTTCCTCTTCTGGAAAAACATCCAGCATCTCCTTGAAGATAAACATGGAGCACAACTGCACCTCGCTGTCCTCCTGTATGGATGGGAGGAAGAAAGACCTCAGTGTCAGCTGCTTCAGGCCCACCTGGGCACAACCCACTGAGTGCACAGGGCACAAAGTGTGCGGGCAGCACCCGCTGGCCGTGGCTGGAGGCGCAGAGCCTTACGTTGTCAAAGAGTGGCAGGAGCGCCTCAGCCAGCTGCAGGGCGAGGGCGCTGGTTACTGGGGCACCATTGCAGAAAAATAACGCTCTGAGGAGAACCGTGGTCATCCTGAGCATGGTGCTGTCATCTTCCTGCAGGAGCTCCACGAGCCTTTCATGCAGGCTCCACATCCTTATGGCCATCTACTTGTGGAACACAAGTGTGTGAAACACCATCCTGCTGCCACAGGGCCCAGGGGCCAAAGGCCTGTGCCAAAGCCCTGGGGCAGCTGCAGCAGGAGGCAGGAGAGCTGGCAGCAGCTGCCCCAGTGCCCCAAGGCCAGCCAAGCCCCAGGGACTGCCTTCCCCAGCCCCACGCTGGCAGCACGGCTTCAGCCCCTGCGCTCTTCTCACCGAGACACTGGTGGTGCCGAGCGCCACGAGGCCTCGGAGTGCCAAGCGACGCCTCCCCCTGCACTCGCTCTGCAGGTGCTTGGACAGGAACTGCAGGACGCTGTCACGGCACTCACTCAAGTTCAGGTGCTCCAGGATCTGAAAGGCACAGGCCGGTGACGGGGGAACGGCCGGCGGGAGCCCAGAACCGCCCAGGGCCGGGCCCAGGCAGCAGCACAGGGCGCGGGCTCCGTCCCAGGCACTGCGGCCAAGAGAGGGCCGGGAGGCAGCTCAGCGAGGCAGCGCCGGCCTTCAGGCTCACCTCCACAAGGAACGCCAGGGTGGCCAAATCCCGGCACGGCGTGTCCTTGCTGAGCAGCCCGAGCAGGTGGAACGCAATCCCGGAACACGCGGCTTCGGATACGCGGTGCATTTCTCTGACAGGAGAAAACAGGAGCCAAAGCCCTGAGCCAGCGGGGACAAATCTCTCCCAGGACTGCCTCACAGAGATCTGGCCTTTCTCCACCACCCTGCAAGGGGCAGCTGAGCCCTCTGGGAGGTTGCTGCTCTTGGGCACGCTCCTCTCCCAGCCTTTTGCAGCCTCCTTGGCCGTCCCTTGGTGACAAGGCCTTCTGGCCCACGGCCACGGGGACTGTGTGGGGCACCTCGGGCACAGGGCACACATGCCGGGGACAGCTGGGGAGCAGGGGGTCTCACCTGGCCAGCACGCCCACAGCACAGTGGTGGGTGTCAGCACAGAGCAGTGTGTCCCAGCCACACTTGTCTTCCATGGCCACCACCACATCCTCATAGTGAAGTTGGCAGAGCAGGGCCTTGAGGGTCTGCTCTGCAAAGCTGTGCACAGAGCAAAGCCCAGGTCACACTGGGAGCACTGGCCCCTGCCCTGGGCACATGGCAGGGACAGGAGGACTGGCATGGAGCACCTGCTGGGGCTGGTGGCAAGGCCGTGTTGCTGCTGGCATCCCTTCCAGAAGGTATCGACCTCCTCTGGCACATCCAGAGTGCTGAAGAGCACTTGGAAGAGCAGATGCACAAAGAGGCCGGGGAAATTCACAGTCACTACATGTGGCACACAGGGCAGCTGGAGGATCTTCCACATCACCATGGTTGCCTGCAAAGGACAGAGCAGCCTGAGACAGCGCTCAGTGCCGAGGTGTCCGTGTGGCAGGGCCCGAGCACGGGAGGGAGAGGCCCGGAGAGACACAGGGGGAGCACCGGGCCTGGTGGCCCTGGAGCTGCCCCGAGGCCAGGTTTCAGCCCAGCGCCTGAGGCAGGGAGACGCCGTGGGGGAGGGAGGATGGAGAGCTGCTGGAAAGGTGGCCTTGGGGCCAGCAAAGGCAGAAACTCACAGCCAGGGCAAGGACAGCCGCGTGGTCCCCATCGGAGGTGCACGTGCTGTGCTCTGGCCAGCTCCCCAGCACATCGAGGAGCACGAGCATGGCCGGCTCTGCAGTCCTCAGCGAGCACATGATGCTCTTCCACATGGCCAGAGCAGCTCTGTGGGGTCAGAGCTCTGTCTCAGAGGAGTCTGGGACACAGCAGCGTGGCCTGGGCGGCAGCGGGGAGCTGAGCTGCTCTGCCAGCCCTGCCTCTGCCCACTGCCCCTCACTGGCAGCACGCAGGCAGCCCAGCCCTGTGGGCACTGGCCCCTGAGGGGCAGGGGGGAAGCATGGCAGCACGCTGGGGGGCTGGCAGGGGCCAGGGCTGGCAAAGGGAGCAGCCAGAGGGTCCTGGAATTCTCTGTTTGTCAGACACCTGGCACAGGCTGCACAGGGGGAAGGGCTGCTGAGCCCTGAGCCCTCCGGGCAGGTGGGCCCCGTACCTGTCACACAATGGGGCCACACGCAGGAGAGCCATCACCACGTCAGAGGGCTGTGCCTCTGTCAGATCCAGAAGGGGCCTGTACAGATTGTACTCAGGAAACTCATTGGCCACGAGCCACTGGTGGATGAACCTCACCATGGCCGGCACCTGGAGAAGGCAGGGGAGACTTGGAAAGCTGCCGGAGGAAGGAATGTGCCAAGCTGCCCCAGAGAAGTGCTTCCCTTGCCACCACACTGCCATGGCCTCAAAAGCTTCCAGGGAGCAGCAGGTGTGGCTTGGGAGGCCAAGCAATTGCTGGGAGGAGAATAGCCAGGCCACAGGCTGCTTACTTGCTTTGGGCTGGAAGGACCCTCCTCCACAAGCATATCCAGCAGGGCAGCGCTGGTCTTGGTTTTGAAGATGGGAGAGTAGACTCTGCGCACGGTGCCCATGGCGCTGCTCTCTTCCTCCCGAATCCTCTTCATGAATTTGCAAACCATCTGCAGCAGAAGGGCAAGAAGCCCGGGATGCTGCATGGAGTGCTCCGAGCACAGTGCTGGGCTGAGCAGTGCCAGCAGGCCCAGCCCAGGTGGGGATGGCTGCAGGTACCTGCGCTGTTCTGCGGAAGCGGCCACGGGTGCGTTCCTGCTCTCGTGTGCGCTGCACGGCTGCACCTGGCAAAGAGCGAGCGCAGCCCGAGCTGAGGGGCTGCAGGAGAGGCCGGAGAACACAGCCCAGCACTGCGCTGCCCAGGCAGGGACAGCCCCGGGACAGCCCAGGGCACGGAGCACGGCTGTGGGGTGTCTGCCCGGCCCCTATTCCATCCTGTCCATGGGCATGGCCCCAGGGGAGGGGATGGGATGGGATGGGATGGGATGGGATGGGATGGGATGGGATGGGATGGCATGGCATGGCATGGCATGGCATGGCATGGGGCCAAGCTGGCTGCAGGCACCAACCCTGTGGCCCAGCTCTGCCACTCACCCTTCTGCGGTGGCTGGAACTGCTCCAGCTCTTCAGGCTGCTGTGCTGGGGCAGCTCCAGGGCCTTCTTTCTCCTCCTTCCCCCAGGCCAGCTTGGGCCCGCTCGCAGGTCTGAGCTCTACGACACTGCCTGGATTCATGGCTACTTGCAGAAGGTGAAAAGG
Source organism: Lonchura striata (assembly GCF_050655825.1). Taxonomy (NCBI): domain Eukaryota; kingdom Metazoa; phylum Chordata; class Aves; order Passeriformes; family Estrildidae; genus Lonchura; species Lonchura striata. The sequence goes on from NC_140738.1 coordinate 7,317,593, forward strand.
AAAAGGTCCGAGTCAGCAAGTGCTGCAGTCGTGCCTTGAGGGCACCTGCAAGAGTGAAGTCTTGGCAAGGCTACAGGACAGCAAGTCCTGCACTCTGGTCCTTGGGGCACCAGCCAGAAGGACAGGAGACTCCTGTCAAGGATGGTGAAAAGCAAATGCCACGGTCTGACCTCGAGGGCAGCTGCAGAAGAGATGCCTCGGGAAGGCCAGGGGTCACCAAGTGCTCTGGTCTGGCCACAAGCTCACCTGCAGGAGTAATACCTTGGGAAAGCTCTGCGTCAGCCAGGAACGAGTGGCTGTGTGAGGGCTCCTCACAGCACCGCTCTCTCCCGTCCTCTCTCGTCGCGTGCACGGAGCACTCTGGCGTGGCCCTGCCACTGCCAAGACCTCTGGCACAGCGTGTCACAAAGGGCCCTTGGAATCCCTCGTCCCGTTCCATTCCACGGTGACCATGCTGCACCGTGTCACAAAGGGCCCTTGGATCCCCTGTCCCGTTCCATTCCATGGTGACCATGCTGCACCATGTCACAAAGGGCCCTTGCACGCACTGCCACCTGCCCTGGGGCCAGCCCCAGCCCCCCAGAGTGGCCCAGGGTGGAAGGAATGCCTTGCCCCAGGTGTGTCAGACAGCCCAACAGGATCTTTAGGAAGGGCTCAGCCCATCAGCAAACGCTGCCCTGCTCTGCGGGCTCAGAGCAGCAGGAGCCCCCGCAGCTGCCGACGCAGCCGCGCTGGGAAGGGCACGGGGCCTCCACAGAAGCTGGCACGGCCTCCTCGGGACACGTCCCACATGGTGGCCATCCTGAGCACGGCCGTGGGACACAGACCGGGAACGTGTGGGCCAGGGCAGGAATGCTGCTCTGAGCCCTGGGGCCCGGGCAGCGCTGACAGCAGCAGGTGAGGCACAGTCCCTGCCCAAGCAGAGTTCCCCCGAGCCCTGGCAGCACCGGTGCCCGTCTCCTGCCCAGAAATCTGTGCCCCAAAAGGGCTTCTCTGCCAGAGGGCAGCCAAAGCTGGTGTGCACTGGGGCCTGTGCTCCGTCCTACAGGGGCTGTTGGTAGCAGCACCTGGAGCAACTGGTGGCAACATTTGGTGCTTAATAGATGTTGTTGCTCCTTCCCAGAATGATTTTTTCATGGAAGGGATTAGCAGCAGCACAGAAACACTAACAGCTACTGAACTTCACAGGACAAAGAGACTCCACCAAAACACTGCCATGTTTCCATGTGCTTTTGCGTCTTTCTTGCACTCTGAAAGAAGAAGAATTGGCCCAAGCCCTGCTATTCAAATCTCCAGCTGCTGTGTGTCTTCCTGTGGCAGCTCACTGCAAACACAACTGGCTGCCTGCTCAGCTGGGCAATGGACGGCCACAAACAGGGAGGGCCCTGGTGAACATCTCTTTGGTCTCGTGGGGCAGCGAGGGCACAGGAGACAAAGACTGCTCCTCTCGAGTTCATGGGGCAACAGAGAGATTTTATTTCCCAAGCCCCCCCTTAGACAGGGCATTTGAAAGACCAGGCCTGGAAGCTCTCATTGGTTTGAGCTCCACGCCCCTTCAGGTTCTGGCCTGTGAGGTGCCTGCAGTTTTGGGAGATATTTGATTGGTCAAGACCCCTGTCAATCATGGTAACACCTCACCCTTCTTTTCTTTATAAAATTCTGTGTATTGTTCTCTGTCACCCATCTGCAAGGGCCCTTTGCAAACATGGGGACAGAGGACAGCGTGCATCTAATTTGCACTGGAGCTGCAGCATTCCCCTCCAGGAACTGTTAGGGGAGAACTCAGGCCACAGGCATAATGCTTCTTGGTTACAAATTGAACTTATCTCTAAAAGCAGAAAGCTATTTAACCCTGAGCCCATTTAACCCTTAGAGGAAAACCCAATTTTAAAAAACAACCTTTAAGTACTTGATCCCTTGGGGAAAAACCGAACTCCCAGAAAACAGTCTGTAAAAAGAAAAACTGTTTGTAAACATGAGAAATAATTAGTAAACAAATCAAGTCCTTCTATGAACTGTCCATGAGGCAGGTGATCATTTGTAATGCTGTCTGTGGCTTCCTGTGTCCATATTTTAGGCAGCTGCATTGTACTGTTGTAGGATTTATTGTAAAACATGAGAACAGACTCAGAGGGGAGGAGGGTGTACCCTCAATCCAACCCCTTTCCCCTTTTTTCTTTGTATAATAAGTAATAATAGGAACAACACATGGATTTTGAATACTATTAACTTATGCAAAGTTTCATCCACGTTTACTGATAATATTTTTCTTTACCAGCCAGGTTCAGGGCAAAGAACTTGATTGGGAGATGTTTTGAAATGGGCAAGGAACTCGGTTAGGAGAAATTTTCTGTATTTATATTTTATCTAGTGCAAACCATATACTTTTCCCTTTTTGTTAGAAATTAGAAATCTTTTATTGACTTTAATAAAAGCTGACTTTTAACTTTTAAAATGATGACAAGTGGCAGAATTTCAGTGAAAATCTTTGCAACTGCAATTTGCTTATGACAAATAGATGTTCTATGTGTACCCCCGTAGATCTTCTTTGAATCATACCAGTTTATCTTGAAGCAATGCAAGAATAATTACTAGAATATTAAGAAAGGGCATGTTAATACACATACTAGGACTTCTTTAAGACAATGATTTACTGAAATATGAATATCAATCTAATATCGATATCCAACTGAGACAGACAAAAACTCTCTAAGAGTTTAAAGTTAGAAAGTGTATGTTTATTGAGACAGATGGGCAGTACGTCGGATAATTCCCTAATGCACACTGCAAAAATCACAGGTATTACAAAGCTTTTTTATTTGCAGAAGTCTTGAATACACAAAATATGAATGCATATTCATATCCCTGTCACTTCCTCTGATCCGCTTCACATGCTAATTGGCAAAAAGGCTATTAAGCATGTGTGGTTCTGTTCCCTGAAATGAGTCGGGGGTCCATTTTGGGGAGGGGTCTCCAAAATGAAGAAGTAAAATAAGTCTTCCTTGTTCTGACCTTTCTGCCTTTCCCATGCATACGTGAGAAATGAATCCTTGCCGTTTTCCTGTGCTTAATGGATTCCTAAAGTATGGGAAGTCTGCAACTGTTTTTGTGTCCCTGAAATCTGTTTATCACATTCTCATGATAAGCACAGCTACCCAAACAAAAAGCTGGCAAGAAATGAGTTAATAGATCCTGGATATCTTATCTAAGATCCAGCTACTGTTAACTATGAACAAAGTCGATTTATCTACTTCCAATAAGTCAGCAACATCCAATTTAACTATCATCTTAACTTTCCTAAAATTCTAAATTCTTCAAAATTAATGTCTCACCGGGAATGGGGACAGGGAATGGGAATGGGAATGGGGACAGGGAATGGGGAATGGGAATGGAGACAGGGACTGGGAGTGGTGACAGAGACAGGGAATGGGGACAGGGACCAGGAATGGGGACAGGGAATAGGACTGGGAATGGGGACAGGGACAGGGAATACGGTACAGGGATCAAGAACGGGGCCCGGATTGGGATGGGAACAGGATGGAACGGGACAGGGGGGACACGGGAACAGGCAGGGGCAAGGGGAGTATGGAAGGGGAGTAAGGAATGGGGCAGCTGCTGCAGGGGCACATGGGGACAGTTCCAGGGCAGGGGGTCCTTGACCAGCTGCCCAGAACCTCCACCAGGGTCTCCCAGGGCAACCGGAGCCGCTCAGCCTGGGGTGCCCAAAGCCCTGAGAAACTCCCAGGTCCCTCCCAGGAACCCTCAAGTCCCTCAAACCCAGCATCCCCCACATCCCCTGCAAGACCCTCCCCATGTCCCCATCCTTGTCTTAGCTCAACATCTTTATTTTTACCTGCTTTTAAGAGTTTTGAAAGGGCAAAGAGAAATGAAAAGAAAATCCAGGCCACGGGGAGCCAGGAGGATGTTGAGCCCCCCAGCTGGGTGTCTTCCCAACATGGATCAGCAGCACCACAGGTCACCAGGGCTCTGCCCACCGGGGCTCACTGGGGATCATCCAGCACGGATCCTCCTGTGGGGGATGGAGCTGGAGCAGCGCATGGAGCTCCTCCAACACTGGGGCACTCGCAGGGCTGCCCTTTGTGGTGCCTCTGCTGGTTTTGGGTCAAGGCTGAGCTGTGTGATGAGCTCTTCCCACACTGGGGACATTCATAGGGCCTGGAACTTCACCAGGAAGAGGGCTGGGATGTGCCCTGGTGCCTGGGACATCACCAGGAGCAGGGCTGGGATGTGCCCTGGTGCCTGGGACATCACCAGGAACAGGGCTGGGATGTGCCCTGGTGCCTGGGACATCACCAGGAACAGGGCTGAGATGTGCCTTGGTGCCTGGGACATCATCAGGAGCGGGGCTGGGATGTGCCCTGGTGCCTGGGACATCACCAGGAGCGGGGCTGGCTCTGATGCTCTCTGGTGCCTGGAACATGACAAGGGGCGGTGCTGGCTGGGGTTTGTTTGGTGCCTGTGCAATCCCAAGGGCAGTGTCACAGCGGGGCAGCTCTCAGTGTCCCCAGCAGGTCACAGTGTCCAGGGCAGCCCGTGCCAGCGGTCACTGTGCACACGGGGCAGGCTGGGCTGGGCAGGGGACAGGGCAGAAACGCTGCCCCGGGACTGGGGTCTGCCCCTGCCTCTGGGGCCCAGCCCCTGCTGGGAGCACCTTGGGCAGGGCACGGGGCTGCTGCTGGGCCAGGGGGACAGGCCGTGCCCCCTGTCCCCTGCTGCTGGGCCAGGGGGACAGGCCGTGCCCCCTGTCCCCTGCTGCTGGGCCAGGGGGACAGGCCGTGCCCCCTGTCCCCTGCTGCTGGGCCAGGGGACAGGCTGTGCCCCCTGTCCCCTGCTGCTGGGCCAGGGGTGTTATGGACAAATTCAATTGGGGAGGCTAATTATAGATAAATCAATTACCAAGAATTTATTAAGCAAGTGGTATTAAGCAAAAGAACAGCGCTGGGTGGCCAGGGAGCCTCTCTTCCACCACGGCGCACCTTCCCCCTTTTACCTTTTTGTTTTTATAGTCTCTTTTTATTTCTGCTTGACGTATTTTCTCTCTGTGCACTTTGTGCCGGTACAATTGGTTCCTGGGGGATCTCTTTTTCTGCCCTTGGTGGTCATAGGAATGAAGGCTCCTCATCTTCCTTGCAGATTGTCCTTGGCCTAAAAGTTAACTTGTACATAATTAGTTACACAGTCTTCTATGCTAGTTGTATTCCCTACTCAGTTCAAATTCTTATCTCCTTTATCGCTTGTTTGATGAGCAAAATAATTTTTATTTATTACAATTCCCCCTTTTTCTCTACCAATTTGTTCATTAAAACGCTTTAACTCTTGGTAGCTTAAGACCAGGGTTTCATCTACTTCTAAGTCCCTGGGCAATGTTTCCTACCTATCTCTAATAAGTGTTAGATGAGCTGCCTCTAATCTTCTGTTTACAATGTCGATGATTTTATTAAAAATGTAAGGTTTGAAAGTTAAACTTAGTAACAACAATGTTACGGGACCTGCAATCCCCCTTATACAGAATTTCTCCTTGAGTGCCATACCCCAGAATTTTACACCCCTCAGGGTACCATGAGGTCTTTAAAAATTTATCTGGATGGGTGACAGCCTGGGCGGTTGCTATGGCTTCACAGCCCCAATACCCACACAGATATTACCCAGGATAATGACAATATCCCCTCCCAGGATTGGAACTAGGACGCCAATAGGTAGCCTGGAGTTCAGGTTTACTCCATCCCCACATAGAGTTTATCAAGCCTTTGTTAGTAACAAAAAAATGGGAGCTACAGTGGTGGCATTATGCTTAACAACTTTCCCTTGGTCTGTTTTGGTCAGAGTCCAATTAAATGGCTGGTGTGCATAGTCCCCTTGACCAGGCCAGGTACAACATATAACTAATATGCACAGAATTTGCCAGCAAGGGTGGAGTCCAAACTGCCCCAGGGTTTGATTATCATTATCTCCCCATTCCCAGTGTTTGTTTTGACATGTTATTGCCGGGCTCACCTTTACCCTTGGGAGATCAGTATCCTTGAGGCAGTTCTTGAAATACTTTGAATTGTCCCAGTCTGAGGGCTCTTTCCTCCACCGCTTCTCATCCCTCTGCCTCGCTCGCCGACTCGGTTGCTCCAAGCCGCGAGGCGCACCATCTTCTCAGCAGCAAGGATATTCTTCAGGAGGACCCAAACTCTGCTTTTGTTGCCTCTTTTTGAATGACTCCCAGCTTTTATCCTTCACTTGTGGTGAGTCACACTGAATCCCAGGTAAAGATTTCCGGCAAATCCCTTTGATAATTTGAACAATTAGGGGAATTGGTTCATTGGAGTGGAAACAACAATTTTCAGGTCTAGCCCCCTTAATAAACACCTCCCACCACTCTTGGGATTCCCTTGGTAGGGTCCCATTCTCTTCTCCAATCCTTAGGACTGACTCTGTCAGTTCTCTTTCTAACTGATAACACCTTTACAAATACCCCTAGGAGGAGTGCCTCTGTAACTATGGACCCATCACCGTTCCTGGCAAATTTTAAAAATATAGCATACAAAAGGGTAACAATCACAATCCTTATTTGCACAATATACTCTAAAATCATTAGTTATAGGATATCCATAGTCCAATATCTCACTCTACCAGCTGGTTCGTACATTTCTTACTGAGTCCATTCAGTCCATTTAAGTGTGACCTTAAGATCCCCGGGCTGGCTGGTTATTCTCCAGGGCTCTTCAGCAGCAGCAGGAATCGCTCCCTTTATTCGACTTACATGGGTCCACCCCTCCTCGGCGGTTCTGACTGCAGATTCTATAGTGAGTAAAACAACATAGGAGGCTTCCCAATTTGGGGTTGTGAGGTTTCTTTCTAGGTTTCTTATTAAAACCTTATCACCTGGATTTATATTGTGGATTGCTAGGTCTAAAGGAGGTTGTTGCACTAGTAACTCAGCTCTTCTAAGCCCTTCCCGAGCCTTCACAAGTTGCATGACATATTGGTTAATTTGTTGATTACTTATTTCAGGATGATCTATAGGAGAATCCATGTCATAAGGCATCCCATAAAGCATTTCAAATGGAGAGATTCCAATATTGGTTCTGGGCAGAGTTCTTATATTTAACAAGGCTAAAGGTAAACATTTTACCCAAGATAACTGTGTTTTATACATCAATTTAGTTAGTTGTTTCTTAATTTTCCCATCTACCCTTTCCACTTTACCTGAGCTTTGTGGATGTCAGGGAGTATGATATTGCCACTTTGTTCCTAGAGTTGTAACTACTTCTTTAATTATTTTGGAGGCAAAGTGTGGCCCTCTGTCTGAGTCTATTACTTCTGCTAGTCTGTAGCAGGGGATTATCACTTCTAATAATATTTTTACTATGTTTGTGTAGTTGCCCTGGAGGTAGGGAATGCCTCTACAAAGTGAGTCAAGTGATCTATTATCACCAATAAGTGTTTATACCTTCCTACTTTAGGCAAATCAGTAAAATCATTTTGAATGTGGGAAAACCCTCTATGTGCCAATTCCCATCTCCCCCATTTCCCACACCACTCAGGATTTCTCACACCTGGGTCTACTCCTGGGTCAGGGGTCTCTTCAGCCCCTCTAGAAATCTCAGCCCTCATTCTAGAGAGACTGCAGACTGTAGAGAGAAAGCTTACCAGATTAAACACCAGGAAGATGGTCTCTTTAACAGTCAGGGGAAACGGAACATTCTCTAATAGGGAGCTAAGAGATTCAGAGGAGAAGAAGGAAAGCAAGGGCTGAAAAGCCTCATCCCCTGCTTCCCCTCTAACAAACTGGCTGCACAACCATGACTATGAGCCATGCATTCCTGGAACAGACTTCAGCACCTTCATATACCCCCTTGCAAGCCATGACACCCAAGCCCAGCCCGATGGATATTCTTGTCAGTGCCCTTCTACTGCAAAAACTACGTACTAGGGACAATACCAGAGCTATTCCTGGATAAGAATATAAACATAGGGACCATAGAGGAATTAAGATCTCAAAAAACTCCTAGGGACCAGAAACACATACAGGCCTTCACTCTAAAAGACATTATGATTCAAACAACAAAGCCAGTAACTGCTCCATACTAACACAAAGTGATTGGAACCAAAATATGATTAGAACGGGGTTTGTTTTTTCACTCTCTCCAGCCACGAAATGGGCAGGAAAATATTTGTCCTCGTTTAGGGCAAATTTTGTGAGAAAAACCTCTGGAAGAAGCCCTCAGAAAACAATCCCCCACGGCCCCTCCCCACCCACCTGATTCGGGAAGAATTTTCTCTGAGAGAAGTGGAAAATGACCTGTTTATTTAACAAACAATACCCTTCCCAGCACTAGAAAAATGAACAACACCAGATGACAACAAACTCTTTCACCACTCTGAAGAGATGACAAATCCAGAAAGTCTCTCCTGGGAGTGGTCGCCCGGGTCTGGGCGCTGGGGATTGCTCTGGGCACTGGGGATGGCTGCTGCAGATCACAGAGCGCAGGCTCTGGGTGCTCCTCGGTGTTTCCCAGATCCCAGTCTGGAGCAGGTTAGATGATATTCAGGAAAGGGAAAGGGAAAAGAAACAGTCCAGGGAAAGAATTGGACTGCTTAGCTAAACTAATTTAAAAAGCAAAGGCAAAAGCAAAAGCAAGCAAAAAAGCAAAGCAAAGCAAGCAAAAGCCAGCAAGCAAAGCAAAGCAAGCCAGCCAGCACTGGCCTCTTCTAGACAGCAGAGCATGGGGGGAGGTGAGCCGGCTGATAACAAGGCAAAACAAACCTTCACTTTCTGAGCCAGTTCTGAAAGCACAGAACATAATATCAAACATAAACAGAACACACGACTGGAGATACAAACACCATAACGTCACCCTTGGACATTCCACCCCTTATCTCCATGTCTTTAACATCATGTTAAAAACTCCATCAAGTTAAAACTTCCACCTTTCACTTACTCATACCTTTGACACACATTTCCTTCTATTTCACTTGCTCAAACCTTTGAGCCTTACATATTTTTTCTGTCTCATGTCTGTGTGTTTTCGTTTACAGACACTGGCAGTAACATCCAGCAAACAGTGATATTTGCATATGAGTCTCACCCCACAATCAGATCTCCCTGAGGTACACATCGTGCTGTTCCATCTCTCTGCATTATCCACCATGTACAACCTGGTCCCTGAGCAAAGACAATCCCACAAATAGGTTTGTCTGTACTCGAGGCAGAATTGATCCACACTGATTTCCCTAACAAACCTCTGGCATGTGCCACTGGGACTTTATCTCAATCTACTATATTCTGGGGCTCAGACTGGGCAGGACCTGCTCGATTGGTGGAACCTTGGCTGTTAACTAACCAGGTGGCCTTTGCTAAATGTTGCTCCCAATTTTTGAAAGATCCCCCACCCAATGCTTTTAAGGTGGTTTTTAACAGTCCCTTGTACCTCTCCACTTTGCCTGCAGCTGGTGCATGGTAGGGGATGTGGTACACCCACTCAATACCATGTTCCCTAGCCCAGGTGTTGATAAGACTGTTCTTGAAATGAGTCCCATGGTCTGACTCAATCCTCTCGGGGGTACCATGCCTCCAAAGGACCTGCTTCTCAAGGCCCAGGATGGTGTTACAAGCTGTAACATGAGACACAGGGTAGGTTTCCAACCATCCAGTGGTGGCTTTTACCATTGTGAGCACGTAGCGCTTGCCTTGGCGTGTCTGGGGCAGTGTGATGTAGTCAATCTGCCAGGCCTCCCCATACTTGTACTTGGACCCCCGCCCACCATACCAGAGGGGCTTCATCCTCTTGGCCTGTTTGATGGCAGCACAGGTCTCACAGTCATAGATCACCTGGGAAACACTGTCCATGGTTAGATCCATCCCTCGGTCTCATGCCCACTTGTAGGTGGCATCTCTGCCCTGATGGCCTGAGGCATCACGGGCCCATCGTGCTAGGAACAACTCTCCCTTGTGTTCCCAATCGAAGTCTATCTTTGATACCCCTATCTTTGCAGCCTGATCTACCTGCTGATTGTTTTTCTGCTCTTCATTAGCTCTACTTCTGGGGACATGGGCATCTACGTGGAGAACCTTCACAGGTAGCTTCTCTACCCGGGTAGCGATATCTTTCCATTCTTCAGCAGTCCAAATTGGTTTTCCTCTACACTGCCAGTTAGCCTCTTTCCACCTCTCCAGCCACCCCCATAGAGCATTGGCTACCATCCATGAATCATGTAGAGGTAGAGCTTTGGCCACTTCTCCCTTTCTGCAATGTTGAATGGCTTTGAGTTCAGCAAGCTGGCTTGATCCACCTTCTCCTTCAGTGGCCTCTGCAACCCATCATGTGGGACTCCATATGGCTGCTTTCCACTTCCAGTTCATCCCTACGATGCGACAGGAACCATCAGTAAAAAGAGCATAGCGTGTTTCCTCTGCTGGCAGTTGGTTGTATGGTGGAGCTTCTTCAGCCCGTGTCACTGGTTCTTCTTCATCTGTGACACCAAAACTTTCACCTTTGGGCCAATTTGTAATTAATTCCAAAATCCCAGGGCGATTCAGTTTACCAATATGGGCACGCTGCATGATGAGAGCAGTCCACTTGCTCCATGTAGCTCTGGTGTCATGGTGGGTAGAAGGAACCTTTCCTCTGAACATCCAGCCCAGCACCGGCAGTCGGGGTGCCAGGAGGAGTTGTGCTTCTGTGCCAATCACCTCTGAGGTGGCCTGGACTCCTTCATAGGCAGCCAAGATTTCCTTCTCTGTGGGAGTGTAGTTGGCTTCAGACCCTCTGTAGCTCCAACTCCAGAATCCCAGTGGTCGGCCTCGAGTCTCCCCAGGCACTTTCTGCCAAAGGCTCCAGGACAAACCATGGCTCCCGGCTGCAGAGTAGAGCACATTCTTGACCTCTGGTCCCGTCCTGACTGGGCCAAGGGCTACAACATGAGCGATCTCCTGCTTGATCTGGGTGAATGTTTGTTGCTGCTCAGGGCCCCACTGGAAATCATTCTTCTTGCGGGTAACCAGGTAAAGAGGGCTCACAATCTGGCTATACTCGGGAATGTGCATTCTCCAGAAACCGATGGCACCTAGGAAAGCTTGTGTTTCCTTTTTGCTGGTTGGTGGGGACATAGCTGTGATCTTGTTGATGACCTCAGTGGGAATCTGGCGCCGTCCGTCTTGCCATTTCACTCCCAGGAACTGGATCTCTCGGGCAGGTCCCTTGACTTTGCTCTCCTTGATGGCGAAGCCAGCTTCTAGTAGTATCTGGATGATTTTCTCTTCTTTCTCGAACACTTCTGCTGCTGTGTTCCTCCACACAATGATATCATCAATATACTGTAGATGTTCTGGAGCCTCACCCTTTTCTAGTGCAGCCTGGATCAGTCCATGGCAGATGGTGGGGCTGTGTTTCCACCCCTGGGGCAGTCGGTTCCAGGTGTACTGCACGCCGCTCCAGGTGAAAGCAAACTGAGGCCTGCATTCTGCTGCCAGAGGAATGGAGAAAAACGCATTAGCAATATCAATGGTGGCATACCACTTTGCTGCCTTGGACTCCAGCTCGTACTGGAGTTCCAGCATATCTGGTACAGCAGCGCTCAGTGGCGGAGTCACTTCATTTAAGCCACGATAGTCCACAGTCAATCTCCATTCTTTGTCAGATCTGCGCACAGGCCAGATGGGGCTGTTGAAGGGTGAGTGGGTTTTGCTGACCACCCCTTGGCTCTCCAGCTCCCGAATCATTTTGTGGATGGGGATCACGGCATCTCGATCCGTCCGATACTGCCGGTGGTGCACTGTCGAGGTCGCAATTGGCACGTGTTGTTCTTCCACCCTTAGGAGTCCTACTGCAGAGGGGTTTTCTGACAGTCCAGGCAAGGTGTTCAATTGCTTAATGTCTTCTGCCTCTACAGCGGCTATTCCAAAAGCTCACCTGAGTCCCTTTGGGTCTTTGTAATAGCCATTCCGGAGGAAGTCTATGCCTAGGATACACGGAGCATCTGGGCCAGTCACTATAGGATGTTTCTTCCACTCCTTCCCAGTCAGGCTCACCTCAGCTTCCACCAGAGTCAATTGTTGTGATCCCCCTGTCACACCAGCAATGGAAACAGGCTCTGCCCCCACATGTCCCGATGGTATCAGAGTACACTGTGCACCAGTATCAACTAAAGCATCATATTTTTGTGGCTCTGATGTGCCAGGCCATCGGATCCACACTGTCCAGAAGATCCGCTTTTCCCGTGCCTCTCCCTGGCTAGAGACAGGGCCCCTCTAACACTGGTTATTATTCCTTTCCTGGGCATACATACTAGAGGTCCCTTCAAGGGGGTCTGACAGATCGTATCCACAAGCTTGGTCACGGGAGGTTGAGGCTACTTTCACTTTGGTGGAACTCCCCTGGTTAGTTTCCCTCCTTGAGTTGACGGACCCGTGCTGCCAGGACAGAAGTGGGTTTCCCATCCCACCTTCCCATGTCTTCCCCATGGTCACACAGGAAGAACCACAGATTAGCCCTTGGGGTGTACCCTCTCTCTCTAGCTGGGGATTGTTGGGCGCTGATTCTGGGGCCTGTGACTCTTATGGGTGCTGTATTAACCTTCCTTATCTCCTCCCTCATCTCCTCTTTAAACTCCTTAATCACGGCTGAGATATGAGCCTGCATTGGGCCATTAATCACTCTCATAATTCCTAAATTTGTTGGCAACAGAGCCCACTGTCTCTCAGTGAGCGTCAGCATTTATTGTTGCAATGAAAGTGGTGTATTGAGATGGCCCAAGATTTGCTAGACTCCACAGCATTTGTCCTGTACACCTGACCTTGTCGGGATCATTATTGTGTCATCCATCCCTCCCAAAGAGTACCTCCAATACTGCCACTTCCCTCAGCTGTTGGATCCCTTCCTCGAGGGTCTTCCAGCGCATTCTATGATGGTGTTCCTGCATTCTGTCCCTGTGGACAAACCTCTCCCTGACACTCATTAAGAGCTGCTCCCAGAGAGAAAGGGACCCTGGTTCCCTTACAAAAACCTGATTTATACCCGAGTCCTGGGTCAAGGGTCCCAAGTTCCTTGCCTCACCACCGTCCAGCTGCACGCCTGTACCCGTAAGATCCCAAACCCGGAGTAACCAGGTAGTATAAGACTCACGCCCTCGTCGCACAAGTTCTTTATGCAGATTACAAAGACTTTCGTACGTCAGGGACTCGGTGATGATAGCAATCTCTGGCTCCCCTGTGGGTTGTGAGGTTCCTCCATTCCTGTCCCTATCTGCAGGGTGGTCTGCTTTCATCTTAGACCTCCTTGTTTCTACCGGGGCAACTGCTGCTGGCTGTGACTGCCTTTGTGGTTCAGCTGGAACCTGGACAGTTGTAACATCTGTGGGTTCCACAGCTGTACTATTAGACTGTCCTTCCTCAAGGCAAAGGGCCGGTTTCTCACCAGCTGGGGAAATGCACTCCTTCAGCATCTCTCGTATCTCCTTAACCAGAACCCTCACCCAATCTGGGCGGTTCATTTCTGAGGTGGGCTGTGGGGCAGGGTCATGCTCTGGAGCAGCAGCATCTCGAATCTCTGGGGCAGTGTCAGGTTCTGCAGGAGCATCCCTTGCCTCTGGTGTAGGTGTGAGGGTAGTTATCCAGGTTAATCTTGCCTTATCTCTGAGTGCTAAATATAACAGGACTATCAGCAACACCACCCATTGTGTGATATCATTAGCACTTAGAGAGGATCTTAACCCTTTGAGAACTGGTGGAGCAGACCCAAAAAGATGGTTAAAAGGTTGGGAGAAAGTTTCCCCGGTGCTATTTCCTCGCAGTAGGTACCGTTATTAAAGTAACCCCAAAAACATACAGTTAATGTGTGATAGCTATGAATCCATGTACCTGACTTCCAGAGGAAATTAAAGATCCATGAATTCCTCACCCAATTAACCCAGAAGCCAAACTTGACAATAGACACCGTAGCCTTAGTTATAGGACCCATTTTTAGATAAGGGTCTGCAAATGGGAAAAGTATAGCTACGATCACATGCCACCCAAACCAAGGTAAACTAGACCACATGGTGATGCTGAAGATGTTTTTACACTCAACAAAAAACCAAATTACTTAAGAACTGTTAATCCTTTTTCCCTGTCAATGCCCTCGGGCCTCACGTTGGTGCGCCAAAATCTGTCTAAGTTCGACAAGACAGGAATCTGCGAAGGAGGGCTAAAGCCTCCTGTGCAATGGAGAAGGTAAACCCCCCCCTCCGAATTACTAGGAGTTTTAAATCAAAAGGCTCTCAGGCAAAGATATGGGAATGGGAGTAACAATTCTTTACTAGGAGAAAACTAGACAACAATTTAAAAAGGCAAATGCAATCGGTACAAACAAAACCAGTGGAAAAAAAAAAAAAGTCCAGAACCTGAGGATTCGGGGTGCCAGTAGCAGTCCTGCTGGGACAATTGCTCCCCTTGCAGTGATTGATGAATTGCAGCTGCAGTGGTGATCTTTTGAAGGGTATAGTTTTCCTCTGAAGATCTGGTGGCAGTGGGGCCGGTCACACTCAGCCAGCACAACTGGAGCTCAGGCAGGGACCTAGGTGAAGGTTTTCCCAGAGCAGGAACAAGGGTGGGTGAGTCCCAGCAGGACAGGCTGCAGGGAATGGCCCAGGTTTGTCTCCAAGCAGTCTCTCCTGACTTGTCCCTGTCCTTTCTCCATGAACAGGTGCCCATGTGCAGCCACAGCAAATGTCCAACAGCAGCTCCATCAGCCACTTCCTCCTGCTGGCACTGGCAGACACGCGGCAGCTGCAGCTCCTGCACTTCTTCCTCTTCCTGGGCATCTCCCTGGCTGCCCTCCTGGGCAACGGCCTCATCATCAGCGCCGTAGCCTGCGGCCACCACCTGCACACGCCCATGTTCTTCTTCCTGCTCAACCTGGCCCTCAGCGACCTGGGCTCCATCTGCACCACTGTCCCCAAAGCCATGCACAATTCCCTTTGGGGTACCAGGAACATCTCCTACACAGGATGTGCTGCACAGCTCTTTTTCTTCATGCTCTTCATCTCAGCAGAGCTTTCCCTCCTGACCATCATGTGCTACGACCGCTACGTGTCCATCTGCAAACCCCTGCACTACGAGACCCTCCTGGGCAGCAGAGCTTGTGCCCACATGGCAGCAGCTGCCTGGGCCAGTGCCTTTCTTTATTCACTGCTGCACACAGCTAATACATTTTCCCTGCCCCTGTGCCATGGCAATGCCCTGGACCAGTTCTTCTGTGAAATCCCAGAGATCCTCAAACTCTCCTGCTCCAAATCCTACCTCAGAGAACTTGGGCTCATTGCACTAAGTGCCTGTTTAGGACTTGGCTGTTTTGTGTTCATTGTTTTCTCCTATGTGCAGATCTTCAGGGCTGTGCTGAGGATCCCCTCTGAGCAGGGACGGCACAAAGCCTTTTCCACCTGCCTCCCTCACTTGGCCGTGGTCTCTCTGTTCCTCAGCACTGGCATGTGTTCCTACCTGAAAACCCCCTCCATGTCCTCCCCATCCCTGGATCTGGCCCTGTCAGTTCTGTACTCGGTGGTGCCTCCAGCCCTGAACCCCCTCATCTACAGCCTGAGGAACCAGGAGCTCAAGGCTGCACTGTCGAAACTGACGACAGGATGGTTTCAGAAACATTAAACTGCTGATCAATTTCTGCAAACCACTGGCAATAAAAGTGTTTTTTTTTTTTTCTCCTTGTTGGTTTCATTTAGTGTTTTTTTCTTTCTTTTACTGTTTTCATATTGTTCTCCATAAATAAAATTGTTAGTGCCATTTCTCATTTTGTTTCTCTCCACCTTCCCTGTGGCCACAGACTGTGTCAATGAGGGGCTGCACTCTCGGTGCCTTTAAAGGAACTAAAGGCTCTCCCATCACAGTTTTCTGCAGAGATGCCCTTTTGTTGCCTCCTCTGGAGCTGCAGCAGCAATGTCTGTGTGCAGAGCTGGGGCAGATCAGGGCTGGCACAGCAGCTGTGCCCAGGAGCAGCAGCACTTGGTGCTGCCAGTGCTGCTCCCGTGGCCCTGCCCCGCTGCCCTGGTGGCCCTGGTGTTGCTGCAGGGCCTGAGTGCTCTCGGGGCCGGGCACAGTCCTGGGGGTGGCAGTGCCGGGGCTGCAGCAGGGACAGGCCATGGGCACTGCTGGGGCAGCGCTGACGCCTCAGGCCAGGGCCTGGGGGCTCCAGGCTCCTTGCCCAGGCTCTCTCAAGAACACAGCCAGGCCAATGCTCAGCACAGAAAACCCCCGTGAGCAGCCCCAGGCTGTTGGTGTGGGGACATGAACCTGAGGGAGCACAAATGCCATCAGCCCCTGGGGCCAGGAAGGGCTGGGGGATGTCAGGGAAACCACTCAGCTTTGTCCTGGCCTCTGCAGTCAGCCAGAAAGTTTTTTCCTTTCAGCTGGGAGTTTCCTGTCCCACTGGAGACGCTGCTGCTCAGAGACAGAGCTGCCTGGCAGCCACCCCCAAACTGCCCGGAGCATGTCCTTGGCTTCACCTTTGCTTTCTTTACTCTTCCCTGGACCAGATTTCTTCCTCTTGCCCAGCCCTGTTCCCTCCCCTGCACACGGCCTATCCTTGTTTGCCCTTTCCTCTCTGGCCCCACTCCCCATTGCAGTTCCTGACTTGGCACCATGGGAACATCCCTTGGGGAGCAGGATCATCCCACAAGTGCTGCAGGAATTGTCTGCAGGCTCCTGCAGTGCCTGGTGCTGCTCCCTTGCCAGAGGCACCCCAGGCCAGGGGGGCACATCTGGGCTGCTGTGTCTGGCTGTGGGGCTCCCTGTTCTGGGCAGTGAGGAGGAGCTGCAGAGGCTCTGCAGGACTGACAGGATGGGCTTTGGGGCTGTGAGGAGAAGCTGAGAGCCCTGGGCTGCTGGAGCTTCTGAAGAGGAGGCCCAGGGCTTCTCCTGCAACTGCTCCAAGGGTGTTTTCAGATAATCCCAGAATCAGCAAGGCTGGAAAAGACCTTGGAGATCATCGAGTCCAACCTGTGCCCTGACACCACCTTGTCTTCCCTGAGCCTCCTCTTCTCCAGGATCAACAACCCCAGCTCCTTCAGCCACTCCTCACAGCACTTGTGCTCCAGATCCCTCACTAGCCTTGTTGCCCTTCTCTGGACATGCTCCAGCCCCTCCATGTCCTTCCTGAATTGGGGGGCCCAGAACTGGACACAGCACTCGAGGTGCTGCCCAACCAGTGCCCAGCACAGGGGAAGAATCACTGCCCTGCTCCTGCTGGCCACACCATTCCTGATCCAGGCCAGGAGCCATTGGCCTTCTTGGCCACCTGGGCACTCTGCTGGCTCATGTCCAGCCTGCTGTCCATCAGTCCCTGCAGGTCCCTTTCTGCCTGGCTGCTGTCCAGCCCCTCTGTCCCCAGCCTGTAGCACTGCAGGGGTTGTTGTGGCCAAAGTGCCGGACCCGGCACTCGGACTTGTTAAACCTCACCTTGTTGGATTTGGGCCCTGGATCCAGCCTGCTCAGGGCCCTGTGCAGAGCCCTCGACCCTCCAGCAGATCAGCACTCCCAGATAACTTGGTGTCACCAGGGTTAATGAGGCCCCAGAGTGTCCCAATGGTCTCCACGATTCCATGAGGTCTCCCAGTGTCACAATGTCCCTTTGGTTCCATGGGACCCCTTGGTGTCACAAAGTCCCTTGGATCCTTGGGCCCTGCAGTGTCACAATGTCACCGTGGTCCCCCAAGGCCCTGCAGTGTCACAGTGGATCCTTGGTTCCATGAGGTCTGGCAGGCAGCAATGCTCTCCTTGGTCCCACAGTGTCACAATGGCCTCTTGGTCCCAAGAGCCACCACGGTGTCAAACATGTTTCCTTCATTCCAGGAGTCCCTGAGGAGCACCACTGCCCCCTCAGTTCCATGGGGCCCTGTAGTGTCACCATGGCCCCATCATGACACGAGGTCCTGCTCTGTCACAAAGCTCTGCAGGGTTCCACAAGGCACTGCAGGGTCACAGTGGCCTCTTGGTTCCATGAAGCCTCAGAGTGACACAAGGAATTCCTTGGTGCTGCAGTGTCACAATGGAGCCCTGGTGATAAAAGATCCTGCAGTGTCACCATGGGTCCTTGGTTCTATGGGGCACCACAGCAACACAATTTTTCCCTCAGTTCCCAGAGTCCTTGCAATGGAGCAATGGCCCCTTGATTCCATTGTCCCCAGGCTCTCCCAAGGGTCTCCTTGGTCCCTCAGTGTCACAATGGCCCCTTGGTTCCACAAGGCCCCGCAGGATCACGGTGGCCTCTCTGGTCCCACCAGGACCCAGACTGTCACAATGCACTCCTTGCTTCCATTCAGCCCCACAGTGTCACAGTGGCCCCGTGGCTCTGTGGTGCCATGTCACACACAGTGTCACCATGGTCCTCTCAGCGCCACGAGGCCCCGCAGTGTCACAATGGCCCCTTGCTTCCCCAGGGCCCTGCAGTGTCACAATCATCAGAGAATCCACCAGGCTGGAAAAGACCTTGGAGAGCATCAAGTCCAACCTGGGACCCAACACCACCTTGTCACCCAGACCATGGCCCTGAGTGCCACAGCCAAGTCTTTCCTGAAACACTTCCAGGGACAGAGACTCACCCACCTCCCTGGGCTGCCCATTCCAATGCCCAATCACCCTTTGTGTGAAGAATATTTCCTGATGTCCAGCCTAAACATCCCCTCGTGCAGCTGAAGGCTGTGTCCTTTTGTCCTGTCCCTGTTCTTTTGGAAAAGAGCCCAACCCGCACCTGGCTGTCTGTGCAGCCCCACAGGTGCCACGGGCTCTGCAGGAGCTGGCAGAGGCTGCCCAGCAGGGAGGCCATGGGGCACAGAGCCCCAAGGCTGCCCAGGGCCCCACGGCACAGGGGCCGTTCCCAGCCGCAATGCTCCTGTCCTGGGCTGGGCTGCACAGGGGCTGTGGCACCATGGCTGGGCCAGCACAGGGCCACAGAGGGGCCACGCAGCCGCTGCCGGGGCTGGCAGCAAGGCCGGGCACAGACAAGGAATTGCTGAGCATGGCCTGCGCTGGCCAGGGCTGCCTGTGCCCAAGGCAGAGCTCAGCTGCCCTTGGGGCTGCAGGAACACTCAGGAGCCCAAAGAGCCTCCATGGCTGTGCTGGAGACCAAGGCTGGAGCAGGGAAATGCAGGGCTGCTGTGCCATGGGGAGGCCATGGAATTCCAGCTCACACCTCAGCTCTCTGATGGTCCCGGCACCGTGCTGGGCCCTGTTCCAGACTGGAGCAGAGCAGATGTTCATGGCACAGGAGCCCTGTGGGACTGGCAGGGACCTGCAGCTTGCAAGGTGCTCTGCTCTCCCTCAGCTCCTCTCTGAGAGATCCAATCCCAGCTCGGCATCTCATGGCACAAGTGGCACTGCCTGTTCATGGGCACACAACTGATGTCTGCCTGGAAACAGGCACAGGTTTTAATACCTGTTAGTTTCAAAACATACCTGTACATCTTTATTATCTGGGAAATTTGAGTACTTTTAGGAAATGGCAAAATCTTACCACCCGGCATGGGAATTTCCTGGAAATATACTGATAGCAGGAGAAATAATACTAATATTACTCTTGACTTCTGTCACCAATATTCTGTTTATTCTTTCCTCTCCCTCTTCCTTCAGCTGTTACCAGCTCTTCTGTTGAAATAGTCATGTCTAAGGACGTCTCTTCACTAGGCCAGATGGTTGTATGTCATTCCTCTTCCTCCAAGATTTCCCCCTCTAAGTTCTCTCTGGTCATTCAAGGGCCTCTCATCTGCCTGGTTTCATGCTTTGATATTCAGGGAGTTGTCCACTCTTTCTAAAGTTCAAATAAATATCATATCAGTCAACACCCTTCTTGTGTTTATATCTATCACATAACTATATTTTCATATATGTTTGTCTAAATCTGTTCCTGTAGAGAAATCCCTTGGAGATGGGGGACATGTCAGATGCTGCTGGGACATCCCAGAGAGCTGAGGGAAGAGCTGTGATGGTTATTTAACGGTTCACATGCTCAGCTTGTGTTTGTTGGCAAGAAACCTTTCTGTGCCTCTGAGTGTCACCAGTCCTGAGCCCAAAGGACACAAACCTGATGAGTTGTGGTTCCCACTGCAGGGGCTGCACTTGGACCTTGGCTCTGCACAGGAGAGCTCTTCATCCACTTTCCCTCTTTTCCTCCCTCTGGGCATGGAGGGAGCTCCTGACTTCAGCCTGTGTCTTGTGTGTGCAAAGAGCAAATCCGGGCAGAATCGGGGCAGGGAGGGTTTTGGGGGACATTGGGATCTGTGCTGGGCACAGAAGGTGTTTTCCATTGCTCTGAGACTGTCTGCTGTGCACAGTGGATTTAATAGCCAGCAGTGGAATGACTTTTGCTTTTGATGGAGCTGTGCCTTCCCTTGGCTTTGTTGGCTGGCAAGAAATGAACATTCCTCTGTGTCTGGGGCAGCTCCTTCTCCAAGGAAAGCAGATGGGAGTTGGAGCCAAGGAGCTGAAACCTGCAGGTGCAGCCTGGGCTGGAGGGAGCTCAGATTTGCACAAGGCTGCTCTGAGTGCCAGGGCTTGGATGGGGGAAATGGTGGGGTGGGGGTAGGGACAGAGTCTGATGGATTGTCAGACACAAAGCATCTTGATTCAGCTTCACCAACTTTAAGCCTGATCTATTTTAAGTTAATCAAAATGTTCAAGAGGAGAGAAGTATAAGATTAAGACACAGAAAGAGAGAAAGACAGAATAGATACAGAGAAGCACACAAAGGTACCAGCTCCTGGATTCCAGTGGTGTTCAATTGGAAATTCCAAGAGGAGGTAGAGTCAAGATGTGTGCTTGCCTTTTGGTCAGCCTTAAATTCCCTTGGTCTTCCTGGGCCCTTCCCCCAGGTGGGACTTGGGGTCATTTGGTCACTCAGGAGCTGGGCTGGGGCTCCAGAGGTGGCTGTGGAGCATTGCCTGTGCTGTGCCAGGGACTGGCAGACACTGCTGGGTTGGGATAGAGGCTCTGGGGGGATTGGGGTTCCAGGGCAGGGCAAGGCTGGGGTTCCAGGGCAGGGCAAGGCTGGACCTGCCCCTTCCTCCCTCACACATGAAATGTTTCCAGCCAACAATCTCCTCCAGTCTGTCAGGCAGTGCTGGAGGTGAAATCCCAGTATGGCCATTGGCACCTGTAGGAGAAGGACAGTTCTTTTCCATAGGAAGGAAAACACAGAGCCCCACTGTTTGGAAGGCAGGTGAGAGCCTCACTAGGCCAAGGCCAGCCAGACTTTTCAGAAATAGCAGATTTTGTCTGGGAGCAGTCTTTGGATTTAGGGAATTTTGGAGACAATCTCAATTTTGGCCATGGGCACCTGGAGAAGCAGGACAGTTCTTTCCCAAAGGAAGGAAAGCATGGAGCCTTCCCCAGTGTTTTAGGGACAGATAAGCAGTGACCCTTACCAAACAACTGCCTGCCAGATTTGTCCTGGCAATATGTCCATGGGAACAATCCCTGGATATAAGGAAATGGAGGTGAAATCCCAATTCAGGCCATGTGTGCCTAGAGAAGGAGAGTTCTTTTCCATAGGAAGGAAAGCCCCGAGCCCCAGTGCTTCAATAGCAGATGAGAAGAGACCCTCCAGGTGCCAAGCTGTCAGGCAGCCCCTGGAGGCCAAACCAGCCAGACCTGTTCCATGTTCCCTTGGTTCCTTGGGGCCCCACAGTGTCCCAGGGGTCTCCGTGGTTCCCCAGGCCCCACAATGTCACAGGACTCCTCTGTTCCATGAGGCCACAATGTAACAATGGACCTTTCGGCCCTGGGGTTTGTGGTGTCACAATGGTTTCCTTTGGCTCCCCAGTGTCACAATGGAACACTGATGACACGAGGCCCTGCAGTGTCACAATGGACCTTTGGTTCCCTGCAGCCCTGCCGTGCCACAAAGGCCTCTTGGTTTCACGAGGCCCCACAGTGTCACAATGGTCCTCTTGGTTCTGTGGGGACCCCTGGGGTCACAATGGTCTCACTGGTGCCATGAGGCCTCACAGTGTCACAATGCTTTCCTTATTCCGTGGGGCCTCATAGTGTCCCAATCATCTCCATGATCCCATGAGTCGCCTCAGTGTCACAATGGTCTCCTTGGTTCCATGGTGCCTCACAGTGTCACAATGGCCCCGTGTTTCCATGAGGCTGTGAAGTCTCTTCATGGTGTCTCCGTGACTCCATGAGGCCTTCCAGTGTCACAATGGACCTTTGGCTCCCTGGGGTCTCGCAGTGTCACAATGTTCCCTTAGTCCCATGAAACCTCAAAGTGTCATAATGGTCTCCACAGTTCCATGAGGCCACACAGTGTCACAATGGTCCCTTGGTCTCACAGGCCCCACAGTGTCACAATGGTCCCTTGGTTCCATGGTTCCTGTGCTGGTGCATTCCCCCCTCCCCTTCTCAGGCCGCCCTGCCAGCTGAGAAATGCTCGCTGGCCTCGGCCTTGGCCAGCAGCCCCTGGGCTCAGCTCCTCTGGAGCTCAGCACAAACACGCTCTGCTCCAGGCACTGCTGCTGCCCAGCCAGCTCCTGGCTGCTTCAGGAGCAGCCCTGGGAACTGTTTGTGTTCCCTCAGTGGCACAACATCCCTGTTCTCACCCTGCCAAAGAAAGCTGCTGATGCCAAGTGCGGCCAGGATGAAACATGGCTGGGACTGCAGCCCCTCTCTTGGGGCCCTACAAACAGCGCTCCAAAAGGAGCCCTTGGAGCTCTCCTGGGCCAGCGACTCCCTCTGAGTGGGGCCTCTCCGAGCCGGGAACTCTCCCGTTTGCTGCACTCGGGGATCCCCAACAACGAGGGAGCCTGGGCGATCCCCCCACTCCTCCAGGCTCAACCCTTCCCTGCTGGGGAGATGCCAAATCATCCTCATGGAGCATTTCCCTTTGCTCAGGGGAATTTCTCACAGGTGCCTTGCACTGACTCTCTGTGTCTGTGTGCACACAGGAGTGCCTGTGCTGGGCAAATGTGGCAGAAATGCTCTGAGTGCCTTGGATAGCTGAGCCAGTCAGGCCTGTAGGTGAGGTTAAATCACAAGGTCTAAGTGAAATGCTTCTAAGAGTTGTCCTTTTGCTAAGTTGTTATGTTTTATATAAGTTATAAGCTGAGTTAAATATTTTTAAATGTTATTCCTCTGTTAAATTGCTACGTTGTAGGTTATAAGTTAGGTTAAATACTGTTAAGCTCTTTTCTTTTGCTAAATTGTGACTGTGAAGCTATCATTTAAGGTTAAGGTGTAAGTCCTGTTAAGTTTGAACTCTGTTAAGCTTTTAGGCCATATTCCTTTTATCCTTGCCCTCACTGCCCTTTTGTCACACACACACACACACACACACACAGTGACAGTTCTCGATTCATTTCTGGTTTGATTGCCTGGATTTTGTTTGGTTTCGTTGTTGCTTTGTTTCCTTGCTGTGCCTGAAGTGTCCAGTCAGGAGCAGAGTGACTCTTGCCAAGGAACTTTGTGCTGCTGTCACTTTAATATTAAATCTGGTTTTTGCTGGGGATTTTTTCAGCGCTCTCAAGCCCTCGTTGGTCACAGGGTGAAGGAGCCCTGGCCCAGGTTCTGGCCCTGGAGGACATGGGGATGCTGCTGGGGGGTCCCTGTCCCCCTGTCCCACCCCCCATGGCTCCAGCCCCCATCCCCGTGTCAGGCTCTGGGGTCGATCTCGTGGAACATCCTCTGGGGGAGGCTGCAGCGCCGGGGGCGGGGGGACTCGGGGGGACAGGGGACCCCGCTGTGCACGAGCAGCGTTGGACTTCTCTGGGGGAACTGGGAGGGGAATGGGGCAGAGTGACCTCCCCAGTGACCTCACACAGCCCCTGTGCTGTCACACAGCCCCTGTGATATCACAGAGCCAACTCTATGATGTCACCCTGTGATGCCATACAGCAGTGCTCTGATATCACAGAAGACTATGATGTCACAAAGTCACTATGTGAAGTCACAGTCCATTCTGTGATGTCACAGCCTGCTCTATGATGTTACAACACTCTCTGATGCCACAGAGCCACCCTCGATGATGGCAGAGTCTGCTCGATGGCCTCACACCCTACTCTGGGACATCACAGCCAGCTCTGTGATGTCACATCCCCCTCAGAGATGTCACAAACCTCTCAGGATCTCAGTTATATTGAAACATTGAAGTTTCTTGTACTTTGAAGAGATCACTGTTAGGGACACTGAGAAAGTGTCCCCAGGTTCCAGTCAGAGCAGAACACTGGAGGCACTGATGACAGCTGGGGACAAGCAAGGGGAAGGTGTCTCTGGTGCTGAGCAAACCTGGATGTGTTTCAGGAATGCAAAGGGCCCAGGCCTGAGCCCCAGCCCCTGGCAAGGCAGATCCTGTCCCTCCCTCATTGCTCAGGGCTCTTCCTGGGATGGGCACTGGCATGTGGGGATGTGCAGTGCCAAGGGCAGGACCATGGGGCAGCCCCTGCCAGGCTGCTGAGCAGGGACAAGGAGGCACTGAGGCCCCAGGGCTGCAAGGGTCCCTTGTCCCCTCGTGGCCTCAGGCCCAGGGCCAGCAGCCATGGCCAAAGGGCTGCACAGGTTGGCTCTGTCAGGGCCTTGCAGCTGCTGCACATCCCTGAGCCCTCTGCAGCCCAGGCTGTCCCACGGTGTCCCTGCCCTGCGCCTCTGTCCCTGCAGGCTGTCGTCACCCCCGGCTGCTCCACCTCACTGGCCCTTCCTTTGCTGGCAGCTCTGCCTCCTGCTGCCCCTGCCTGGCCACACAGAGCCTTGGGCTGCTCCAGGCTCCTGCTGGGGACGTGTTGCACCACAGCCCTGCCCTGGGAGGGAAATTCCTTTCTCCTCCTGTGTCCAGTCTGGACTTCCCCAGCTGCATTTGTGGCATAATTTCTCTCCCTGCCTGATTCCCACTATGGAGAAAAGCTCCACCATTTCCACATCCACCCTTCAAGCCCTGCCAGGCCACTCCTGATCTGTCCTCAGTCTCTTCACAGCTGAGCCCAGGCACATCAGCCTCCATACATGGGTTATGTTCTTGAGGCCTGCAAAACCCAGCTCGGGAGATCTCTGGGCCCTCTCCAAGGTGTTTGCAAAGGAAAACCTTCTGCTAATATCACCAGAGGCCAAGGTCAGGCAGAACTGTCTGTCCTGGCAGCTTTTGTCTGGGAGCAATCCTAGGATAGATGGAATGTTGGCAGCCAAATTCCAGTTCCTGCCATGGCCCCGGGACAAGAGGGACAGTTCTTTTCTGCAGGAAGAAAGGAACAGAGCCCCAGTGCTTCTGAGGCAACTGAGATGCGACCACCAGAGGCAAAGGCCAGCCAGAGCTGGCAGGTTTTTTTCTGGCAGATACCCTTGCATACAGGAAATTTTTTAGGGGAAGTACCAATTTTGTCCATGGATGTCTGAAAAGAGGGACAGTTCTTTGCCATAGCAAGGAAAGCACGGAGCCCCAGTGGTTCATGGGCAGATGAGAAGCAGCCCTTGACATTCCAAGATCAGCCAGACCTGTCAGGTGGCCCCTGGGAGGCCAAGCCTGCCAGACCTGTTCCCTGTTCCCCTCATTCCATGGAGCCCCACAGTGTCCCAATGGTCCCTTGCTTCCAGGAGGCCCTGAGGTGTCACAATGCCCCCTTGGTGACACGAGGCCCTGAAGGGTCGGAATGGTCTCCATGGTTCCACAAGGCCCCACAGAGTCATGGTGGTCTCTGGGTTCCAGGGAGCTCCGCGGTGTCACCATGGCCCCAGAGTGTCACAATGGACTCCATGGTTCCACCAGGTCCTCACCGTGCCACCGTGGTCTCCACAGGAAGGGAACAACCCAGCCCCAGTGCTGCAGGGGCAGATGAGCCACAGCCACCAGAGGCCAAGGGCAGCCAGATCAGATGGTGCTGGCAGATTTTGTCCTTGGATATAGGGAATTTTAGAGGTGGAATACCAGTTTCAGACCTGCTGCCTGGAGGAGAAGGACGGTTCTTTTCCATAGGAAGGCAAGGACAGAACACCGGTGTTTGAGGGGCAGATGAAAGGTGACCATCAGAGGCCAAGGGCAGCAGACCTCTCCATTGTGGTATTTTTTTGTCTGAAAGCAACCCTTGCATATAGGGAATTTGGGAGGTGGAACCCCAATTTCGGCCATTTCTGCATTGTTAAGAAGGATGGTTCTTTTCCATAGGAAGGAAAGCCCAGAGCCCCAGTGTTGCAGGGGCAGAAGCAGAGAGAGAAGGCTCCTGGGAGGCCGGGCCAGCCAGACCTGTTTGTCCTGGCAGCTTTGTCACTGAAAATTCCTTGGACCTAGGGAATTCTGGAGGAGGATTCCAAACTTTGGCCATGGGAATCTGGTCAAGATGGATGGTTTTTCCCATAGGAAAGAAAAGCGTGGAGCCCAGGTGTTTTGGAAGAAGATGAGAGGTGGTCACCATAGGCCAAGAGAGCCAGACCTGTCTCTCCTGGCACCTTTCATCTGGGGGAAATCCTTGGATATTCAGAATTTTGAAGGTGGAATCTCAGTTCTGGCCATGGGCACCTGGGCAGGAAGAAGAGTTCTTTTCATCAGAAAGGAAAGCACAAAGCCCCAGTGTTTCAAAGGCATATAAGGATCATCTCTTTGGAGACCAAGGCCAGCCAGACTTGTCTCTCCTGGAAGGTTTCACCTGGGAGAAATCCCTGGATATAGGGAATCCTGGAGGCAGATTCCCAACTTTGGCCATGGGTGCCTGGATGTGAAAGGTGCTTTTTTCCCATAAGAAAGAAAAGCACAGGGTCCCAGTGTTTCACAGGAAGATGAGAGGTGGCCCCTGGGTGGCCAAGCCAGCCGAACCTGTCTGTCCTGGCAGGTTTCATCTGGGAACAATCTTTGCATAGAAGCAAACTAAGAAGAGGAATCCAAATTTTGGCCATGGGCACCTGGAGGAGAAGGACAGTTCTTTCCACAGGAAGGAGAGCACCGAGCCCCAGTGCTCCAGGGGCAGATGAGCAGCAGCCCTGGACATGCCAAGGTCAGCTGGACCTATCAGGTGGCCCCCAGGTGGCCCAGCCAGCCAGGCCTTGATGCCTTGAGAGGCCACCTAGAGCAGAGGCTGGACAGTGTTACAGGAGTAAAGTGGGGATTTATTAAAAAGGCCTTCAAAGGATTCACCTGGGCAGTACAAGGGCCTGGCTGAGGGTACATCCAGGATGGACGCCAGGTCACGTGTTTACACACTTTTTTAAGATTTGGTTCATTTCCATATTGGGGTTAATTGTCCAATTATACCTTCAGGTTATGCAGCCCCACCCTCCCAGTCTGCTCTCCTCAATTTGCTGCTGTTTTCACTTTTTGGGCCCGAAGCTGCAGCGGTGTCTATGGTTCTCAGGCAGGAAAAGGATTGCTTTGTCTGACTACACTGTAAGAGAACTTGCTGACACTCTGCATGAAGTTCAGAGTTACAGACTGATACAGCACAGAATTGGGAAAATATGGAAGCTAAAACTTAAGGCATCAGTCTGTCCCATGTTCCCTTGCTTCCATGGGGACACACAGTGTTAAAATGGCTCCTCTGGGACACTCTGGGCTGCACAGTGTCACCCTGGGCCCTTGGATCCATGGGAGCTTCCCAATGGTCCCCTCTGATTCCACGAGGTCCCCACAGTGTCACAACTGATCCATGGCTCGATGAGGTTCCCCAGTGTCACCAGGGTGTCCTTGGACCTGCCTTGTCACAACTCACCCATCGTCCCATGAGGTTCCCCGGTGTCACCAGGGTGTCTTTGGACCTGCCTTGTCACAACTGACCCATGGCTCCATGAGGTTCCCCAGTGTCACCATGGTGTCCTTGGACCTGCCTTGTCACAACTGACCCATGGCTCCATGAGGTTCCCCAGTGTCACCAGGGTGTCCTTGGACCTGCCTTGTCACAACTGACCCATGGCTCCATGAGGCTCCATGAGGTTCCCCAGTGTCACCGTGGTCGCTGTCAGAGGCTGGATGAGATCAATGTCCCCAGACACCTTGGGCTGAGCTGTCAGTCAGTCACTCTGCTGGGACAGCGCTCACCCAGCTCTGAACACCTGAGATATCAGAAGTCCCAGCTGGGGGGAGGCCCACAAAGGCCCAGGGGCTTAAAACCAAGGAGCACAAGGTCAGCCCCTGGTCTGGACTCTGCCTTCTCCTGGGGTTTGTGTCATGCCCACACTGGAGCCCCAGGAGCTGGGAGCCACATGTGTGTCTTTCTGTGGAGCTTCTCTCTTCCTGTCTCTCTCTCTTTCCTCTCCTTCTAATGCTCTTTATATGGAACATTTTTGGGTACCTGAACAACTTCAGTGTTTAGGGGTTTCCAGGCTAAATGGGCTGAGTGAATGAAGTTACTGCTATGACAAGTAGTTTAAGTTGGATTGGATTTGTATTAAACGCTTTTCCAAAGTTCCTTGTTCTTTTGTACTTTTCCAGTAAAATTTTGGGGGTCCCGAATTGACACTGAGGGGCACTTGGGGGTCCCGGAGGGTCTGGGGGACACTGATGGGACAGATGGGGGCGGTACCGGGGTTCTGTGGAGCGCGGGGCATGACGGGCGTTGTAGTCCCGGCTTTAATGGGGCTCTATGGGGCCGCACAGCATGACGGGAGTTGTAGGCAAAAGAAAAGATGGCGCAGGCCCTAGGCCCCGCCCCCAAAGCCATGATCCCTGGCGCTGATTGGTTGGAATCGTGATAGGCGGGAGCCTCGGCCAATCGGAGGCAGTGCGGGTGGGAACAGCCATTCAACCCCTCCAGTCCCTCCCAGTACAGCCCAGTTCATCCCCAGTACAGCCCAGTACAGCCCCAGTGCCCCTCCAGTCCCTCCCAGCACAGCCCAGTTCATCCCCAGTACAGCCCAGTACAGCCCCAGTGCCCCTCCAGTCCCTCCCAGTACACCTGAGTTCATTCCCAGGCCCTCCCAGTTCCCCCCAGTGCCATCCATATCCCGCTCCAGTGTCCCCCAGCCTTCCCCACAGCGTTCCTGCCCATTGCGGGGCAGCGGCGCAGACTGAATGTCCTGCCGCCCAAACCTCCTGCTCCTGCCACACAGCGCCAGCCTTCTCCCCTCCTCCTCTCCCAGCACGGCACAAATTCCAGCTCGGAGGAGGCTTCCCCAGAGAGGGCTCCGGCTCCTGTCTCAGCCCGAGTGTCCCTGCAGAGATACAGGGCATCCTTCAGGCACTTCCACAAGCTCAGGGTTCCCATTTCATGGCGAATCTGGGATGCCGGGGGAGAACGCCGGGGCATGGCCGGCCCGGGGCGCTCGGGCGGCGCTCGGGGCCGCTCCTGGCCCGGGCCGAGCGCTGACAGCCGCGTCCCGCCCGCAGGGAAGGCGCAGGAGGCCCGGCAGGAGCGGCCCCGGCGGGTTCGCTGCTGGGCAGCGGCGGCTGCGGCGGCGGCTGCGCGGCCACGCGGCTCTCGGACGGCGCCCGGGGAGCGGCGGGGCCGGCGGCGGGCGCGGAGGAGGGGAAGGAGGAGGAGGAGGAGGAGGAGAGAAGGAGAAGGAGGAGAAGGATGGGGCTGTGCGGGGCAGGCGGCGAGCTCAGCCCGCTGCTGCCCTCGGCTCGCAGGTGGCCATCAAAAGGGTGCCAGGGAACCGCGTCCGGCGCCGGGGCGAGCTGGTGATGAGCGGGGCCAGCGGCAGAAGCCGGGCCGTGCCGGGCGGGGCTGAGCCGGGGCCCGGCAGGGTGGGAGCTGCCAGGACGCCTGGAGGGAGAGCGGGCGTGGGGCCAGCGCAGGGCGCAGAGCATCCCGGGCTGGCCGAGGGGTTCCCGACCCCCGGCACGGCATCAGCCCCACTGACGGCATCGTGCTCCTCCCGCAGCCCCACGGCACCAGCGCAGCCCTGGAGATCGCGCTGCTGGACAAGGTCTCCTCTGGCTGTGCTGGTGTCATTCAGCTCCTGGAGTGGCTTCAGCTCCCCGACAGCTTTGTGCTGGTGCTGGAGCATCCGGAGCGGTGCCAGGACCTGTCGGGTTTCCTGGCGGAGCGGGGGTTCCTGCCGGAGGAGGAGGCGCGGGGGCTGCTCCTCCAGGTGCTGGAGGCTGCAGCATCCCCCTGATGAACTGTGTCTGTGTTCCACAGGAACCCTGTCCTACAGCCCACCAGAGTGGATCCACCAGCAATGCTACCACGGCGAGGCAGCGACGATCTGATCCCTGGGCCTCCTGCTGCACCACCTGGTCATGGGGAAGCACCCGTTCAGGAGGGGCCAGGAGATATCTGGGGCAGATCTTGTTCCCACCATGGCTCTCTCAAGGTGGATCCTCATCTCTGGCCTCGGGAGCAATACCAGTGCTGGGAGACAGCAGCAGCTCATGGGCATTCTGCTCTGGCAGCTGCTGAGGAGGTGGCACATGTCCTGCTCTCCTGCTCTCCTCCAAACAGAAAATCCATGGGGAAGTTTAGGCCCACCTCTAAGCACACCCAGCATGGCCTGGGCACGGGAAAAGGGGGCAACTTCTCCAAATGACTGGTGATTTCTGGTTTCTCTCCCCAGAGCGCCAGGATGTCATTAAGAGGTGTTTGTCCATGCAACCCTTGGACAGGCCATCCTTAGAAGAGATTTTCCATGATCCATGTTCCTCTGCCCTAGAAGATGGGAGAGATCCAAGTGCACAGTTGGATCAAGGGGCCTGGCAGGTAACAGCTCCACACATCTCTTGGCACTCAGTAGCAAAGCCAACCAGACAGGTTTTGTCCTGCCTGTAGTTCTGAGCAGGGGTCAGCAGGAGGGAACACAGCTCATGGGCTGGAGCTGAGCTGGAGACCTGGTGTGGCAAGCACTGGTGGCCAACATTCCCCTGGTTTTGCCTGCCATGGTTCATGGATGGCTGGGGCCCTGGGCAGAGCCCTGACAGCCTGGTCTGGCCCAGGGAAGAAGGAGCCCCTGGAGAAGCTGTCCCAGGTGGGGCTGCTGCTGCTGGGGACAGTGAGGACATCAAGGATGACAACCTCTTGCTCCACCTGACCACCGGCAGGCTGAAGATGGTGGACTTTGATTCTGACACCTCCTCCAAAGCCAGGCTCCACAGGGAGTTTGCAGATGAGTTCACACACTGGGGGATGCTCCCAGATTTGGGCATTGCACAGCCTGGCTGGGAACCAAAGGTTCCCCCTTTGCTGGGGCGGATGCAGCTGATCCTTCAGTCGGCTGCCAGGATGCTTTTGGAAGGGCTGGGGACATGGGCTGGGGTGGATATGAAATGGGAGTGGGCTCCTGGCCCTGCCAACAGCCCCCAGCACCCACCGTGCCTCGGGCTGGGGCTGGGCTGGGGCAGCCAGCCCCACACAAACAAACCCCCATGGTGGGAGCAGAGGTGGGACTCCAGACCCTGTGCAGGGTCTGCTTTCCTTTGCAGGCAAGGAAGGACTTGGGCTGCTCCACTGCCCTTGTTTGCTTTGGGATCACCATGGCGGCAGTGCAGGGGAAGGGAGAAAGCCTGGGATTCCCTCCCCCATGGTGGGTTTTTCCCTGGCACGCAGGGGTTGGACCTTCCTTAGGGCCTTGACAGAGATAAGATTTTTGACCTTTTTTCTTGTTCCCCTTTTTCTCTGTAACCTATTTTTCATAATTTGATGTTTGTCTTTCTAGAGGAAGTGTTTCAGGTGGAGTCCAGTCTGGATCAGGACGTGCTTGGGAGCAGCTGCAGCGTGGATGGGCTGTGCCCTTGGAGAAGGCTGAGGGCATCGTTTGGGAGCAGCTTTTCTTCCAGCGGGGGATGGCGTGAGGTGGGTCCTGTCTGCTGGGGATGGTGGGATCAGAGCTCTGGGGAGATGGCAGCGAGCACAGGAGCGTCCTGCTCTGGGCAGCTGCTGAGGGCTGGAGGTGCTGTGGCTGGCTGCAGGCTGGGCACATGTCCTGCCCTCCTGCTCTGCTCCCAAAGGCAGCAGTGATGGGCAGCTCTGGGCACAGCTCTGGCACGGCCAGCATGGCCTGGGCACCGCGGGCGGCTGGGACAAGGGGACAGGAGCCTTCAGCTGACGGGGCTTTCTGGTTTCTCTCCTTGCAGCCGGGCTCTGCGGGTGCTGAGGCTGCTCTGGGCTCTGCCAGGGCCCTGCTGGAGCTCAGCACCGGGCTGCAATCAGCCAAAGGAGAAATGGGGTGACCTGCAGCACAGACTGGCTTGAGCATTTCAGCAATACAGCTCAAGAAAACATGCAGCCACCCAAAAAATAAACTTGTTCAATAACTTCTGAAATGAAATCAATCTGGGATGACCCCAAATGACTTTTTGCAGCTTGCTCAAGCAGTAGCTCAGCCCTTCTCTGAACTGTTCTCTCTTCTCCCTGCCTTTTACATCCCAACTGCTTCCTCTTTTCCCCCAGTGAGCTCCCAGCCCATTCCAGTCTCCATCACACTGTTGCATTCCTTGGTGCCCCTCACCATGAGGAAGGCTGAGTCCCAGGCTTAGGGACTCATCCTGTCACTGGCTGAGGAGCAGCAATGTCTCAAGAGGTCTGGTGGGATTTTAGTGTCATTCAGAGCTGCTCTCCAGCCCCCAGCTCTCCTCACTGCTCAGTTTCCGCTCCCTTTTCCTCATCCTTGCAGCAGGATGAGCTCTGTGAATCCCCTTGAGCCTCCCCACTCTTCCCAACCCATGCACCCACCTCAGCTAGGTTGAAGCAGCAGCTTCTCTGTCTCCTCTGGCACACCAGTGCAGTCCCCTGTGCAGGGAGCCCCAGCCCCAGAGCACAGCACTCAGCAGTGCAGTCGGGGCTGGAGCAGCTGCCCTGCAGCCCTGGCTTGGCTCTTTGTGGCAGGGAATGCTCCCTGTTTGCAGCTGTCCCTGCAGGATGGCCCCAGGGCAGAGCCCAGCCGGGCTCCCACTGCAGCCCCTGAAGCTTGGGGCAGACAGTGGTCCCAGAGCTGAGGTTCGCGGGGAGCTCCCGGAGCTGTGCCTCGCACTCTGTTGCTGTGTGTCACCGTGCAGGCTGGCTTGTACGGGGTGAATGTACCAGCCCTGCTTTGACTGACAGGGGCCGGGCCCATCACATCTCTCCCAAGGCTGCAGGCATTGCCCAGGCCAGAATCTGAAGGGGCACAGAGATCAGAGCAGTGAAATCATCCAGACCGGGTTTTCAAAGGCCCTTTAGAAGGAAGGGCTTGAGAATAAATGTGCTCTGTTTGCCACACAAACATCAGGGTGAGTGGTCTCTTTGGCTCCAACCCACTTTCCTCCCTGAGCCAACGTTACCCTCTCCCTCACACGTCCCCCTCGTGCCTTCCCACTGCCTTGTCCTGTCAGGGCTCCCACAGCCCCTCATCCCTTCATGGCCCCGTCCCCTCAGGGTCTCCCCAGCCCGGCCAGCCTGCCCGGCTGCAGCGACGCAGCCCCACAGGAGCTCCAGAGGAGCCCCAGCAAGAGGCACCTGGGAGCTCTCAGCAATCCAGCCAGCAACACACGGGCAGGAGGACACGGATGGCGCTTCCTGCCTGGGACAGGGCTTGTGGCCATCTACAGGCACCGCTCTCACAGTGATCCCCACAGCTCCAGCCCCTGCCCATCTGCTCTGTGGGCAGCACAAGGGCTTCATCAGAGCCACCAAAGGCCAAGGGGCTTCTGGCCATTTTCCCTGCAACCCTGCAAGCCTGGGCAGCTTGCTGAGCCCAGGAACCCTTTTCTCCCTCTTCCCCTTGGCCCTGCAGAGCCTGGGCAGCCAAAGAAAGATCCTGGGAGTCTGTCTATAGCAACACATCCTATATTAACATGCTAAAGAAAAACAAAAAGAAAGAAAAGAACAATCTTAACGAAACAAAACATTCCTGCTGGCTCAGGTGGCCCCAGCAGACAGAGCCTCTGGAATCAGCTCTGTGCAGAGCTCCAGCAGCACAGCCAGCCGAGCCTCGACAGACGAGGCCGTCTCCTCCATGCCCTGCAGAGCCGATCACGCAGGTTGTCAAAGATGGAATATGGAGCTCTCTCTGCTTCCTGGACGATGTACGGTGTTTGAACTGCCAGGCTTGCGACGGCGTCACTGATGTCATTGGTCAGGCCTTCAAGGGCTGAAAGAGAGAGGAACAGAGCCATGGTCAGTTCCCACATCTGAGGGGACCCGAGGGGACTCTGTGCCAGGGCCATCCCAGCCGGCTCTGGCCATGGCCAGCAGGGAGCAGGGACCAGCTGGATCAGCCCGAAGCTGCTGGCCACGAATCCCCCAGGTGCCCTGAAAGCTCTGTGTGCTCTGCCCACGCCGGCCCTGGTCCGCACAGGGAGCAGAGCCCTCCGCAGCCGGGGCAGGGCTCGCAGCTCCCCCGGCAGCCCCCGCTGGCAGCCCGCTGCCCTCACTCACCCTCAGAGAGGAGCTGGAGCTCTTCCTTCCTCCCCCTCAGGTGCCGCCCGGCCGTCCCTGGGAACACAGAGCCTGTCAGGCCCAGGGCACAGCTCCCTGCCAGCGGCGCCGCCAGCCCTGTGCCCACACGCCCTCCTGGCCCGGCTCGTGGCTCACCCATGAACCTGACGGCCGCCTCTCGCAGGGGCTCCTGTGGGCTCTGCAGGTAGGGCAGGGCCCGGCGCAGGTGCTCGGCCATGCTGCTGCTGTCCTCTGCCAGCTGGAGAGAGCGGCAGGAGGGAAGGGTTGGCCCCGCAGCCCCCCGGGCCGGGGCTCCATGGGCACCCGGCTGGGGCCGCAGGAGCCTGGAGCAGAGCCCGCGCGGCCTCGGGCTGCAGCAGCGGGCAGGGGCACAGCTGCCAGCCCGCACACCGAGCACCGCGCTCAGGGGCTGCTCCAGGCTGGGGCTGCGGCTTCCCGGCCCTCCTTACCAGGCACTCGGGGAACTGCCACAGCTTCTGGTTCTTCACCAGCTGTTCAAGGTCCCTCCTCCTGAGGAACTCGGCCGCACAGAGCAGCGTTTCCTGAGAAGCCTGGAGAGCAGCAGAGACGCGGAGATGGCCCCACAGCCCAGGGCGCAGGACCCCGTCCCTGTGCCAAGGCCAGCAGGAGCTGCAGCCTGCGAGGCGCCAGGGCAGGGCCAGCCCAGCCCCTGCCAGGGGCCAGCGGCAGCTGCCGAGTCCTCACCTCTGCCACTCGCTGGTTCTCATCGTGGCAGTGGAAGAAGAGTGGTACCAGGCTCTGGCGCACGTGTGCCTTGAGGACCTTTTTTTCCTCTTCTGGAAAAACATCCAGCATCTCCTTGAAGATAAACATGGAGCACAACTGCACCTCGCTGTCCTCCTGTATGGATGGGAGGAAGAAAGACCTCAGTGTCAGCTGCTTCAGGCCCACCTGGGCACAACCCACTGAGTGCACAGGGCACAAAGTGTGCGGGCAGCACCCGCTGGCCGTGGCTGGAGGCGCAGAGCCTTACGTTGTCAAAGAGTGGCAGGAGCGCCTCAGCCAGCTGCAGGGCGAGGGCGCTGGTTACTGGGGCACCATTGCAGAAAAATAACGCTCTGAGGAGAACCGTGGTCATCCTGAGCATGGTGCTGTCATCTTCCTGCAGGAGCTCCACGAGCCTTTCATGCAGGCTCCACATCCTTATGGCCATCTACTTGTGGAACACAAGTGTGTGAAACACCATCCTGCTGCCACAGGGCCCAGGGGCCAAAGGCCTGTGCCAAAGCCCTGGGGCAGCTGCAGCAGGAGGCAGGAGAGCTGGCAGCAGCTGCCCCAGTGCCCCAAGGCCAGCCAAGCCCCAGGGACTGCCTTCCCCAGCCCCACGCTGGCAGCACGGCTTCAGCCCCTGCGCTCTTCTCACCGAGACACTGGTGGTGCCGAGCGCCACGAGGCCTCGGAGTGCCAAGCGACGCCTCCCCCTGCACTCGCTCTGCAGGTGCTTGGACAGGAACTGCAGGACGCTGTCACGGCACTCACTCAAGTTCAGGTGCTCCAGGATCTGAAAGGCACAGGCCGGTGACGGGGGAACGGCCGGCGGGAGCCCAGAACCGCCCAGGGCCGGGCCCAGGCAGCAGCACAGGGCGCGGGCTCCGTCCCAGGCACTGCGGCCAAGAGAGGGCCGGGAGGCAGCTCAGCGAGGCAGCGCCGGCCTTCAGGCTCACCTCCACAAGGAACGCCAGGGTGGCCAAATCCCGGCACGGCGTGTCCTTGCTGAGCAGCCCGAGCAGGTGGAACGCAATCCCGGAACACGCGGCTTCGGATACGCGGTGCATTTCTCTGACAGGAGAAAACAGGAGCCAAAGCCCTGAGCCAGCGGGGACAAATCTCTCCCAGGACTGCCTCACAGAGATCTGGCCTTTCTCCACCACCCTGCAAGGGGCAGCTGAGCCCTCTGGGAGGTTGCTGCTCTTGGGCACGCTCCTCTCCCAGCCTTTTGCAGCCTCCTTGGCCGTCCCTTGGTGACAAGGCCTTCTGGCCCACGGCCACGGGGACTGTGTGGGGCACCTCGGGCACAGGGCACACATGCCGGGGACAGCTGGGGAGCAGGGGGTCTCACCTGGCCAGCACGCCCACAGCACAGTGGTGGGTGTCAGCACAGAGCAGTGTGTCCCAGCCACACTTGTCTTCCATGGCCACCACCACATCCTCATAGTGAAGTTGGCAGAGCAGGGCCTTGAGGGTCTGCTCTGCAAAGCTGTGCACAGAGCAAAGCCCAGGTCACACTGGGAGCACTGGCCCCTGCCCTGGGCACATGGCAGGGACAGGAGGACTGGCATGGAGCACCTGCTGGGGCTGGTGGCAAGGCCGTGTTGCTGCTGGCATCCCTTCCAGAAGGTATCGACCTCCTCTGGCACATCCAGAGTGCTGAAGAGCACTTGGAAGAGCAGATGCACAAAGAGGCCGGGGAAATTCACAGTCACTACATGTGGCACACAGGGCAGCTGGAGGATCTTCCACATCACCATGGTTGCCTGCAAAGGACAGAGCAGCCTGAGACAGCGCTCAGTGCCGAGGTGTCCGTGTGGCAGGGCCCGAGCACGGGAGGGAGAGGCCCGGAGAGACACAGGGGGAGCACCGGGCCTGGTGGCCCTGGAGCTGCCCCGAGGCCAGGTTTCAGCCCAGCGCCTGAGGCAGGGAGACGCCGTGGGGGAGGGAGGATGGAGAGCTGCTGGAAAGGTGGCCTTGGGGCCAGCAAAGGCAGAAACTCACAGCCAGGGCAAGGACAGCCGCGTGGTCCCCATCGGAGGTGCACGTGCTGTGCTCTGGCCAGCTCCCCAGCACATCGAGGAGCACGAGCATGGCCGGCTCTGCAGTCCTCAGCGAGCACATGATGCTCTTCCACATGGCCAGAGCAGCTCTGTGGGGTCAGAGCTCTGTCTCAGAGGAGTCTGGGACACAGCAGCGTGGCCTGGGCGGCAGCGGGGAGCTGAGCTGCTCTGCCAGCCCTGCCTCTGCCCACTGCCCCTCACTGGCAGCACGCAGGCAGCCCAGCCCTGTGGGCACTGGCCCCTGAGGGGCAGGGGGGAAGCATGGCAGCACGCTGGGGGGCTGGCAGGGGCCAGGGCTGGCAAAGGGAGCAGCCAGAGGGTCCTGGAATTCTCTGTTTGTCAGACACCTGGCACAGGCTGCACAGGGGGAAGGGCTGCTGAGCCCTGAGCCCTCCGGGCAGGTGGGCCCCGTACCTGTCACACAATGGGGCCACACGCAGGAGAGCCATCACCACGTCAGAGGGCTGTGCCTCTGTCAGATCCAGAAGGGGCCTGTACAGATTGTACTCAGGAAACTCATTGGCCACGAGCCACTGGTGGATGAACCTCACCATGGCCGGCACCTGGAGAAGGCAGG
This sequence comes from Lonchura striata, assembly GCF_050655825.1. Taxonomy (NCBI): domain Eukaryota; kingdom Metazoa; phylum Chordata; class Aves; order Passeriformes; family Estrildidae; genus Lonchura; species Lonchura striata. The sequence continues at coordinate 7,355,231 of NC_140738.1, forward strand.
GGAGACTTGGAAAGCTGCCGGAGGAAGGAATGTGCCAAGCTGCCCCAGAGAAGTGCTTCCCTTGCCACCACACTGCCATGGCCTCAAAAGCTTCCAGGGAGCAGCAGGTGTGGCTTGGGAGGCCAAGCAATTGCTGGGAGGAGAATAGCCAGGCCACAGGCTGCTTACTTGCTTTGGGCTGGAAGGACCCTCCTCCACAAGCATATCCAGCAGGGCAGCGCTGGTCTTGGTTTTGAAGATGGGAGAGTAGACTCTGCGCACGGTGCCCATGGCGCTGCTCTCTTCCTCCCGAATCCTCTTCATGAATTTGCAAACCATCTGCAGCAGAAGGGCAAGAAGCCCGGGATGCTGCATGGAGTGCTCCGAGCACAGTGCTGGGCTGAGCAGTGCCAGCAGGCCCAGCCCAGGTGGGGATGGCTGCAGGTACCTGCGCTGTTCTGCGGAAGCGGCCACGGGTGCGTTCCTGCTCTCGTGTGCGCTGCACGGCTGCACCTGGCAAAGAGCGAGCGCAGCCCGAGCTGAGGGGCTGCAGGAGAGGCCGGAGAACACAGCCCAGCACTGCGCTGCCCAGGCAGGGACAGCCCCGGGACAGCCCAGGGCACGGAGCACGGCTGTGGGGTGTCTGCCCGGCCCCTATTCCATCCTGTCCATGGGCATGGCCCCAGGGGAGGGGATGGGATGGGATGGGATGGGATGGGATGGGATGGGATGGGATGGGATGGGATGGCATGGCATGGCATGGCATGGCATGGCATGGGGCCAAGCTGGCTGCAGGCACCAACCCTGTGGCCCAGCTCTGCCACTCACCCTTCTGCGGTGGCTGGAACTGCTCCAGCTCTTCAGGCTGCTGTGCTGGGGCAGCTCCAGGGCCTTCTTTCTCCTCCTTCCCCCAGGCCAGCTTGGGCCCGCTCGCAGGTCTGAGCTCTACGACACTGCCTGGATTCATGGCTACTTGCAGAAGGTGAAAAGGAAAAGGTCCGAGTCAGCAAGTGCTGCAGTCGTGCCTTGAGGGCACCTGCAAGAGTGAAGTCTTGGCAAGGCTACAGGACAGCAAGTCCTGCACTCTGGTCCTTGGGGCACCAGCCAGAAGGACAGGAGACTCCTGTCAAGGATGGTGAAAAGCAAATGCCACGGTCTGACCTCGAGGGCAGCTGCAGAAGAGATGCCTCGGGAAGGCCAGGGGTCACCAAGTGCTCTGGTCTGGCCACAAGCTCACCTGCAGGAGTAATACCTTGGGAAAGCTCTGCGTCAGCCAGGAACGAGTGGCTGTGTGAGGGCTCCTCACAGCACCGCTCTCTCCCGTCCTCTCTCGTCGCGTGCACGGAGCACTCTGGCGTGGCCCTGCCACTGCCAAGACCTCTGGCACAGCGTGTCACAAAGGGCCCTTGGAATCCCTCGTCCCGTTCCATTCCACGGTGACCATGCTGCACCGTGTCACAAAGGGCCCTTGGATCCCCTGTCCCGTTCCATTCCATGGTGACCATGCTGCACCATGTCACAAAGGGCCCTTGCACGCACTGCCACCTGCCCTGGGGCCAGCCCCAGCCCCCCAGAGTGGCCCAGGGTGGAAGGAATGCCTTGCCCCAGGTGTGTCAGACAGCCCAACAGGATCTTTAGGAAGGGCTCAGCCCATCAGCAAACGCTGCCCTGCTCTGCGGGCTCAGAGCAGCAGGAGCCCCCGCAGCTGCCGACGCAGCCGCGCTGGGAAGGGCACGGGGCCTCCACAGAAGCTGGCACGGCCTCCTCGGGACACGTCCCACATGGTGGCCATCCTGAGCACGGCCGTGGGACACAGACCGGGAACGTGTGGGCCAGGGCAGGAATGCTGCTCTGAGCCCTGGGGCCCGGGCAGCGCTGACAGCAGCAGGTGAGGCACAGTCCCTGCCCAAGCAGAGTTCCCCCGAGCCCTGGCAGCACCGGTGCCCGTCTCCTGCCCAGAAATCTGTGCCCCAAAAGGGCTTCTCTGCCAGAGGGCAGCCAAAGCTGGTGTGCACTGGGGCCTGTGCTCCGTCCTACAGGGGCTGTTGGTAGCAGCACCTGGAGCAACTGGTGGCAACATTTGGTGCTTAATAGATGTTGTTGCTCCTTCCCAGAATGATTTTTTCATGGAAGGGATTAGCAGCAGCACAGAAACACTAACAGCTACTGAACTTCACAGGACAAAGAGACTCCACCAAAACACTGCCATGTTTCCATGTGCTTTTGCGTCTTTCTTGCACTCTGAAAGAAGAAGAATTGGCCCAAGCCCTGCTATTCAAATCTCCAGCTGCTGTGTGTCTTCCTGTGGCAGCTCACTGCAAACACAACTGGCTGCCTGCTCAGCTGGGCAATGGACGGCCACAAACAGGGAGGGCCCTGGTGAACATCTCTTTGGTCTCGTGGGGCAGCGAGGGCACAGGAGACAAAGACTGCTCCTCTCGAGTTCATGGGGCAACAGAGAGATTTTATTTCCCAAGCCCCCCCTTAGACAGGGCATTTGAAAGACCAGGCCTGGAAGCTCTCATTGGTTTGAGCTCCACGCCCCTTCAGGTTCTGGCCTGTGAGGTGCCTGCAGTTTTGGGAGATATTTGATTGGTCAAGACCCCTGTCAATCATGGTAACACCTCACCCTTCTTTTCTTTATAAAATTCTGTGTATTGTTCTCTGTCACCCATCTGCAAGGGCCCTTTGCAAACATGGGGACAGAGGACAGCGTGCATCTAATTTGCACTGGAGCTGCAGCATTCCCCTCCAGGAACTGTTAGGGGAGAACTCAGGCCACAGGCATAATGCTTCTTGGTTACAAATTGAACTTATCTCTAAAAGCAGAAAGCTATTTAACCCTGAGCCCATTTAACCCTTAGAGGAAAACCCAATTTTAAAAAACAACCTTTAAGTACTTGATCCCTTGGGGAAAAACCGAACTCCCAGAAAACAGTCTGTAAAAAGAAAAACTGTTTGTAAACATGAGAAATAATTAGTAAACAAATCAAGTCCTTCTATGAACTGTCCATGAGGCAGGTGATCATTTGTAATGCTGTCTGTGGCTTCCTGTGTCCATATTTTAGGCAGCTGCATTGTACTGTTGTAGGATTTATTGTAAAACATGAGAACAGACTCAGAGGGGAGGAGGGTGTACCCTCAATCCAACCCCTTTCCCCTTTTTTCTTTGTATAATAAGTAATAATAGGAACAACACATGGATTTTGAATACTATTAACTTATGCAAAGTTTCATCCACGTTTACTGATAATATTTTTCTTTACCAGCCAGGTTCAGGGCAAAGAACTTGATTGGGAGATGTTTTGAAATGGGCAAGGAACTCGGTTAGGAGAAATTTTCTGTATTTATATTTTATCTAGTGCAAACCATATACTTTTCCCTTTTTGTTAGAAATTAGAAATCTTTTATTGACTTTAATAAAAGCTGACTTTTAACTTTTAAAATGATGACAAGTGGCAGAATTTCAGTGAAAATCTTTGCAACTGCAATTTGCTTATGACAAATAGATGTTCTATGTGTACCCCCGTAGATCTTCTTTGAATCATACCAGTTTATCTTGAAGCAATGCAAGAATAATTACTAGAATATTAAGAAAGGGCATGTTAATACACATACTAGGACTTCTTTAAGACAATGATTTACTGAAATATGAATATCAATCTAATATCGATATCCAACTGAGACAGACAAAAACTCTCTAAGAGTTTAAAGTTAGAAAGTGTATGTTTATTGAGACAGATGGGCAGTACGTCGGATAATTCCCTAATGCACACTGCAAAAATCACAGGTATTACAAAGCTTTTTTATTTGCAGAAGTCTTGAATACACAAAATATGAATGCATATTCATATCCCTGTCACTTCCTCTGATCCGCTTCACATGCTAATTGGCAAAAAGGCTATTAAGCATGTGTGGTTCTGTTCCCTGAAATGAGTCGGGGGTCCATTTTGGGGAGGGGTCTCCAAAATGAAGAAGTAAAATAAGTCTTCCTTGTTCTGACCTTTCTGCCTTTCCCATGCATACGTGAGAAATGAATCCTTGCCGTTTTCCTGTGCTTAATGGATTCCTAAAGTATGGGAAGTCTGCAACTGTTTTTGTGTCCCTGAAATCTGTTTATCACATTCTCATGATAAGCACAGCTACCCAAACAAAAAGCTGGCAAGAAATGAGTTAATAGATCCTGGATATCTTATCTAAGATCCAGCTACTGTTAACTATGAACAAAGTCGATTTATCTACTTCCAATAAGTCAGCAACATCCAATTTAACTATCATCTTAACTTTCCTAAAATTCTAAATTCTTCAAAATTAATGTCTCACCGGGAATGGGGACAGGGAATGGGAATGGGAATGGGGACAGGGAATGGGGAATGGGAATGGAGACAGGGACTGGGAGTGGTGACAGAGACAGGGAATGGGGACAGGGACCAGGAATGGGGACAGGGAATAGGACTGGGAATGGGGACAGGGACAGGGAATACGGTACAGGGATCAAGAACGGGGCCCGGATTGGGATGGGAACAGGATGGAACGGGACAGGGGGGACACGGGAACAGGCAGGGGCAAGGGGAGTATGGAAGGGGAGTAAGGAATGGGGCAGCTGCTGCAGGGGCACATGGGGACAGTTCCAGGGCAGGGGGTCCTTGACCAGCTGCCCAGAACCTCCACCAGGGTCTCCCAGGGCAACCGGAGCCGCTCAGCCTGGGGTGCCCAAAGCCCTGAGAAACTCCCAGGTCCCTCCCAGGAACCCTCAAGTCCCTCAAACCCAGCATCCCCCACATCCCCTGCAAGACCCTCCCCATGTCCCCATCCTTGTCTTAGCTCAACATCTTTATTTTTACCTGCTTTTAAGAGTTTTGAAAGGGCAAAGAGAAATGAAAAGAAAATCCAGGCCACGGGGAGCCAGGAGGATGTTGAGCCCCCCAGCTGGGTGTCTTCCCAACATGGATCAGCAGCACCACAGGTCACCAGGGCTCTGCCCACCGGGGCTCACTGGGGATCATCCAGCACGGATCCTCCTGTGGGGGATGGAGCTGGAGCAGCGCATGGAGCTCCTCCAACACTGGGGCACTCGCAGGGCTGCCCTTTGTGGTGCCTCTGCTGGTTTTGGGTCAAGGCTGAGCTGTGTGATGAGCTCTTCCCACACTGGGGACATTCATAGGGCCTGGAACTTCACCAGGAAGAGGGCTGGGATGTGCCCTGGTGCCTGGGACATCACCAGGAGCAGGGCTGGGATGTGCCCTGGTGCCTGGGACATCACCAGGAACAGGGCTGGGATGTGCCCTGGTGCCTGGGACATCACCAGGAACAGGGCTGAGATGTGCCTTGGTGCCTGGGACATCATCAGGAGCGGGGCTGGGATGTGCCCTGGTGCCTGGGACATCACCAGGAGCGGGGCTGGCTCTGATGCTCTCTGGTGCCTGGAACATGACAAGGGGCGGTGCTGGCTGGGGTTTGTTTGGTGCCTGTGCAATCCCAAGGGCAGTGTCACAGCGGGGCAGCTCTCAGTGTCCCCAGCAGGTCACAGTGTCCAGGGCAGCCCGTGCCAGCGGTCACTGTGCACACGGGGCAGGCTGGGCTGGGCAGGGGACAGGGCAGAAACGCTGCCCCGGGACTGGGGTCTGCCCCTGCCTCTGGGGCCCAGCCCCTGCTGGGAGCACCTTGGGCAGGGCACGGGGCTGCTGCTGGGCCAGGGGGACAGGCCGTGCCCCCTGTCCCCTGCTGCTGGGCCAGGGGGACAGGCCGTGCCCCCTGTCCCCTGCTGCTGGGCCAGGGGGACAGGCCGTGCCCCCTGTCCCCTGCTGCTGGGCCAGGGGACAGGCTGTGCCCCCTGTCCCCTGCTGCTGGGCCAGGGGTGTTATGGACAAATTCAATTGGGGAGGCTAATTATAGATAAATCAATTACCAAGAATTTATTAAGCAAGTGGTATTAAGCAAAAGAACAGCGCTGGGTGGCCAGGGAGCCTCTCTTCCACCACGGCGCACCTTCCCCCTTTTACCTTTTTGTTTTTATAGTCTCTTTTTATTTCTGCTTGACGTATTTTCTCTCTGTGCACTTTGTGCCGGTACAATTGGTTCCTGGGGGATCTCTTTTTCTGCCCTTGGTGGTCATAGGAATGAAGGCTCCTCATCTTCCTTGCAGATTGTCCTTGGCCTAAAAGTTAACTTGTACATAATTAGTTACACAGTCTTCTATGCTAGTTGTATTCCCTACTCAGTTCAAATTCTTATCTCCTTTATCGCTTGTTTGATGAGCAAAATAATTTTTATTTATTACAATTCCCCCTTTTTCTCTACCAATTTGTTCATTAAAACGCTTTAACTCTTGGTAGCTTAAGACCAGGGTTTCATCTACTTCTAAGTCCCTGGGCAATGTTTCCTACCTATCTCTAATAAGTGTTAGATGAGCTGCCTCTAATCTTCTGTTTACAATGTCGATGATTTTATTAAAAATGTAAGGTTTGAAAGTTAAACTTAGTAACAACAATGTTACGGGACCTGCAATCCCCCTTATACAGAATTTCTCCTTGAGTGCCATACCCCAGAATTTTACACCCCTCAGGGTACCATGAGGTCTTTAAAAATTTATCTGGATGGGTGACAGCCTGGGCGGTTGCTATGGCTTCACAGCCCCAATACCCACACAGATATTACCCAGGATAATGACAATATCCCCTCCCAGGATTGGAACTAGGACGCCAATAGGTAGCCTGGAGTTCAGGTTTACTCCATCCCCACATAGAGTTTATCAAGCCTTTGTTAGTAACAAAAAAATGGGAGCTACAGTGGTGGCATTATGCTTAACAACTTTCCCTTGGTCTGTTTTGGTCAGAGTCCAATTAAATGGCTGGTGTGCATAGTCCCCTTGACCAGGCCAGGTACAACATATAACTAATATGCACAGAATTTGCCAGCAAGGGTGGAGTCCAAACTGCCCCAGGGTTTGATTATCATTATCTCCCCATTCCCAGTGTTTGTTTTGACATGTTATTGCCGGGCTCACCTTTACCCTTGGGAGATCAGTATCCTTGAGGCAGTTCTTGAAATACTTTGAATTGTCCCAGTCTGAGGGCTCTTTCCTCCACCGCTTCTCATCCCTCTGCCTCGCTCGCCGACTCGGTTGCTCCAAGCCGCGAGGCGCACCATCTTCTCAGCAGCAAGGATATTCTTCAGGAGGACCCAAACTCTGCTTTTGTTGCCTCTTTTTGAATGACTCCCAGCTTTTATCCTTCACTTGTGGTGAGTCACACTGAATCCCAGGTAAAGATTTCCGGCAAATCCCTTTGATAATTTGAACAATTAGGGGAATTGGTTCATTGGAGTGGAAACAACAATTTTCAGGTCTAGCCCCCTTAATAAACACCTCCCACCACTCTTGGGATTCCCTTGGTAGGGTCCCATTCTCTTCTCCAATCCTTAGGACTGACTCTGTCAGTTCTCTTTCTAACTGATAACACCTTTACAAATACCCCTAGGAGGAGTGCCTCTGTAACTATGGACCCATCACCGTTCCTGGCAAATTTTAAAAATATAGCATACAAAAGGGTAACAATCACAATCCTTATTTGCACAATATACTCTAAAATCATTAGTTATAGGATATCCATAGTCCAATATCTCACTCTACCAGCTGGTTCGTACATTTCTTACTGAGTCCATTCAGTCCATTTAAGTGTGACCTTAAGATCCCCGGGCTGGCTGGTTATTCTCCAGGGCTCTTCAGCAGCAGCAGGAATCGCTCCCTTTATTCGACTTACATGGGTCCACCCCTCCTCGGCGGTTCTGACTGCAGATTCTATAGTGAGTAAAACAACATAGGAGGCTTCCCAATTTGGGGTTGTGAGGTTTCTTTCTAGGTTTCTTATTAAAACCTTATCACCTGGATTTATATTGTGGATTGCTAGGTCTAAAGGAGGTTGTTGCACTAGTAACTCAGCTCTTCTAAGCCCTTCCCGAGCCTTCACAAGTTGCATGACATATTGGTTAATTTGTTGATTACTTATTTCAGGATGATCTATAGGAGAATCCATGTCATAAGGCATCCCATAAAGCATTTCAAATGGAGAGATTCCAATATTGGTTCTGGGCAGAGTTCTTATATTTAACAAGGCTAAAGGTAAACATTTTACCCAAGATAACTGTGTTTTATACATCAATTTAGTTAGTTGTTTCTTAATTTTCCCATCTACCCTTTCCACTTTACCTGAGCTTTGTGGATGTCAGGGAGTATGATATTGCCACTTTGTTCCTAGAGTTGTAACTACTTCTTTAATTATTTTGGAGGCAAAGTGTGGCCCTCTGTCTGAGTCTATTACTTCTGCTAGTCTGTAGCAGGGGATTATCACTTCTAATAATATTTTTACTATGTTTGTGTAGTTGCCCTGGAGGTAGGGAATGCCTCTACAAAGTGAGTCAAGTGATCTATTATCACCAATAAGTGTTTATACCTTCCTACTTTAGGCAAATCAGTAAAATCATTTTGAATGTGGGAAAACCCTCTATGTGCCAATTCCCATCTCCCCCATTTCCCACACCACTCAGGATTTCTCACACCTGGGTCTACTCCTGGGTCAGGGGTCTCTTCAGCCCCTCTAGAAATCTCAGCCCTCATTCTAGAGAGACTGCAGACTGTAGAGAGAAAGCTTACCAGATTAAACACCAGGAAGATGGTCTCTTTAACAGTCAGGGGAAACGGAACATTCTCTAATAGGGAGCTAAGAGATTCAGAGGAGAAGAAGGAAAGCAAGGGCTGAAAAGCCTCATCCCCTGCTTCCCCTCTAACAAACTGGCTGCACAACCATGACTATGAGCCATGCATTCCTGGAACAGACTTCAGCACCTTCATATACCCCCTTGCAAGCCATGACACCCAAGCCCAGCCCGATGGATATTCTTGTCAGTGCCCTTCTACTGCAAAAACTACGTACTAGGGACAATACCAGAGCTATTCCTGGATAAGAATATAAACATAGGGACCATAGAGGAATTAAGATCTCAAAAAACTCCTAGGGACCAGAAACACATACAGGCCTTCACTCTAAAAGACATTATGATTCAAACAACAAAGCCAGTAACTGCTCCATACTAACACAAAGTGATTGGAACCAAAATATGATTAGAACGGGGTTTGTTTTTTCACTCTCTCCAGCCACGAAATGGGCAGGAAAATATTTGTCCTCGTTTAGGGCAAATTTTGTGAGAAAAACCTCTGGAAGAAGCCCTCAGAAAACAATCCCCCACGGCCCCTCCCCACCCACCTGATTCGGGAAGAATTTTCTCTGAGAGAAGTGGAAAATGACCTGTTTATTTAACAAACAATACCCTTCCCAGCACTAGAAAAATGAACAACACCAGATGACAACAAACTCTTTCACCACTCTGAAGAGATGACAAATCCAGAAAGTCTCTCCTGGGAGTGGTCGCCCGGGTCTGGGCGCTGGGGATTGCTCTGGGCACTGGGGATGGCTGCTGCAGATCACAGAGCGCAGGCTCTGGGTGCTCCTCGGTGTTTCCCAGATCCCAGTCTGGAGCAGGTTAGATGATATTCAGGAAAGGGAAAGGGAAAAGAAACAGTCCAGGGAAAGAATTGGACTGCTTAGCTAAACTAATTTAAAAAGCAAAGGCAAAAGCAAAAGCAAGCAAAAAAGCAAAGCAAAGCAAGCAAAAGCCAGCAAGCAAAGCAAAGCAAGCCAGCCAGCACTGGCCTCTTCTAGACAGCAGAGCATGGGGGGAGGTGAGCCGGCTGATAACAAGGCAAAACAAACCTTCACTTTCTGAGCCAGTTCTGAAAGCACAGAACATAATATCAAACATAAACAGAACACACGACTGGAGATACAAACACCATAACGTCACCCTTGGACATTCCACCCCTTATCTCCATGTCTTTAACATCATGTTAAAAACTCCATCAAGTTAAAACTTCCACCTTTCACTTACTCATACCTTTGACACACATTTCCTTCTATTTCACTTGCTCAAACCTTTGAGCCTTACATATTTTTTCTGTCTCATGTCTGTGTGTTTTCGTTTACAGACACTGGCAGTAACATCCAGCAAACAGTGATATTTGCATATGAGTCTCACCCCACAATCAGATCTCCCTGAGGTACACATCGTGCTGTTCCATCTCTCTGCATTATCCACCATGTACAACCTGGTCCCTGAGCAAAGACAATCCCACAAATAGGTTTGTCTGTACTCGAGGCAGAATTGATCCACACTGATTTCCCTAACAAACCTCTGGCATGTGCCACTGGGACTTTATCTCAATCTACTATATTCTGGGGCTCAGACTGGGCAGGACCTGCTCGATTGGTGGAACCTTGGCTGTTAACTAACCAGGTGGCCTTTGCTAAATGTTGCTCCCAATTTTTGAAAGATCCCCCACCCAATGCTTTTAAGGTGGTTTTTAACAGTCCCTTGTACCTCTCCACTTTGCCTGCAGCTGGTGCATGGTAGGGGATGTGGTACACCCACTCAATACCATGTTCCCTAGCCCAGGTGTTGATAAGACTGTTCTTGAAATGAGTCCCATGGTCTGACTCAATCCTCTCGGGGGTACCATGCCTCCAAAGGACCTGCTTCTCAAGGCCCAGGATGGTGTTACAAGCTGTAACATGAGACACAGGGTAGGTTTCCAACCATCCAGTGGTGGCTTTTACCATTGTGAGCACGTAGCGCTTGCCTTGGCGTGTCTGGGGCAGTGTGATGTAGTCAATCTGCCAGGCCTCCCCATACTTGTACTTGGACCCCCGCCCACCATACCAGAGGGGCTTCATCCTCTTGGCCTGTTTGATGGCAGCACAGGTCTCACAGTCATAGATCACCTGGGAAACACTGTCCATGGTTAGATCCATCCCTCGGTCTCATGCCCACTTGTAGGTGGCATCTCTGCCCTGATGGCCTGAGGCATCACGGGCCCATCGTGCTAGGAACAACTCTCCCTTGTGTTCCCAATCGAAGTCTATCTTTGATACCCCTATCTTTGCAGCCTGATCTACCTGCTGATTGTTTTTCTGCTCTTCATTAGCTCTACTTCTGGGGACATGGGCATCTACGTGGAGAACCTTCACAGGTAGCTTCTCTACCCGGGTAGCGATATCTTTCCATTCTTCAGCAGTCCAAATTGGTTTTCCTCTACACTGCCAGTTAGCCTCTTTCCACCTCTCCAGCCACCCCCATAGAGCATTGGCTACCATCCATGAATCATGTAGAGGTAGAGCTTTGGCCACTTCTCCCTTTCTGCAATGTTGAATGGCTTTGAGTTCAGCAAGCTGGCTTGATCCACCTTCTCCTTCAGTGGCCTCTGCAACCCATCATGTGGGACTCCATATGGCTGCTTTCCACTTCCAGTTCATCCCTACGATGCGACAGGAACCATCAGTAAAAAGAGCATAGCGTGTTTCCTCTGCTGGCAGTTGGTTGTATGGTGGAGCTTCTTCAGCCCGTGTCACTGGTTCTTCTTCATCTGTGACACCAAAACTTTCACCTTTGGGCCAATTTGTAATTAATTCCAAAATCCCAGGGCGATTCAGTTTACCAATATGGGCACGCTGCATGATGAGAGCAGTCCACTTGCTCCATGTAGCTCTGGTGTCATGGTGGGTAGAAGGAACCTTTCCTCTGAACATCCAGCCCAGCACCGGCAGTCGGGGTGCCAGGAGGAGTTGTGCTTCTGTGCCAATCACCTCTGAGGTGGCCTGGACTCCTTCATAGGCAGCCAAGATTTCCTTCTCTGTGGGAGTGTAGTTGGCTTCAGACCCTCTGTAGCTCCAACTCCAGAATCCCAGTGGTCGGCCTCGAGTCTCCCCAGGCACTTTCTGCCAAAGGCTCCAGGACAAACCATGGCTCCCGGCTGCAGAGTAGAGCACATTCTTGACCTCTGGTCCCGTCCTGACTGGGCCAAGGGCTACAACATGAGCGATCTCCTGCTTGATCTGGGTGAATGTTTGTTGCTGCTCAGGGCCCCACTGGAAATCATTCTTCTTGCGGGTAACCAGGTAAAGAGGGCTCACAATCTGGCTATACTCGGGAATGTGCATTCTCCAGAAACCGATGGCACCTAGGAAAGCTTGTGTTTCCTTTTTGCTGGTTGGTGGGGACATAGCTGTGATCTTGTTGATGACCTCAGTGGGAATCTGGCGCCGTCCGTCTTGCCATTTCACTCCCAGGAACTGGATCTCTCGGGCAGGTCCCTTGACTTTGCTCTCCTTGATGGCGAAGCCAGCTTCTAGTAGTATCTGGATGATTTTCTCTTCTTTCTCGAACACTTCTGCTGCTGTGTTCCTCCACACAATGATATCATCAATATACTGTAGATGTTCTGGAGCCTCACCCTTTTCTAGTGCAGCCTGGATCAGTCCATGGCAGATGGTGGGGCTGTGTTTCCACCCCTGGGGCAGTCGGTTCCAGGTGTACTGCACGCCGCTCCAGGTGAAAGCAAACTGAGGCCTGCATTCTGCTGCCAGAGGAATGGAGAAAAACGCATTAGCAATATCAATGGTGGCATACCACTTTGCTGCCTTGGACTCCAGCTCGTACTGGAGTTCCAGCATATCTGGTACAGCAGCGCTCAGTGGCGGAGTCACTTCATTTAAGCCACGATAGTCCACAGTCAATCTCCATTCTTTGTCAGATCTGCGCACAGGCCAGATGGGGCTGTTGAAGGGTGAGTGGGTTTTGCTGACCACCCCTTGGCTCTCCAGCTCCCGAATCATTTTGTGGATGGGGATCACGGCATCTCGATCCGTCCGATACTGCCGGTGGTGCACTGTCGAGGTCGCAATTGGCACGTGTTGTTCTTCCACCCTTAGGAGTCCTACTGCAGAGGGGTTTTCTGACAGTCCAGGCAAGGTGTTCAATTGCTTAATGTCTTCTGCCTCTACAGCGGCTATTCCAAAAGCTCACCTGAGTCCCTTTGGGTCTTTGTAATAGCCATTCCGGAGGAAGTCTATGCCTAGGATACACGGAGCATCTGGGCCAGTCACTATAGGATGTTTCTTCCACTCCTTCCCAGTCAGGCTCACCTCAGCTTCCACCAGAGTCAATTGTTGTGATCCCCCTGTCACACCAGCAATGGAAACAGGCTCTGCCCCCACATGTCCCGATGGTATCAGAGTACACTGTGCACCAGTATCAACTAAAGCATCATATTTTTGTGGCTCTGATGTGCCAGGCCATCGGATCCACACTGTCCAGAAGATCCGCTTTTCCCGTGCCTCTCCCTGGCTAGAGACAGGGCCCCTCTAACACTGGTTATTATTCCTTTCCTGGGCATACATACTAGAGGTCCCTTCAAGGGGGTCTGACAGATCGTATCCACAAGCTTGGTCACGGGAGGTTGAGGCTACTTTCACTTTGGTGGAACTCCCCTGGTTAGTTTCCCTCCTTGAGTTGACGGACCCGTGCTGCCAGGACAGAAGTGGGTTTCCCATCCCACCTTCCCATGTCTTCCCCATGGTCACACAGGAAGAACCACAGATTAGCCCTTGGGGTGTACCCTCTCTCTCTAGCTGGGGATTGTTGGGCGCTGATTCTGGGGCCTGTGACTCTTATGGGTGCTGTATTAACCTTCCTTATCTCCTCCCTCATCTCCTCTTTAAACTCCTTAATCACGGCTGAGATATGAGCCTGCATTGGGCCATTAATCACTCTCATAATTCCTAAATTTGTTGGCAACAGAGCCCACTGTCTCTCAGTGAGCGTCAGCATTTATTGTTGCAATGAAAGTGGTGTATTGAGATGGCCCAAGATTTGCTAGACTCCACAGCATTTGTCCTGTACACCTGACCTTGTCGGGATCATTATTGTGTCATCCATCCCTCCCAAAGAGTACCTCCAATACTGCCACTTCCCTCAGCTGTTGGATCCCTTCCTCGAGGGTCTTCCAGCGCATTCTATGATGGTGTTCCTGCATTCTGTCCCTGTGGACAAACCTCTCCCTGACACTCATTAAGAGCTGCTCCCAGAGAGAAAGGGACCCTGGTTCCCTTACAAAAACCTGATTTATACCCGAGTCCTGGGTCAAGGGTCCCAAGTTCCTTGCCTCACCACCGTCCAGCTGCACGCCTGTACCCGTAAGATCCCAAACCCGGAGTAACCAGGTAGTATAAGACTCACGCCCTCGTCGCACAAGTTCTTTATGCAGATTACAAAGACTTTCGTACGTCAGGGACTCGGTGATGATAGCAATCTCTGGCTCCCCTGTGGGTTGTGAGGTTCCTCCATTCCTGTCCCTATCTGCAGGGTGGTCTGCTTTCATCTTAGACCTCCTTGTTTCTACCGGGGCAACTGCTGCTGGCTGTGACTGCCTTTGTGGTTCAGCTGGAACCTGGACAGTTGTAACATCTGTGGGTTCCACAGCTGTACTATTAGACTGTCCTTCCTCAAGGCAAAGGGCCGGTTTCTCACCAGCTGGGGAAATGCACTCCTTCAGCATCTCTCGTATCTCCTTAACCAGAACCCTCACCCAATCTGGGCGGTTCATTTCTGAGGTGGGCTGTGGGGCAGGGTCATGCTCTGGAGCAGCAGCATCTCGAATCTCTGGGGCAGTGTCAGGTTCTGCAGGAGCATCCCTTGCCTCTGGTGTAGGTGTGAGGGTAGTTATCCAGGTTAATCTTGCCTTATCTCTGAGTGCTAAATATAACAGGACTATCAGCAACACCACCCATTGTGTGATATCATTAGCACTTAGAGAGGATCTTAACCCTTTGAGAACTGGTGGAGCAGACCCAAAAAGATGGTTAAAAGGTTGGGAGAAAGTTTCCCCGGTGCTATTTCCTCGCAGTAGGTACCGTTATTAAAGTAACCCCAAAAACATACAGTTAATGTGTGATAGCTATGAATCCATGTACCTGACTTCCAGAGGAAATTAAAGATCCATGAATTCCTCACCCAATTAACCCAGAAGCCAAACTTGACAATAGACACCGTAGCCTTAGTTATAGGACCCATTTTTAGATAAGGGTCTGCAAATGGGAAAAGTATAGCTACGATCACATGCCACCCAAACCAAGGTAAACTAGACCACATGGTGATGCTGAAGATGTTTTTACACTCAACAAAAAACCAAATTACTTAAGAACTGTTAATCCTTTTTCCCTGTCAATGCCCTCGGGCCTCACGTTGGTGCGCCAAAATCTGTCTAAGTTCGACAAGACAGGAATCTGCGAAGGAGGGCTAAAGCCTCCTGTGCAATGGAGAAGGTAAACCCCCCCCTCCGAATTACTAGGAGTTTTAAATCAAAAGGCTCTCAGGCAAAGATATGGGAATGGGAGTAACAATTCTTTACTAGGAGAAAACTAGACAACAATTTAAAAAGGCAAATGCAATCGGTACAAACAAAACCAGTGGAAAAAAAAAAAAAGTCCAGAACCTGAGGATTCGGGGTGCCAGTAGCAGTCCTGCTGGGACAATTGCTCCCCTTGCAGTGATTGATGAATTGCAGCTGCAGTGGTGATCTTTTGAAGGGTATAGTTTTCCTCTGAAGATCTGGTGGCAGTGGGGCCGGTCTTCCTCTGCGCCGGGGTTGCCTCCGAGCTCCGCCACCGCCGCCTCACCGGCTGTTTCGCTGCGAGATATGCGAAGAAGAGAGAGAGAGCTGCTTCTCTCGGAGTCCCGCCCAGAGAGCTGCCTCCTCTCCCCAAAAAGCTACCACTTTAAACAATAATAGAGTGCTTGGCTTCCCCCTCTGGATGGGACCCCTCACGCTGTTACATTTACCAGCCCGGCAGTGAGTCAGTCAATAGTGTATAAACAATACGGGGCAAACCATTGTCTTTGGGAGAGATAACAAAACCTGCCAAACAGGTTTGCCTTCAACAGATGGCAAATAGAATACAAGCTTATCTGACAACCCAGGACACTGGAGAGGAAGAGATGGAGGTGAATGCGGATGTGGAAGAGGAAATGGATGTGGACATGGAAGAGTACACCGAGGACATGGATGTTGATTAAAAAGATGAAGAGGAGGCCATGGTCCTGCGATGAAGACCAATGCCAGCAGCAGGACAGGCATGTGGTCCCCACAAGCAGAGTGGGTTCCCTGCAGCCAGGCTGGGGCGGGGCTGGGCTGGGTGGTCTCTGCTCAGGCCCGTGGTACCCAGTGCATTGGATTCTGGTGGCCATGCCCAGCCTGTCCTGTGCTTGCTTTGGGCCACACAAGCGCCATGGCAGTGCCTGGGGCCCAGCCCCCAGACCCAGCCAGCCTCAGCTCTGGCAGCAGAGTCCAACTGTGCCAGCCTGGGGACACACGGAAGAGCCCTCTGTGCCTGACTGCAGTGACCATGGCACCTGCTTTTGTTCCTGACTGATGGAGATCCCGGACAGAGATGGCACCCTTTTGTACATAGCTTTTCGAGTTTGTTGTTGCCTTTAGGATATAGGTTTTAGGGCTTTGTTTTTGCTTCCGTAAATACATTTCAAATACTGTTGTTAGATATGTTCTTAGGTATATACTTTCTATAAACTGTTGTTATTACAAATATTCCTACATATCTAAATGTGTTCTGTGTTTTCATCGCTGTTCTTCTGTAAATAAACAACCGTGATTTTACCCACCCCAGTTCTCTTTCCATTTGCTTCAGGCACAGGCAGTATTGGCCAAGTTGCGGTTTCCACTTGCTCCAGGTTCCCATGGCTGGAGGTTCATGGGGGAGCTGGCACAACCCCCCTCAGGACTGGTTGTCCCACTCAGAGGGTCCCGCTGACAGAGGTCACTGTCTCCTTGCAGTCTCTCTGGACACACTGGGTAGCTGCAGGGGCAAATCCCAGTCTGCCCTGTCCCATGGGATCCCATGTTGGGACTCAGTGTCCCAACCAGTGTGAGCACTGTTTGTGGCCCTGGGCTCAGCATGGCAGGCTGGTGTTCACACCCGTGCAGACTTCAAGCTGGCCATGCATAGCTCCGTGTTTCTCCCAAAAATATCACTGCTGCAGCACCTGGGGTTCCCCAGTGCTGGGCTTTTTATCCCCACTGCATGGTGGATCACATGGCAGGGCAAAGGATGGATCCCATGTGGCATCCAGCCTGCCCTGATCCAGGCTGGGCACAGCCTGATGAACGATGAACACATCTCGCAGGGACATGGAAACCTCCCCTGAAAACCCAGTTCAGGCAGAGCCTGAGCTCTTTTGTGGCTCTAGGCAGGAAGATGCTCAGGATCTCCCAGGGAGGCTCAGCAGGCAGTAGGATTGTGCCTGGATCTCGCTCTGGACATGCCAGTGGCTCAAGTGAGAGCTGTGGGAATGATTTAGAATGCACTGAGAGGGGCCACAGTCCTGCAAGGCTCTTACATCAGGAGCAAAGAGCAGCCTGGAGGCTGGGGAAGGCTGGAGCTGTACCACTGTGTGCTCATCCCTCACCTTCATGGGGAGCTGCCCCCAGAGTTGCTATGTATCACTTTTATGGTTCTCCCGTTGGGTGTATTTTGGAGCAGCTGTTATCTGTGGCTTTTTATGGTGATCCCGTGGAAAGCAGCCACTTGCCTGCTGTGATGAACTCAAAACTAATCCTAACTCCTCATTCCCTTTGGTTTTATTTGGATTTTTTAAATCTATTTGTTTGATTGGTTTGCGTGGGTTTGTTTGCTTCTGGGTTTTGTCGGTTTTGATTTGAGTTTTTTGTTTGCTTTATTATAAGACTCAGGTGAAGTTGGCATAGCCAAACTCAAGAAAATGTACACCAGGCTTGACTTTCCAGAAATTACTTTTGGCTGGGTTTAACTGCATCCTCCAGGCTCAGGATCACCAGTACATTGGCAGGTTTTGCTCTGCAACATCAGCTTGCCCAGACTCTGCTCGGTGTTTCACAAATGGAGAAGACAATGGATATTGTGCCAAGCTTCCTTTCAAACAGCCAAACCTGCATCAGCATGACAGAAAAAAAGAAAAAAACAGAGACTATATTCACCAATTAGAGCAGAACCAGTGTCCCACCATCTTGCCCTCCACTCTTATTAATTTTGTACATTTAGAGGCAAAGCTGGGCCTAAAGCTTCCATCTCTCCATTCCTGATGCCATTTGACTCCAGCCTGGACTCCCCCTGATCACACTGCCTGCGGTCCACTTGGGGCTGGGGATGCTCACTCTGGAAAGAAGAGACCCTGGGGAGGCCTCACTGCAGCTCTGCAGGACTGCAAGGGTGCCACAAGAAAGACTGGGACAGAGTGTTCCACAGGGCCTGTGGCAACAGGACAAGGGGGGACGGCTTGCAGCTGCAGGAGGCTGATTGAAGCAGGATCTAAGGAAGCTGCTCTCTTCCACTGAGGGTGCTGAGGCACTGGCCCAGGCTGTGGATGCCCCATCCTTGGGAACAGGGCTCTGAGCACCATGCTCTGGGGGAACGTTGCTAAGCATGGAACCAAAGGCTCTCTAGCTCAATGGTCATGTCACAATCCATGTCCCATCTGGAACTGCCAGCAGCCAGCAAGCAGCACAACACAACCGCTGGCCCTGGGCTCAGCACACGCTGCACGCTGCTCCTGCTGCTCCTGTCACCCTTCTTGTTCCTGCCCCCATACCTCCTATCATCAGTCTCGAAAGCTGCCTAAGGCTTGGATTGTGTCATCCATCCCTGCAGGATGCTGACATTTGTCCTGAGGAAGGTAGGGTGCCATTCCATGGAGGTGGATCCCCCCAGCTGCCCGGGTGGGCTGGAGTTCTGGGGGGATGGGGTGGGACAGGGACTCCACCCTGAGATTTTGCTACCTCTGCAGGCCGTGGAAAGCAGAGAGGACAAGATCTTGGTGGACACGCAATCTGATAGAGAGGAGGAGATGGAAGTGGAGGGAGAAAAGACAGGAGAGGAAGAGATGGAGGTGGACACACCAATTGATAAGGAGGAGGAGATGGAGGTGGATGGAGGACAGACTGGAGAGGAAGAGATGGAGGTGGATGTGGATGTGGAAGAGGAAATGGATGTGGACATGGAAGAGTACACCGAGGACATGGATGTTGATTAAAAAGATGAAGAGGAGGCCATGGTCCTGCGATGAAGACCAATGCCAGCAGCAGGACAGGCATGTGGTCCCCACAGGCAGAGCGGGTTCCCTGCAGCCGTGCTGGGGCGGGGCTGGGCTGGGTGGTCTCTGCTCAGGCCCGTGGTACCCAGTGCATTGGATTCTGGTGGCCTTGCCCAGCCTGTCCTGTGCTTGCTCTGGGCCACACAAGCCCCATGGCAGTGCCTGGGGCCCAGCCCCCAGACCCAGCCAGCCTCAGCTCTGGCAGCAGAGTCCCCCTGTGCCAGCCTGGGGACACACGGAAGAGCCCTCTGTGCCTGACTGCAGTGACCATGGCACCTGCTTTTGTTCCTGACTGATGGAGATCCTGGACAGAGATGGCACCCTTTTGTACATAGTTTTTCGAGTTTGTTGTTGCCTTTAGGATATAGGGTTTAGGGCTTTGTTTTTGCTTCTGTAAATACATTTCAAATACTGTTGTTAGATATGTTCTTAGGTATATACTTTCTATAAACTGTTGTTAATACAAATATTCTTACAAATCTAAATGTGTTCTGTGTTTTCATCGCTGTTCTTCTGTAAATAAACAACCGTGATTTTTCCCACCCCAGTTCTCTTTCCATTTGCTTCCGGCACAGGCAGTATTGGCCAAGTTGCGGTTTCCACTTGCTCCAGGTTCCCATGGCTGGAGGTTCGTGGGGGAGCTGGCACAGCCACCCCAGCAGTGGTTGTCCCACTCAGATGGTCCCGCTGACAGAGGTCACTGTCTCCTTGCAGTCTCTCTGGACACACTGGGTAGCTGCAGGGGCAAATCCCAGCGTGCCCTGTCCCATGGGATCCCATGTTGGGACTCAATGTCCCAGCCAGGGTGAGCACTGCTTGTGGCCCTGGGCTCAGCATGGCAGGCCTGGTGCTCACACCAGTGCAGACTTGAAGCTGGCCATGCACAGCTCCGTGTTTCTCCCAAAAAGATCACTGCTGCAGCACCTGGGGTTCCCCAGTGCTTGGCTTTTTATCCCCACTGCATGGAGGATCACATGGCAGGGCAAAGGATGGATCCCATGTGGCATCCAAGCTGCCCTGATCCAGGCTGGGCACAGCCTGATGAACGATGAACACATCTCGCAGGGACATGGAAAGCTCCCCTGAAAACCCAGTTCAGGGAGAGCCTGAGCTCTTTTGTGGCTCTGGGCCGGAAGATGCTCAGGATCTCCCAGGGAGGCTCAGCAGGCAGTAGGATTTTGCCTGGATCTTGCTCTGGAGATGCCAGTGGCTCAAGTGAGAGCTGTGGGAATGATTTAGAATGCACTGAGAGGGGCCACAGTCCTGCAAGGCTCTTACATCAGGAGCAAAGAGCAGCCTGGAGGCTGGGGAAGGCTGGAGCTGTACCACTGGGTGCTCATCCCTCACCTTCATGGGGAGCTGCCCCCAGAGTTGCTATGTATCACTTTGATGGTTCTCCCGTTGGGTGTATTTTGGAGCAGCTGTTATCTGTGGCTTTTTATGGTGATCCCGTGGAAAGCAGCCACTTGCCTGCTGTGATGAACTCAAAACTAATCCTAACTCCTTGTTCCCTTTGGTTTTATTTGGATTTTTTAAATCTGTTTGTTTGATTGGTTTGCGTGGGTTTGTTTGTTTCTGGGCTTTGTCGGTTTTGGTTTGAGATTTTGTTTGCTTTATTATAAGACTCAGGTGAAGTTGGCATAGCCAAACTCAAGAAAATGTACACCAGGCTTGACTTTCCAGAAATTACTTTTGGCTGGGTTAAATGGAATCCTCCAGGCTCAGGATCACCAGTACATTGGCAGGTTTTGCTCTGCAACATCAGCTTGCCCAGACTCTGCTCGGTGTTTCACAAATGGAGAAGACAATGGATATTGTGCCAAGCTTCCTTTCAAACAGCCAAACCTGCATCAGCATGACAGAAAAAAAGAAAAAAACAGAGACTATATTCACCAATTAGAGCAGAACCAGTGTCCCACCATCTTGCCCTCCACTCTTATTAATTTTGTACATTGAGAGGCAAAGCTGGGCCTAAAGCTTCCATCTCTCCATTCCTGATGCCATTTGACTCCAGCCTGGACTCCCCCTGATCACACTGCCTGCGGTCCACGTGGGGCTGGGGATGCTCAGCCTGGAAAGAGGAGACCCTGGGGAGGCCTCACTGCAGCTCTGCAGCACTGCAAGGGTGCCACAAGAAAGACTGGGACAGAGTGTTGCACAGGGCCTGTGGCAACAGGACAAGGGGGGACGGCTTGCAGCTGCAGGAGGCTGATTGAAGTTGGAGCTGAGGAAGCTGTTCTTTGCCACTGAGGCTGCTGAGGCGCTGGCCCAGGCTGTGGATGCCCCATCCTTGGGAACAGGGCTCTGAGCACCATGCTCTGGGGGAACGTTGCTAAGCATGGAACCAAAGGCTCTCTAGCTCAATGGTCATGTCACAATCCATGTCCCATCTGGAACTGCCAGCAGCCAGCAAGCAGCACAACACAACCGCTGGCCCTGGGCTCAGCACACGCTGCACACTGCTCCTGCTGCTCCTGTCACCCTTCTTGTTCCTGCCCCCATACCTCATCTCATCAGTCTCCAAAGCTGCCTAAGGCCTGGATTGTGTCATCCATCCCTGCAGGATGCTGACATTTGTCCTGAGGAAGGTAGGGTGCCATTCCATGGAGGTGGATCCCCCCAGCTGCCCGGGTGGGCTGGAGTTCTGGGGGGATGGGGTGGGACAGGGACCCCACTCTGAGGTTTTGCTACCTCTGCAGGCTGTGGCAGGCAGAGAGGACAAGATGGAGGTGGACACTCAGGCTGATAGAGAGGAAAAGATGGAAGTGGAGGGAGAAAAGACAGGAGAGGAAGAGATGGAGGTGGACACACCAATTGATAAGGAGGAGGAGATGGAGGTGGATGGAGGACAGACTGGAGAGGAAGTGATGGAGGTGGATGTGGATGTGGAAGAGGAAATGGATGTGGACATGGAAGAGTACACCGAGGACATGGATGTTGATTAAAAAGATGAAGAGGAGGCCATGGTCCTGCGATGAAGACCAATGCCAGCAGCAGGACAGGCATGTGGTCCCCACAGGCAGAGTGGGTTCCCTGCAGCCAGGCTGGGGCGGGGCTGGGCTGGGTGGTCCCTGCTCAGGCCCGTGGTACCCAGTGCATTGGATTCTGGTGGCCTTGCCCAGCCTGTCCTGTGCTTGCTCTGGGCCACACAAGCCCCATGGCAGTGCCTGGGGCCCAGCCCCCAGACCCAGCCAGCCTCAGCTCTGGCAGCAGAGTCCCCCTGTGCCAGCCTGGGGACACACGGAAGAGCCCTCTGTGCCTGACTGCAGTGACCATGGCACCTGCTTTTCTTCCTGGAGTGATGGAGATCCCGGACAGAGATGGCACCCTTTTGTACATAGTTTTTAGAGTTTGTTGTTGCCTTTAGGATATAGGGTTTAGGGCTTTGTTTTTGCTTCTGTAAATACATTTCAAATACTGTTGTTAGATATGTTCTTAGGTATATACTTTCTATAAACTGTTGTTATTACAAATATTCTTACAAATCTAAATGTGTTCTGTGTTTTCATCGCTGTTTTTCTGTAAATAAACAACCGTGATTTTTCCCACCCCAGTTCTCTTTCCATTTGCTTCAGGCACAGGCAGTATTGGCCAAGTTGCGGTTTCCACTTGCTCCAGGTTCCCATGGCTGGAGGTTCATGGGGGAGCTGGCACAGCCACCCCAGCAGTGGTTGTCCCACTCAGATGGTCCCGCTGACAGAGGTCACTGTCTCCTTGCAGTCTCTCTGGACACACTGGGTAGCTGCAGGGGCAAATCCCAGCGTGCCCTGTCCCATGGGATCCCATGTTGGGACTCAATGTCCCAGCCAGGGTGAGCACTGCTTGTGGCCCTGGGCTCAGCATGGCAGGCCTGGTGCTCACACCAGTGCAGACTTGAAGCTGGCCATGCACAGCTCCGTGTTTCTCCCAAAAATATCACTGCTGCAGCACCTGGGGTTCCCCAGTGCTCGGCTTTTTATGCCCACTGCATGGAGGATCACATGGCAGGGCAAAGGATGGATCCCATGTGGCATCCAAGCTGCCCTGATCCAGGCTGGGCACAGCCTGATGAACGATGAACACATCTCGCAGGGACATGGAAAGCTCCCCTGAAAACCCAGTTCAGGGAGAGCCTGAGCTCTTTTGTGGCTCTGGGCCGGAAGATGCTCAGGATCTCCCAGGGAGGCTCAGCAGGCAGTAGGATTGTGCCTGGATCTCACTCTGGAGATGCCAGTGGCTCAAGTGAGAGCTGTGGGAATGATTTAGAATGCACTGAGAGGGGCCACAGTCCTGCAAGGCTCTTACATCAGGAGCAAAGAGCAGCCTGGAGGCTGGGGAAGGCTGGAGCTGTACCACTGTGTGCTCATCCCTCACCTTCATGGGGAGCTGCCCCCAGAGTTGCTATGTATCACTTTGATGGTTCTCCCGTTGGGTGTATTTTGGAGCAGCTGTTATCTGTGGCTTTTTATGGTGATCCCGTGGAAAGCAGCCACTTGCCTGCTGTGATGAACTCAAAACTAATACTAACTCCTCGTTCCCTTTGGTTTTATTTGGATTTTTTAAATCTGTTTGTTTTATTGGTTTGCGTGGGTTTGTTTGTTTCTGGGCTTTGTCAGTTTTGGTTTGAGATTTTGTTTGCTTTATTATAAGACTCAGGTGAAGTTGGCATAGCCAAACTCAAGAAAATGTACACCAGGCTTGACTTTCCAGAAATTACTTTTGGCTGGGTTAAATGGAATCCTCCAGGCTCAGGATCACCAGTACATTGGCAGGTTTTGCTCTGCAACATCAGCTTGCCCAGACTCTGCTCGGTGTTTCACAAATGGAGAAGACAATGGATATTGTGCCAAGCTTCCTTTCAAACAGCCAAACCTGCATCAGCATGACAGAAAAAAGGAAAAAAACAGAGACTATATTCACCAATTAGAGCAGAACCAGTGTCCCACCATCTTGCCCTCCACTCTTATTAATTTTGTACATTGAGAGGCAAAGCTGGGCCTAAAGCTTCCATCTCTCCGTTCCTGATGCCATTTGACTCTAGCCTGGACTCCCCCTGATCACACTGCCTGCGGTCCACTTGGGGCTGGGGATGCTCAGCCTGGAAAGAGGAGACCCTGGGGAGGCCTCACTGCAGCTCTGCAGCACTGCAAGGGTGCCACAAGAAAGACTGGGACAGAGTGTTCCACAGGGCCTGTGGCAACAGGACAAGGGGGGACGGCTTTCAGCTGCAGGAGGCTGATTGAAGCTGGATCTGAGGAAGCTGCTCTTTGCCACTGAGGCTGCTGAGGCACTGGCCCAGGCTGTGGATGCCCCAGGCTTGGGAACAGGGCTCTGAGCACCATGCTCTGGGGGAACGTTGCTAAGCATGGAACCAAAGGCTCTCTAGCTCAATGGTCATATCACAATCCATGTCCCATCTGGAACTGCCAGCAGCCAGCAAGCAGCACAACACAACCGCTGGCCCTGGGCTCAGCACACGCTGCACGCTGCTCCTGCTGCTCCTGTCTCCCTTCTTGTTCCTGCCCAGATACCTCATCTCTTCAGTCTCCAAAGCTGCCTAAGGCCTGGATTGTGTCATCCATCCCTGCAGGATACTGACATTTGTCCTGAGGAAGGTACGGTGCCGTTCCATGGAGGTGGATCCCCCCAGCTGCCCGGGTGGGCTGGAGTTCTGGGGGGATGGGGTGGGACAGGGACTCCACCCTGAGATTTTGCTACCTCGGCAGGCCGTGGAAGGCAGAGAGGGCAAGATCTTGGTGGACACGCAATCTGATAGAGAGGAGGAGATGGAAGTGGAGGGAGAAAAGACAGGAGAGGAAGAGATGGAGGTGGACACACCAATTGATAAGGAGGAGGAGATGGAGGTGGATGGAGGACAGACTGGAGAGGAAGAGATGGAGGTGGATGTGGATGTGGAAGAGGAAATGGATGTGGACATGGAAGAGTACACCGAGGACATGGATGTTGATTAAAAAGATGAAGAGGAGGCCATGGTCCTGTGATGAAGACCAATGCCAGCACCAGTACAGGCATGTGGTCCCCACAGGCACAGTGGGTTCCCTGCAGCCAGGCTGGGGTGGGTCTGGGCTGGGTGGTCTCTGCTCAGGCCCGTGGTACCCAGTGCATTGGATTCTGCTGGCCATGCCCAGCCTGTCCTGTGCTTGCTTTGGGCCACACAAGCCCCATGGCAGTGCCTGGGGCCCAGCCCCCAGACCCAGCCAGCCTCAGCTCTGGCAGCAGAGTCCCCCTGTGCCAGCCTGGGGACACACGGAAGAGCCCTCTGTGCCTGACTGCAGTGACCATGGCACCTGCTTTTCTTCCTGGAGTGATGGAGATCCCGGACAGAGATGGCACCCTTTTGTACATAGTTTTTAGAGTTTGTTGTTGCCTTTAGGATATAGGGTTTAGGGCTTTGTTTTTGCTTCTGTAAATACATTTCAAATACTGTTGTTAGATATGTTCTTAGGTATATACTTTCTATAAACTGTTGTTAATACAAATATTCTTACAAATCTAAATGTGTTCTGTGTTTTCATCGCTGTTCTTCTGTAAATAAACAACCGTGATTTTTCCCACCCCAGTTCTCTTTCCATTTGCTTCCGGCACAGGCAGTATTGGCCAAGTTGCGGTTTCCACTTACTCCAGGTTCCCATGGCTGGAGGTTCATGGGGGAGCTGGCACAGCCACCCCAGCAGTGGTTGTCCCACTCAGATGGTCCCGCTGACAGAGGTCACTGTCTCCTTGCAGTCTCTCTGGACACACTGGGTAGCTGCAGGGGCAAATCCCAGCGTGCCCTGTCCCATGGGATCCCATGTTGGGACTCAGTGTCCCAGCCAGGGTGAGCACTGCTTGTGGCCCTGGGCTCAGCATGGCAGGCCTGGTGCTCACACCAGTGCAGACTTGAAGCTGGCCATGCACAGCTCCGTGTTTCTCCCAAAAATATCACTGCTGCAGCACCTGGGGTTCCCCAGTGCTTGGCTTTTTATCCCCACTGCATGGAGGATCACATGGCAGGGCAAAGGATGGATCCCATGTGGCATCCAAGCTGCCCTGATCCAGGCTGGGCACAGCCTGATGAACGATGAACACATCTCGCAGGGACATGGAAAGCTCCCCTGAAAACCCAGTTCAGGGAGAGCCTGAGCTCTTTTGTGGCTCTGGGCCGGAAGATGCTCAGGATCTCCCAGGGAGGCTCAGCAGGCAGTAGGATTGTGCCTGGATCTTGCTCTGGAGATGCCAGTGGCTCAAGTGAGAGCTGTGGGAATGATTTAGAATGCACTGAGAGGGGCCACAGTCCTGCAAGGCTCTTACATCAGGAGCAAAGAGCAGCCTGGAGGCTGGGGAAGGCTGGAGCTGTACCACTGTGTGCTCATCCCTCACCTTCATGGGGAGCTTCCCCCAGAGTTGCTATGTATCACTTTGATGGTTCTCCCGTTGGGTGTATTTTGGAGCAGCTGTTATCTGTGGCTTTTTATGGTGATCCCGTGGAAAGCAGCCACTTGCCTGCTGTGATGAACTCAAAACTAATACTAACTCCTCATTCCCTTTGGTTTTATTTGGATTTTTTAAATCTGTTTGTTTTATTGGTTTGCGTGGGTTTGTTTGTTTCTGGGCTTTGTCAGTTTTGGTTTGAGATTTTGTTTGCTTTATTATAAGACTCAGGTGAAGTTGGCATAGCCAAACTCAAGAAAATGTACACCAGGCTTGACTTTCCAGAAATTACTTTTGGCTGGGTTTAACTGCATCCTCCAGGCTCAGGATCACCAGTACATTGGCAGGTTTTGCTCTGCAACATCAGCTTGCCCAGACTCTGCTCGGTGTTTCACAAATGGAGAAGACAATGGATATTGTGCCAAGCTTCCTTTCAAACAGCCAAACCTGCATCAGCATGACAGAAAAAAGGAAAAAAACAGAGACTATATTCACCAATTAGAGCAGAACCAGTGTCCCACCATCTTGCCCTCCACTCTTATTAATTTTGTACATTGAGAGGCAAAGCTGGGCCTAAAGCTTCCATCTCTCCGTTCCTGATGCCATTTGACTCTAGCCTGGACTCCCCCTGATCACACTGCCTGCGGTCCACTTGGGGCTGGGGATGCTCAGCCTGGAAAGAGGAGACCCTGGGGAGGCCTCACTGCAGCTCTGCAGCACTGCAAGGGTGCCACAAGAAAGACTGGGACAGAGTGTTCCACAGGGCCTGTGGCAACAGGACAAGGGGGGACGGCTTTCAGCTGCAGGAGGCTGATTGAAGTTGGATCTGAGGAAGCTGCTCTTTGCCACTGAGGCTGCTGAGGCACTGGCCCAGGCTGTGGATGCCCCAGGCTTGGGAACAGGGCTCTGAGCACCATGCTCTGGGGGAACGTTGCTAAGCATGGAACCAAAGGCTCTCTAGCTCAATGGTCATGTCACAATCGATGTCCCACCTGGAACTGCCAGCAGCCAGCAAGCAGCACAACACAACCGCTGGCCCTGGGCTCAGCACACGCTGCACGCTGCTCCTGCTGCTCCTGTCTCCCTTCTTGTTCCTGCCCAGATACCTCATCTCTTCAGTCTCCAAAGCTGCCTAAGGCCTGGATTGTGTCATCCATCCCTGCAGGATACTGACATTTGTCCTGAGGAAGGTACGGTGCCATTCCATGGAGGTGGATCCCCCCAGCTGCCTGGGTGGGCTGGAGTTCTGGGGGGATGGGGTGGGACAGGGACTCCACCCTGAGATTTTGCTACCTCGGCAGGCCGTGGAAGGCAGAGAGGGCAAGATCTTGGTGGACACGCAATCTGATAGAGAGGAGGAGATGGAAGTGGAGGGAGAAAAGACAGGAGAGGAAGAGATGGAGGTGGACACACCAATTGATAAGGAGGAGGAGATGGAGGTGGATGGAGGACAGACTGGAGAGGAAGAGATGGAGGTGGATGTGGAAGAGGAAATGGATGTGGACATGGAAGAGTACACCGAGGACATGGATGTTGATTAAAAAGATGAAGAGGAGGCCATGGTCCTGCGATGAAGACCAATGCCAGCAGCAGGACAGGCATGTGGTCCCCACAGGCACAGTGGGTTCCCTGCAGCCAGGCTGGGGCGGGGCTGGGCTGGGTGGTCCCTGCTCAGGCACGTGGTACCCAGTGCATTGGATTCTGGTGGCCTTGCCCAGCCTGTCCTGTGCTTGCTCTGGGCCACACAAGCCCCATGGCAGTGCCTGGGGCCCAGCCCCCAGACCCAGCCAGCCTCAGCTCTGGCAGCAGAGTCCCCCTGTGCCAGCCTGGGGACACACGGAAGAGCCCTCTGTGCCTGACTGCAGTGACCATGGCACCTGCTTTTCTTCCTGGAGTGATGGAGATCCCGGACAGAGATGGCACCCTTTTGTACATAGTTTTTAGAGTTTGTTGTTGCCTTTAGGATATAGGGTTTAGGGCTTTGTTTTTGCTTCTGTAAATACATTTCAAATACTGTTGTTAGATATGTTCTTAGGTATATACTTTCTATAAACTGTTGTTATTACAAATATTCTTACAAATCTAAATGTGTTCTGTGTTTTCATCGCTGTTCTTCTGTAAATAAACAGCCGTGATTTTTCCCACCCCAGTTCTCTTTCCATTTGCTTCAGGCACAGGCAGTATTGGCCAAGTTGCGGTTTCCACTTGCTCCAGGTTCCCATGGCTGGAGGTTCATGGGGGAGCTGGCACAGCCACCCCAGGAGTGGTTGTCCCACTCAGATGGTCCCGCTGACAGAGGTCACTGTCTCCTTGCAGTCTCTCTGGACACACTGGGTAGCTGCAGGGGCAAATCCCAGCGTGCCCTGTCCCATGGGATCCCATGTTGGGACTCAATGTCCCAGCCAGGGTGAGCACTGCTTGTGGCCCTGGGCTCAGCATGGCAGGCCTGGTGCTCACACCAGTGCAGACTTGAAGCTGGCCATGCACAGCTCCGTGTTTCTCCCAAAAAGATCACTGCTGCAGCACCTGGGGTTCCCCAGTGCTTGGCTTTTTATCCCCACTGCATGGAGGATCACATGGCAGGGCAAAGGATGGATCCCATGTGGCATCCAAGCTGCCCTGATCCAGGCTGGGCACAGCCTGATGAACGATGAACACATCTCGCAGGGACATGGAAAGCTCCCCTGAAAACCCAGTTCAGGGAGAGCCTGAGCTCTTTTGTGGCTCTAGGCAGGAAGAAGCTCAGGATCTCCCAGGGAGGCTCAGCAGGCAGTAGGATTGTGCCTGCATCTCACTCTGGAGATGCCAGTGGCTCAAGTGAGAGCTGTGGGAATGATTTAGAATGCACTGAGAGGGGCCACAGTCCTGCAAGGCTCTTACATCAGGAGCAAAGAGCAGCCTGGAGGCTGGGGAAGGCTGGAGCTGTACCACTGGGTGCTCATCCCTCACCTTCATGGGGAGCTTCCCCCAGAGTTGCTATGTATCACTTTGATGGTTCTCCCGTTGGGTGTATTTTGGAGCAGCTGTTATCTGTGGCTTTTTATGGTGATCCCGTGGAAAGCAGCCACTTGCCTGCTGTGATGAACTCAAAACTAATACTAACTCCTCATTCCTTTTGGTTTTATTTGGATTTTTTAAATCTATTTGTTTGATTGGTTTGCGTGGGTTTGTTTGTTTCTGGGCTTTGTCGGTTTTGGTTTGAGATTTTTGTTTGCTTTATTATAAGACTCAGGTGAAGTTGGCATAGCCAAACTCAAGAAAATGCACACCAGGCTTGACATTCCAGAAATTACTTTTGGCTGGGTTTAATGGAATCCTCCAGGCTCAGGATCACCAGTACATTGGCAGGTTTTGCTCCGCAACATCACCTTGCCCAGACTCTGCTCGGTGTTTCACAAATGGAGAAGACAATGGATATTGTGCCAAGCTTCCTTTCAAACAGCCAAACCTGCATCAGCATGACAGAAAAAAAGAAAAAAACATAGACTATATTCACCAATTAGAGCAGAACCAGTGTCCCACCATCTTGCCCTCCACTCTTATTAATTTTGTACATTGAGAGGCAAAGCTGGGCCTAAAGCTTCCATCTCTCCGTTCCTGATGCCATTTGACTCCAGCCTGGACTCCCCCTGATCACACTGCCTGCTGTCCACGTGGGGCTGGGGATGCTCAGCCTGGAAAGAGGAGACCCTGGGGAGGCCTCACTGCAGCTCTGCAGCACTGCAAGGGTGCCACAAGAAAGACTGGGACAGAGTGTTCCACAGGCCCTGTGGCAACAGGACAAGGGGGGACGGCTTTCAGCTGCAGGAGGCTGATTGAAGTTGGATCTGAGGAAGCTGCTCTTTGCCACTGAGGCTGCTGAGGCACTGGCCCAGGCTGTGGATGCCCCATTCTTGGGAACAGGGCTCTGAGCACCATGCTCTGGGGGAACGTTGCTAAGCATGGAACCAAAGGCTCTCTAGCTCAATGGTCATGTCACAATCCATGTCCCATCTGGAACTGCCAGTACCCAGCAAGCAGCACAACACAACCGCTGGCCCTGGGCTCAGCACACGCTGCACGCTGCTCCTGCTGCTCCTGTCACCCTTCTTGTTCCTGCCCCCATACCTCCTATCATCAGTCTCCAAAGCTGCCTAAGGCTTGGATTGTGTCATCCATTCTTGCAGGATGCTCACGTTTGCCCTGAGGATGGTAGGGTGCCATTCCATGGAGGTGGATCCCCCCAGCTGACCGGGTGGGCTGGAGTTCTGGGGGGATGGGGTGGGACAGGGACCCCTCTCTGAGGTTTTGCTACCTCTGCAGGCTGTGGCAGGCAGAGAGGACAAGATGGAGGTGGACACACCAATTGATATGGAGGAGGAGATGGAGGTGGATGGAGAACAGACTGCAGAGGAAGAGATGGAGGTGGATGTGGACGTGGAAGAGGAGATGGACGTGGACAAGGAAGAGTACACCGAGGACATGGATGTTGATGAAAAAGATGAAGAGGAGGCCATGGTCCTGGGATGAAGAGCGATGCCAGCAGCAGGGCAGGCATGTGGTCCCCACAGGCAGAGTGGGTTCCCTGCAGCCAGGCTGGGGCAGGGCTGGGCTGGATGGTCTCTGCTCAGGCACGTGGTACCCAGTGCCTTGGATTCTGGTGACCATGCCCAGCCTGTCCTGTGCTTGCTTTGGGCCACACAAGCCCCATGGCAGTGCCTGGGGCCCAGCCCCCAGACCCAGCCAGCCTCAGCTCTGGCAGCAGAGTCCCGCTGTGCCAGCCTGGGGACACACGGAAGAGCCCTCTGTGCCTGACTGCAGTGACCATGGCACCTGCTTTTCTTCCTGACTGATGGAGATCCCGGACAGAGAGGCGACCCTTTTGTACATAGTTTTTACAGTTTGTTGTTGCCTTTAGGATATAGGTTTTAGGGCTTTGTTTTGCCTTCTGTAAATACATTTCAGATATTGTTGTTAGATATATTCTTAGGTATATACCGTCTATAAACTGTTGTTATTACAAATATTCTTACAAATCTAAATGTGTTCTGTGTTTTCATTGCTGTTCTACTGCAAATAAACAACCGTGATTTTTCCCACCCCAGTTCTCTTTCCATTTGCTTCCGGCACAGGCAGTATTGGCCAAGTTGCGGTTTCCACTTGCTCCAGGTTCCCAGGGCTGGAGGTTCATGGAGGAGCTGGCACAGCCACCCCAGGAGAGGTTGTCCCACTCAGAGGGTCCCGCTGACAGAGGTCACTGTCTCCTTGCAGTCTCTCTGGACACACTGGGTAGCTGCAGGGGCAAATCCCAGCGTGCCCTGTCCCATGGGATCCCATGGTGGAGCAGGGCTGAGCCTGCATTGTTCTGCAGAACCTCATCCATGGCTCTTCCCTGGGTAGCCCCAGTGATAGTAAAAGGGTTTTTAAATCATAGGGATTTCGGTTTAACAGGAAAAATAAGCTTAGTAGGCCCTGGAAAAATAAATACCCCAAGCACCAGAAGAACTTATACTCGCTAGAACTGCACCTGTGTAGCTAGTACATGATAAATGATAGAATAGTTAGATGTGACGATTGTTTACTAATTAAATATAATTACTGTTTAATCATTAGTATAATCATGAGAAACTGTGGTCAGGGACCGAAGAAAGATCACAAGAAACTCATGTCAATGTATATAATAGAACAATATAATTTTAATAATTAATATGTGAGTTATGTAACGATAGAATATAAAATACTTTCAGCTTGAAAGCCATGTTGGAGTCAGATTTGGGTCTGTACCCCTGACTCCCAGAGCTCTTAGTAAATCACCTGCACATAATCATATCCCGTGATTATGTGTGTTCCGGAACTCTAACACCAGGGCCAGCGAGGGTGCACTGGGCTGTGGGCAACCCCTGTTCCTGGGCATCCTGAGGGGCTGGAGCAGCCTGGAGGCAGCCTCAGCACAGGGGCCTTGGTCCTACATGGACCAAGATTTCCTTTGGTGCCACGTCCCTGCCCCAGACCAC
This sequence comes from Lonchura striata, assembly GCF_050655825.1. Lineage (NCBI taxonomy): Eukaryota > Metazoa > Chordata > Aves > Passeriformes > Estrildidae > Lonchura > Lonchura striata. The sequence goes on from NC_140738.1 coordinate 7,387,639, forward strand.
TGTCCTCAGCCTCAGCTAGCTCTCCTGCAGGGCAAGTAGGGCGAGTGGAAGCACCCTCTGCTGTTCCCAGCTGGGCTTTGGAGAGTGCTTTGTGGGTCCTGAGGTTGCTGCTGATTCCAATGGCGAGGAAATGAGGAGAGGCACTTGTTGGGGGCGAAAATCCGATGTTTATTGAGGTCCTGTGGATCCAACAGCACCGGAGGGGGCCAGCCAACAAGAGCAACTCGAGGGTGCTTGCAACAGGTTACATAGGGAGAGGGAGGGGGGCTGATCAGCCAGTGGGGAACAGACAGGAGTGACTCTGTGGGGATTGACATCTGGGGGATCCAGTGAGGGATGGACAGGGGAGGGGTCCCAGGCCCTCATCCAATCACTCAGTGCCCTGGATGGAAGTTTCCAGAGGTAGGGGAAGGGGCACCGAGTGACAGACAAGGCACTTGGGAGGGGGCAGGGGCCCGACTTGGCATTTTCTAGGGAAACTGACACTTGGGGAAAGGCAGGAAAACTCAGGGAGAAACCAATACAGTATGGGGATACACTGGAACAAACCATGACAGAATAAAGATGTAATAAAACACATAAAACCGCAACTCCACATCTCCCTCTTTTCTTTTGTTTAAAAGGAAAGGGAAGAGAGAAGTAAAAATAACTTTATAATACTAAAGCTAATGACAAATACAACAAAGGCTAACAAAAGTCCAGTTTGAACCAGGGATTGGATCTAACCAGAGTCCCCATCCTTCGAAAAGAGACCCCAGCCAGTCTGATGATTCTTTCTTGAGATGTGTTATCATATTTTGCATTTTGTCTATGGTGGCACGGGTGTCCTCTGCCTTAGAACTTAGATTCATACAGCATTTGGCCACGTAGTCCACACGTTAGCCTGAGGCTGAGGAATAATCCATGCCTGCTGGGGTCTTACGTTGATAGTGATGGTGAGAAGGATGAGGCTCAGTGTGCATGACATCCTGGGTTGGATCTAAACTGGGACAAAATCTGAAAAATAACTTGAAGACACACTAACAATCAGGGTAGGGGAGGTCCAGATCAAAAGGTAACAAAGAACCAAGGGAACTGGAAAGGGAAGAGGTAGACCCAAAAAGGGAAGATTTTTTCCGCCTTCTGAAGGCAGCATGTCCCACCTGAGGACTCTCCTGTTTGGCTTGGACTTTGGGGACATACAGCCCGACAAATTTGGAGGGGATCCATCTCAGGCCTGAGGACATGGATACACAAACATATCCCCGTCCCCAGGTGACTAAGTCATAGGGTCCCTCCTGCCGCCAGGTCTCAGGATCTTTAATGAGGACCGGCGGCTTTTCCCTGACCTTGCCCTGCTCATAGCTGTTAAAGTGCCGAGTGATTGGCGGATTTAAACATTCAAAAGAGCAGTTAAGAAAGTTAATGGTAAAGAGGGCCCGCGCTAATTGAACCTCGGGGGACTCTACCTTCATTACCGGCTGTTGTTGTTTTAACATCCGTTTAAGACTCTGGTGAGTCCTCTCCACCATGGCCTGGCCTGATGGGGAATAGGCGATGCCAGTCTTGTGTTCTATTCCCCATTGCTGTAGGAAGCTGGCAAACTCCTTGGAGGTGTAACCTGGGGCATTATCTGTTTTGATTAATTTGGGGATGCCCAGCATAGAGAAAGCCTGTATCAGATGTTTTTCGATATCTGAGGCTTTCTCCCCTATGTGGGCAGAGGCGAAAATTGCCCCAGAGAAGGTGTCAACGGAGACATGGACGTACTTCATCCTCCCAAAGGAATGGATGTGAGTAATGTCCATCTGCCACACCTCACAGGACTTCAGACCCCTAGGGTTGGCTCACCGATGGCAGGGGGAGCGACTTACAGGACGGGCATGTGGCCACAATGGCCCGAGCCTGGTCTCGGGTAAGGTGGAACTGTCTTACCAGACTGTCCTGGGTTGTAAGATAAGCTTGTATTCTATTTGCCATCTGTCGAAAGGTTGGGCAGGTTTTGTTATCTCTCCCAAAGACAATGGTTTGCCCCGTAGAGGCAATGGTTTGTTTATACACTATTGACTGACTCACTGCCGGGCTGGTAAATGTAACACATCCCATTGTGAGGGGGTCCCACCCAGAGGGGGAAGCCAAGCACTCTATTATTGTATAAAGGGGTAGCTTTTTGGGGAGAGGAGGCAGCTCTCTTTGCAGGACTCCCAGAGAAGCAGCTCGCGCTCTCTCTTTGCAGGACTCCCAGAGAAGCAGCTCCCTCTCTCTCTTCGCGGGATCTCGCAGCGAAACAGCCGGTGAGGCGGCGGCGGCAGAGCTCGGAGGCAACCCCAGCGCAGAGGAAGACTGGCCCCACTGCCACCAGATCTTCAGAGGAAAACTATACCCTTCAAAAGATCACCACTGCAGCTGCAATTCATCAACCACTGCAAGGGGAGCAATTGTCCCAGCAGGACTGCTACTGGCACCCCGACTCCTCAGGTTCTGGACTTTTTTCACTGGTTTTGTTTGTACCGATTGCATTTGCCTTTTTAAATTGTTGTCTAGTTTTCTCCTAGTAAAGAATTGTTACTCCCATTCCCATATCTTTGCCTGAGAGCCTTTTGATTTAAAACTCCTAGTAATTCAGAGGGAGGGGGTTTACCTTCTCCATTGCACAGGAGGCTTTAGCCCTCCTTCACAGATTCCTGTCTTGTCGAACCAAGACAAATGGACATGTCTAAAGACATCTCTTCTCTAGACCAACTGGATCTCTGTCCTTCCTGGTGCTCCCAGATTTCCTCATCTAGGTGCTCTCTGGTCATTCAAGTGCCTCTCAATTCACAGGCATCATGCTATGAGTTCAGGGAGTTGTCCAATCTTTCTGAAGTTCAAATAAATATCACATTAGTCAACATCGTAATTGTGTCTTTGTCCATCACAGAATTACATTTTCTTATGTCTTTGTCTAAAACTGTCCCTGTACAGAAATCCCTTGGGGATGGGGGACATGTCAGATGCTGCTGGGACGTCACAGAGAGCTGAGGGAAGAGCTGTGATGGTTATTAAACTGTTCAAATGTGCAACTTGCATTTGTTGGCAAGAAACCTTTCTGTGCCTCTGAGTGTCACCATCCCTGAGCCCAAAGGACACAAACCTGATGAGCTGTGGTTCCCACTGCAGGAGCACTTGGACCTTGGCTCTGCACAGGAGAGCTCTTCATCCACTTTCCCTCTTTTCCTCTCTCTGGGCATGGAGGGAGCTCCTGACTTCAGCCTGTGACTCGTGTGTGCAAAGAGCAAATCTGGGCAGAATCGGGGCCGGGAGGGTTTGGGGGGACCTTGGGATCAGTGCTGGGCACAGAAGGTGTTTTCCATTGCTCTGAGACTGTCTGCTGTGCACAGTGGATTTAATAGCCAGCAGAGGAATGACTTTTGCATTGGATGAAGCTGTGCCTTCCCTTGGCTTTGTTGGTTGGCAAGAAATGAACATCCCTCTGTGTCTGGGGCAGCTCCTTCTCCAAGGAAAGCAAGTGGGAGTTGGAGCCAAGGAGCTGAAACCTGCAGGTGCAGCCTGGGCTGGAGGGAGCTCAGATTTGCACAAGGCTGCTCTGAGTGCCAGGGCTTGGATGGGGGAAATGGTGGGATGGGTGTAGGGACAGAGTCTGATGGATTGTCAGCCACAAAGGGTCTTGATTTTCATATTAATTCAAACAGCAGGAGGTACTTGGATTCAGTGTCAATTGGAAACTGCACATATCAATTTATTAGGACTAAAATAAAACTAAACAGGACCTAAACTTTTTTTTCACGATCTTTGTAAAAATAATACATTCTGTTTTAATACACTACTGCAATCTGCCTAATCAACCGCAAAACCTTTGCACAGCTAAATTATTCCCAGAGGCTTGGCTTGTGAAGGTGTTCTGACTGTCAATGAGCCCTGGGGCACTGAATTCCTGAACTGAAAAGCTGAAGGCTGAAGAAGCCTCTGGAGCAGTAAAATTCAGCAGCAGCCTCCAAGTTGCTGAGGATGTCAGCAGCCCCCACTGAGGCCATCCCTGCCCAGAGGCCCTGGGGGAATGGGCAGACAAGGAGAGCATCCCTGGGGCTGGGGCAGCAGAACTCAGAGGCACCAGTGGCTCCAGCTGGGAAATGGAGTGTGGGATGGGGCTGTGAAAGCCCTGCCTGGGCTGTGCCAAGCAGGACACACAAGCCCTGACCCCTATCCACTAAAAAACTCTCTCACGGAGATATTTAAAAGGAATTACAATAATTTATGTCCTCTGAGTTGGATGCACTGGAGCAATACTATACAGAGTTTCTCAGGAGCTCAAAACAACAAAACAGCCTTTACTGGGAAATTTAGAAAAAATCAGGGAAACTTTGGCAAACATTTTAATATGGCATTCAATCAACAAAAAAAACTTCTCAAAGCATTAACTTGTCCATTCAACTTCACAAACTCTAAGCCATTTTGATTTTAAGTTAATCAATATTTGCAAGAGTACAGAAATAGGAGAAGTAGCTACAGAGAAAAAAATAAGATACAGAGAAGCACACACTCATCTACCAACTCCTGGATTCCAACAATGTGCAGATGGAAATTCCAAGAGGAGGTAGAGCCAAGATGTGTTCCTACCTTGTGGTCAGCCTTAAATACTCCTTGGTCTTCCTGGGCCCTTCCCCCAGGTGGGACTTGGGGTCATTTGGTCACTCAGGAGCTGGGCTGGGGCTCCAGAGGTGGCTGTGGAGCATTGCCTGTGCTGTGCCAGGGACTGGCAGACACTGCTGGGCTGGGATAGAGGCTCTGGGGGGATTGGGGTTCCAGGGCAGGGCAGGGCTGGGGTTCCAGGGCAGGGCAGGGCTGGACCTGCCCCTTCCTCCCCCACACATGAAATATTTCCAGCAAACAATCACCTCCTGTCTGTCACAGTCAGCATTTGGAGGTGAAATCCCAATTCTGGCCATGACCACCTGCAGGAGAGGGACTGTTCTTTTCCATAGGAAGAAAAGCACAGAGCCCCAGTGCTTGGGAGTCAGGTGAGAGCCTCATTAGGCCAAGGCCAGCCAGACTTGGCAGGAATGGCAGATTTTGTCTGGAGGCAGCCTTTAGATATAGGGAATTTTGGAGCCAGAATCCAAATTTTGCCCATGGGCACCTGGAGAAGCAGGAGAGTTCTTCCCCATAGGAGGGAAAGCATGGAGCCTTCCCCAGTCTTTCATGAACAGATAAGCAGTGACCCTTAAGAAATGACTGCCAGCCAGATATATCCTGGCAATATTCCCATAGTAACAATCCCTGGATATAAGGAAATAGAGATGAAATCTGAATTCTGGTCATGTGTGCCTAGAGGAGAAGAAGAGTTCTTTTCCATAGGAAGGAAAGCCCTGAGCCCCAGTGCTTCAATAGCAGATAAGAAGAAACCCTCAAAATGCCAAGATCAGATTTTAGGCAGCCCCTGCCATGCCAAACCAGCCAGACCTGTCCTAAGTTCCCTTTGTTCCATGAGACCCTCAAGTGTCACAATGGTCTCCATGGTTCCTTGAGGCCCCGCAATGACACGTGACTCCTCTCTTCCATAAGGCCACAATGTCACAATGGACCTTTGGGCCCTGGGGGTTTGTGGTGTCACAATGGTTTCCTTTGGCTCCCCAGTGTCACAATGGAACACTGATGACACGAGGCCCTGCAGTGTCACAATGGACCTTTGGTTCCCTGCAGCCCTGCAGTGTCACAAAGGCCTCTTGGTTTCACGAGGCCCCACAGTGTCACAATGGTCCTCTTGGTTCTGTGGGGACCCCCAGGGTCACAATGGTCTCACTGGTGCCATGAGGCCTCTGGGGCCTCATAGTGTCCCAATGGTCTCCATGATCCCATGAGTTGCCTCAGTGTCACAATGGAATCCTTGGTTCCATGGTGCCCCACAGTGTCACAATGGCCCCTTGGTTCCATGAGGTTGTGAAGTCTCTTAATGGCGTCTCCAAGACACCATGAGGCCTTGCAATGTCACAATGGACCTTTGGCTCCCTGGGGTCTCGCCTTGTCACAATGGACCCTTGGTCCCATGACACCCCAAAGGGTCATAATGGTGTCCATGGTTCCATGACACCCTACAGTGTCACAATGGTCCCTTGGTTCCATGGTACCCCACAGTGTCACAATGGTCCCTTGGTCTCACAGGCCCCACAGTGTCACAATGGCCCCTTGGTTCCATGGTTCCTGTGCTGGTGCATTCCCCCCTCCCCTTCTCAGGCCGCCCTGCCAGATGAGAAATGCTCGCTGGCCTCGGCCTTGGCCAGCAGCCCCTGGGCTCAGCTCCTCTGGAGCTCAGCACAAACACGCTCTGCTCCAGGCACTGCTGCTGCCCAGCCAGCTCCTGGCTGCTTTAGGAGCAGCCCTGGGAACTGTTTGTGTTCCCTCGGTGACACAACATCCCTGTTCTCACCCTGCCAAAGAAAGCTGCTGATGCCAAGTGCGGCCAGGGTGAAACATGGCTGGGACTGCAGCCCCTGTCTTGGAGCCCGACAAACAGCGCTCCAAAAGGAGCCCTTGGAGCTCTCCTGGGCCAGCGACTCCCTCTGAGTGGGGCCTCTCCGAGCCAGGAACTCTCCCGTTTGCTGCACTCGGGGATCCCCAACAATGAGGGAGCCTGGGCCGATCCCCCCACTCCTCCAGGCTCAACCCTTCCCTGCTGGGGAGATGCCAAAGCATCCTCAGGGAGCATTTCCCTGCCCTCAGGGGAATTTCTCACAGGTGCCTTGCACTGACTCTCTGTGTCTGTGTGCACACAGGAGTGCCTGTGCTGGGGAAATGTGGCAGAAATGCTGCTCCCTGAGGGCTCTGAGTGCCTTGGATAGCTGAGCCAGTCAGGCCTGTAAGTGAGGTTAAATTACAAGGTCTAAGTGAAGTTAAATGCTTCTAAGAGTTGTTGTTTTGCTAAATTGTTATGTTTAATATAAGTTATAGGCTGAGTTAAATACTGTTAAATGTTATTCCTCTGTTGCAGAGGATAGATAGATACGATTGTTATTTTAGCTAGCCGGATGTCACTTCTACCCTTGGATGAATCCTGGAGTGAAATGGACTCTTCCATCCCACCCCGCAAGAGATTGTGGTTCATCCCGCACCTCTGTACCTGCCCCTAAAACAGAGTCTGTAACCCCATTGGCCCATGCCTTGTCCCAGCCCACCTGGGAGCCCCTGATAAGGGGGCTCTGAGCGGCCATGCGGCCTCTTGGATTTCCTCCCCTCTAGGACTCCCTCCCTGCCTGGGGCTTCCCCTCTCCTAAACCCTCCGTTTCTCTCTCCCCTCCCCCGTCCTCCTAAGCCCAGCCACGTGCAACGCCTGAGAGCACGAGGCTTGGGCATCCCTGAATTCTCCAATAAACCTCTTCCCCCAAGAGCAAGCTTCAGAGATCTCTGCCTCCCTACACCCCCACCGTGCAGAGGAGCCTACTCATCCCTCAACTGGCGCCCAACGTGAAAGAAAAAGGAATCCACGAATTTCGACACCTCCATGCACGGTAATTACCTGTGATAGCCTCCTCTTCGCTCTGAGCACAAGGTGTCGTTGCTAAGCAACGTAGAAGCCTTATCTCTTTAAAGTTTGCCGAGGCATTTTACCCTCAAGCACCATCGCCTGTGAATAGCGGGCTTTTGGAGCTCTTGGGACTGCCCGAGCAAGGAGCCGTGAGCTGGTGGCACGTGGCCACGTTAAGAGAGCGCACCGAGCACTGCCTAGCACTGCCTGCGCTGGAAGCCCCGAGGGGGGAGGTCTGAAGGTCCCGAGCACGGAAAAGCCATCCGGAGAGACGCCCGGAGCTCTGAGGGGACCTGTGCAGAGTCCTGAGGAGAGGATCTCTGCTTTTGCGAATTTGAGGTGAGCTACACAGGTCTAAAATATGGGACAATCCCACTCTACCCAAGATAGAGATCTCTACAAACAATTGAACTGTCTTTTACGTAGTCACAACAGTAGTTTGCCTAAGAAAGAGTTAAAATCCCTTTTGGAATGGGTCCTGCCCCACTTCCCTCATGCGGATCGATCAGCCGCCTTTACCAAAGAATTCTGGGACTCAGTAGGTGATAAGCTTTTTATTGAGATTTCCAGGAGAGACGCCGTTGCTTGCAGGTTACTCCCAGCTTTTAGAGCTGTGGCCGAACTGTTCGTTCCTCGAAAGCCGGCCCCGGCCATGTGGCCGGCCCACGCGGCTGCTGACGGCTGCGCCGCGATCCCCTTCCGCCCCGCCCCTCCCCCTCCCGCCGCGGCCCCGGCCGCAACCGCCGCGGCCGCCCCCCTGAGTGACGCGGTTCCCGCCGCCCCCGCCCCGGCCCCTGCGACCCCCCACCCAACCCCCGCGCCGCGCCGCCGGCCGCCGGCCCCCGCGGCTGCTTCCACCCCTGCCGCTTCCGCCGCGACCGCGACCCCACCCCCAACCGCCGCGGCTGCGCCGGCCCCCGCGACCACCCCCCGCACCCACCCGATCCCCGCGCCGCGCCGCCTGCCGCCAGGCTCGGCCGCCCCCGCCGCAGCTGCGCCGGCCCCCGCGACCACCCCCCGCACCCCCCCGATCCCCGCGCCGCGCCGCCTGCCGCCAGGCTCGGCCGCCCCCGCCGCGGCTGCGCCGGCCCCCGCGACCACCCCCCGCACCCCCCCGATCCCCGCGCCGCGCCGCCTGCCGCCGGGCTCGGCGGCCCCCGCCGTAGCCGCCCCCGCCCCTCCCGACTCCACCGTGACCCCACCCCCGGCCCCCGCGGCCGCCGCTCCTGTCCCGGCCCCCGCGGCCGCCCCGCCCCCCCCACTGGCCGCGGGGCTCGTGCCCGCCCTGGCTCCCCCCGAAAACCCTCTAATAGCAGCGGCGGTTGCTACTTTAGCTGGCTCCTTACAAAGCGCCTTCGCCGCGCTTCTACAAACGCTCAGTCCAGCGCTCGCCGCCGCCGCTGCCTTGCCGCCGCTGCCCGCGCCAGGAGAGCGCGTGGCCACGCCCCCAATCCCGGACGTGCGACAGGAAGCACCAGGAAGCCCGGTGCGCCCACCCCAGCCCGAGCCCCGGCCATGGGGGGACACCCCGGGTCCCCGCGCCGCGTCCCCACCACCCCCCACCTCCCGGCAACCCCCCCGCGGTGCGAGCCCGATCCCAGAGAGCTCCGGCGGGGCGGCAGACGCGGCCGCCATCTTGGTTCGGCCGGCGGACCACGTGACGCCCTCCCCGCATGCGCGGTTCGCGGTGTCCCCGGTCCGGCCAGTTCCTGCCGCCTCTGCCCCGCCGCCGATGGAGCCTGCTGATCCCCACGCCGCCCGTGCCGCGATGTGCGATCAGCCAGAACCCCCGAGCTCAGCAGCGGCGCCGGCAGGACCCCCGGAGCCGCCAGAAGGAGCCCCACCGCCGTCGCCGCTGCCGGGGAATTTCGAGTCGCTTCCGGGTTTGCCGCTAAAGCCCTCCGTGCCGGGTGCCCGCCCGGAACTCCGGCCAGCCGCGCAACAAGTTCTCGTCACCCCACCGCCGCCCCTGCAGTCCCTGGATGCCCCCGCTTCCTCTCCTAGGCTGCATCCACATTCCACAGCTGCAGCCTCAGCTTGGAGAGAGCCCTCCACATCCTCAAGTTTCTCCCATGAGCCTTTGCTGACAGTCTCCACTCCTGCCCCTCTGCCCCAGCTGTTGGCAGCTGCAGCTGACTCACAGCTTAGCATGCAGCCAGGGAAAGAGGAACAGCACCTGGCAGCTGCTTTGACGAGTACAGGATCCACAAAGAACTGTGCTAGCCCTACCAGTACCACCCCTGCTGCCTCAGTTTCCCAAGATGCTCAGGGGATCATTGATGGCCTCCAACTGATGGACAGGCATATATCCAAGCCTCATAGTCCCAGAGAGTGGACAGCTGTCCCATCTCTGGACGAGAGAGAATTCCTAGTAGTGGCAGGAGATAGTAGCTTCCCTTTCTCCTATGGTTACCAGCTGTTGGATACCATAGAAAAGACATCTAAAGCCCTAGAAAGCAGCTTATTAAAACAGAAAAGGGGAATATATAAGGCCACACCCCAAAATAGGTTCAGCAAAGCCCCATATGCATACAATTTTTCAAATTGCTGTATAGGACAGCCTGACATCCCCATTTACAGACACTTCCTGAACAACAAAAAAGTAAAAATAAAAGTCTTGATCAAGACCTCAGTCACAGGACAAATAGAAAGCCCATGCAACCTTGTAACGTGGGAGAGAGGGTTTGCTTGTGTCTCTACAGGCGAAGGACTCAGATGGACCCCAGCAAAGAATGTAAAGCCTTACCATACACCGAAATCTAGCAGTGCCCTCACCAATGGCAGTGACTTTGCAGGTGCAAACCAAGAAGCAAGCGCTCAGATTTGAACTGTGCTAAGACGAGATGAAAACTACCTGCCAAAAACAACTCAAGACTATGGACATTTATTTTCACATGCATGTTAATTTTGTACCCTTGTTGTTACATTTGTTCTCTTATTTCAAATTTTTGTATTGAAGTTTCACCTATAGGTTAACCAGAGACAAATGCCTGGGTTACTCTGGCCAAGACTGCAAGCTCTGATACCATATCTCTAACTGATACAAAGCTCTAATAGACTTTTTCAACCTAGTCAATTATAGAACCTTCCCCAAAAGGTTTTAATAACACTACCTCAGTTAAATTCTTCCATTAGACTAAAGTATTCAAAAGGTTAAAATGCTCAATCAGTAAAGAAATAAACGCCACCTTAATTACAATTAAAAATCTAGCTAAACAGTTTATCTGAAGGTTTGAGCTCTGCATCTTGGCTGAAGGAACTCTGTAAAGTAAGCTTGATTGTTTTTAGAGTAATAAGTGTAGTTTCATTAGCAATATGTTATGTACCCCAAGTTGTGCAAAAATAGTAATTAAGTCTGTATTTACCTTTTCAAAAGTTTAACGAAAAGGGGCAATTGTTGCAGAGGATAGATAGATACGATTGTTATTTTAGCTAGCCGGATGTCACTTCTACCCTTGGATGAATCCTGGAGTGAAATGGACTCTTCCATCCCACCCCGCAAGAGATTGTGGTTCATCCCGCACCTCTGTACCTGCCCCTAAAACAGAGTCTGTAACCCCATTGGCCCATGCCTTGTCCCAGCCCACCTGGGAGCCCCTGATAAGGGGGCTCTGAGCGGCCATGCGGCCTCTTGGATTTCCTCCCCTCTAGGACTCCCTCCCTGCCTGGGGCTTCCCCTCTCCTAAACCCTCCGTTTCTCTCTCCCCTCCCCCGTCCTCCTAAGCCCAGCCACGTGCAACGCCTGAGAGCACGAGGCTTGGGCATCCCTGAATTCTCCAATAAACCTCTTCCCCCAAGAGCAAGCTTCAGAGATCTCTGCCTCCCTACACCCCCACCGTGCAGAGGAGCCTACTCATCCCTCATTCCTCTGTTAAATTGCTAAGTTGTAGGTTATAAGTTAGGTTAAATACTGTTAAGCTCTTCTCTTTTGCTAAACTGTGACTGTGAAACTATCATTTAAGGTTTAGATGTAAGTTAAGTCCTGTTAAGTTGGAGCTCTGTTAAGCTTTTAGACCGTATTCCTTTTATCCTTGCTCTCACTGCCCTTCTGTCACACACACACACACACACACACACACACACACACACACACACAGTTCTCCTTTCATTCCTGGTTTGATTGCCTGGATTTTGTTTGGTTTTGTTGTTGTTTTTTTTCTTTGCTGTGCCTGAAGTGTCCAATGAGGAGCAGAGTGACTTGCCAAGGAACTTTGTGCTGCTGTCACTTTATTATTAAATCTGGTTTTTGCTGGGGATTTTTTCAGTGCTCTCAAGCCCTCGTTGGTGACAGGGTGAAGGAGCCCTGGCCCAGGCTCTGGCCCTGGGGGACACGGTGTCTAAGTTCGACAAGACAGGAATCTGCGAAGGAGGGCAAAGCCTCCTGTGCAATGGAGAACGGCAAACCCCCCTCCCTCTGAATTACCAGGATCTTTAAATTAAAAGGCTCTCAGGCAAAGATGTGGGAATGGGAGTAACAATTCTTTACTAGGAGAAAACTAGACAACAATTTAAAAAGGCAAATGCAATCGGTACAAACAAAACCAGTGAAAAAAGTCCAGAACCTGAGGAGTCGGGGTGCCCGTAGCAGTTCTGCTGGGACAGTTGCTCCCCTTGCAATGGTTGATGAGTTGCAGCTGAAGTGGTGATCTTTAGAAGGGTATAGTTTTCCTCTGAAGATCTGGTGGCAGTGGGGCCGGTCTTCCTCTGCACCGGGGTTGCCTCTGAGCTCCGCTGCCGTCGCCTCAGCGCGCTCCGACTGCTTCTCTGCGAGAGCCGCCGAAGAGAGCTGCTTCTCTGGGAATCCCGCAAAGAGAGAGAGCTGCCTCTCTCCCCAAAAGCTACCCCTTTTAAACAATAATAGAGTGCTTGGCTTCCCCCTCTGGGTGGGACCCCTCACGGTGTTACATTTACCAGCCCGGCAGTGAGTCAGTCAATAGTGTATAAACAAACCATTGCCTCTACGGGGCAAACCATTGTCTCTGAGAGAGATAACAAAAACCTGTCCAACCAGTTTGCCTTCAACAGATGGCAAATGGAATACAAGCTTATCTTACAACCCAGGACACACGGGGACGCTGCCGGGGGGTCCCTGTCCCCCTGTCCCACCCCCCATGGCTCCAGCCCCCGTCCCCGTGTCAGGCTCTGGGGTCGATCTCGTGGAACATCCTCTGGGGGAGGCTGCAGCACCGGGGGTGGGGGGACCCGGGGGGACAGGGGACCCGCTGTGCACGGGCAGCATTGGACTTCTCTGGGGGAACTGGGAGGGGGAATGGGGCAGAGTGACCTCCCCAGTGACCTCACACAGCCCCTGTGATGTCACACAGCCATCTCTGTGATGTCACCTTGTGATGCCATTCAGCAATGCTGTGATGTCACAGAAGACTGTGATGTCACAAAGTCACCCTGTGAAGTCACAGTCTGTTCTGTGCTGTCACAACCTGCTCTATGATGTTACACAGCCACCTGGTGATGTCACAACCCTCTCTCTGATGCCACAGAGCCACCCTCTATGATGGCAGAGGCCTCTATGGCCTCAACCTATTCTGTGAAATCACAGCCAGGTTTGTCATGTCACAATTGCCTCAGTGATGTCACAAAACCCTCAAGGTCTCAGTTACATTGAAACATTGAAGTTTCTTGAACTTTGAAGAGATCCCTGTGAGGGGCATGTCTGAGAAAGTGTCCCCAGGTTACAGGTACAGCAGAACACTGCATGCACTGATGACAGATGGGGACAAGCAAGGGAAAGCCCCTCTTAGGCTGGGTGCAGCCAGCTCTGCAGGCACAGCAGGTCCCAGGTGAGTGAGGACAGACAGGATGGGCTGGGGCAATGTGGAGCAAGGTTGTCCACGCTGGGCCAGAGCTCAGGGCACAGCTTCTCTGAGCAGGCCAGAGCTCCTGAGGGGAGACCCTGGGTCAATATCACTCACAGAATGCTGCAGTCACCTCTGATCTAAAGAGAAATGTAAGAAAATACACCCTTTAAAACAGGAATGTGTATTTCATACAAGCACATTGAAATCTTTCTCCACAACTGGAATAGGAAAACTTTAATGACCCTCTCAGGGCTTTGGTGTTGTTTACATCAGACTCAGTCCCTGAGAGTATCTTCAAAAAACTTCTCAATAACTCAAAGTTAAATTAAAACTCCAAAGTTTCTTGAAGTTTTAATGTGTCCCACTGAGGGACAGGACTGAGAAAGTGTCCCCAGGTTCCAGGTACAGCAGAACACTGGAGGCACTGATGACAGCAGGGCACAAGCAAGGGAAAGGTGTCTCTGGTGCTGAGCAAACCTGGATGTGTTTCAGGAATGCAAAGGGCCCTGGCCTGAGCCCCAGACCCTGGCAAGGCAGATCCTGTCCCTCCCTCATTGCTCAGGGCTCTTCCCGGGATGGGCACTGGCATGTGGGGATGTGCAGTGCCAAGGGCAGGACCATGGGGCGGCCCCTGCCAGGCTGCTGAGCAGGGACAAGGAGGCACTGAGGCCCCAGGGCTGCAAGGGTCACTTGTCCCCTGGTGGCCTCAGGCCCAGGGCCAGCAGCCATAGCCAAAGGGCTGCACAGGTTGGCTCTGTCAGGGCCTTGCAGCTGCTGCACATCCCTGAGCCCTCTGCAGCCCAGGCTGTCCCATGGTGTCCCTGCCCTGCGCCTCTGTCCCTGCAGGCTGTCGTCACCCCCGGCTGCCCCACCTCGCTGGCCCTTCCTTTGCTGGGAGCTCTGCCTCCTGCTGCCCCTGCCTGGCCACACAAAGCCTTGGCCTTGATACCCAAAGGGTTAATTCCATTTTTACCGTGCCTGGGAACTTTTAACACAGGAACAAGGCGTGCAGGAGCTGCTTTTCCAGCAGGGACAGTTGGAAGTGTAGAAGACATCTGGCTCAAGGGTGCAGTGATACAAAAAGCAAGGACTGAACCTGGGAACTTGGGGTGGGTTTTATGGCAATGGGTAAATTGTAATACACATTTAGTGACTGTGTATAAGCAACACACTGGTAGAGTTACATGTCCACATAAAGGTTAGGAGTTATCCCTCACTAGACCCAAGGCCTGAATAAATGATCCCCTCTTAAATAGCAAATTAGTGTTAAGGAGTCTTGTTCTGATATTTCAGAGATTTGGTGGCCATGGGGCCTCACAGAACCCAGGAGTCAGCTGTGACTTTGTGCAAACTCCTGGAACAAAGGGTCCATGGTGACACAGCGGAACCCCATGGAACCCAAATCCATTTTGGCACACTGGGGCCACATTGAACCAATGGTCCATTGTGACACCACGGATCCAAGGAGACCATTGTGACCCTGAGAAACCTCTTGGAACCAAGGGGCCATCCTGACACAGCAAGGCCTCATGGAACCACAGGTCCATTGTGACACTGCAAGGTCACACGGAACCAAGGTGGCCATGGAACCAAGGTTCTGCCATGGAACCTCATGGAACAACGGGACCATGGTGACACTGTGGAACCAGGGAGACTGTTTTTGGCAGTAGGAAAGCTCATGGAACCCCAAGTCCATTGTGACACAGCGAGGCCTCATGGAACCAAGGGACCATTGTTAAACTGTGTGGCCTCATGGAACCATGAGCCATTGGGACACAGCATGGCACCTCATGGAGCCAAGAGTCCATTGTGGCATTGTGGGGCCCTGTGGAACCAAGGGGAGCACAGTGACTTTGTGGGGCCTCATGGAACAATGGAGACTGTTCTGACACTTTGGGACCCACTGGAACCAGGGGTCCATTAGAGCATGGCAGGGCCTCAGGGAACCAAGGGGACTGCAGTGAACACTGTGGCTCTCCGTGGGATGAAGGGTCCAATGGAACCATTGTGTCACCATTGTGTCACCATTGTGTCACTCTGGGGCATCCTGGAACCAAAGGTCCATTGTGACCCAGCAGGGCCTCATGGAACCATGGAGACCATTTCTACATTTTGAGGCCTTGTGAAACCAAAGGGCCTCTGTGGCACTTCAGAGCCTCGTGGGGCCAAGGGGACCATCGTGACACTGTGGGGCTCAGTGACACCAATGGTCTGTTGTCACACTGCCAGGCCTTAGGTGTGGGTGCTCTGCTTGTTTTTTCTACCTGTGTCGTGGTCAGGATTGAAGATACTTGAGACAATAGTTCGTGTTCAGACTCAAGTGCTTCTTGTTTCTTATCAGTGTTGCAGCCTCACAACTGTGAGTTCTGCAGTCTTTCATTAGCAAGTCACAAAGTGGCCAAATATCTCTTTTTACAAGGTCTTTTAAAACTATCCAGCCAAGAAATTACACCTAAATTATTCTCCCTTTTAACCCAAAAACTGATCCCTCAAAGCCTGTGGACTTTTCTGTCCAATCACAAAATATCACCCAAACCCATGAAGGAGAAGTTAAGAAGAAGGCAAATAATAAGAAGAACCTGTCTCAACCCTAAAACCTCAATATTGCTTCATATTTATTACTATGTTCTAAAACCCCAAGCTGTATGTTTTCCACCCTGTGGTAGTATACACCTCTAACCCACTATGCACCCGTAACCCCAGTGCTATTAATAAATATTGGAAGCCTTCTCCACAGCCTCAGGTCAAATGCAGTGTTCCCTTGCAAGTCTGTGCCTTTCAGCACAGCAAGTTTAACATCCTCAGCATCCAGGGTTCCAACACTCATGGAATCAGGGACACTCCTGTGACACTAAAGGCCTCACTGAGCCATTGTGACACCACAAGGCCTCATTGAACCGAGGGGCCATTGTGACACTATGGAGTGTTGGCAGGCCAAGGGGCAGCTGTCACACTGAGTGGCACCATGGATCCAAGGAGCTACAGGGCCCCATGGAACTAAGGATTCATGGAACAGTGTGGGACCCCACGGAACCAAATGTCCATTGTGACATTGTGGGGCCTGTTGGAATCCTGGAGGCCATTCTGACACTTTCAGGCTTTGTTGAATCAAGGGGCTCTGCAGGGCCCCATGGAGCCAAGGAGACCCTTCTGACACTGTGAGTGCCCATGGAACCAAGGGTCCATTGTGATCCTGTGGCCCCAAGGAGACCCCTGTGACCCTGCAAGGCCTCATGGAAGCAAGGGACCATTGTGACACCATGGAGCCCCATGGAAACAAGAGGCCAGCATGACACATCTGGGCCTCATGGAACCAAGGATCCAATATGACACCACCAGTGTGACACTGCAGGGCCCCATGGAAACAAGGGGCCAGTGTGACCCTGTGGCACCAAGGAGACATTTAACTCTCTCATGGAGACATTTTAAAGGAATGACAATAATCTGTGTCCTCTGAATTGGATGCACTGGAGCAATATTATCAAGAGTTTCTCAGGAGCTCTAAACAACAAACCAGCTTTTACTGGGAAATTTAGAAAAATCAGAGAAAATTTGGCAAACATTTTAATATGGCATTCAATCAACAAAAAAAACTTCTCTAAGCATTAACTTGGCCCATTCAACTTCACAAACTCTAAGCCTGTTCAATTTTAAGTTAATCGATATTTGCAAGAGTACCAAAATAGAAGAAGTAGATACAGAAAGAGAGAAAAATAAGATACAAAGAGAGAAGCACACACTCATCTACCAACTCCTGGATTCCAGCAGTGTTCAGATGGAAATTCCAAGAGGAGGTAGGGTGAAGACATGTGTTTGCCTTGTGGTCAGCCTTAATTTCCCCTTGGTCTTCCTGGGCCCTTCCCCCAGGTGGGACTTGGGGTCATTTGGTCACTCAGGAGCTGGGCTGGGGCTGCAGAGGTGGCCGTGGAGCATTGCCTGTGCTGTGCCAGGAACTGGCAGACACTGCTGGGCTGGGATAGAGGCTCTGGGGGGATTGGGGTTCCAGGGTAGGGCAAGGGTGGACCTGCCCTTTCCTCCCTCACACATGAAATGTTTCCAGCCAACAATCACCTCCAGTCTGTCACAATCTGCACTTGGAGGTGAAATTTCAATTCTGGCCATGACCACCTGCAGGAGAGGGACAGTTCTTTTCCATAGGAAGGAAAGCATAGAGCCCCAGTGCATAGGAAGTCAGGTGAGAGCCTCATTAGGCCAAGGCCAGCCAGACTTGTCAGGAATGGCAGATTTTGTCTGGGGGCAGTCTCTGGATATAGGGAATTTTGGAGCCAGAATCCAAATTTTGCCCATGGGCACCTGGAGAAGCAGGACAGTTCTTCCCCATAGGAGAGAAAGCATGGAGCCTTCCCCAGTCTTTTGTGGACAGGTAAGCAGTGACCCTTAAGAAATGACTGCCAGCCTGATTTTTCCTGGCAATATGTCCATGGGAACAATCCCTGGATATAAGGAAATAGAGATGAAATCTGAATTCTGGCCATGGATACCTGGAGGAGAAGGAGAGTTCTTTTCCATAGGAAATAAAGCCCTGAGCCCCAGTGCTTCAATAGCAGATGAGAAGAGACCCTCAAAATGCCAAGATCAGCTTTTAGGCAGCCCCTGAGATGCCAAACCAGCCAGACCTGCTCCATGTTCCCTTGGTTCCTTGGGGCGCCACAGTGTTCCAGTGGTCTCCGTGGTTCCCCAGGCCCCACAGTGTCACGGGACTCCTCTGTTCCATGAGGCCTCAATGTCACAATGGACCTTTGGGCCCTGGGGATTTGTGGTGTCACAATGGTCTCCTTTGACTCCCCAGTGTCACAATTGAACACTGATGACATGAGGCCCTGCAGTGTCACAATGGACCTTTGGTTCCCTACAGCCCTGCAGTGCCACAAAGGCCTCTTGGTTTCACGAGGCCCCACAGTGTCACAATGGTCCTCTTGGTTCTGTGGGCACCCCCAGGGTCACAGTGGTCTCACTGGTGCCATGAGGCCTCACAGTGTCACAATGCTTTCCTTATTCCATGGGGGCTCATAGTGTCCCAATGGTCTCCATGATCCCATGAGTTGCCTCAGTGTCACAATGGAATCCTTGGTTCCATGGTGCCCCACAGAGGCACAATGGCCCCTTGGTTCCATGAGGTTGTGAAGTCTCTTAATGGTGTCTCCATGACTCCATGAGGCCTTGCAATATCACAGTGAACTCTGGCTCCAAACTCTGGGATGTCAACCTCCCCCCTCCCAGTGTTGGGATTTGGGGTGTTTGACCCCAATGTTTAACCCCCCGGGTTTGGGGTCGGGGTTGGGATAGGAGCCATTCCCTGGAAACAGCGGTGGGATTGGGATCGAGAACAGGAACGGGAATGGGATCGGGATCAGGAACTGGCCCGGGAACGGGAACAGAAATGGGAATGGGATTGGGATCGGGAACAGGATCAGGGAACGGGATTGGGATCGGGAAGCGGAGAGAGCCTGACTCAATAATGGAGCCCACCCCCAGGGAGCGATCCTGCCCCAGTCCCGGAATGGACCCATCCCCTCAATCCCGGAGCCCTCCCCAATCCCAGCCCCTCCGCAGCCGCTGACCGGACCCTCCCTCAATCCCAGCCCGCCCCAATCCGGATCGGAGCCATTCCCGGACCGGACCCTTCAATCCCTTCTTGGGGCGGCTCCTGCCGCTTCCAGCCCATTTTTGGGACTTCCAAGCGGCTCCGGGGACCCTCCCCATTTTGGGGTGTTGGGGTGGCCCCAAGGCCGCCCCGGGGGCCGAGGGGGGATGGAAACCCCCAAACCCGGGGGGCTCCTGGGGGTCCCCAGTTCCTCCCGGCCCCGCCCCGAAGCAGATCCTGGCCAATCAGAGCGCGCGGCGTTGATGACGATTCAGTTCCCAGGCAGGAACTCGGCGCTGGTCCCGCCTGGCGATTTTCAGCCAATCAGCGCCCGGGACGGCTCTGACTCATCAGTTGCCAGGCAGAGCCCAGCGCGTCTCGCAGCACCGGCCAATCTAAACATACAATCGAACACACCTGAGTAAAACAATTCATACTACAAATATACTAAACACGAAACCAAACACCACTGTAATGTCTCATACAATTTAACCAAACAATTAAAATTTAATAACACCCTTAAGTACTCTAAAAAATTAAAATTATTTATAAAAATATAATTGCAGATGGGTGGTTTTATATGGATATTGGTTTTTGGATTGTTTGGGTTAGACGATTTTTAAAAAAGGATTTTTATAAGAATTTAAACAGCTGAGAAGGAGCCACTCTGGAAATAGAACTGACTGAAAATGAATGGGAAAAACATCATTAACTCTGAAAGTTTTATTTGCTATCAGATACATCCCAGCCACCCAGCCCCACACAATCCCCATCCCACCACTCCAAACTGGAATCCCACTTCTTTCAATCTCCTCCCAACCGCATCTCACCCTGGCAGCTGTGGAATCGAGTGAGCTTTGTGTGGGATTGAGGTTTTTTTGAGGGGGAACAAGCAATTTGAGGTGGGATTGTGCCTTTATAGTTTAAAATCCAGTTATTTTCAGTGGGATTGAGTGGTTTTGTGGTGACAAATTCATCCCTCTTGGCTTTTGAAATGCAAAGAGATGGAGAACACTGCCCAAAATCACCCCAGAACCCACAAATCCTCCAGAAGTTGAGTTCATGGTGTCCAGGGTGAGTGCAGCTGCCGGCGGCAGGAACAAATGAGACAGGTCTTGGATTCACAAAACTCCAAAATCCATTTCTTATCGCCGAAAGACAGGGCAAAGGCAGAGCCCTGGGGTTTGTATAGGGTATCCCAGGGGTGGAGTTTGGGTTTGGGTCAAGGGAGGAATTATTGGCAACACAAGAAGGGTGAGATCAAACTCCTGCCTCTCAGCAACAGGGGCACTCCACACAGAATGCGTCCCTAAATCCTAAATTCCCCCTCAAACTCCTGTGAAATGGTGACACTTCAGATATTTTTGATCAGTTTCTTTAATTTAACCCTGTTTTGGCTGTGTTTGAAGAATAAAGATGAATCAGAGGAAAATTAGGGCCAAACCAAAAGGAAAACCAGTCAGGTGTGTTCCCAACATTGATCACAGGGAATGTGGGTCACCAGACCTGTGCCCAATGTGGGTCCTGCAGTGGGGGATGGAGCTGGAGCAGAGCACGAAGCTCTTCCTGCAGGCGGGACACTCTTGGGGCTTCCCTTACTGGTGCCTCTGTTGGTGTTTGGTCAAGTGAGAGCTCTGGGTGAAGCTCTTCCCACACTGGGGACACCCGTAGGGCCTCTCCCCAGTGTGGATGCGCCGGTGCCTGACAAGGTGAGAGTTGTGCTTGAATCCCTTCCCACAGTCAGGGCAGCGGAAGGGCCTCTCATCTGTATGAGCTCGATAGTGCAAGAGGAGATAGGAGCGAGTCTGAAACCCCTTCCCACACTTGGAACACTCGTAGGGTCGCTCCCCAGTGTGGATCTTCTGGTGGACAATCAGGGCACCACACTGCCTGAAGCTCTTCCCACACTCCCTACACTCATAGGGCCTTTCCCCTGTGTGGATCCTCTTGTGGCTGCTCAGGTGGGAGATCCGCCTGAAGTTCTTCCCACATTCCCCACACTCGTAGGGCCTCTCCCCAGTGTGAATCCTCTTGTGCTGGATCATGTTGGAATTTGACCTAAAGCTCTTCCCACATTCCTCACACTCATAGGGCTTCTCCCCAGTGTGGATCCTCTGGTGCTGGATCAGGTTGGAGTTTGACCTGAAGCTCTTCCCACACTCTGAGCACTTATGGGGCTTCTCCTCATCATGAAGCTGCTAAGGGACCACCAGCCCTGAGCTCTGGCTGAAGCTCTGTCCACCTTCCTGGCCCAGAGTGCATCTTTCCTCCTCAGATCCCCTCGATCTGCGTTTGCAGCCCCTCCTCGTGCAGCTCCTATTGGGTTCCTGCACCATGGAGCCACTCAAAACAGCGTCTTCCACAAGTTTCTGCCATGGGGATTTGTCCTCTCTGCTCTCCACCCTCAGCACCTCATCTGCGGGAGGAAGGACAAGGAGTGGATGGGATTTGCTTCTGTGCCAGAGGGAAGGGCAAGGAGATCCCCCCAGAGCATCCCTGGCAGGAGGGCACCGGCAGCGGGGCTGTCCAGCAGCCGGGGGCCAGGCTGGGCTGGGAGATGGAGCAGGAGAGAGGAAGAAAGGGGCACTGACTTCCTCCTCACCTGCCTCGGTGTCCCAGGGAATCTTCCTCTTCCTCGTAACCTTCTCCTCCATCTGGCGAATATTTGGGTACAGGAAATCCTGTTTTGGGAGGAAAACAAGGGATGAGCACAGTGAGTTTTGTACTGTTTCAAAGCAAAACAAGGACAGAGTCTAAGCCAGAATCACAATTGAGTAAGAAAATTAAGATCAAGGCAATGATAGAGAAACACTGCCTTAACCTGACAGAGTCAGGATATACCCTGACACCCCGATGGTCAGGGTGGTGGTAGCAGTCTGATGAAATGGTGGCTGCAGTCCGGCTGGAGTGATGAACGTGATTCTGTCAAAGCCGTGATCCTGTAGAACAGTCTGGTCTTCCTCTGCAGGTCCAGTGGTGGCTATGGAGCTCTTGTCCTCTGGGAATGCAGTAGGAAAGGTGGTCGTGGTGTTGCAAGGGTGAGATTTTATCCAGGTAGGAATGCTTGGTTCCTCCCCCTGGGCGGAGAATCCCACAATGGGATGTTGTAATTTTATCAGTGCTGCAGTGACACTCAATGGCCCATTAACAGAAGATGGCCCTGGAGGGCGTTATCAGGGCTGAGCCATGGAAGAGATAAAGAACACTGCCCCACCTGTTGATAACAGTTTATGGAGATGGGGACTGAAAACACTTTTGGTTACATCTGACACTGTAACCTGAAACAATGAGGCAATCCCTGCTCGGGGTGGGGGGTGAACACCACCCCCCTTACCCAAACTGGCTCAGGTGTAAAACCCCCACCCTGGGAAGGCCACGCACACAGGGGACAATGTCACACTTGCCCCACCCCAGGGGAGATCTCTGTCCCTGTCACTCCCTTGCTCTCTCCTCTTTTTCTTTCCATCTCTCTCTACCTCACATTTACTGGTCAATAAAATCCACTTTGGATTTGGTCTTGTTAGCACCTTAATTGGGGCAGAGGCATCTCTCTAACAATTTTATTATCCATATTGCAACATTATTTTACACAGTGAGTTCAGGGCTCTGTTGTCTGACCCCAGGTGCCTTTGACAACAGCATGTTTCTCTCCTCTGAGGAGTTTGTGGCTCTTTCTGGAGGAACTCTTGGAAGCTTGGATGCAGCTTCCTCTGAGTGACTTTAGGGAGAACTTACGAGGAAAATGGCTCTTGTGGGTGGCCAGTGTAAAGAAAATATTTTGTTTTCCTTCTTTGAAAATTCTGTTAAGATCACTGGAGGAAAGGGACCAAATGATACCAGCAAGACTGACAAGGATCATTCACCCCAAAGTGAGGAACACAAGGCTACTTAAATCCTACAAGAAGCCCAGCTCAAGTAGGTAAATTCCTGAATAACTCCTGAATTCACGGGCTTTGGGGGGAGAAGCATTATTTTCTTGGTCCCTGTCACCTTTGTGATAGCTACATGGAGCTTTCCCTTCCTTTTAATAATCTGTATTGGGCCAAATTTCCTTTTTTTTTTTTTTTTTTTTTTTTTTTTTTGGGAACCTGCCAGCATCTGAGCTGGAGCTCTGTTGGAACTGATGAAATCTGGAATTGCCAGAGAATTGCTTCTGTTGTTTGTCTATTCATGTTTGGGATTTATTTGTGTTTCCATCAGAAATGACTTGTGGGAAGAGCAAATCTTCCTCAAGGCATTTTATGTAGGGTTAACTTTGATTTCTGCTGAGTTTGTTTTGTCCAGTGTCCAGGAGATGCTCAAGGGGTCTCTGGTTTTGGTTTGGCCCTAATTTACTTCTGATTTGTCTTTATCACTTAAAAACACCTGAAAAATTACTAAAAAGAGTATTGACCGGAGATGTCAGAAGTCCCACCATTTAAGAGGTATTTGAGGTGGACTTTACTGTTTGGGAACATATTCTGGAGTATTTGTGGGTTCTTGGAGGACATCTGGTAGTATTCTCCATATCTTTCCACTCCAAAACCCAAAGTGGATTTGTCTGTCACCTCAAAGTGACTCAATCCTACCTCAAAATGGCTGGTTCCCACCTCAGTCCCATGCTAAAATTGCTCAATTCCTCAGCCTCCAGGATGAGATGGGGTTGGAAGGTGATCGGGAGAAGTGAGATCCAAATTTGAGGGTGTGGGATCAGGATTGTGTGGGGCTGGGTGGGTGTGATTTATTTTGATAATAAGTAAAACTATCAGAATTATTGATTTTAGTCCCATTCATTTTCTGTCAGTTCTGATTTGATTTTCAGAGTGCCGCCTTCTCAGCTGATTTTGTTTGTGACCTCCTGTCATAGACTGAAAAGCAAGATGTGTTCTATTTGCCATCTGTATGGCAGTTGTCCTGTGTTAAGTGGGCAGTTTTTCCTTATCTCTTCCACAATCAATCCTCCCTCGGGGGAGACATCTGCTGATAATGAACCATTGAATGTCACTGCATGACTGATAAGAACTGTAACATCCCATTGTGAGATGTTCCGCCCAGAGGGAGGAGCCAAGCATTCCTACCTGCATCTAGTCTTGAGATCCTGGCCCACCAACACAGCTTTTTCTGCGCTGGATTTCCCAGAGGAACAGCTGCCTCTTCCTCTTCAGAGGAGGACACCCTTTCCTATAGGATCACTACTCCAACAGAACCACACCTATCACTCCAGGAGGACTGCAGCCACAATTCCAATTGGACTGTGACCAACAACCTGTTCAACAGAGTGTCAGGTTGTATTCTGGCTCTCTCAGTGTTGTTCTGGTTCACTGCATTGTTCATATTTTCATCTTCTTCCCTCATAAAAAACTGTTATTCCTCCTCCCATATTTTTACCTGAGAGCCCCCCTTAATTTCAAATCTATGACAATTCAGAAAGAAAGAGCCTACATTATTTCATTTCAGGGGAGGCTCCTGCCTTCCTTAGAAGACACCTGTCTTTCCAAACCAAAACACCTCCTTTCTCTCCTGCCTTCCTTTGCCTGCTCTGTTTCTCTCTCAGTGTCTCCCTTGAGCCAGGGAAGCTCCCACCAAAGACCCTGCCCTGATTTAATTCCCAGTGCAGGAGCTGCAACAACCATGGGTGAAGTTATGAAGGCTGGTAGTGAAATGTCACTGTAGGATCTTGCTCCACTTGGATTGTGGCTCCTAGTTAAGAGCTTTGCCTTCAAGAGCAGGAACATCTTTTCCTGTCTGGGAACTGGAATTCCAGCCCCTGGCAGTGTGTGCCATGGATCCCAGAGGGGCATTCCTGAGGCTCCCAGTGTGCTGCTCCTGCCGTACCTCCCAAGGAGCTGTGCAGGGCAGGGGACAAGGTGCAGCAGCTGTGTTGGTGCTCAAGTGCCACAATGGCCCCTGATTCCAGGAGTTTCTGCACTGCCAACAGCGGTTCTTGGGTTCCCATGATGCCCTGCTGTGTCCCCATGGATATTTCGTGTCATGAAGTTCTTCAGAGTCATGATGGACACCTCGCTCCATGAGCTTCTGCAGTGTACAAATGGCCCTCCTTGGACGAGCAGTGTCACCATGGACCATTGGCTCCATGCAGCCCCGCTGGGTCACCACGGACTCCTTGGTCCCATGAGGTTCTAGGGGTGTCTCCATGGTCTCCTTGGATCCACAGTGTCACAATGGACCACTGGATCCACGTGGCCCTGCTGTGTCACCATGGCCCCTTGGTTTCATGGGACCCCAGGGTCACAATTGACTCTTTGCTTCCATGTCACCCCCTCAGTGCCAAAATGGCCAATTTGTTCCATGTGGGACACAAAAGATTGATAGAAACATTGAGCAAATCCTGCTTAACACAGCTGGGAACATCTGTTTGCATTCCAAAGAGAGGTTAAAGGTGAGGGTGGCACCACCAGCTTCCATCTGCAACAGAGATCCAGGGAAAGGACAGGGACAGAGAATTCAGCTGGGAGACTCAGAGAATTCTGCTTCTAGAGATCATTTCTGGTCACACTGTTCCTTGTAGAAAGGTGACACCACTCCAGGCAGCCTGTACTGAGCAGGTGGCTCCTGAGTGGGGTTTGTTGTTTAGGAAACCTGCTCAAGCTTTTCCATTCTTTCTTTCTCAACAGGAAAACTTCTCCTGGGCCTGTGTGCAGGCAGAGCCCTTAGGAGAGCAGGTGGGAAATGGTGCAATGGGCTGGGACATGGAGCTGCAGAGTTCAGGGACAAGGTTCTGCTGCAGGGCACAGGGATGTCAGTGCCAGGTGGGCAATGTCAGACATGGTGAGGCTGGGGGTGAGGAGCAGCTTGTCCAAACAGGGTCAGCCCTCAGGGGGCTCATTCTTCTACATGCCCAGACCTCCTAAAGAGACAGTGAGCATCAAGATCACTTCTATCAGCTCTTCTCTGAACTGGAAAATAAAAAATACTCTGTTAAAATAAATAATTAATGTTCCATTAAATCTCTTTTCTTAAAGGATCTTTAAACTGACTCCAATCTGCTGTACAGGGCCTGAAAACTTGTAAACAATTGCAGGAAGAGGAAGCCTGCCCCACCGAGGGCTTTGTGTACTTTAATGAGCCCTACAATGGATCTTCAGCTGAGTCCAGGGCCCTCAGGCACTGAGAGAAAGCTGAAGAAGCTGCTCATGGAGTCAGGAGCAAAACTCCAAGTCCCTTGGAGCATGACAGAGCCCCAATGAGGGCAGGGACTGCCAAAGGCTCCCAGGGACTGGTGAGAGCATATCCTTGAGGCCAGGATTGCAGGGAGCCCAAGGCTCAGAGCAGGGAACTGCAATGCTGAGCAAGGCCTGGGCTGGCTGGGGGAAGCAGAAAGGCCAAGCCCTGAGCCCAGCCAGGCACATCAGGGCCTGTCCCTCACAGGTGGCTCGGGGCTGTTTGTGGGGCAGGGGGGATGTGAGGGGCAGCAAGGACAAATGCCAAAAATCTGCAACCCCTGCCAGTCTCCTCAGGGAGGGGCACGGGAGAACCAAGGTGCAGCCCCTCTGTCGTGGTTTGACACGGAAAGAGAATTTTTTTCCCGAAGGAAGAGGTCAATTTAGATATTGACCAATTGAACTTGAACACGCCTCTGAGAACACAGAGGAGTTAAAGGCAGAATTCCCAGGGTAACTCGCTCTCTTTGGTTCTGGTCAGCGTGCAGTGCAAACTCTCCCCTGCCCAGCCATGAGCTGGGTGGGAGAGGGGAAGCCCCATGGCCTGAAAGGTAGGCCCCAAGGGTGGTGGAAGGACTGGAACCGGGCTGGCCCCTGCAGATGGAAGGGTGGAAGAAATCTGGGATGTCTCCATCCCCCCCCCACCCCAGAGTTTCTCTCCCGAGAGGGAGAGAGAAAAGAGACAGCGGCAGTCAGCGGCGGGGGAAGCTGCAAGGTGCCCAGTTGCGTGGGAGTTGCTGGATGTCCGGGCATCGAGCCATCCCTGCGAGTTCGGACTTTTAACCCTTCCTTGAGAAATGAAAGCTTTGTGAATTTTCCTTTCCCCTCCTCGGTTTGAAAGAGAGGAAGAGGGATACCTTGGACCCTGGGATGTTAGAAGGAGGAATTCTAGATGGGAGGGGGGACAAGGAGTGGCTTTTGGCTGGACTTTTCCGTGTTAGCCACAACCTGAACCAATCTTCTCCTTCAAGAGGGACTGTGTTTTGGGAGGATGCCAGTGAGTCAAGAGACCTGCTTCGGCTGGGAAAAAGACAAAAGTGAACAGAGAAAAGGTTAGGGGGTTTGTGGTGTCGCCCCCTTGTCCTGGAAAGGAAAGAGAAGAGAAGAAGATCTCTGCTCTCGAGCCCTCGGCCCCAGGGGAAAATGGGGGGGACTGTGGTCCCAAACAATGAAAAACTGAACTGTTGTTTTCTCCCCTCTTGGCAGGGCATCCTTGAAAGGAAAAATCTTAAAAGCAGTCTGTCCATCCATGCATTGGTGGTGAGAGCACTGTGCATGGAAAGGAGAAGGGTCACCATGGCAAACTTTTCTCTGGGCGGTGCCATGTGTGACATGGAAACACAGGATGTGGAGTGTGTTTCTTGGGGGGTCTGTGGCACAGGGGAGACTCTGTTCCCTCGATGGACTGAGTATCGATTGTTTGGAGGGTGGAAACCTGATTGGGGTCCAGATTGTGTCTCACTGTGGTTTGTTGGAGTTGGGTGGTGGGGGGAGGAATGTTTTGCAAGGTTTTCATTTGATCTTTGTGTTTTTTTTTTTTTTTCCTTCTTTAGTTTTCTCTTTTCTTTTGTAGTAGTAGTTTAATAAAGTTTTTTTCTGTTATTAAGCTTGGGCCTGCTTTGCTCTGTTTAGATTCCACTTCACAGCATTCAAGGGAGGGATCACATTTTCATGGGGGCACTGGTATTGTGCCAGTGTCAAACCATGACAGCCTCCGAGGAAAGTTCCTTCTGTGGGCCCTCCAGAGGTGCTGCCCGAGCCCAGGGACAAAGGCCTGGGTGCCTCTGGCCCTGCCAGCCCTGCCCAGCCCTGCCCATCCCTGCCCATCTCTCCTGCAGGCTGTGCCCCCTGTGCGCGCTGCTCCTCTGCCCTGGCCGGCTGCACTCGCCCATCTCGCTGTGCCCCAGCATTTCTCACCCAGCGTTTCTGTGCCCTCCCTGGGCTCCCTGCACTCAGCGCTGCCGGCTCCTGGCACACAGAGCCAGGCCAGGAGCCCACCCTGCCAAGGGCCTTTGGAGGTGGGTGGTGGCTGCGATGGCTTCTGAGCTCAGCAGCTGCTCCTGGGATGGCTCCATGGAGACCCGGCACAGCAATGCTGCTGTGCATTGTCCCTGCTGAGGGTCTCACACTGGTGGGGACATTCCCTGGCTGCAGGATTCGTGCCCGACCCAAGCACTGCTCTTATGGCTCCAGCACTGCTTTCCAGCAAACACAGGGGAAGGCAAACTGTGTGTAGCTCATGGTATGTTAGAGTGTCTAAAACTCGCTAAGTCACTGATCTTAGAGGTGAGCTGCATTTGGAATTTATGAGTTGTTGAACAAGATGGAAAAGGGGAGCATAGAAATAAATAGGGGAAAACATTTCAGATTGTTTCTTTCCATTTTCATTTAACTTCTGGAAAGCTGTTTCAGTTTTTCAGGAATCTTCTCCACAGTCCTGTTTGCTCTTCTCAAGAACCCTTCCTGGAAAATGAGGTCAATCTCCTGTCACAGGATGTGCCACCAGCTGCAGCTTCTCTTGGCTTTCCACGCCCTGTGTGCTGCAGGACTCTTGCAGCAGAGCAGGACAAAGGTTTGGAGAACTTGACAATTTGTCCTTTCTTTAACTGGTGGACTGGGGAGTTGTGCTGGTGTCACCCTGATTCTTAAATTTTTTTAAAGCCTTCTGAGTTTACATTCTGTTGGAAAACTTTCCCACACATTTTCTATAAACAAGATATTGTTTTGCATTCCTTCGTGGGGGTAGAAGAAATTGATGTACTGGTGGTTTGTCCAATGTCTTTGGAGAGGTGGCCCATTCACTCTCCAATCCACTGTCACCTTTGGAAAAGTATAAAGGTTAGAGTCAGGATAATAAACCTTCTTCTTTTGCCTCGCCATCGCAGTGGCTCGTGTTGTACTTTTCGTGTCCTATAGCAACATGCTGGGGGTAAGGTTTTTATTGTTACTGTTCTAGGCTAAAAACCAGGAGGTGTTACCAGGAATCGTTAGAGAATACAAACCTGGCTGAATTCAGAGAAAGAATCTCCAGAGCCTGCAGCCCAAAGTGGAGAGTTCTGTGATAATCATTCCAACCTGACAGTGGACATCTTGAAAATGAACTGAAATGTGAAAATGCTCTGATAGAGGGAGTTTGTTTCTGAGTTCAGTGTAGATGATTCCACATCTGGTGCATTGATGCATAAATCAAGAGTACAATCAGTTCATGATAAGCACCAGAACAAGCTGGACCTCTCAGAGTAGCCAGCTGAAAGAATCTGGAAAGGAGAAATGCAGGGAATGATTTGGTGAACCTTGCCTGGAAGAAGTGTGATTTTTTCTAATAATTCTTAATCCATTTCCTTGGCTTTTGGCCTTTTTAGCAAGGCCATTTGTATCCCAGATTCACCATGAAGTGAGAAGCCTGAGCTTGTGGAAGTGCCTGAAAGATGCCCTGTTCCTCTGCAGGGACACTCAGGCTGGAGCAGGAGCCAGAGCCCACTCTGGGGAAGCCTCCTTTGAGCTGGAATTTGTGCTGTGCTGGGAGAGGAGGAGGAGGGGGAGAAGGCTGGATGCTGTGTGGCAGGAGCAGGAGGTTTGGGCCGCAGGACATTCCGTCTGCGCCGCTGCCCCGCAATGGGCGGCCGTGCCCGGGGCTCTGGGCCTGGCCCCGCGTGCGCTGAGCTCCCTGGGCTGGGCTCAGGCTCCCGCTGGGACTGGGCACAGGCTGGGCTCTCACTGTGCTCCCCAGCAGGGAAAACACCTCTGGGCATTGACATTTCCTGCTGCTGGGAAGAATAAATGAAGCAAATTGAGAAGTTCTGGTTTCTGTTTCTTTTGGTGGATGTTTAAATTTAGTTCCACACTGCAGAGGCAATTTCTGTAATGGCCTCTGTCAGTTTATTCTATTTCATCAGCACCAGCAACAGGGCTGTGTTCGAGTACTGCAAATGTGGCCTTTGTAGCCTTTAATTCCCCTCACCTTAGTGCTCAGGAACTGGTGGGCATTCCAGTATCTGCTGATCTTTATGCCTGCAACAAAAATACGGACTTCACTGTCATGAAAGCACTGTGGGTAGCACCAACTGAAAGAGGCACTTGCAGTTTTATGGATAAAATTCAGGTGGTAAGTAGCAGGGCAAGAGCAGCCGTGCTCTGCAATTCCCAAGGTGAAGGCAGCAGCAGCCTCCTGCTGTCAGCTCAGGGTGAGTAAAACAGTGCTGAAAACAGCACTGGAACCCGATCCTTCCTTCCCCTGGGGGCTGGCTCGGGGCAGCACAGGCGGGCCCTGGGGAGCCAGGGCTGTGTGCCGGTGCTTGTTGCTCTGCTCCAGAGTCCATCTGGAAAAGCCCTCGGCAGCCGAGGCAGGAGCAGGCGGGAAGGGGCCGGCGCTGCTGCTGCTCCTGCCCGGGAGCCCCGGCCGGGCCGGGCCGGCGCCCGCTGCGCTGCGGCTGCTGCTGCTGCCAGAGCCGGGCGGGGTCGGGACAGGGACGGACACGGCACAGCAAAGGCCGGGGCTGCAGGGCTGCTGGTGCTCGGCCAGCGCCGGCACAGAGCTTCAGCCCGCAGCCAGCCCAGAGCGAAAGGCTGGGAAAGGCTCCATTCCAGCCTTCCTTTGCTCAGCACTGGGAAGGGACTGAAATTAAAGGAGAACAGCAGGGCCCGACCCCTTCTCCTTGGGGAGGAGCCCCACAACTGGGGCTGTGAGGGGCCATGAGGGGCTGTGAAAGGCCAGGCACCTCATGGAACCAAGGGTCCATTGTGACACTGCAGAACCAAGGAGATCATTGCTGACAGCACTGAACCTCATGGAACCAAGGGGCCATTGGCACAGCAAGGCCTTGTGGAACCAAAGGGACCATGGTGGCACTATGGAACCTCATGGTACCACAGGTCCATTGTTACACAGCAGCCACAGCAGGGCCGCAGAACCAAGGAGATCATTGTGACACTACACAACCCCATGGAATCAGGGTGTCCATGTTACACTATTGAACCTGATGGAACCAAGGGTCCACTGTGACACTGTGGAAACAAGGAGACGGCTGTTGGCAGTACAAAAGCTCATGGAACCAAAAGTTCATTGTGGGGACTCATGGAACCATGGAGACCATTATGTGACGTGGGCAGTGGGGAAAAAGGCACACAATCAATATGATTGATAGCAAGCTCCAACTTTAATCAAAAAGCCACTTAGTTTATATAGGTATTCTACAAGCATAATCAGCAGTAAGCTCTCATTAGTTAATTTGCAAAGGTCTTTGTTTTATTTCTCCTATATGCAGTTACAGCTGCAGACAAGTTTCTCAAGCTAAGTTCTCATCTCTAAGTCACGTCTTCCAAGGACATTTCATCTTTGTTGAACATATCTTGTCTTTCAGCCTGTTCTTGTACAAGCATATCTTCAAGGCTATGCCTGGCCTTATTATCTCATTCCTAGACCTTGTACAGAATGTGGTTTCCCAGGCCTAGACACAGAGCCTGGTTCCCAAGCTCTGTTCCCGGGTCAGACACAGCCTGATTCTGGGGTCTTAAACAGAGGTTTTTTGAAACAAGTATTCCATAGAATCATGGCCTTGTTCCAACAACCATTCTCCAAAAATTATGACATTTCAGGACTCACTGGAACCAAAGGGGCCATTGTGACACTGCGGTGACTTGTATAACCAAAGGGTCATTGTAGCATGGCATGGCCTCATGGAATCAAGGGGATCACAGTGACAATGTGGGGCTCCATAAGGGGCCGTGGGGCTCCATAAGGGCCCGTGGGGCTCCATAAAGGGCCATGGGGCTCTATAAGGGGCTGTGGGTCTCCATGAGACCACGGGGTCATTCTGATTGTGGAACCAAGCACACCATTGTTACACTATGGGGCATCATGGTACCAAGGAGGCCATTGTGAAGCGTGGGGGAACCTGCTGAGACTATGGTGACACTTCAAGGGACACCATGGAACTGCAGGGCCTCATGGAACCAATGAGACCATTGTGACATGGCCCAGCCTCATGGGAGCAAGGGGCCCTTGTGACACTGTGGGGCCTTGCAGAACTGAGGGGCCATGGTGACCCTGTGTGGCACCATGGAACCCAGGAGAGCTCTGTGACACTGCAGGGCTCTGTGGCACTGAGGACTCATGTAACAGTGAGGAGCCCAATGGAACCAAGGATCCATTCCGTACTGCAGGGCTTCAGGGAACCAAGGTGCCAGTGTGACACTGTGGAACCAATGAGACCATTGTGACACTGCGGGGCTCCATGGAACCAATGAAACCATTCTGACACTTCGCGTCCCCATAGAACCCAGGGGCCATTGTGACACCACAGGGCCTCACAGAACCAAGGCAACCACTGTGACACTGCCAGGTCTCATGGAAGCCAGGGGCCATTGTGACACTGCTTCCCCATGGAAGCAAGGTGCCAGTGTAAACACATCCAGGCCTGGTGGAACCAAGGGGCCATTGTGACCTTGGGGAACCCAACAGAACCAAGGGACCATTTTGAGACTCTGTGACCTCATGTAACCAAGGGGCCATTGTGGCATTTTCCCATGGAAACAAGGAAACCATTTTGACACTGCAAGGCCTCATGGAAGCAAGCAGCCATTGTGCCACTGTGGAGCCAAGGAGACCATTGTGATATCACTGGGCCTCATGGAAACAAAGATCTGTTGCGATCCTACAGGCCTTCATGGAACCAAGGGGAAATTGTGATGCTGCAGGGCCCCAAGGATCCAAGAACATGGAACAGGTCTGGCTGGCTGGGCCTCCAGGGGTTGCATGACTGGTCCAAGTGACCTTGGTGTGTTGAGGGTTGTTTCTCATCTGTCCCTGAAACCCTAGAGTTCCATGCTTTCCTTCCTGTGGGAAGAACTGTCCTTCTCCTCCAGGGGTTCATGGCTGAAATTAGGATTATTCCTCTAAATTTGATTATATCCAAGGATTATTCCCATGTGAAAGCTGCCAGGACAGACAGCTCTGGGCTGGCCTTGGCCTCTTTGGGGCCACCTCTCATCTGCCTTCAAAACACTGGGGGCTGTGCCTTTTCTTCCCATGGAAAAAAAATATCTTTCATGGCCAAAATTGAGAATCCACCTCCAAAATTCCTTATATCATGGACAGCTTCCAGACAAAACCTGCCAGGACTGTCTAGGTTCCCTGGGCCAGGTCTCATATGCATTTCAAACACTGGGGCTGTGTACTTTCCTTTGTATGGAACACAACTGTCCTTCTTGTCCCAATGCCCATAGTCAAAAGTGGGATTTGGCCTCCCAGATTATATCTATCCAAGAATTCTTCCCTGAACCCAGGTCTGGCTGGCAGGTCTGGCTGCCTTGCCCTCCTTGGGGCTGCCTCTAATCAGCCTTTGAAACACTGGGACTCCACCCTTTCCTTCCCATGAGAGCTGTCATTCCAGTCCAGGAACCCACAGCTGAAATGGAATTCCAACCCTAAAACTCCCCATATATCCGAAGGCTGCTTTCAGACAAAAGCTGCAGGTACAGACAGGTCAGACTTGCCTTGGCCTCTGGTGACAGCTTCACATCAGCCTTCAAAGCCCTGGGGCTCTGTGGTTTCCTTCCTATAGAAAAGAACTGTCCCTCTTGTCCAGGCGTTCTTGGCCTCAGGCACTTGACCACTCTACAGGGACAAAGGAGCTCTGTGCTCAGTGGGGTGGAGACAGAGGAGAGCAGAGGAGAGCCCTGGGAAGGATTGAAGGGTGATTGCAGAGATGGTGGATCCTTCTGACATAGCAGAGAACAGCCAGAGCAAGAAAGAATTAATGCCAAGGGCAGCTGGAGAGGCCCAGACCGGACAGCAGGAGAAAGGAATTTCCCTCCCAGGGCAGGGCTGTGGTGCAACACAACTCCAGAAGGAGCCTGGAGCAGCCCAAGGCTTTGTGTGGCCAGGCAGGGGCAGCAGGAGGCAGAGCTGCCAGCAAAGGAAGGGCCAGCGAGGTGGGGCAGCCGGGGGTGATGACAGCTTGCAGGGACAGAGGCGCAGGGCAGGGACACCGTGGGACAGCCTGGGCTGCAGAGGGCTCAGGGATGTGCAGCAGCTGCAAGGCCCTGACAGAGCCAACCTGTGCAGCCCTTTGGCTATGGCTGCTGGCCCTGGGCCTGAGGCCACCAGGGGACAAGTGACCCTTGCAGCCCTGGGGCCTCAGTGCCTCCTTGTCCCT
This sequence comes from Lonchura striata, assembly GCF_050655825.1. NCBI lineage: Eukaryota > Metazoa > Chordata > Aves > Passeriformes > Estrildidae > Lonchura > Lonchura striata. Next base: position 7,421,874 of record NC_140738.1, read on the forward strand.
GCTCAGCAGCCTGGCAGGGGCCGCCCCATGGTCCTGCCCTTGGCACTGCACATCCCCACATGCCAGTGCCCATCCCGGGAAGAGCCCTGAGCAATGAGGGAGGGACAGGATCTGCCTTGCCAGGGGCTGGGGCTCAGGCCTGGGCCCTTTGCATTCCTGAAACACATCCAGGTTTGCTCAGCACCAGAGACACCTTTCCCTTGCTTGTCCCCAGCTGTCACCAGTGCCTCCAGTGTTCTGCTCTGACTGGAACCTGGGGACACTTTCTCAGTCCTGTTCCTGACAGGGATATTTTCAAAGTACAAGAACTTCGGAGTTTCAATGTAACTGAGGTCTTGAGGGTTTTGTGACATCACTGAGGCAATTGTGACATCACAGAGCTGGCTGTGATGTCACAGAATATGGTGTGAGGCCATAGATCAGACTCTGCCATCATCGAGGGTGGCTCTGTGGCATCAGAGAGAGGGTTGTGACATCACCAGGTGGCTGTGACATCATAGAGCAGGCTGTTTCATTGCAGGGTGACTTTGTGACATCATGGAGTCTTCTGTGACATCACAGCACTGCTGTATGGCATCACAGGGTGACATCATAGAGCTGGATCTATGACATCACAGAGGCTGTGTGACATCACAGAGATGTCTGTGTGACATCACAGAGAGCTGTGTGACATCAAAGGAACAGTGTGACATCACAAAAAATGTCCTTATGAAATCGCAGAGATGTCTGTGTGACATCACAGAGATGTCAGTGTGACATCACAGGGACAGTATGACATGACAGAGATGGCTGTGTGATGTCATGGGGGTGTGACATCACAGATAAGTTTGTCTGACTTCACAGGAGTGTATGACATCTCAGGGGCTGTGTGACGTCACAGGAAGGCTGTGTAATATCACCATGCTCTTTTAAATGCTTTAAAGTTATTTTTAAGGTTTTCTATGCCTCCTAATGGTATATATGTCTTCTAGATTTCTCATACACTGTTCATGTAAATACTAATTGCTGTACATTCTTCTTTATAAGAAGAGAGAATTGCTGGACTGTTAGTTTAAATAGTGAAATTAGAGAAGTAGCAATTACATCCTCTAATCCATTGCCGCTTTTAAATTTCATATAGTACAAAAATAAAAAATAATTGTTACTTCCTTTTACTCTTTTAATCTTCATATGAGTATGTGAGTTATTTTGTGGTTTAGTGCAACAGTATGATATGACAGGGGCTGTGTGACATCAAATGAAGCTGTGTGACATCACAGGGGCAATATGATGTCACATAAATGTCTGTGTGACATCACGGAGAGCTGTATGACATCAAAGGAACAGTGTGTCATCACAGGACTCCGTGTGATATCACAGGAGGTTGTGTGACATCACAGAAATGTCCATGTGTCATCACAGGATGCTGTGTGACACCTCAGGGGCTGTGTGACATCATGCAGCAGGCTGCGACATCACAGAACTGACTGTGACATTGCAGGGTGAATGTGACATCACAGGGGCAGTGTGACAACACAGAGATGTCTGTGTGGCATCACAGAGAGCTGTGTGACATCACAGAGATATCAGTGTGACATCACAGAGATGTCAGTGTGACATCAGAAGAGGTGTGACATCACAGAAATGTCCTTGTGACATCTCAGGAGGCTGTGAGACATCACAGGCATGTGCGACATCACAGGAAGGCAGTGTAATATCAACATGCTCTTTTAAATGTTTTAAAGTTACCTTAAAATTTTATCTGCCTCCTAATTTTTACATATTTCTACTAGACTTCTCATGCACTGTTCATGTAAATAATAATTGCTGTACATTCTTCTTTATAAGAAGGGAGAAATGCTGGACTGTTAGTTTAACCAGTGAAGTTAGAGAAGTAGCAATTACATCCTCCAATCCACTGCCACTGTGGACATTGTGACACTGTGGGGCCTTTGAGACCAAAGGACCAGTGTGACACTGTGGGGCCCTGTGAGACCAAAGGACCAGTGTGACACTGTGGGGCACCAGGGAACTATGGAGGCCATTGTGACACTGAGGGGACTCATGGGATCATGAGGACCATTGGGACACTATGAGGCCCCACGGAATAAGCAAAGCATTGTGACACTGGGAGTCTTCACGGCACCAGTGAGACCATTGTGACCCCCTGGGTGACCACAGAACCAAGAGGACCATTGTGACACTGTGGGCCTCGTGAAACCAAGAGGCCTTTGTGGCACTGCAGGGCTGTGGAACCAAAGGTCCATTGTGAAATTGTGGGGCCTCGTGTCATCAGCGCTCCATTGTGACACTGGGCAACCAAAGAAGATCATTGTGGCACCACAGGGCAGCATGGAACGTAGGGGCCATTGTGACATGATGGAACCCCATCAGGCCAAAGGTTCATTGTTATACTGCAGGGCTTTCTTTGGTTTGGAAAGACAGGTGTCTGCTAAGGAAAGCAGGAGCCTCCACTGTAATGGGAAAAAAAATGTAGACCCCCTCCCTCCGAATTGTTATAAATTTGAAACTAAGTGGGCTCTCAGGCAAAAATATGGGAGCAGGAATAACAGTTTTTTATGAGGGAAAAACATAAAAAGATAAAATAAGCAATGCAGTGAACCAAAACAACACTGACAGAGTCAGAATACAACCTGACACCCTCTTGGTCAGGGTGTTGACCACAGTCCGATTGGGAATTATGGCTGCAACCCTCCTGGAGTGTCAGGTGTGGTTCTGTTGGAGCAGTGATCCTATTGAAAAAGTCTTCCTCTGAAGAGGCAGTGGAAGAGGCAGCTGTTCTTCTCAGAAAATCTAGCACAGAAAAAGCTGTGCTGGTAGGTCAGAGTCTCAAGACTATATATGCAGGTAGGAATGCTTGGCTCCTCCCTCTGGGCGGAGCATCTCACAATGGGATGCTGTCACTTTTCTCAGTCATGCAGTGACATTCAGTAGCCCATTAACAGCTGATATCTCGCCAGAGGGAGGGTTGGTTTGTGGAAGAGATAAAGAAAACTGCCCAAATAAGGGAAGATAACAGCCACACCTCTAGCAGATGGCAATGGAATACATCTTGCCTTGCAATCTAGGACAGGGCTGCAGGGAACCAAAGCTCCAGAGTGACACAGAGGGGCCTCCTGTCATCAGTGGTCCATTGTGACACTGTGGAGCCGGGGGAGATCAGGAGACCTTTGTGGCACAGCAAAGCCCCAGGGTCCAGATGTCCATTGTGACACTGCAGTGATAATGGAACAGAGGAGTGACGTGTCAGTGTGGGGCCTGGGGAACCATGGAGACCTTTGGGACACTGCAGGGCCTCATGGAATCATTGGGACCTTTGGGACACTGCAGGGCTGGCTGGAACCTAGGGGCCATTGCCACACTGTGGAAGCCCATCAAACCAAGAGCTATTGTGACACTGCTGGAGCCCATGAAATCAAGGCCCTGTTCCAAGGTGCCACTGTGACACTATGGGGCACCATAAAACCAAGGGAACCTGAAAGAGGTCTGGCTTTGCCTCCTGGGGACCACCTGAGTCGTCCAGCTGACCTTGTTATGTGGAGGGTCTCATCTGCTGCTGAAACACTGGGGCTCCCTGCTTTCCTTCCTATGGAAAAGAACTGTCCTTGTCCAAGTGCTCATGGCCAAATTTGGGTTCCACCTCCAACATGGCCTATTGTGACAGACTGGGGGAGATTGTTGGCTGGAAACATTTCATGTGTGGGGGAGGAAGGGGCAGGTCCAGCCCTGCCCTGCCCTGGAACCCCAGCCCTGCCCTGCCCTGGAATCCCAATCCCCTCAGAGCCTCTATCCCAGCCCAGCAGTGTCTGCCAGTCCCTGGCACAGCACAGGCAATGCTGCACAGCCACCTCTGGAGCCCCAGCTCAGCTCCTGAGTGACCAAATGACCCCAAGTCCCACCTGGGGGAAGGGCCCAGGAACACCAAGGGGTATTTAAGGCTGACCACAAGGCAAGTGCACATCTTGACCCTACCTCCTCTTGGAATTTCCATCTGAACATTGCTGGAATCCAAGAGGAGGTAGGGTCAAGATGTGCTTCTCTGTATTTTATTTTTCTCTCTTTCTGTATCTACTTCTTCTATTTCTGTACTCTTGCAAATATTGATTAACTTTAAATTGAACAGGCTTAGAGTTTGTGAAGTTGAATGGGCCAAGTTAATGCTTAGAGAAGTTTTTTTTGTTGATTGAATGCCATATTAAAATGTTTGCCAAATTTTCTCTGATTTTTCTAAATTTCCTAGTAAAGGCTGTTTTGTTGTTTAGAGCTCCTGAGAAACTCTTGATAGTATTGCTCCAGTGCATCCAACTCAGAGGACACAAATTATTGTCATTCCTTTTAAATGTCTCCTTGAGAGAGTTTTTTAGTGAATGGGGCTCGGGGCTTGTCAGTCCTGCTTGGCACAGCCCAGGCAGGGCTTTCACAGCCCCATCCCACACTCCATTTCCCAGCTGGAGCCACTGGAGCCTCTGAGTTCTGCTACCCCAGGGATGCTCTTCTTGTCTGCCCATTCCCCCAGGGCCTCTGGGCAGGGATGGCCTCAGTGGGGGCTGCTGACATCCTCAGCAGCTTGGAGGCTGCTGCTGAATTTTACTGCTCCAGAGGCTTGTTCAGCCTTCAGCTCTTCAGTGCAGGAATTCAGTGCCCCAGGGTTCATTAATATTCAGAACACCTTAAGGAATCAAGCCTCTGGAAACAATTTGATCTAAGTTTTCAAATCTTCTGCAGCTAAGTAGAATTCAGAAGTGTATTTGAAATATATTATATGTAGCAAGTCAGTGAGAAAAGATTTCCTAGGTCCTATTTAGGTTTTTTTTCCCCTTTTAATTCACTGTTATGTGCAATCTCCTATTGACACTGAATTCAAGCACCTCCTCATGCAATTTGAATAGATATGAAAATCAAATGTGGGCGTCAGAGGCTGCCTGGGGCACAGGGACCATGAAATAATCAAGTTTTCAATGATCTGTGAAAGAAGGAGGAGCAGCAACAAAATTTCCACACTGGAATTTAGGAAGGACAGCCTTTGGCCTATTTAGGATGCAGATTTGGGGAGTACTGAATCAGGTACTGATTTTTTAGGGGAAACAGCCCTTAAAAACAAAGGGGTCCAGGGAGAATGGACAGAGTTCCAGGAAGTAATCTTAAGGGGGAAGGAGAAGCCTGTACCAGTGTGGCAAAAATATGACCTGGTGAGGAAAATGACTGTCCTAGCTGCCCATGGAGACTTTGTGGGAACTCAGGGGAAAGAAGAATGTGCATCAACTTTGGACAGAAGGTCAGGCAACTTAACAAATGTTTAAGGATGTTGCTAGGTCATGCAGAAAATAAAGGAAAGAGGTGAAATCTCACTAAGAGATTAACCTGGCCACTTCTGTGAAAAATAATAAAAAATATTTTTATGAATAAATTAATAGCAAAACGTGGGATAAGGAGGACCTCAACTCTTTTTTGGATGCAGAGAAAAATAGAGTAACTAAAGATAAGGAAAAGGTTGAGCTACTTAACACCTTGTTTGACTCAATTTTCAATATATGGAGAGATTGTCCTCAGGACAAGAGTTCTCCTGAGCTGGTAGATGGGCACAGGGAGCAGAACAGGCCCCTGTAATCCAGGAGGAAGCATCTGCTGACCTGCTGAGCCACTCAGATGCTCACAGGTGTATGGGATCAGATGGGATCCATCCTGAGGGGATGAGGGAGCTGGTGGATGAGCTCCCCAAGCTGCTCCCCATCATTTACCATCAGTCCTGGCTCACCAGGGAGGTCCCAGAGCACTGGAGGTGCCAGTGTGAGCCCATCCCCAAGAAGGGCTGGAAGGAGGATCTGGGGAGCTCCAGGCCTGTCAGCCTGACCTCGGTGCACGGCAAGGTTATGGAACAGATCACCTTGAGAGCCACCACAGGGCACCCACAGGATGGCCGAGGGGTCAGAACCAGCCAGTGTGGATTTAAGAGGGGCAGGTCCTGCCTGAGCAACCTGATCTCCTTTTATAACCAGGTGACCCACCTGTGGATGTGGGAAAGGCTGTGGATGTGTCCATCTGGACTTCAGAAAAGCCTTGGACATTGTCTCTGACAGCATTCCCTGGAAAAGCTGCAGCCCACGGCTTGGGCAGGTTCCCTCCTGGCTGGGAGATGGAAGAGCTGGCTGGAGGCTGGGCCCAGAGAGGGGTGGGGATGATGCTGCACCCAGCTGGTGTCCAGTCCCTGGTGCTGTCCCCAGGGATCTGTGTTGGGCCCAGTCCTGTTTAACATCTTCACCGATGATCTGGGTGAGGGGATCGAGCCCACCATCCCCAAATTTGCAGGTGACACCAAGCTGGGTGTGAGTGTGGATTTGCTGGAGGGCAGGACAAGAAGACACAGCCTTCAGCTGCACCAGGGGAGGTTTGGGCTGGACAAGAGGAAGAAGTTGTTCACAGAAAGGGTGAGTGGGCATTGGAATGGGCAGGCCAGGTGGGAGGTGGCAGAGTCACTGTCCCTCTCCAGTGGCACTCAGTGGCATGTCTGGGTGACAAGGCGGTATTAGGGCATTGGTTGGACTTGATGATCCCAAAGGTCTTTTCCAGCCTATTTGATTCTGTCATTCTGTGATGATTGGGACACTCTGGAGCCATTGTGACCCTGCAGGGCCTCGTGGAGCTAAGAGGACCACGGTGACCCTGTGCAGCCCCATAGAACCAGGGCTCCATTGTGGTGCTCTGGGGCCCAATGGAAACAGGGAGTCCCCGTGACACTGGGTCCTGGTGGAACCACAGAGGCCATGGTGACACTGCGGGGCCTCGTGTGACCGAGGGGTTTCACCACTGTGACACTGCCAAACCAAGGAGAGCATTGGGAGAGTCCAGGGCCCAGTGGAACCAAGGGGCCCTTCTGACACTGCGGGGCCTCATGGAACCAAGGGGACACTGTGACACTGCAGGACCTTGTGTAACCAAGGGGCCACTGTGACACCCTGGGGCCTCAGGGAATCTGGAAGGCCCTTGTGACACTGTGTGGCCTCGTGGAAACAAGGAGTCCATTGTGACACTAAGGGGACTTGTGGAACCACAGAGAGCATTGTGACAGTGTGGGACCTCATGTGACCATGGGGCCTTTGTGACACCCTGGGGCCTCATGGAAACAAGGGGCCACTGTGAAACTGCAGCACCAACGAGAACATTGTGACACTGTGGAGCCCCATGGAACCAAGGAGTCCATTGTCAAATTTATGGGCTCCATAAAACCAAGGAGACCAGTGTGACAGTGCAGGGCCTGGTGTAACCAAAGGGATATTGTGACACTGAGGATATCCATGGAACCAAGGACAACTTTGTAGAAGTTCAGCAAGTGGGATGTGAGTGTTGACCTGCAGGAGCACATGAGGGTTCTTCAGAGGGATTTGGACAGGCTGGATCCTGGGCCCAAATCCAACAAGGTGAGGTTTAACAAGTCCAAGTTCCGGGTCCTGCACTTTGGCCACAACAACCCCTGCAGCGGTACAGGCTGGGGACAGAGGGGCTGGACAGCAGCCAGGCAGAAAGGGACCTGCAGGGACTGATGGACAGCAGGCTGGACATGAGCCAGCCGTGTGCCCAAGTGGCCAAGAAGGCCAACGGCTCCTGGCCTGGATCAGGAATGGTGTGGCCAGCAGGAGCAGAGCTGCTGTGCCAGCACTGATCTGCCTCAGCTCTGCACACAGACATTGCTGCTGCAGCTCCAGAGAAGGCAACAAAAGAGCATCTCTGCAGAAAACTCTGCTGGGAGATCCTTTAGTTCTTTTAAATCCACTGAGATCACAGCCCCTAATTGACACAGTCTGTGGCCACAGGGAAGGTGAAGAGAATCAAAATGAGAAATGGCACAAACCATGACATTTTTTCTTGACAATATTAAAATATAAAAAAAAAGGAAAAGAACCTCCAAAGGAAAGCCACAAGAAGTATCAAAGATGACTTTTATTACAAATGATTTGCCAAAATTGGCCAGCTTTTTAATGTTCTTGAAACCATCCAGTCATCAGGCTCTTCACTGCAGCCTTGAGCTCCTGGTTCCTCAGGCTGTAGATGAGGGGGTTCAGGGCTGGAGGCACCACCGAGTACAGAACTGACAGGGCCAGATCCAGGGATGGGGAGGACATGGAGGGGGGCTTCAGGTGAGCAAACACTGCAGTGCTGACAAACAGGAAGACCACAGCCAGGTGAGGGAGGCAGGTGGAAAAGGCTTTGTGCCGTCCCTGCTCTGAGGGGATCTTCAGCACAGCCCTGAAGATCTGCACATAGGAGAAAACAATGAACACAAAACAACCAAATGCCAAACAGACACTAACAGCAATGAGCCCCAGTTCCCTGAGATAGGATTTGGAACAGGAGAGTTTGAGGATCTGGGGCACCTCACAGAAGAACTGGCCCAGGACATTGCCATGGCACAGGGGCAGGGAAAATGTATTGGCTGTGTGCAGCAGTGAATAGAGAAAGGCACTGGCCCAGGCAGCTGCTGCCATGTGGGCACAAGCTCTGCTGCCCAGGAGGGTCCCGTAGTGCAGGGGTTTGCAGATGGACACGTAGCGGTCATAGCACATGATGGTCAGGAGATAAAACTCTGTTGAGATGAAGAAGAGAAAGAAAAAGAGCTGAGCAGCACATCCTGTGTAGGAGATGTTTCTGGTGTCCCAGAGGGAATTGTGCATGGCTTTGGGGACAGTGGTGCAGATGGAGCCCAGGTTGCTGAGGGCCAGGTTGAGCAGGAAGAAGAACATGGGCGTGTGCAGGTGGTGGCCGCAGGCTACGGCACTGATGATGAGGCCGTTGCCCAGGAGGGCAGCCAGGGAGATGCCCAGGAAGAGGCAGAAGTGCAGGAGCTGCAGCTGCCGCGTGTCTGCCAGTGCCAGCAGGAGGAAGTGGCTGATGGAGCTGCTGTTGGACATTTGCTGTGGCTGCACAAGGGCACCTGTTCATGGAGAAAGGACAGGGACAAGTCAGGAGAGGCTGCTTGGAGCCAAACCTGGGCCATTCCCTGCAGCCTGTCCTGCTGGGACTCACCCACCCTTGTTCCTGCTCTGGGAAAACCTTCACCCAGGTCCCTGCCTGAGCTCCAGTTGTGCTGGCTGAGAGTGCCAGGAGCAGCCAGGGCTGTGCTTGGGGGCTCTGGAGGAGCCATCCCTGCCCTGCTGCCCTGGGTTTGTGGCCCTGTGGCAGAGGGACAAGGCTGGAAATTCAGGATTTGTCACAGGAATAACTCCTAATGCAGAAAAGCTTGGTACCATTTGCATGCACACTTCTAGGGGAAAAAGACGGCAGGAGTTGGTTTAAGGAATTGTTATCCTACCCATAGATCATTCCTTTCTCTCTGAGGTCAGAAATCCCCAGCATTCCTGCTGCACTCAGAGTTTGCCACTGAGAGATGTGAGGCAAAGGATTCCCTGTGGCTGAGGGAAGGTGAGGGGCTGGATGGGCTTGTTCCCCCAGCACTGCTCTGTTCAGCCCCCTCTCCTTCCCTGAGCATCTCCCTGGGCCTGGACATCCTCTCCTGAGAGGTGTCTTGTCCCTGCCAGCGCTCACAGAGCCCATCCCACCCTGTGTGCCCTCGGCCCGGCCCTACAGAAACCTGCCTGTGTGCAGGGCCCTGGCTGGGGCAGGCTCTGTGTGCAGCTGGGCAAGGGCAGCTCAGGAGAGCCCTGCTGGGCCCTGCAGAGGTGATGCTGCTGCTGCCCAGGGCTGAGGAGTGGCTGAAGGCCCTTTGGGAGGCTCCCAGCAGAGACACTGACCACCCAAAGTCACAGTTCTGGAGTCTCTGTAAATGTTCAAACGTGACTTTGATGATCCTGTGTGTCCGTTTCAACTCAGAATGTTCTGTCATTCTGGGATTTCAATTCCTGTTCTGCTTCTTTCAACCCCCTGTTTTTCTATAATTAAAGGACAAAAAAAGCCCTTCCAACAGTATGAGAACAGTAAAGTAAAAACCAGACCTTTATTGGAAGCTTCCATGTGTCCCAGTGGGGATGAGGCACACCCGGCCCCTGATTTCGAGAATTCATTAAGGTTGATTAAATAGGATATTTAACAAGGACATTTGAAAGGACATTCACTTGTCTCAGTTACACACCCCAGGCTCAACACATTGGAGTAGGTCCAAGGACTATTTTCCCCAGCTTTCGTTATCACTGCTGGCATACAAAAACCAAAATGTTCCTGTTGTAGGTCCTCATCCTGTTGAAAAGACTATATAATATTCAAAAATGTATTTATACAGTCAGTTTATTTTTCTAAATTCTAAGAGAAACCATAATGAAATGTACTAGAGTTAATTAAATATTATAGATATAGAGGTATATAATAACACTTTAATAGTGTTCAGTAAGAGTTTAAGAGAGGTAATCAAGAGTTTAATAGCAATAATAAAGGATTACAGTTTTCTAAGTATATACGTATAATCCTAGGCTTACCTTCTTTGGGGAGTGTCCTCCGGAGCTGTGCCCAGGCTGGTCTGGAGCTGGGAGCAGCCCTGCCCCAGCCAGCCCCTCTCAGCAGCAGCACCTGCCCTGCTCAGGGTGGCTCCTTCCCCCCACAGCTCCTGGCCAGCGCTGGGAGCAGCTCCAGGGCCGGCTGAGAGCTGTCCCTGGCAGGCAGCAGAGTCCCTGGCCCAGCACAGCGCCCTGGGCTGCAGGACCCTGCTCTGCAGGACAGCCCTGGGCACCCCTGGCTGCTCTGCACAGGAGATGAGCAGAGAACGCACTCACAGGGTCTGTGGGCATTGGCATGTTCCAGCTTTAGGAGATCTCTCCAGGAGCTGCAGCTGCATTGTCCTGCAGCCAGAGGTTCCTGTGCCAAGGGCTGGCAGTGATTCTGTCCCAGGCACTTCTCAGCCCCTTCCCAGCCCTGACTGATTGAAGCTCTCTGTGCCTCTGTGCTGTGCCCAGGCTGGCTGCAGGCAGTGCCCCAGCCCTGCTGGGCTGGGAGAAGAGCTGCTCAGCAAGAGAAATGTGCTTTTGAAGCTCTGCTTGGTTACCAGGATCACCCTCTGTGCCAGGAGCCCGGCCCAGCTCAGCAGCACAGACACAGCACAAGGACTTTAATGACCCTCTGGGGCTTTGTGCTCAGGCCCTGAACATCAGGCCCTGAGAGGGAGCTGCAGAAACCTCTCCAGAACTCCAAGTCAGACTCCAACTCCAAAGTTTCTTGGACTTTTAATGGGTCCCACTGAGGGACACAACTGAGAAAGTGTCCCCAGGCCCCAGGCAGAGCAGAGAACTGGAGGCACTGATGCCAGGTGGGGACAAAGAGAAGCCAAGTCTTGGTGCCCTGGGGCACAGCAGGGTCTGTGCCACCAAGGGCTGTGAGGAGACACCTTGTCCTGAGGCCCTGGGGCCTCCTGGCACAGCCCCAGCCAGGCTGGGCACTGTCAGCCCCTGGTCCTGCCCTCAGCATCCCCCCCTAGCCCACATCCCAGTGGCCTCAAGGATCTGCTGGAAGGAGTCCCTGGGGAGCCTTGGTCAGGAATGGCTCTGGGGGCTCCTTCATGCTCCCAGGGATTGCAGGTTTTTTCAAAGGAATTTGGCTTTTGCTTTTGACTTGGAGTTACTGAGAGCTTTCTGCAATCATGGCCTCCAATTATCTGCTGTAATTAGTCCCTGGAGAGGCTTTGTCAGGAACAATGCTCATTAATGCTTCAGGGTACTTCAGTTCTTTTAAGGTACTTGGTGTTTCCCTTTTGATACAGACTCTGTGAGAGGTTTGTGCAATCATGGCCCCAATTATCTTCTTTAACGAGTCCCTTGAGAGCTTTGTACTGACACTCAGTGGGGCTCATGAATACTTTGAGATACTCAAGGTGTTTAAGGTACTTTGGATTTTTCTTCCCATACTGATTGTATCTGAGAGTTTTTTGTGCCATTCTGGCCTCCATGTCTCTCGTCCAAAGAGTCCATGAGGAGCCTGTGTTGGGGATGGACCTCAGTGGGTCCCATTAATGCTTTGGGACACTTTGGGTGTTTCCTCTTTACTTTGACTCCTGGAAAGGTTTGTGCAATCTTCTCTCAGGTCCTGAGATTCCAGAGCTAACCTCCAAATGCACCACAGGGTTCATTAGGATCAAGGAAGTCGTGACAAACCATGACTCTGCCTTGATTTCCCTCTTGTCTGGGGAAGTTCATCAGGAAGTTTCTGTAGTGGTTTAGTTTCCCAGTTTGAAATTTCTTGGCCAATGCATCAATCAGTGTGGTGGTTTCAGTGCTGGCTAATTACCAGTGCACTCACTAGAATATACTTATTCATTTCCTGCTGTGAGATAGGATTAGGAGAAAGGCAAAGTAGGCTCAAAATTTTAAAGGGGTAAAAAGTTTAACAAAAACTAAAAGAGAGCATGATAAAGATCAGAACAAAACTTTGAGAACACTCCCCCTCTCCATTCAACCTGACAATGTAAAGAGACAAAACCTAAAATTTTCAGTGAGTTTTCCTCCTCTAGAATAGTCTTTCTTTAATTCACTTAGCAAGAGAAGCTCCTCTTCTTAATGTTATGGAGACTTCTCCACAAGAAAACAGTTATTTCATGGCTTTTCATTTCCGTGAATAACAGCTGACTGGAAAAATCTGCTGTTGTGAAGTCCCTCCCATTTTTTCACAGCTTTTCCACAACTGTGTTTATGGGCCGTGTTAGCTTATGGGGTATTAGTTTCAAGATGAGCTGTTTAAGAGCAAAGGTTCTCTTCATCTCTTTCTGAAATCATCTTCATCTCTGGGAACAGAGATCTTCTCTCCCTGAGGGCACAAGGTCTCATCACTCTTCTCTCTTTCTCTTTCAAACTTCTCATGGGATCACAGCTACTTCAACATTAGCTTACTTTAGCATGGAGGCCTTTGCTGAAACAAGTCATCTCCCCATACTTTTCAATGCATTATAGGGAAAAAGAGAGTCTGATGTATCCATGACATCCTTCTCCACAGCTTCAGCAGAGGATTTCAGCCCCAAGATCAAGGCATCTCCTCATCCCTCCCATCTGGGTCTCAACTTCCTCTTCCCTGACCTCGGTGTGTTCATGTTGCTCCTCTGTGTGCCTGCCCTGTGTCCTTTTCTCTCACTGGAGGGAGGATGGCAGCACTGTCAGAGTCAATATCTGCCCGGGGCTGCAGATGGTTCCGTGAGCCCATCTGGGCTCAGTGGCCAATTCTAATTTTGGCCATGGTTCCTGGACATGAAAACCCCTTCTTTTCCATAGGAATGAAGGAACAGAATGCCACTGCTTTAGGGGCAGATGAGAGGTGACCACCAGAGGCAAAGGCCAGCCAGACCTGCCAGATTCTGTTCTTAGAGATACCCTTACAAATAGGAAATTTTTTAGGAAGGATACAAATTTTGGCAGTGGGCATCTGAAAAGACAGATGGTTCTTTTCCATATGAAGGAAAGCACTGAGCCCCAGTACTCCAGGAGCTGATGAGAGGCAGCCCTTGGCATTCCAAGATCAGCCAGACCTGTCAGGTGGCCCCTGGGAGGCCAAGCCAGCCAGACCTGTTCCATGTTCCCTCACTTCCATGGGGCCCCACAGTGTCCCAATGGTCCCTGGCTTCCAGGAGGCCCTGAGGTGTCACAATGCCCCCTTGGTGACACCAGGCCCTGAAGGGTCAGAATGGTCTCCATGGTTCCATCTGCCCCACAGAGTCATAATGGTCTCTGGGTCCATGAAGCCCCGTGGTGTCACCATGGCCCCTTGGTTCCATGGGCACCAGTGGTGCCACAATGATCCCCTTGGTTCCATGAGGTGCCCACAGTGTCACAGTGATCTCCATGGGAAGGAAAGAACCGAGCCCCAGTGTGGCAGGGGCAGCCACCAGAGGCCAAGGCCAGCCAGACTTGACAGTACTGGCAGATTTTGCCTGGCAGCAACCCTTGGATATAGGGAATTTTAGAGGTGGGATCCCAGTTTCAGATATGGACACCTGGAGAAGGACAGTTTTTTCCATAGGAAGGTAAGCACAGAGCCCGAGTGTTTCAAAGGCAGAAGAAGAAAGGGGTGGCTCCTGGGAAGCTCAGCCAAACAGACCTGTTCTTCCTGGCATCATTTGTCATGGAGGAATCCTTGGATAGATGGAATTTGGGAGGAGGAATCTCAATTTTGATGACAGTCACCTTGAGATAAAGGACAGTTATTTCCACTGGAGGGATAGCACCAAGCCCCAGTGTTTCAAAAGCAGATGAGAGGCAGCTCCCAGGAGGCCAAGGGCAACCAGACCTGTCTGTCCTGGCAGCTTTCGTTTGGTAGCAATCCTTGGATGTACAGAGTTTTGGAGGAGGAATACCAATTTTGGCCATGGCCCCTGGAGGAGAAGGAGAGTTCTCTCCCATTGGAAGGAGAGCCCAGAGCCCCAGTGCTTCAGGGCAGGTGAGAAGCAGCCCTGGACATGCCAAGGTGGTCAGGTGGTCCCCAGGAGGCCCAGCCAGCCAGACCTGGTCCATGTTCCCTTGGTTTGGTGGTGATGCCTTGAGAGGCTGCCTAGAACAGAGCTAGGCAGTGTTAAAGGAATAAAGCAGGTATTTATTAAAAGGCCTTCAAGGGATACATCTTGGGCAGTACAAGAGCCTGGCCCTGGCTCCATCCTAGATGGAGTCCAGGTCACGAGTTTTCACTGGGACAAACAGGGGGATTTGGTCTGGCAGGATGTGTAAAACAATCTCCTGTGATATCTACTTGTTCTCACACAGAGCACTTGGCTGCAGGGACACATTCCCATCGTTCCTGCCCAGGTTTCAGGATTCAAACACTGCTGTCCTTCCCAGGAGCTGTTCTTCATCTGCCTCGGGAGTGCCTTTTGGCCTCTGGACCCACACTCTGGCTCCAATATTAGCACTGCTGGATCCAAAGCCTTTATCTCCACCAACAGCAGTGATTTGAGGTGGATCTCCTTTTTTCCCAATTGTTTTAAACACTGACAACATCAATAATTGTGCTACCCTGTCATGGGTTTGAATAATCCAATCTTGTTCACTATTCTTTAACCAAATTACTTCATTTTCCCCTTGATAATCTGCATCAGTTCCTCCTCCCATGACATGAGCACTTTGCAAGGCCAAGCTCCAGTGAGCAGTTACCAAACCAAAGTGTCCTGGAGGAATCTGGATTCCTGTTCCTGCATTGTTAATTCTCATTTGCTTCTGATTTATCCTGACTAATTCCAGTGCATGAAGGTCCAGCCCTGCAGCCTCTGGGCTGGCCCTGCCAGGGCCATCACACCCAGAACAATTTCCCAGGCAGTCCCAGTCTCACTGCCCAGGGCTGTATTTGCACACTGGGAGCAGCCGTGCACAGCCAGGGGGTTTCCATTTCCCCAGGGGCCATTGTTAAGGGCATGGAGAACATCTGGAGATGGGTTCTCCATGGGGACAGGTTCCCAGCTCCTCATTATTTAACTGCTCTTTTAACAACCCCTTCTCTGACTCCTCCTCCTCTTTATCCTCTTCATCTTCCTCCTTCTTCTTCCCATCTTTGTCCTCATCCTCGTCCTCATCCTCGTCCTCGTCCTCGTCGTCCTCGTCCTCCTGCTCCTCCTCCTCCTCCTCCTCCTTCTCCTCCTCCTCGTCCTCCTTGTCATCCTAGTCCTCCCCCTCCTCTTCCTCCTTGTCCTGCTCATCCTTGTCCTCCTCATCCTTGTCCTTTTCCTCATCTTTGTCCTCCTCCTCCTCCTCCTCATCCTCCTCCTCCTTATCCTCCTCATCCTTATCCCCTGCTCCTCATCGTCCTCCTCTTCATCCTCATTCTCCTCTTTCTCCTCCTCCTCATCTTCCTCCTCCTCTTCCTCCTAATTCTCCTACTTCTCCTCCTTCTCATCTTCCTCCTCCTTTTCCTCCTCGTCCTCCCCATCCTGCTCATCCTCATCCCCCCCATCTTTCTCCTCGTGGTCCTCCTCATCCTTGTCCTCCTCCTTTTCTTTAGTCTCCTCCTTGTCCTCCTCCTCCTCCTGTTCATCTTCCTTCTCCTCCTCATCCTCCTCATCCTCGTCCTCCTTGTCCTCCTCATCTTCATCCTTTTCCTCATCCTCATTCTCCTCCTCCTCGTCCTCCTCATCCTTCTTCTCCTCCTCCTCCTCGTTCTCCTCCTCCTCCTCGTCCTCCTCATCATCCTCCTTGTCCTCGTTCTCTCTCTTCCTCCTCCTATTCCTCCTCCTCATCTTCCACCTCCTCTTCGTCCTCCTCCACCTCCTCCTCCTCTTCCTCTTCCTTGTCCTCCTCCTCCTCCTCCTTATCCTCCTTGTCCTCATCCTCGTCCTCCTCGTCCTCCTCCTCCTCTGTGTGTGGTTCCCAGGATTCAATGACTCTAGGATTCCAGGAACTTGGAACTCTGGGATTCCATGGCTCTGTGACCCCATGGATGGATTCAGGACTGTCTCCAAGGCCACGAGGGAACGTTGGTGCCAGCGGGAGGGGCTGCAGTGCAGGGGCACCAACAGCTGAGAGGTGACTGCTGCTGCTGCTGCTGCTGCTGCTGCTGCTGCTGCTGCTGCTGCTTGTGGGGGTGCTGCTGGCAGGGGCAGGGCCCTGGTGTGGCTGAGCATTGCCATCTCAGCCTGCGAGCTCCTGGGAGCTCAGGACAGAGCCAGGACTGACCCAGGTTGGCACTGCACTTGAGGACAGACACAGAGAATGGAAAGTGCCCATGGAGTGGTTCCAAGCAGGTCTGTGGGAAGGCTGAGGGAGGGAGGATGAATCCCCTGCCCAAGGCTGCCAAGGGAAGGCTTTGGGAGGTAAAGGAAGCCTTGACCTGACACTAAGTCCTTCAAGGGCTCAGTTGCCCACGCTGAGCAGGATTTCATTGGGCTTTGTCTCAAGGCAGTGGCAGGGTCAAAAGGGGTGGGAGCAGCTGGAAAGCAGGGCCGTGTATTCCCTCCCCCCAGCCCATTTGGGAACATCTGGGCGAGGTCTCCATTGTCTCCCTGCAGCCAGCTTGGGGGCCCTTCCTCTCCTCCTCCTGCTTGGGGGACTGGGCTTGGTTTCTTCTGCCATCTGCAATGCTGAGCTTCTCTCTCCTCAAACCCGGCTGCTCAGGTTTGTGTCCCTGTGTCTCACACCTTCCTCCTCTTCCTCCTCACCACGTGCTCATGGAGCCTCTTTGGGCAGCTGGACTGGAACTGGCAGCAGCAGGCGAGCCCTGAGGAGCACCTCTGGCCTCCAGCCTTTCTGCAGGGCTGGCCAGAGCCTTCCTGCCAGGGGCGAGCCTCTTTCCTGTCTCTTCCTGAGGCAATATAGTCTGGATCTTGGCTCTGTCCTCCTTTCTTTCTCTTTCAGGGAAGGATCAGCCATGGCTGAAGGAATCTTCCATAGGTACCTGGTGCTGATGGCCATTGTCAGCATCAACCAGCCCCCTGGAAAGAATGGGATTTCTCCTGAGGATGATAAAGGAATTGTCCAGGGGATGAAGGAGCAGGAGGTAATCCTTTGGCAGCACCATCTGCACTTGGAGAAGGAAACTGCAGACCTGGAAGCCAGACAGGAGTGTCTGGCATGGCCTCTGTGGGAACTGGAGGGAAAGATCCAATGGCACACAGGCACGGTGGTTTGCTTGGCTGTCCCTGACACGTTCATGATCTGGAGGCAGCATAAGAATGGAGCCAGAGGGGAGCACAGAGAAGAAAAGACTGACCTGGAGCTCCTGGGGAAAGCCTGGAAAGGAGTGGCCTTCCTGACAAAGCCCTTTGTGCTGCTCAGGGCCATTTGCATCTCCATGGGCAGAACTGGAGGATATCTTCCAGCATTTGTGGATAGACTTGTTGAATTACTTCTTCAATTGCTTCATTCCTGTAAGAAAAACTTGGTGCTTGAAATTCCATAAGTTCCTTAGGTTAAGAATGTCCTTATTTCTCTGTAATGATTGTTAAATATACTGTATTGATTGCTATAATCTCTGTATTGATTGTTAGAAATACTCTTTCTATTGATTATAAGAAATACTCTTTGTATTGATTGTTAGATATACCCTATATTGTTATAAATACTCTGTACTGATTGTTAAAAATACTCTGTTTTGATTGCTATCATCTCTGTATTGGCTGTTATACTCTGTATTGATTGTTAAAAATAGTTTCTGCATTGATTATTTGAAATGCTCTCTGTATTCATTGTTATAAATACTAGGCTTCCATAAATAAGATAGATTTAAGCAA